>NC_135052.1:13105604-13730604 GCF_051014685.1 Ptiloglossa arizonensis
GTGGAACCTCGATATTTGCATTCGAGCCTCGTTCGTTGCACCGTGTTGACAAGCTGAAGGGACGACCGCTTAATCTACTTACACGATTTATCGTGTAAGTGGATTATCGAATTCGTTGTCACTGTAATTGCGCGAATTTTCAACTTGGATCTCTCACCGCTGTAAATACATCGTAATACGCGCGTTTAGAATTCGTTTCGAGATCGGTAACCCAACTTATGGAGATTTCGATCGATCATCACGTGTACGGACACGACAACAAACACAAGACTCGTCGTACGCTCGGAAGAGCTCGTACGTCACGAATGACTTTACTCGCTATCCGTAGCAACTCGTGTTTTCAGGACCCGTTTCGAGAACAGTTCGCTTTGTATCAAACGAAGTAGAAACGTCCTTAATCAATTCGCGCGCAAAGGCGACCCGGTGACGCAAGGTTCGCCAGTTACGCGAAATACCTGCGAGAAAATCGCGTGTCGTTGGAGACCTTGCTGACGATCGTAACCTACGTCTACGAAACCCGTTTCGCAAACGTCAATTTATACACCGAGCGTTCAGAAAATACACGCGTACCCTACACCGAAGCGAGGAACGCTCCGCTAAAAGTCTTTGTTCGAGGAGTCCGCTACACGCTCGACAACCGTGCGAGATCTCTTCAAATTGAACGACAGAGTTATCGAAAGTCCTTCCGGAGATTAATCCACGAAAGAGAAGGAAACTAAAAAAAAGTTCCCGGTGATATCCTCGTGACCCCTTCGAGAGGTTATAAATTCTTCTCGGCCATTGTCTCGAAGGTGTGTCCTGACGGATACGCCACTGGAAAAATTCCGCCCCTGGAGCGTCGCCAGGAGAGGGTGTCCAAGGGTGAGGCGGCCGATTCCCGGCGAGTTTGAGTCTCTCGAGTAAGCCTGGAACGAGGACGGTATGGAGAAAAAAAAAAGGGCCGGCTACAGAAGTAGTGGGCAGGAGAAGGGTGAAGGGCCGAGAACGAAAGGGGAGACAAAGAGCCAAGGAAGAGGGAGTCGCGTTTCTCGGCACACTAGCGCGAGAGTATGCTCGCTCCGCTGCTGACGGGGTGAACGTACGACGGTAGACGCAAAAATCCCTCCAAGGTCGGTGCATCCCTATCGGTGCCCCGTACGTTCGTCTGTCCGTGCCACGGTTGACCGTCTCTCGACCCGCCCTCTCGACCCCCACCACCGCCGACCGCCGTCAGTTATCCCCTCCAATTGGCCGAAATCACCGACGCGACCAGCCCGACTCGATTCAGGGGGATACGCGTGCTGTACCTATACGTACGCCTCGTGGATGCCTCCGATGTCGAAAAACGAATCGGACACCGCGATTCCCTTTGTCACGGGAAACTGGTGGACAGCTCTGACCGATGTGATTCTCTCCTCGAGACGTTTACAGGGAACGGGTGTTTCCTAATCTAAAGAGCGCGATTTTTATGGGCGGTTACGCTCCAAATGGGGAATTAAAGTTTGCAAGGTTTGTGGAAATATATGGACGATTCAACGACTTCTTTTTGTATCTATAAATTTCTTAGCGAAGCTTTATGAAGGATATGTTTTTGTACGGTTTATCTCGTTCGTAAGTAAATCGAACTTGTGATTCTTTCAAAATATTGGTTCCTCTTGGGAAAGTCGTTTCGTTTTCCAAAATGGAGAATATATCATTTGGTGAAATGTTTGTACATTTTTAAAAATATCGTGTTTTATTTTCACTGAAAAAGAAAACGAAATGACTTTTCGAACATTCTGTTATTTATTCGTCGAAATATTTTCAAGCTAATTTGGGGTGATGCAAAAATTTGCAACAGTTGGAAAAAGTATCAATATTACGTTGTTATCGATTAGTGGTGTTAATAAACGGTACTATTAATCGTCTTGATATTTTCTTCTTTTTTTCATCGTTGTAGATGTTTACTCGGTTAACCTCGACGGTTGTTCGAAACATTTTCAGCGCGATATGGAACCGAACGATGCGTCTAAATAAGGATGCATCCCCTCCAAACGGGTAAAATCACGCACGCGACCATGATCACCGAACTCAGAGACGCGCGAGTTAAACTTGTCGATCAGCAACGTTCGAGGACGCGACGCATTTAAGCGGAAAGGAGGCTAGGAAATATATGGACCCCTTCGAAAAAGGGCACGCATGCTTTTGTTTTTCGGGGTTATTCGAGAAGCCTCAAGTATTAGGTTTTCGTTGTTGGAACTTTTTCTTTGTAACGTCGAGCGTTCAAGTATTCCCAACAAAATAAGTATTTAGAATTCAGTAATCGTGCGGGTTGTTTAAAACAGATCAATTGGGAGATAACGAGCCTACCTGGATTTAATACAACTAATCTGTATTTTATCGTTACAATGTTTTACGTTGCACACAGAAACGTGCTCCTCCTGTATCGTTTCGTAATTCTTGCGTAATTTTTCGTCGTAACGTGACGAATTATACTTTGAAGAGGACCCGCTAATTGTCGAAAATATTACGCAAAAGATATGTTGAAAAAAAATTGTTCGCCTTAATGTTGCTCCATTCGAAGAGCAAATTTCAGTTTCAGTCTTTATTTATTTTTAAAACGAACCATACATTTTTATCGTTCTTGCGAAAGTTCAATTCGAATTTTTTTATATTTTCAGTAATTTACGATCGATAATATTCCTAATATAATAATTGACAAAATGTGTAACGCAAGTATTCATAATACTTGCATCGTTAAAAATTATTATAACCCAAGAAATTATAATACTTGCATCGTTACAAAATTGTTACAACCCAAGCAATTGTAATTCTTGCACAATCGTTAAAAATTGGTATAAATCAAACAATTCTAATACCCGCAGAATCGTTAGAAATTGTAAGACTTGCTTCGTTAAAAATCGCCACAACCCAAATAATTGCAATGGTTGCACAATCGTTAAAAATTGATGTAAATCAAGAAATTATAATACTTGTATCGTTACAAAATTGTTACAACCCAAGCAATTGTAATGCTTGCACAATCGTTCAAAAATTGGTGTAAACCAAACAATTGCAATGCTTGCACAATCGTTAAAAATTGGTGTAAACCAAACAATTGCAATGCTTGCACAATCGTTAAAAATTGGTGTAAACCAAACAATTGCAATGCTTGCACAATCGTTAAAAATTGATGTAAATCAAAAAATTATAATACCCGCTGAATCGTTAGAAATTGTAACCCTTGCATCGTTAAAAATCGGCCACAACCCAAACAATTGCAAATTGCAATTTACACAATCGTTAAAAATTGATGTAAATCAAAAAATTCTAATTCCCGCAGAATCGTTAGAAATCGTAAGACTTGCTTCGTTAAAAATCGTCACAACCCAAATAATTGCAATGCTTGTCCAATCGTTAAAAATTGATGTAAATCAAAAAATTATAATACCCGCAGAATCGTTAGAAATCGTAAGACTTGCATCGTTAAAAATCGCGACAACCCAAAGAATTGCAATACCCCTTACAATAATTAAAAATACACTACCCAGAAAGTGTAACGTTCCCCACTAGACACCGATTCTCTACCTGGGCTCCGACAAACGGATCGAAGACGCGACGAATATCGTCTGTTACCCGCCACCGAGATTTGTACCACTGCCAAGTCTCTGTTTACCAGCGAGACGACAATGTTACAGCTAAATCACGACACCGGCAACCGGGCAACAAAGGGGAAAAGAAAAACGTCGATGTTGTCCGCGAATCGAGCACGGTCGCGTACGTAAATCGTCCGCGAACGCGCAAGGTGACAGCGTAACACGAATTACTTGGCACGGGAATTCGAAACCACCGGGGCCGAAATTTTCGCTCGCGCCCCGTGTGGGCCCGCGTCCCTACCTCGTGCCGCTGCGTGCAAAACGCGAACGAAAAACGAAACGATAAAACGTTGAAGAGGAACGACGGGGGCCGTCCGTGTTGGATTTACTCCGGCCGTGGTAATTTGCGGTTTCACGAGCGGCACGTGGACGTTGCGCGCTGTCGGCGGTAAATTAAAATTTTCGCGTCCCAACGAATGATACAAGAGGAGTCACGTAGCGCCGAACGATCTATAATTCTTCCGGCTGTTGCAATTAAACCGCGACCGTAATTTTCGCGCGTTACCCCGTTGCGTAAGACGCACGACTTTTGATGATTCAATGCCTCGTGACGAACCCACCGAACTCCCTAATATTTTCACCGTCTTCTTCGTCTTCGTAACAGCGGTAATAACGGGACCGACAAATCAGACGCGAGGAGCCGGTTAACAGGCGAATCGCTAGCGATGGGATCGAGCGTATCGCGAGTATTCCAACCGGTGAATGAACAATCAACGTTAACAAGCTGAGTATTGAGTATCGAGAACTCGAGTTCATTTTGTAAAAGTTTCCTTTTTGGAAACTTTACAAGCTTTCTCGTATTGTAACTTTTTAACTTAGATAGTTTTTACGGAGATTGTATTCTCGAAAACGCGTTTGTTAGGGTTAATTGTGTTCGAATGTCTTGGAGAATTTCCTGTAATTGTAAGATACTAAAATGTATCGTAGGACCGAAAGAAAATCGGTTCTGAATTAAGGGGATAGTGATATTAGGTTGTCGTCAACTTATTGAACAATCTTTTCATTTTGTAAAAGTTTCCTTTTTGTAAAGTTTACAAGCTTTCTCGTATTGTAACTTTTTAACTTAGATAGTTTTTACGGAGATTGTATTCTCGAAAACGCGTTTGTTAGGGTTAATTGTGTTTGAATATTTTGGAGAATTTCCTGTAATTGTAAGATACTAAAATGTATCGTAGGACCGAAAGAAAATCGGTTCTGAATTAAGGGGATAGTGATATTAGGTTGTCGTCAACTTATCGAACAATCTGGTATACGAGTACAGAGAACGTGAACAGTGTTGATGTATATTTCTTAGTCGAAGTAGTCGAATTCTTAGTCCTTTTAGTGCTAATTTCTCTTTGTCTCTGTGATACACCGATACCTCTCTATTTGTCAGTATTTCTACTTCTGTAACTGTCGCGCAATTGTTCGGTTCAATTTCGCACGCTCCCGCTGCTTCTGACACTCCGCACTGACGTACGGAGTTGCCTCTCGAATCGTCGCATTTTTTGTCCCTCGAACTGTCGCGCAGTCGTTAAACTCGTCCACGATCTCGTACTCGTGCCAAAGAACAGAGTTCAATTCGTGGAATATCTATCTCGATGTCTAGTTTGCGACAATCACAAACATATCGTGATATCGAGACCTAATAAGATACGTTCGAATCCTAATTCTGGAAATACACCTGACTCTCGATTCACCCGGTAAACAAGATCTGTAAAAGTTCTGTGTAAATCTAGACATTGAGGTTAGATTTTAAAGCAGCGATAGCTGTATCTAGCCTTGTACGCATTTACACGTATCGTTTGAATTCCTTTCCAATATATTAGTAAATAAAGTAGTAAAGCTATCGTTACTATTACTGTTCTTACCATTATTTGTACAAAAATATATTCCATCTTCTGTAAAACTATCGTTAACCGTTACTATTTTTATTATTACTATTCTTACTATTATTTATACAAAACTAGGTTCCATCTTCTATAAAACTGTCGTTATTATTACTATACTTATTATCACTATTCTTACTATTATTTACACAAAAATAGGTTCCACCTTCTATAAAACTGTCGTTATTATTACTATACTTATTATCACTATTCTTATTATTATTCATACAAAAATAGGTTCCATCTTCTGTAAAACTGTCGTTAATTATTACTGTTCTTACCATTATTTGTACAAAAATATGTTCCATCTTCTATAAAACTATCGTTAACCGTTACTATTTTTATCATTACTATTCTTACTATTATTTATACAAAACTAAGTTCCATCTTTTATAAAACTGTCGTTATTATTACTATACTTACTATCACTATTCTTACTATTATTCACACAAAAATAGGTTCCATCTTCTATAAAATTGTCGTTAATTATTACTCTTCTTACTATTTTTATTCTTACTATTATTTGTCCAAAACTAGGTTCCATCTTCTATAAAACTGTCGTTATTATTACTATACTTACTATCACTATCCTTACTATTATTCACACAAAACTAGGTTCCATCTTCTATAAAACTATCCTTAATTATTACTCTTCTTACTATCATTATTCTTCCTATTATTTCTCCAAAACTAGGTTCCATCTTCCATAAAACTGTCGTTACTATTACTATTCTTATAATTCCACCCGTTCGTTAGCAAAGAAAGAAAGCCCCGGTTTTTAAATCGAGGGTTTTGCTTCTTCTTTCTTCACCTTCGTTCAATTCCTCGTGAAATCTCGGTCGTGAAATCGTAGCTCGAAATATGCGCGTCTAAACCGAAAGCCTATCGCGCGAAAGTGTTTACCGAGAAAGCGACGTACGGTGCTTTTGGAGTTTTTCGTTTCGGCGACGGTCGGGTACGTTCCCGGTTTCAATGTCGGCCTTCTGTCTAAATGTATATCTCGGAACGCCTCGAGAGCGTAGGCTTCGAGTCACGCGACGCGTCGCTTCTGCACGAGTGTTATGAAGTGCGAGGGCGTGCGGAGAACCCGAAGAAGATGGAGCAGCGCGAAGAGGAATCGAGTGCAAGGATCCCATATGGATTGCCACGGAGCAATGAGTGCATCGGGTGAACGGCCGGCTGTGCATCCAGACTGCAGACGTCCAATAAAAATATCTTACGTCGGTTGGTCCTCTCTCTCTATCTCTCTCTCCCTCCCCTAAACACCGTGTCTACCCTCATTCATCGTCGAATCATTTTTATTGTCCGGATAACCGAAGGGGGCGGTGCTCGTTAACCGACGACGCATTCCTCGCGAATTGACGCGACACGATCACCTAGGAAAAACACGTGGAACGATCCAAGAGATCGCGTTTCGCTCTGGTATCGATCGATCGAAACTCACGAGAGATTCGTTTGAACGGAATCGAGCAACGACAGTCGAAAACGAACGCATCGTTTCGCCTACTCGCGAGTTCGAAATTCGCAAAGGGCTGGCAAAAGAGCTTCGAAAATATATCGTGGCTCTTCGACCAGCACCGAAACTCACCAACGAGATATCCGAACCGGATGATTTACGCGTGGAATTTCATCGGAGACGAAACAGAGGAAATTCTTGTCGAATGATTTTTCACGACGATGCGCGTGTTCACGAATCTGCCTCGGAACGTGAATAATTAAAATAAGGAGTGTATTTCTATCTTATGGTATATGAATACGATGTATACGTGAATTAGAATATAATACATGTGCTGTACGAACTTGAATATAATTTGTATAATATACGAATATAATTTATTCTACTGGCGATAAAAATATTACATTTTTGAAAATATTCTAGAAGAATATACGCGTTAACTTGCGCGTTATTATAGATTTGGATACGGATTCAACTTATTCGTCTCGAAGCTGATCGCTTGGAATATATTTAGAAATGTTTTCATGGCGCGTTAAGTCCGCCGGAAGACGTTCGCCGATCGGGAAATTGAGAAAATATCGACGCACTGTGCTCGAGTAGGGTAATTTATCCGTAACGCGAAACCACTTCGTCCGGTGCTATATCACGGTTTCAGGGGGTGAAATCACCCCTTGGAATAAATGCAGATTCATCTTTCACGTGGAGCACGTATCTCCAGAACGGTGAGAGAAATCCGGGAAAAAAGTTTCGACGAGGGTACGAGCGTTTTATTTTTACAAAACTGCGCGCGAGTAATTAATGAAAAATACACGCTTTTCCGGTTGTTGTTTTCTCCGATGGTTGTACGAAAATACAAAATGCGTAAGAATCGACGACGAGCTTTTACTCGGATTAAAAACAGATCGACGATATTTTGTGAAATTTTTGCTAGCTCGAGTTACCATTGAAAATTATTAATATTCCATACGATGAGACGAAACGAAATTGGCACGAAATTCGTACGTTAATAAAGTCAACGCTGTTCGTCTTGTATTGATAAAAACAGCCGATATTTCGAAATGGTGTATTAATAGTAAGCGATTAGTTACATTGATCGCCTTCAACGATCTCAAGTAGTATACACAGCTTGTATAAAACGATTAGATAAATATCGTTGACCCATTCTTACCCCATACCGTACTAAGAATAAGTCCAAGTATGTTATCGGTGCCTTTGAATTTCGTATTTTTTTTTTTTTTTTTTCACGGCCTTTTTATAAAGCGTTTACGACTATTTATATAAAATTTCTTTCTTATTTCTGTTTGTAAAAGATAACGTCACGGTTCGATCGAAAAATCCTTGATCACCCTTACGCAAAAGTCGTTGAAATATATCGTTGAAAAAAGAAAGAAAATTATTGAATAACGTATTTAAATCGTACGATACGATTTATCTTCTTACGGACACGTTTTCCTCAAAGTGCAACGATGCATCTACAAAGTGCAGTTACCCTTTTCCTCTTCGCACGAAATCGTGTAATTTCGTCGTCTAAACCGACGCTTCTTGTCGTTCCGGGTACAAAAGTATTCTTCGGGGAAAATTGTTCGAAAAATAAATACTTCGCGAGATATTTCGAATGTTTTAACGTGACATGCGTTTCATCCAAGATGGCCGAACGTTACATAAGAAGCATTTTCCGAATCGTTTCTTCGCTTAAAATATCACACGAAGTGTCCATTATTCAAAAACCTTCTTTCGTGCGGAAAATGACAAGAATAATCTATCTAAAAAAAAAAGGAACATACAGTTCCGTAATAAAAACATTGTAAATTCTTCGCGTTGCATTTGTGAAGAAAGAGTCACGAGAAGGATAGAATTTATACATTATTCGAGTATTTTTTCTATCATTTTCCTCTATCCCTAACGTAAAGAAGAAAGGGTCCATTTCAAATTTTTTCACGCACCCTGTATGTAGAATTTAATTTAATCTATCGTCGAAACAAAATCTATTGGCAGTCGTGTCTCGAGTATTTCGCAGTGAAATTAAAATAAGTAAAATTAAAATAATGCAACGATCGTTACGATGAGTGAATTTAAATCCGATCGAGAAAAGGAAAGAAAATAATGTAAAATTTGAAAAACAGTTACAAACGTCTCTAAAAATCGTGTGGAAAGAGATTCGAGAAGATACGTTAATTAACCCTCGACGTACCACTTGGTCTTTTAAAACCCAGAGAGATATATAGCTGTTCTTAAAAATTTAGAAAAGCACGATAAAATAATGGAATCTTCTCACCCATTAATCGGTAAAATTTTCACCGATGTTACAAATCGATATTAAAATTTTCACCGATATTAATCAATAGATATTAAAATTTCCACCGATATTAATAACTCGATATTAAGATTTCCACCGATATTAATAACTCGATATTAAGATTTCCACCGATATTAATCGATAGATTTGAACATTTCCACCGATATTAATCAATCGATATTGAAATTTCCACCGATATTAATCGATAGATTTGAACATTTCCACCGATATTAATCAATAGATATTAAAATTTTCATCGACATTAATAAATCGACGATCGAGCCCTTCGTCGATATTAATAAATCGACGTCCCATTACAAATATTTAAATTACATCAACGATACAAACCCACCGGTCCGATTCGATCGAGTAACCGAATACTCGCGAACGATGGCCGTGTATCGAGCGAAAGATTTATTGTTCCTCGTCTTACGATTTTAACATAATCAATTTAACCCACATTCTCGACAACACACCGTGCGTGTGAGCACACACGACACACTCGATCCCGTGCACCGGTGTTGAACGCTCGAAACCGTGGAATTCGGCGCGTGCACCGAAGCACCGCGACGCCGACGTAGCTACCGCGGCGATAATAAATATTATCATTGTGCCGGGGCGCGCGAATAAACGAATTAACGCTCGTTATCGCGAGATCTTTCCAGGTGAAAGGTACGTTGAATCGAAATCTGATAAATTGAACGAAATTCGGTCGTAGCTGGTAGACAGCCGCCAGCTGCGAGCTGTTCGCTCGGTTGCAAAGTTCCTTGCCCCCGTGCGGCTTTCAATGTCAAACTAAAAGCGGTTTTAAAAGGATAGTGGAGAAACGATGCAGTTCACGCGAGCATTCAATGGCACTTCGCTATATGGACGCGTACCAGCATCCTTGGTTTACGGTACTCCTTCTGGCCCTATTTCTGGCAAGTCAACATCAAGATGAATCGCATATGTCTCGTTTCCCTGTACATATTTCCATCTTCAGGGAGTGTTGTTTTGAATTGCCGAGCGAAGTTTGCTTAAACGTTTCGCGGACGATCTGCCGGGAAATTTATCCCTTTTCGCCGGCCTCTTCTTAGAAATATACACACACGCCGAGCTCTCCGGAGGGGAATTGTCCAATGGGAAGGATTTCGTCGTTGCGCGGAAAACGAAGAATTTTTATTTTCTCGCTCGACGATCGCTTCGATTCGAAACCTTTGAAAGGAAAAAAAAAAGAAAAAGAAAAATAGAAACAGAAATGAATTTTTCCCCTCGACGATCGTTTCGATTCGAACCTTTGGAAACATCGTCGAAACACGACGATTCGAAATGTTCCCGGAACCTCGGGACGAGAGACCGGGATCATTGTAAAAATTTTACAGAACGAACGTAAAGAAACGTCGCACTTCGAAAATAATTAATTCTGTCCGTGTAGCGAACACTGTAATCCAATTCCAAGCACTGTGTATTCTATAAATATTATCAACACGGTGGATGGTATAAATATTGTTAGCCCGTATGGTAGAAAGTGAACATAATAAACGACACGAACTTGTACAAACAGTGGTACTTAGTAATTGATACTTTTGTTCCAAGTTCGCGCCGTTTTTTGCACGGTTCTCTCCAAGAGTGCAGTGTAATTCTCAATTTTTTAAGAATTGTTCATTTTTCTGGATCTCGCGTACTCGTTTCCCGGCTAGGAGAGAAATAAGGAAATTTCCAGCTGCCGATCTCTTTAACTGCGATGTTTATCTTCGTTTAAAAACTCACGGCATCGTTTCTGAACGATTATGCACTTAATCCCGGGAGAAGCTTCTGTTAAATCCTTAATGTTAATTGCTGCTACGGAGTTATTGTGTCGTTGAAGCAGTTCTGAAGCTTCCTTCGCTCCTCTTTATCATAAGTCCTTGCACACTCCTCTAATTAGGAAAGTTTCCACGAGGATACTTTGCGAAAGAACCGCTTTGTCATTGTCCATGGTACAACCCGACGTTTCCGTTTCCGTTTTTGTGAACCGTATCGTCTCAGTCGCCAATTTGATTCGTTAAAGCGCCAAACTTTATCGTTCCCCGTAACGAATTTATAACGTTGTTATTTCCGAGAAACAACAATGACACACGCACGTCTACACCTATTTTCGTATTACGATTTCGAAATTTTATCGGAAATGTTATTTCTCGAGACACGACACGAAGAATCGTTACTCGATTCTCCTTTTTTCCCAAGAACTAACAGTGACACACGTTTACGTCTATTTTTGGATCCAGATTCCCAAATTGTCTCGCGCGATGTTCTTCTTCGCAATATTTAATTTTTCCATCTCGATTAAAACATACCAAACAATTGGTCTACGAGAAGTTTACATCTATTTTTGGATCGAGATTTCGAAATTTTCTAAAGAATGTTCTTCTTCGCAATATTTAATTTCTCCATCTCGATTGAAACATACCAAACGATTGGTCTTCGAGAAGTTTACACCTATTTTTGGATCGAGATTTCGAAATTTTCTAAAGAATGTTCCTCTTCGCAATATTTAATTTCTCCATCTCGATTGAAACATACCAAACGATTGGTCTCGGAGAAGTTTACATCTATTTTTGGATCGAGATTTCGAAATTTTCTAAAGAATGTTCCTCTTCGCAATATTTAATTTCTCCATCTCGATTAAAACATACCAAACGATTGGTCTCGGAGAAGTTTACATCTATTTTTGGATCGAGATTTCGAAATTTTCTAAAGAATGTTCCTCTTCGCAATATTTAATTTTTTCATCTCGATTAAAACATACCAAACGATTGTTCTTCGAGAAGTTTACATCTATTTTTGGATCAAGATTTCGAAATTTTCTAAAGAATGTTCTTCTTCGCAATATTTAATTTTTCCATCTCGATTGAAACATACCAAACGATTGTTCTTCTCGCGGAACAAAATCGAAGAAATAATCCGTACAACTGCGATTACTTTTAAACATTTCGATTCTTCGTTAAGAGTCACGTTCGGTAATAGGAAAATTGAAAAAAAGAAGTACACGTGAAAGAAAAACGGAGAATTAATTACGCGACGAAGTAGTACACAGGCAAAGTTTCAACAACGTTTAATTATTTTTAAAAGGGGATAAGGTGCATAAACATATTTTGTACTCGGAATTGAAAACAAAAAAGTGTTTACCAAAATTAGTGTATGCATGTATTTCGAGTAAATACAGAGGTATCGGTCGATAATTAAGCACGCGTAACTTGTAAATAAATCGTTAATTAAAGAATAAAAAGAACGATTGAAAATATTTATTCGTTTCTTCTCTATTAAAAGAATTGTTGAATTACCGACTCGTTAAATACACTTATTTCAAGTTCCCTTCTTCTCTTTTAAAAATAATTATTACGCACTGAGAAGGACCTCGAATCAAGGATCGAGATGTTCAAACACGCATACTTCGACCTCGTGGACTACTTTTTATACCTTGTTCCAATTTGAAATGTTTAGTTCTTCCAACAACACACTACACACACTACATACACTAGGTTGTTCGATAAGTTTTGTCGTTTTTTCCATTGTAAAAAAATACTACGACACTTCAACTTTGAACAACAGTAAATAAACGAACGAATCGATAGATCTACACGAAACTTCGTAAACACATGTTCGTAAAATAATAGTACCATTTTTGGAAAGATGAAACAACGAATCTAATAGCTCCATTTCTTACCGAACGACAAAACATATTCAATCAATTGTAATGTACGATCGGTACCGATTTCGTTTACTTTCGCAGGGCTAATCTATAATATTCGTTCCAAAAGAATTCAAACGATTTCCTTTATGCCAGATTGTATCGTACGGATCAAAAGGCTCGATCGAAAAATATAACGACGAGCGTGGCCGCCTCTAAAAATATCAGGGGGCACGAGTCCGCTCGAGTGCACGTGTGAATCATCTTGATTGAATGTGAACAGTTTGCTGTGGCGAGCAAGGCCAAGGTCACGAGTGGTTATCAATAGCTAAATTAATGTTCCCCTATGCCTTGACGCCCACGTACATTGTTACAAAAGAAACCCCGTATCCGTGACAATGCGTGACGACTATCGAGACACGAAAATATCTCGGTGTCTCCTCGCGATCGAGAACTACCACTCGGGATTTCAATTCCTTGGCAAATATTTTTTTCATCGTCGTGTCGATTTTTTAAACGTCCAATTCCCCCTCCGTTTTTGTAGCTTCTGAGTTTATTTCCACGGTACGCGTGGGTACGTGTGCGTCTTACTATCGGGGGTATTTATTTTTTCAGAAAATATAATTTCGTGATTTACGACTGCACTCGAAACACTTGCACCTTGTGTGTACGGTGTACACCGTATGCACGAATACATAATGAGCACACGTATACCACGAGCAGTGATCGCGTGTTGGAATAATTACCATGTATTATTACTCTATGACGTTCTTCACCCAGATACATTCTATTCTCGAAAACGTGCGTCTCGTACAATTCTGCATGCAGTGTGCACAGCGAGCAAGAAGTTAGCAAACTATTGAAATATTCTATCTTATTATACCGTTGCCTCTTCGCGATTTCGCATGTTCCCTCGCGATACCCTTGGAAAGAAGACACTGCTCCGACCTTAAACCCATCCTCCGGTGGGTTGACCTTGGCACGTGCTCGGGATTGCCATGCAGTGCGTTGCATCCCCTCGAAACGTCTTCCATATCTTTGTAGCGTGAACGTTTCTGCGTTGAAACGATGAATAGAGAACTAACCGCGAACGAACGTGATATTCTGGTTCCAGCACTTCGAGGAATCGTTTCTCTTTCGGGTACCGTAGTTTCGTGAAATTCGAAGCGACGTTTTCTCGAATTGATCAATTGATTTCGAAATTTTCGAAAGAATGTTCTTCTTCGCAATATTTCATTTTTCCATCTCGATCGAAACGTACCAAACGATTGTTCTTCTCGCGGAACAAAAACGAAGAAATAATCCGTACGACTGCGATTGTATTTAAACATTTCGATTCTACGTCGAGGAAATACATTTAATAACGAACAAATTGATTCTTATCGTTTCGCGCGACTGTTCACTTCCGAAACGAAGAATATAAACGGCCGAGTGTTGAAAAATGTAATCTTTGTAACGATGAAATCGGAATAAAATGGTACGAACGAAGTGCACGAATTGTATACATCGGTTAAAAATTAATTCGTAACGAAGCAACGCAATCGAGAGTGTCGGTGGAAAAAATTAAAAATTTTCTCGAAACTGATGCTTCTCGAATCGAAAGAAAGAAAATTTAACACTGGAAAGAAAACGTTGCATTTGGAAAAAATTAAAAATTTTCTCCAAACCGATGCTTCTCGAATCGAAAGAAAAAGAATTTGACACTGGAAAGAAAACGTTGCATTTGGAAAAAATTAAAAATTTTCTCCAAACCGATGCTTCTCGAATCGAAAGAAAAAGAATTTGACACTGGAAAGAAAACGTTGTATTTGGAAAAAATGTTACATTCTCTCCAAACCGATGCTTCTCGAATCGAAAGAAAAAAAATTTGACACTGGAAAGAAAACGTTGCATTTGGAAAAAATTAAAAATTTTCTCCAAACCGATGCTTCTGGAATCGAAAGAAAAAAAATTTGACACTGGAAAGAAAACGTTGCTCTTTCAACGACAACCGTTTCGTTCACTTTAAGCTTACATAAATTTAATAAAAAAACAAACTTGAATCGTTTTATTCAAATACCTAGCAAGCTGCACGATGATCTTGCCACACGTTCAGAGATTTTAGAACACGATTCGAATGTTAGTTTGCAATCGGTCGAGACACGAGCAAACATTTTTCGTCGAGCAATTCTTCTTATTTCAATTGGCATAAATCGTTTCGAAAACGATCGTCGTACTCGCCTAGCCACCTCGAGAAAACTACCATAAGAAGAAAGTGAGCTGCGTGGTCGTGTCCCGTGGATTTACATATTAAACGCGATCGTGCTGTTCAACGAAAATGGCGACGCCTGTGACTCGTGGAGAACAAAGGGGGCTTGCTTTCCTTTGCTTCCGTCTTTTCCGAACGTCTCGATTACCATTTATTATCATTTGATAAAAGTTCACCGAGTTCGATTAAATGCAATTCGTAATCGATTCGTAAACAGTGGATCCAAACTCGGCTGCAGCAAGGAATAGCAAGAGACTCACTTATCGATTCGTTATAATTATCGGTTTCCATTAATAGTTTCTTCTCGAAGATTCCATAGTACAATCTAGGTTGTTTAATTATAGCGGGCATATTTCTGTCGGCGAGTTAATGTCGCTAATGTTAGCGATCGTATAAATACAAAGTGCACACTTCTCAATGACGGAATATCATCCTGGGAATATAATAATCCAGCTTAACTTGAACGCGATCGTTCGAACAATTGATCCAATTATTTACGGTTGAACGTTCCTCGTAAACGTATGTGTCTCCCGGGTGTAACGATTCCGGTGTATATCGAACGAACGGAAAAATATTTTGCAAAACACGGCACCGGAGATACGCTAATGACTTTACGCTTTGAGAAAACAGGCCCGGGCATAAATAATAAATCGCTGTTGAATAAATGCTAACGTATGTGTGACGTACCGAGGAAAGTTGCACGGCTGGAGAAAAGTATTTGCATAACGAGATGCGCATAAAATTAACAATGTGTTTCTAATGTTAAAAGGAACGCTCGTCGTATGATACAGCCGAGCCTTGAACTCGATGTAATTAATTTTAACACCGAAGGAAAATCATTGAACCACGAACCAAATACTTGGATCGTTCGAGCGCTGTGTCTATTCTCGTGTAGACATTCGTATCGGTCGATAAACAAAAAGAAAAACAAAAAAAAAGGAGTAGAAATTGACCAATTTTTTACCGATGCAATGTTAAAAACGCGAGGAGGTCCTCTCTTTGACCGGTCTTAAATAGAAAATTAAGCGAATGGAAACTTATCGTTTAAATATTTAAATTACATTGTTATTTTCTTTTTAACTCTCGAATTAATATTCTATTCAATAGGAACGAAGAAAGGTACAAGATATAGAAACGTTATTATATTTTTAGAATCGTATTTTCTAGATATCGCTTATCTGTATCAATTTGTGTACAAACACGTTGGAAGATTGCGAATTCATTCCAATTGTGTTCTCAAAGTGTGTTATTTATTCATAAATTTCACTCGACGAATCGAAAGAAGCAATTTCAAGCGAATTAAAATTCGAGCAATATATATACTAGATCGTAACAACGCGATCAGTTAAATACAATTGGTGCTTTTATATTCTCGTTATTAACGTCAACGAATCGATCGCGTTCTCGTAATAGAATCGCAGAAGGTAAAACGTACCGGGAGTTACGATTTCTGATAAATGAACGGAATTTTACACTTTTTTCTCCTCGACGGGAACAAGGAGAACGACGATCGACAATTGAAACGCGAGCACCGCAAACATCGACTTTAAAACCGACAGCAAACTCCGATAACTCGGATTCCACATCGATGCTTTCAATAACAAACTTACATTCCTCCTCGTTTAAACGAGAGAAACCACAGTCTCGTCTGAGAACACAACCTTTAATTCCATAGAATGAAAACATTTTGTGTTTGATAATAAGTACGAATTACCGAAACACGGTAAATTTGTTTATCGTATCGACTTTCATTATTGGGATCGAACGTATGAAATATTCTATTCGTTGGGTGTGCAACATTGAGCGTGTTTGGTACAAAAAATTAAAAAATAGAGTAATCCAACGAACCGTGTCCTAGAAAAATTGTAGTACAATTTTCTCAGAAGAACATAATATTCTTAAAGAAATTAAATATTTTATAACGCCCGTATATACTAAGATTCATCGATCTCTTCTTACCAGAAATATTTTATACAATTTTCTCCGACAAAACACAATGTCGTAAAAAAATAAAATACTTCATAGTACCCATGTACCGAGATACCTTACCAAAACCATTTTATACAATTTTCCTCTAAAAACACAATGCTCGTAAAAAAATAAAATACTTCGTAGTGTCCATGTACCGAGATACCTTACCAAAAACATTTCATACAATTTTCCTCGAAAAACACAATGCTCGTAAAGAAATAAAATACTTCCTAGTGCCCATGTACCAAGATACCTTATCAAAAATTATTTATACAATTTTCCTCGAAAAACACAATGCTCGTAAAAAAATAAAATACTTCGTAGTGTCCATGTACCGAGATACCTTACCAAAAATATTTCATACAATTTTCCCCGAAAGACCCAATATTCGTAAAAAACTAAAATACTTCATAATACCCATGTACCGAGATACCCATGTACTAGAGAATTATCTCCGAAAAACATCTCTTTTCGTAAAATTCTCCCCGCGAAAGACATCACCCCGTTCGATATCTCACCACGATCCCCCTCCGTCTTTCAAGCTTCGATCAACCGGTGTCCACGCGCGAACGATCGGCTCCTAAGACTCGCGATCCATCGGTAGAGATGTCCGTAGTCTAATAGCGATTGACTCGCGAGCGACACGTAGCGGATCGATGGCGTTACGCTCAAGAGAACCGAGAAGGTAAATCACTCGGATGACCTCCGATCGAACAACGCTGGCGAAACAGTCGCGGTGACCCTCGTTGGTCGGCTCTCACCTCGTTCGAGGACAGATCGATGGTTCGAGCAGTGTCAATGTCAATCCCGGCTCGGATACGCGAGGCAAGAGGGGCTTGCATCGGCATTGCGTCATCCTGACGTCAGAGCAACCCCTTCGTTTTACACCCTCCGGGCTGTTTGCCCTTGCACGACCGACCGACCGACCGACCGGCCTACTCCTTCCCGCGCGACTCGGTTGCTGCTCGCTACGGCCAGACAACGTTGGCCTTTTCCAACCGAAGCGAAGCCGCGCCTCGTCGTCGACACTGCCACCGAGGCGGCCCAACCTGTTGATCTAGACGAGAATAAACCCGAGCCCTCATTATGGAAAATACCGGGATACCTAGAACGACGACGGTGTGCACCGCGATCGATGAACGCGGCGGAGCGCGGCTAGGCCACGGGCGTCGCGGTACAGGCCTTAAAGGGTTGACGGATCGTTCAACGAACGATACTCGAGACGCGAGCAAACGGGAGGGGGGACGGTATCGTTTCGTGTTACGAAGCTCGTTAAACGTTCGCGCATTTTGACAGACGCCCGAGCACCTCGTGCGTGCTCGTTCGAAACCGTGACAACAAACCGGGCACGTGTTCACGACGCGTTTCAATCGACTCGCGGGCAACGTGCGCGCGGCACTCAATGGTACACGGACCGTCCGTCCCGTTCGTCACCGGTCGGTTTGAATTTACCGCTATTTTTACAACGTCGAACCGATTCAACTGAAACTCGACGTACATTCTACGGACAGATGGGAAATTAATCGGGGAAGAGTACACGGTGATGGAACCCGTGTAAATTGTTCAGGCGTATCGTCAAATGTTCGGGGCGTTTTTTCGACAAAATTATCCTCACCGAGGGCGTTCTCACCTCGAGTGAACAAAATTGTCGGGTGTGGCGCTCGGATTATTCGCGACAGGTTGAACGATACCAATGTGGCCAAAAGGAGTCACTGTTTGTTGTAATTTTTGATCAAAGAAACGAATCTTCTTCGAAAATGATGGCGAAGTGGAGATACAGAATGTAGAGATCGAAAGAATAGAATAATAAAGGTTTCTTATTTGTAATTATTCTCTACTGCGAAATTGAACCAATATTGCTTAGTTCCGACGCGAGTAGAAACGAATTGAAAGTTTCATCTTTCGTTTGATGAGAGTGTTACGATCGCGATTAACGTTCGAATACAAAGACTGGTGAAATATTTCACGAGGAATCGAAGGTACCAAAAATACGTTCGTAGAAATATTGCACGGTATAAATAATTCGTCCACTCTTCCGCGTACCGAACAACACACGTACGAACATTTTTTTTTCGGTTGCTTTCGAGCTACTCCTGATACAAGTAAAACAGACACCCTGTATAATACTCGGCGATCGAATCGTTAGTCGAAGCACGTTCCATCGCTTGTATACATCGATGCCAAGGAACGAACCTTTTAATCCCTAATTCAAGAAACTAAGACACGTCGAGGCGAAAGTGCCTCGCGACAAATTCCTATTCTGGCAAGGTTTCGTCTACCCTTTACCATCGAACCTTCATCCAACATTCCCTTTTCCTGCGTTTAAGTACACTTTATCACCCAGAGGGTCTCCGTAGAGTCGGTTGGTGGTCCCCGTGGACCTGAAATTGAGGTACGCGCAATCAACGCGTTTCACACAGAGCAAGAACTACCGGTACGTATCACTGGGTAGCCAATCTGTACGTATTCACACTTGTCGGTGTCCTTTCTGAATCCCTACCGTGCGTGCAGCTCGACGAGCAACTTGATTAACACCAAGTGGAAACTTTAACCCGCGATACGGGACTCCCTGACTACCTTCATGGTGGTTCCATCTCATCAGCTATACGAGGGGACTGGAAATTAAATCGGCACTCTATCGCGTCTGAGATCCGAGACTCGTAGCTGGGGAAAACCAGGACTGGGGAAAAATCAACCCTTTTAACCTCTTCGACCTACCCTCACGGTAGGTAACTATTGGGTTTCTAGGGAAAGTCGTTTCGTTTTCCAAAATGGAGAGTGTATAATTCAATGGAATGTTTGTACGCTCTAAAGAAATGAAGTTTCTTTTTCACGAAAAAAAGAAACGAGACGACTTTCCGAACAACCTAATACTTAGGCTATAAAGAAGCCTTTTATGGCACTGTACCAATTCTTGACGATAAACTCGGATACGTGGGAACGTAGCACGTAACTCTTTCAAACCCGAGATATCTGAGAGTTATCAAATATTCTGTAACCGGCGAGGGAAATCGAGAAACTTGGAAATTAAGCTGGACTTAAGATTAAAATATTAATCGTAATTAATAAGGAAAATTGGGGAACGTAGAAATTCGGAAAATTTGGAAACAGTGTGCGACGATTGGGGTAACTTTTTCGTAATAAAACTATTTCTCGTCGGTGTCGAAATGTGATTCGAGGAAAAGTAAAATCACTTTTTGAAAAAAATTAGAATTTTTCTCTTTCTTGAAATAGCTACGAACAATGATGGATATCGGAGGAAAGTTTAAACGAAAGTTACTTCTACAGAATTGCGTACGAATAATTACTCTCGCGTAAATTGATCGTATATGTGAAAAGATGTTACAAAGAAGTATTTTTGGATAAATTTACAAAGTATAAAGACTCAATTGTAAATTGGTAAGATACGACTGGCAAAAAGCAGAAAATGAAGAGAAGTGGCTTCGAGAGATAAATCAATTTAGTGCAAATTACAATCCACGGTAAATCGCAATGAAAAATATTACCGTTCTTTTTTATTCGTGGAACAAATCTCGTCCAATCGTTCTTCTCGATGTATCGTCGTAATTTCGCATCATCGAGGCAACGCTTCTGCTAATTGGATACGAATTCCGGTTAACGCGTAAATTTCGATGTAAATTGAATAATAAGTGGCGATCAAAGTTTGCGAAAATGGTACAGAGACGTAGAAAGGAGTGTACCGTGCGTCGCGTGGTAAAGTAGGTTAAATCACATTTAAGCATGTTCGGACAGACAGTGAAGCTCTCAATATTCAGCTATCACCGACGAACACGCGGAACGTTTCCATCAAACTATATTCAGTTTTCATGGAAAAGCTATACCTACGCGAATGAAATTTCGACGTGGCTTCATTTCGCAGAACGATATACGAATTGTCGAAAGCTACTCTCTGTGCTAAATTGAACCGACTATGATTTGACGATAAAAATTCATTTTTTCGAAAGAGAAATATATATAAATATATATACAAATAGAAATATATATAAATACATATACAAATAGAAATGTATGTATCTATGTATGTATGTATGTGTGTGTGTGTGTGTGTCGATTTGAAACTGTTCGCACCGATAAGAATATATATATAAAAAT
Source organism: Ptiloglossa arizonensis (assembly GCF_051014685.1). NCBI lineage: Eukaryota > Metazoa > Arthropoda > Insecta > Hymenoptera > Colletidae > Ptiloglossa > Ptiloglossa arizonensis. The sequence goes on from NC_135052.1 coordinate 13,126,820, forward strand.
ACATACACACACAGAATCGGTGCGAACAGTTTCGAATCGACGAGTTTCGAAACAAAACGTGAGAATTAAGAACTAAATTTCGAGGAGAGTGATCTCGCTTATCCCGGTTTAATCCAACGCCATTGTCTTCGCGTAGAATGCGACATCGGCAATTGGTTCTCGTCTGCGAGGGAAGCAACGCCATTGAAACGTTCTAATCGTATCTACCCCAGGGAGGCGCCGATCGACTATTCACTCGTCCAAGGTCGAAGCTCGAGGAACACCGTGGAAACTCTTCCGATAATTGGCTTCGTGCGCCGAATACAAAACACCGACGCCTCCGTCGGCGTCGCCTTCGAATCGGCCTCGATCTTCGAGCGTCGTTCGGGAAAATGCAGAGGATTCGCGCGCAAAAAAAAAGGAAAAAAAAAAGACTACGTCGACGCGAAGAATAATCGAGTCCGTGAAAGTGCAACCTGTGGCAATTTTTCTAACTTTGAAATACTACGTCGAGTAGTTCCACTCGGATCGAATTTCGTGCATCGAGCTGGAGATTGGAAGTACAAGGTGATTCTCTTTGTGTTTGAAGCTGAAAACTGGGGTTTCGAAATTAAAATACCACGCTTCGTGGTATTCGCGAAACTGGAACCCAGCACCTGTGAAACACCATGGCGGAGAACCGTAGGAAATGATGCGCGCGTAAAGAATTTTTTCTCACGGTACAAGCTCGTGTAACGATGACCCAAGTGCGTCAAGGAGCAAGTAAGATCTCTGCTGTACGATAATATATTTTTATCGATCTTTGCCAATTTTTGTTTACGGCATTAACTCGCGCGATCGTGGACCAAGTGCGTCGAGAAGCAAATAAGGACTCTCTTGTTCAATAATGAATTTTTATCATTCTTTGTTAATTTTCCTCGTGACATAAGCTCGTGCAACAGTGAACCAAGTGCCTCGAAGAGCAAGTAAGATCTCCGCTATACGATAATAAATTTTAATCGATCTTTGCCAATTTTTGTTTACGGTAAGACTCGTGCAATCGTGGACCAAGTGCGTCGAGAAGCAAATAAGGACTCTCTTGTTCGATAATGAATTTTGATCGATCTTTGTTAATTTTCCTCGCGATATAAGCTCGTGAACCAAGTGCCTCTAAGAGCAAGTAAGGTCTCCAATATTCGATAATAAATGTTCACCAATCTTTGCCAATAATCACTGTACAGTCCCTGTAATTTGTACACCAAGCGAGGGAACATAGGAAGGACAGAGTCGATGGGTAAAAGTCTCATCGATGAGAAGAAAACGAAAACAAAAATGGAAAAGTCCGACGAAGGAAGCATCAAGGACCCTAGAGGATACGTTGACAGGACCGAAGCCGAGTGTCTCGAGCGTGGACCCTCCCTCTTCAACGAACCTCGAAGCTTCCTCTGAAAAACAAAGAACAACGGAAGAGCTCTGACATTGGGTACCAGCACGAGCACCTCAGAATCTCGAGTTACCCTCGTCCACCTGGATGGGTGCACCGCTTTCGGGTGGTCAAATGCCAAAAAAGGAACAGGAGCTCGAAAGCGTGGAGTGGGATAGGTGGTCAGTCAATGAACGAATAATCGAGCAACGATGATCGATATCTTCTCACCGGGTAGAATCTAGAGAACAGTTGAAGTTTCGAGTTCGGAGAATCTATGGGTTACGTCTTTTAGGTTGTAAAACGCTAACGATTAAAACCTCTTCGTTTTGCTTTCTCAGCCATGTACGTCGTATCTACTCGAACTTCTCGTCGCGAAGATTAAAGTCGAAAAGAAGAGAAAATTATGGAAAAATCAATCTGAAACTATTACTACCACGATCGATAAGATTCAAACGCTAGAATCTCTAATAGAAACCGAAGTGCTTTGATTTTCGGATTTGAATTATCGTAACAATTTTACGTTTTCGTAATTCTGGATAGTTACTAACCGTAGAGTAGAAAGTGAGAGTCTCGGTCCAGGTCGAACTCACCACCATCGGTTAAAGTTAGCGATCGGCCATCCTCGTTTTTCGGAACACCACAGGTCGGCCACCTGCCCGAGGATCCTGCTAGTTCGAGGTCGTTGCACGATTTCGAAGATACGAGGAATTTAAGGAGATAGGAACTCGTGGTGGCTCGAGAAGCGACTTCATCGATTACCTTTAATAGTGTCTTCTACTCCAAGTACTTGGCGAGTCCTCGATGAATAAACTATGACATTCTCGGTGAGGTTCGGGTAGCGTATCGTCATCGATGACACTTAAAGGATCAAAGGTGCCACCTTAGAGATACGGCGTTAAAAGGATTGTATATTTTATTCATCGTGAACTCACCGAGAATTTCTACGGTATCAACACCGAGCAGAAATAATTGCAACCTCGAGTGACCTCTTCTCGTTTCTCTGAACGTTTCACGAATTTATATCCAACGTAATTGTAACCCGTTGAGAGCATTGCTGTATTAATAAAACCGAGAACCCACTTACGCGTAACCGTTGAATTTTCGATAAAAATATGAATTTTGAAAACGTACGCGATCCCACCACCGAATCAAATTACACAGAAATTCAATTCAGCGTTTCGTCTTTATTTCTTCAATCGTGTACGAAGTTTCACGACGAGACCCGCCAACTGTACGCTAACTCGGCAGATGTTCAAAATCGATTTTCTAGCAGACGAAACTTTTTACGAAAAATATTATTAATACAGGCTGGAAAGAAGAAAGAGATCGTAAGTTTCAGGGTGAATCGTACTGGACAAATGGAGCAGATTTCTGATAAGTGTGGGTCGAGAAACTGATACAAAATTGCGAACAATTTTTGTTTTCACTTCAATGAACGATGGATTATCTGTCTTTCCATTTTACACACGTAGCAATTATTTTATTACGAGAAACGTTAATTGCACATCTTGACGATCGGTGAACAATTACAGAATGTCCACGAAACGAAAATAAAAAATTGTTTGCAATCTTTATAGATATTAATTCCTCGATTCACGTTTACTAGGACTTTTGTTCCATTTGACAAGCACTACCTGTCCTAAAGATTACAAATTTGTTTCTTCTCATCCTGTAAACACGAATATTACGAACTATATCCCAATTATATCCGACTATAATTTCGATTTATTTTTATCTTGGGAAATAGTCCCGCGAAACAACCTGTCTTTCATTTTTCCATCGACCCAAAACAACACTCCGTACCGTTTAAACAATCGTCCACAATCTGAACGTGTCGAGGGAACGGTGCAACTTTCATGTCACTTCCAGAGATTCCAGAAAGCAACGATAAACGGAACCGAAAATTTGAACGTCGAATAACCGAGCTTTGTACACAACGAGGGATTAAAAATCTCGATCCGTTCGATCAGTAACCGAGAAATCCCCTTGCCCGTTCACTGATCTGGAATTTCGATAAACGAAAGATCATTGGTGAATACGAACACTAAATAGCGTACAGTACGTTCTCAACGCTCGAAACGATTAATTTTCAACAATTTTAGAAACCCGTGTTGATATGTATCGCGTGTTGATTCTCCCGAAGAAAATCAACCGGCACGAGACGTTCTCGTGCTCAACTGAGAAAGTGAACTCCGACAGACGAACGAAGGTTAACGGAAGGAAAAATTCAACGACGGAAAAGAATAATTGGATCGAGCGAGGGAAAGACAATTTCTGAAACGGATGCACCAGCCGGCTATTATCGAGGGCAGATTAAGCGTTTCATTTTTAATAATTCTTATATTTGGTCAAGGCCTGCTCGACTGCCGGGGAACACGTAAACGAACACGAGCGCCGAGAAGGCGGCCAGGTGTTCCAGGCGAGCAACGCAACAACGCCGATTTTCTGGGTCGTCACGCCAGACGGACACCCCGAATCCTGCGTTTGGCACATGACTGTCGGGAACACATTTTACTGGCTCGATGTAGGTCACACGCGCCGTGCACGGACCTATGATGTACGGTTTGATTGGAGCTTGCGGCTGATCTCTAGATTATACGAAAAACACACCTCGATAGAACTGTTTTCTTCCTCGTGATACGGATCCGTACGCCACGAGAACGATCGTGGCGAACCATATTGTTTTTCGACGAGAAAGTAAAATAGTACGTATTACGAAAATTAAAGAAAAATGACAATAATTGAAGAAAAATAATAATCAAAGAAGAAGAACAATAATTGAAGAAAAATAATAATTAAAGAAGAAGAACAATAATTGAAGAAAAATAATAATTAAAGAAGAAGAACAATAATTGAAGAAAAATAATAATTAAAGAAGAAGAACAATAATTGAAGAAAAATGACAATAATTAAAGAAGAAGAACAATAATTGAAGAAAAATGACAATAATTAAAGAAAAATAATAATTAAAGAAGAAGAACAATAATTGAAGAAAAATGACAATAATTAAAGAAAAATAATAATTAAAGAAGAAGAACAATAATTGAAGAAAAATGACAGTAATTAAAGCAAAAAAAACAATAACTAAAGGAAAAGAACAATAATTAAAGAAAAATGACAATAATTAAAGAAAAATAATAATCAAAGAAGAAGAACAATAATTAAAGAAAAATAACAATAATTAAAGAAAAATGACAATAATTAAAGAAAAATAATAATCAAAGAAGAAGAACAATAATTAAAGAAAAATAACAATAATTAAAGAAAAATAAATAAACAAAGGAAAGTACCGGGTTGTTCCATAAATTTTCTCGTTCGATAAAAGTACAAATTGAACAGTATGAAGACATTTTTCTGAACAATCTATTAATACATATTTCAATAATACAACTGAAAAATTTCCGTTTTAAAAGTGACTAACAGAGATGAATAATCATCGTTAACAATGAAATGGTCAAATTACTATGTGTTAGATTTCTCGTTCGTTTCACGACAGTGATAAATTAATGAAATGGTATTCGGGTGAATCTGTTGTTGATCCATTATATATGGTTCGAAATTTCAATGGACGAGATACGTTGAAACAAAGAGACGGATGATATTGGATCAGTGAGCTTCTTGGATTCCCGTACAATTTTTTGTAACATTTCACTCCCACTTGGAGATTTTTCCGATATTAGATGTATCATTGAAATAAGACGAACTTGAGAATTTACTGTACTCGATGTAATTCTACAAAACGTGTTTTGTATGAAACAAGAACGATGAAAAAGGAGAGAAACCGTGTGAGAAAGAAGAGATACGTGGTCCTTGAATTAAGTAAAAATAGAATTAGGTTCAACCAATAACACAATTCTTATCGGTATTGGGTCTTTAATTATTATGGTTTCCGTTCTGTCGTGTCTGAACAATATCAAGTAACTTGCAAACGAAGAATTGAAGGACTGATGCTAACCTAGAATTATTTTTGTATCATTATATCATTGGTTCAATATAAGCTAAAATATGTTTCCTTGCTAATTTCTTTACACAATCAGAGAGCACGTAAATATAATCCACGTGTAAATGTACTGTACATGTGATTTTATAAACTTAGAGATTAAAAAATTGAACACTTGTAAGATACATTTGTTTCGTTGTAAGATACATATTGGTTTTGAATAAATAATTCATTATATTCGTTATATTTATATATATATTCATTATATATATATTATATTTCATTACATAGATATATAGAAATATATCCATTATATTTCTATATATCTATTATATTTTTGTGTGCACACTTATTGGATTCTTTTACACAAAATGTACAAGAGTTCATAATTTTACGACGTCGTTTATAACACTCTTGTACGTAATCAACGAATTCAAATTTCTAGAGAGATTCGCACTGATGCAAATGTGTATCTTTCCCACGTAATCTTGAAAACATTGGATAAAAATTTTTATACAAAAGAGCGTTACGAGTTTCGGTATTTCCTTCTACCGTGAAATCAAAATGACTCTAATTACAACACGTAGAATTTAATTTCGTACGACGTAATTAAATCGTTCGTACCGTTCCTCAGAATGCTTAACATATTTCACGATGAATATTTGATTGGGTCGACTACGGGGAATTTAATCTAATCTCTATTTTCGATGAATTATTAACTTGCAAATTAAGCAACACGTGTTACGTGAACATTACAATCGTATAACGTGATACAAACGATTAAAATATTATTCAATCGTGTTATAATATCTCTAATAATTAAATTATTCACAACCCCCTCCCAGAATTGGCTTTTTAATTCGATTATCGAATTTCTCGATTATAAAATTTCAATTTCACCCGTTTGATCTTCGTTTCGAAGAATATTTTCGGTCGAAAAGAAAAGTGTTCTTTGGAAATCTCGTTTTCACTTCGATATTAAGGTTCATTTTTTCTCGATCGAGAACGATAAAATTAATAACGGTAAAACGGTCCTCGAGGCTTCCAGTTGGCAGATGATCCGTGGCAGCTTATTTATTTTGTTATGTAGGTCATAAGTCTTGCATGGGGTTATAACATCCGCAGTTGTGGCTGAAAGAGCTCCAGGTCACTTTGGGTTATACGTACATATGTGCATTATACTGCGTATGTGTGAAGAGTATATAGATCCTGGGAGAACTATCAGACCCCAATTATTCGCACAAGTCGAGAAATCGAACATATCTCGTTGATTGAAATTTCGAACCATGTATAATGGATCAACAACAGATTCACCCGAATACCATTCCATTAATTTATCAGTGGCGTGAAACGAACGAGAAACCTAACACAGTAATTTGACCATTTCGTTGTCGACGATGGTTATTCATCTTTGTCGATCACTTTTCAAACAGAAGCTTTTCAAAGTTGAGTTGCATCATTGAAACATGTATTACTTTCTTTTATTTATTTTTCTTTTATTTTTGTAATACATATTATTTTAGATTCTCAGTGAAAAACAGTATTGTTCACCGAGTACGATCGAAACTGTAAGATTTAAAATTGTAAAATTGAAAAGTTTTTCGTGCTCGTTGCATTTTCCTTCCTTCTCGATTACCAGAAAAGTAATTATTTCGTGCAAGAATACTTCTACGAGATTGATTTACGATAAACGATTTACTTCGTCCGAACGACTCGATTCCTTCGAGCACAATAAATAGAGACACTTGTAACATTCGTTGAAAATATTCGGGGATTGTGATCCACGATACCATCGCGTGGAAATATCTTTTCTTTAATTATCCGACTTCGTGTTTTGTTTTTACGCGAAGGGATAAAGTGGATCGATCACGATCGAGATCTCACGGAGGCAAGATGTCAGACACGAGTTTGATATCTCATAAAAAGTATTTTACTTTGGCAGGTGTTACGGGGCAACCGCTGTTGTCCGTGTCCCAACCACCTGCCCATTTTTTATTGAATGTATACCACACGTTGTATTCACACTTCGGGGTCCTCGTTTACCCTCTCCATCGAAGATGGCAGCCCTCCACGTGCCACCAGCCACGAGCCGCCTTACTTCACCGTTCTTAAGTTCGAACGTGTAATCCTGCGGGCCGAAAATTTCTAAAAATAGCTCCAGGATGAAAGGAACCCTGATTTACGAGGGAATGTCTAATTCGTGGCTTTACTTTTTTCCACGCAAGCGAACAAAGAAACCTATACTCTCCGACTACCGGTAACTTTCGAACTACCCCTCGAGTGAGTGAAACGAACATTGTATTCTGTTCGCTAAATTACACTTTGGTACTTCTTACGGAACTTGAATTCACCATCTCTTGTTTAAGTCGAAAATCGATGCTTTTTAACGAGAGTAACATTGTATATTTTATCGTAACAATGTTGAATCGTCCACTGTTATTAGTTCTTGTATCTAAGTTGCTCTAGTCGTAGTTTCTATCGATATTTAATTATAGCTTCTGGTATTGCGTTATCGATATAACTTTTCTTCTTTCGTAGAGCTCGAAGATATATTTATTTACATAGCGTCAAAATTTTATTTCCTCGAATGAAACGAATAATAACACTAAGATGTACAATTATTGTATATTGATTTGTCAGTGTGCGTAGTATCTGAATTCTTTTAAAATTGAAACATTTTCCAAGCAATGTCTCGTTCCAAAAAGTCTGACTACAGTTCAGTGGTATTTGAATATAATAATGATCAATACCAGATAACGGTCCGAAAGCTTCTGTAACCTCGATTCCTGAAAATTATTGCGCAAGAACTGCCCGGTTATGGTAATCGGGCAAAGAACGTTCGAATTCATCTATCTCAGGTGGAAAGCACCAAAGACCCTGAAGACCACAGTCGGTTGCAGGTGCGACCCCCTTTTCAAGGTCCTGATACTTTCTGTGCTCAGACTCTTTCAGGTGACGAAAGGAGGAGAAATCGTCCTTCGCCTTTGAAACGAACCATTCGATCTCTCGCATACCAGATGATCGTCATCCGAAGTAAACAGGTGATCCACCTCTTTGAAGAAGAAAAAAAAATGTCCTATCTTACAGCTTGTAAAACGTGCAAGACCTTCTTTGTACCAAGGTATGCCCATCTGCCACAAGCTTCCACGTTATCCATTACTATTGTTACCAATAATGGCCATCGTGAGAAAACTGTGAGTATGTAACTTATGTAGGTTGAGTTGAGAAAGAGTCAGCTAAAGAAAGAGAGATGCTTTTTGCCCAATATGTTACAAGCTTCTATTTACACTTTCTAAGAAAGAACACTGATTTAAATGATACAGAACATAGAAGCATGGTCTAAATAAAAAATAATCACCTTCTACCTTACTCGAAGTGAAGATCTTGGATAAACCCTGTTTATAAATCTTGTAACGAAAGCACACATTTTGTACCACACTCTTAACTTTCTACTTTATCCATTATTGTCCTATTGTTACCAATAGTGATCATCGTGAGAAAGCTGTGACTGTGTAACTTATCTAAGCAGAATTAGAGAGAGAAAAACGCTTTTTGACAGAGTGTGAATACGTTACAAGCTTCTACTTGCACTTTCTAAGAAAGAACACTGATTTAAATGATACAGAACATGGAAGCATGGTCTAAATAAAAAATAATCACCTTCTACCTTACTCAAAATGAGAAGCTCGGATAAACCCAGTTTAAAAAATGTTACAACGAAAGCACACACTTTGCACTACACTGTTAACATTCGTCTTATTCCTCGCAAAGAAGATTGAACGGAACGAGGGAAGTTGAGAACAATGTTTCACCGGTGTACTTGAAATCAGCGCGTGTCCAGTCGTCATTAAGCGTCCGATTGACGTTACGTGGAATTTTTCATTCCAGTTGTTTCTTCGTGCACGGCGTCATTTAGCTCTTCTAACCGAGGAAGACGAAAGTGCTGTGCTTAATTGACTTACGGGGCGAAAGCGGCGCAAAATTAATTAAACCATTAACCCTTCCAGCCAACCCGGCGAATATACCTAAAAGCTGTACCGCATTGAACGGTAATTCCCAGCCAAGGTTGCACTTTATGGGGATGGAATGCCCTCTGAAACAACTTACAATAAGTTACGACACGACCAGGAATCGATTATTATCGATCTCGACCGAGTAACTTTCGTCTTCGGAATGTAAGATATCTCTCGTGGGAAATATTTGATACTGTGCAACGCCGCGTTCTTCGTGCGTCATTGAACGAAAGTTCTTCGAGCCGCTTCTTGAAAAGTCATTCGAAACTCGTATTTTACAGTTCGAGTCGGTCGAAAGAAACAAAGAGTAAAAATTTCAGACACGCTACGGACAATGTGTTACAACATCGCTTTCTCAGCCCCTGCGATGCATGACATTAGATTATCGCGTCCAGACACGGTAATAAAAGTAAGAAAGAAAACAATAGAGAAAGAAAAGAGCGAAAGTCTTCGTTAATTTTCCATCGTTCGTCTTTAGAATCTATCCGCGCTCGTTTAGCAGGAAATTAAAGTTCTGTTAATTGGAAGGAAGAAGAGGAAAAATTTCTCAGCCAGTTCCAGGAATCATTTTCCATTGAAAAACCTACTTAAACTTCTGAACCGTTAAACGATGGAAACAAAATTTAGAAAATCTCTCGTTAACAATAATATTCTATCTTCGATAACTGGATGAAAATAAAACTTGGAACATCCTTATTCGACGAAAATAAAAATAAGACTCTTACATTCTGACTTCGATGCATATAGAATTATAAAGATGGAAGTAGAACTTGGAAAATACTTACTGGGAGAAAATGAAAGTAAATCTCTTACAAGAGTCGCTAGTGTTGGACAATGTTTCGTCTCTGATGCATATCGAATTAAAAGATGGAAGTGGAACTTGGAAAATCCTTACTGGGAGAAAACGAAAGTAAGATAATGATGAAAGTAAATCTTTCGTAAGGTTTGCTGTTATTGGACAATGTTTCACCTCTGATGCATATCGAATTAAAAGATGGAAGTGGAACTTGGAAAATCCTTACTGGGAGAAAACGAAAGTAAGATAATGATGAAAGTAAATCTTTCGTAAGGTTTGCTGGTGTTGGACAATGTTTCACCTCTGATGCATATCGAATTAAAAGATGGAAGTGGAACTTGGAAAATCCTTACTGGGAGAAAACGAAAGTAAGATAATGATGAAAGTAAATCTTTCGTAAGGTTTGCTGGTGTTGGACAATGTTTCACCTCTGATGCATATCGAATTAAAAGATGGAAGTGGAACTTGGAAAATCCTTACTGGGAGAAAACGAAAGTAAGATAATGATGAAAGTAAATCTTTCGTAAGGTTTGCTGGTGTTGGACAATGTTTCACCTCTGATGCATATCGAACTAAAAGATGGAAGTGGAACTTGTAAAATCCATACTGGGATAGAATGAAAGTAAATCTTTTGTAAGTTTAGCTGGTGTTGAACAATGTTTCGCCTCTGATGTTTATTCAATGGCAAAACGAGCGTAAAAGGATAAGATCGGGGACAATGGTTGACGCGGAAGTGGAAACAATAAGACAGGGATCGTAATATTACCATTTGAACGATGTTCGAAACGCGAGACACGTAACGAGTCGCTTTTGTTTCGATCGGTGTCGTTTAATTAAATGGACAACCGTGTTCGTGTTGACGCGAAATTACAGTCGGCCAGGAATTATTAACTAATTGTAAGACCTTACGCGGCATTCTTGTTGGCCACTGTTTCACCTCGACTACCCTGACCAACGAGAAACGGTGCCAAGGCCTTTGTTGAACTAAACTTCGATATTATATACATATGTATATAGGCGGGAGTCCCACATACGCGTAACCTAGAACGCGGGTGTGCTAATGGACAAATGAAGGGTGGCTACCCAGCCGGAAAGAAAGATAAATTTTCGCGCGAAAATTTGTTGACAAGGCGGTACACTTTCGGGAAGTGAACGATAATTATCTGTACGTTATTTACGATCTATATCTGTCCCGAGTGAATTTATGTGCGCGTGTAACGTCTAGGTTAATTGCGAACTAATATTTATTGCAAAGGTATCAGAATGGATGATTGTAAAAACGAACGGTGAATTCAATTGTATAGAAAACGCGCCGACAACCGTGATAATAACTAAAGCGACGCGTACACTTTGTTAGATTGTTGTACCAATTGTAAGGTAAAAGGACCACCGTTGCACAGAGTGGAAATAAAAAAATAACGTCACATAAATATAAATTAAATGATCATAATTGGTTTCCAGGTTGAGTGAAATCGTTCAAAATGATCGATGTGACTTCTGTGAGCTACCTACTGTTAATAAAAATTGTTAAATATTAGTCATTCTTGTCCGTGTAAGATGAATTGTATTATTTTCCTACTTTTACTCATGACCAAATTGAATTTGATTGTTCAACTTGGAAACACCCTAACACGACTCCAAATTCTTCTAACCTTTCATACTTACATTTTCAATCGACCAACTTTATTTACACACATTGTAAATAATTCAACTCGTTCAACGAGAAATGAAATACAGGTCACCGATACTGAACATTGGTTCTCGAGTCTTCTGTTAAAAATTTGAAATTTGGACAATTCAATCGGAGCAGTTCCATATTGGATCGTTGGGAGGCTCGATACTGTCTGCTGTGTCAATTATCGGATAATTGAGTAACATTCAAAAACTCGACGTTACTTCGTCCCGATGAGATCCAAAGTGAGGAGACAAAAAATGTTCTTGCATCGTTCGAAGTTCGAATTCAGCGAAGTAAAAGTTCGGCCGTTGTGCATCGAAATGTTTCGATTCCGACGAGAGTTTCGAATTAATTCGGTTCCAGTGACGAGCAAATAGAGCAGCATGACGTACGAAATAAATTCGAGGTCTTGCTGGGTCGACGCGATGAAATCACTTAGGAATCAGTGGTAGAAAGAGGAAGAAGAATTCTTAGTCACCCGCGCATTATTCATGGCAAAGCGCCACGACACAGGGATATCGGTGTTAATTGAGGTTAACATTCAGCTTCCGCCGAAACGACCATAACGAGTCGATCGGAATACTGGCCTCCAGAAACACGAATACGAACGCGCCATGTTTTTCGAATTTGAAAAAAAAAAATTCTCAAAACCGTTTCACGTAATTCTCATCCAAATAATTAACAAATCATCCGTTCAAATTTTCCGATAATAAATACCTAACGCGGTAATCAACGTATTACGATTATTATTGCTAACGGTATACCAATAATAGTATTCTTACGCGTGTGTAAAAAAAATATACACAAATGTACACAAAAATGATAATTCTGTTCAAATGAAACAGTCGATAGAAATTTTACTGTACGAAATACACGTGTGTTTCTTTCATTCTTGTGGTTTAGTTCAATATTCTAAGTGGACTATAAGCATGATCCTTTAATTAGGTAGATGTAACTTTGAATGAACATTCGAGTAAGGTTTTGGAGCAACTCCTTTATAAGTAACGTATTCACTTCTAAGGAAACACGACCCGAAGATCGAGAGTTTACGTATATTATTCAACTGTCTCCAACGTTTGTCTGAACGAAAGACAGTGTAAACAAGGAAGTGTAAGTTAACGACAAATAGTCCCCTTATCGGTGTGCGTTCAATCTGAATCACCGAAGTATCGTTAGCCATTATTCCCCGTGTAAATATTTACTGTTTTTCAGAACACTGGTATCGATTCGAAATCAGCTTTCACATTAGACAACCTTGCCTCGATAAGCTTCAGCATTTGGTATGTAGCTCCCCTTTGACGGATCCCACGATACGTTATCGGCTCGCAAGAGGTAAGTGGCTGCATCTGAGAGGTCATTTGCGATCAAAGGAATACCTAAGCAAGTTGCACAAGGACCTCGAACGAATAGCAATGCCACACGTTCCTGCAGAATACCAAAATCTCATGGAAGAACACTTTGACGATGCTAACCGAAAGCATAGCTCCGTATCGATTGTATCTCGAGCACTCGAACAAATTCGAAGAATGGAGAAAAAACTATTTAATCGTATTTCGTGTGAAATAATCAGAATCACTCGATGCTGAGATATTGAATAAATGATGAATCGTTTCAAGCGAATTTCTCTTTCTCTCTGCACGATATTTGTAATGTGTGAGTAAAATTAAATATAGTTCGCGAAATACTTATCGATCTGATTTTATATACATCCTCGATACCTCTCGATCGTTCTCCGTACCCTTGGTTCGATGTTCACGCAAAATAACCTTTGACATATTCAGGGATTCGTTATACAAGTTCCTCGTATTCGATAACAGGAGGTCAAATTTGATCAAAGCAAACTTTAGCCCACTGGAATGACCAAAACAGCTGTTCTCTCGCTGTCGACGTTTCTTAATTGCACATTCACTGTCGATTGATATACAGACACTCAGGTCGAACGGAACTATAGCCACCTAGCCGCCGCTACTACAATACCCTTGATCGAGTACGCTTGAAAAACAAATGTTCGCTTTACCGTTCGTTTATTTTTACGATATTACCACCGAATTGAACATTGTTTGCTCCATCTCACGTTTCGAACAGCAAATACAGAATACTACCACTTGTTATTAAACTGCAAGTGGAAAATGAAAAATCAATCTCGATAAACGTTACCAGGAATTCGATAAATGCGTATAATGGATGAAGTAAAAAGTTTCGAGCGTTATTCGTTAGATGCCTTTAGCTATGTAAATCCGAAAATTCTAACCTTGTTAATTTCATCGTCGCGATAAAGAGAAAAATTAGATCAGCGTCGAGTAGATTTTTCTTTTATTCTTCGCAATTTTGTGTACGAGGCTTGACACATCTACGTTTTTGTAACAATTTGAACATTTTTGTACTGTAGTTTCTGTTTCCTCTTACTTGTGTAGCTTCGTCGAGTTCTGTGTCGAGCTGTGACGAAGAATATTTTACCAGTTGAAAATTTGGTAAAATACAGAAAATTGAGTTGTCGATGCGCGGTTAAAGCTGTCAACCCTATACATTTTTCGTAAATATTTACGCGTAACAAGATCGCGAAACAAAATGCCCTTAAACGTTTCAACGCCAATTATTTCACTGCGATAATTTCGCATCGATTGTAATAATTATTCGTCATTGAAATTAACGCATAGAACAAACTCGAAATATAATATAATAATTCGCATTCTGGAGATCTGCAAAAATGTAAACGTTCGATAAACGCGTACACGTTATTAATAATTTGTAACCACTACGGGAATGAATTCAACAATGAAAAGCGGTTAAACGTATCCGTATAAATACAAGATACGCGTCGTTGTATTTTCGAATCGCGTTTGCTTACCTTTGTAAATTATTATGTGCTCGAAAATCCAACTGAAAATGAAAAATTCGAGTGAAATTATACTCTCGTTGCGACACTCTCCGGTACACTGAATTTTACCAAAACGGACTTGTGTCAAAGGGAGACATTAACATACGTATATTGAAAATTGAAAACATTCGAGAACTGCTCGAAACATTTACAGAGTCGCGTTTCTTTGACGATGCTGGCGAAAACGCCAAAAATCGGGAATGAAAAATGTATTATGTATTTAATACACAAAGTACAAACGATCTAAAATACCTTATTAGAAACAGTTTTGAATATATTGTAAAATGCATTGAAAAAACTCATTACGAAAATTTCACAAGTATGCACGTATACGTATCACACATGTGTGATTATATATTATTATTACCCTCATCCACGAAAGAGTTAAACCATTTGTTTCGCGAGCTCGTCGAACCGCAAGGTATCTATTATAGTTTGAAACATTCTTTCCTAAAAAAAAAAATTACCACTGTAAATAGTTTCTAAAAGTTCACCCTCCGTAAATATTTGCATCCGAGATACAAATGACAACAGTTGAAAAATCAAATCGTAGAATAGAATCACGGGGTTTAAATAAATCATGCGTTCGAATGACCTTATCGTTCGAAAAATACGTCGAATGTTGCAAAAGCTTTTAAATGCAACACGAGTGATTCGAATAAGCGATCGTTCTCGACGATTCTATCCGAGCGTATTTTCATTAAAAAATGTCAAAGCTATGGAAGCTTATTCGACGATTATTCGACTATTGTCTAATTATCAACGAGATATCGATATTGGTATCGTCGACGCCCAATCGCCCTCTACCAGCAGAAAATGTCGAGGTTCAAAAACACCGTGTGCCGGCGGTCCTTCCGCGAGCTGCAAGGACGTATGGGGTCAGTACGCGTGGGTTGTTGCACCGGCTAGAACGACGGATCGATGCAGCTTGCAGCGGGGTGCACAACCCAGCTAGCAACGACCCACCACTTTTCCACCCCCTCAACCATAGCAACAGGCAGCTATTTACACGTCTCCGGTTAACGGAGGAATCGGATTAAATTCACCTTTCTGTTCGTACGACGACAACGTGGACTCCTCGAAACCGCTGATTCTGTTTGAGGTATCCGTGTCCTGAGAGACGTTTCGTCAGCGTTTCGTATCGTTTCGATAAGTAGCTCGGAAATCTCGTCTAAATTCAATGATCGTTAGAAAAAAAGAAACGGAACATTTGAACGGAAAATGCGGAGTATTTCAAAACCGTGATGCAATTTACTGGTTAATAAATATTGTTAAACGGGACATCATTGGACATGGAGTCGTAACTAATCGTGCTTGGCATATTCAAGGTTTTAATACGTGAGAAAATAGTTCTCTGTATTTAAGTTCTTTGTATTTTGTTATGATACAAAATTTGTGATATCTAGATTTGGTTAGGTGTGCAAAGCCATTTTGAATGAATGTATTGGAATGAAAAAAGACCAAGGAAATTGGAAATTTTGTCTGTTGATTGCACTCTGAATTTCGAGATGTCAATTATTTTATACGTAGAATAAAATATACTGTCACTTATTAAACACCCATACACTTGTGATAGATATTCGTCCAGCAGTTATAACGAACATCGATCTGTTCTCAATTAATTAAAATTATTCGTTCGACGCGAGTAATAATAACGTAAAAATAACTCGACTTTTCAAATTATTTTTAAAAATTGACTCTGGTTATCGGGTTATTTGTTCGATTTTTTTTGTTTCATATTTAACCGCTTCCTCTCTTTCTTCATCGATACACGTATTTTAGACTTGTTTCCATAATTGAATGAAATCGAGTGTCAAATTTAATGCTCGAATAAAAGGGCAGCCCTTGAGTTTCCCAAGGTGGAGCAAAGGTAATTAAAAGAGTTTCATTAAAACGCGAGATATTAAAAGGAGCGTTCAATGCCAGCCGCAGCTTTCCCCTTTAATGTTCAACATCTTTTCCTTTTAATTTCTTGTTTTTTCGCAAGGACCCACTCGACTTTGCGTTTTACTAATTGAATCGCACCTCGATGCAAAGTATGCGGGGTTTAAGCATCTCGAGCCAAGATCGTCCAAACGTACGTAGTCCAGACTGAAAATTAAGAGCTTTGAAACTAATTTAGGAACTTCTTACTTCGCAACTTTTAAATAAACTTTACTTTTCGCGGACTTTCGTTTCCCAAGTTTGCTCAAAGTGTATCGAAAACGTTGCCCTCGAACGATCATAAACAGCTCGAAACGATTAGTGAATTTTTGATACGATTGATGAAAATATTATAAAAATATTGAAATAGAAATTTCACAGAATTAGGTAACAATGTAGAACGTGGAATAGATAAGTACGCGAAGATACTGGAAAGTGGCAACACTCCGTGTTATAATAATAATAACGATATTGTTCTCCTGAGCGAAACAACCGTAAAAATGTCTCTAATGGACAACTCCCCTTCTTGAATAACAAATGCGCCATAATAATTCATCCGGGGTGGCCACACTGACGCAGATGTCTTGTGTCTTCGGAATTTTCAAGGTACTGATATTTTTATACATTGCTCCTTGCGAGGGTAGCTTTTATAACTTATAAGGTTTTATACTACCATTTATTACCGACATATATAGAATAAGCAAGTGCGTAAGAGGATGGTACAGTTAAAAATTCTGTTATAAAACCTACCCTCGTAAGAAGTATTATACAATGCATAAAAATAGTACCAAATTGTTCCTGGCATACAGATTCGTGCACGTATTCGTAAAATAATGATAATTATTATTGTATTCGATATCGATTGAAAAAATTTCATTCCGTTTCGCAATCTTGTTTCTAGTACCGAATATAACGAACACGAAATTTTATTATTTTACCAACATACATTGGATTTTGAATTTACACAAATATATTCACAAATTTATCAATAACCCTAAATTTTAATTTACTCTTATATTTATCTATAACGAATATAAGAATTATATCGTATTTGCATATATTCGTGTAATCCTTAAGACAGAATTTGTAATTTATTTTCTACACTGTTAGCGTACACAGCAACGTGCTGTTAACAACCCGGGACAATATTTGCACAGCGTAATAATAATAAAAATTGAAAGAAAAAAAATTTCATTAATCCGTGACTGGTAAACTTCTTATTTTCAAAAATTCAATTTACTCAGTTTCGTGACAAGTCAATAGGAATAATTCACATCAGATCTTTTTCTTAAAAATGCCTACAAATATATTAAGACCCCACCGTACCAGTCAAAGATTAAAAACATACTCTAGTTTCGTTTCCCGCTAAAAAAGTACAAGAAAACCTATCACTCTCCTAAATTTTGATGAAACGAGAAAATTCTTGGATAAAAATGATCCGAGATTTCCATCGGTTAGCGTATACATTCATACACTGGATTATTTAATAAGTGTCATTTTTTCCATTGTAAAAAAAAAAGAAAAAATACTACGACACTTCGACTTTGAACAATTGTAAACACACTCTTCAGAAAACTACACGAACATACGTTCATCGAACACCAGTACCGTCTTCAGAGAAATAGCTAGAAAAAACTGAATAGCTTCGTTTCCTATCAAACTACACGAACATACGTTCATCAAACACCAGTACCATCTTCAGAAAAACAGCCAGAAGAAACTTAATAGCTTCGTTTCCTATTAAACGACAAAACTTACCGAGCCACCTGTCACAATGTCACAGATATCTCGTTATCCGTCAATATCTGCAACGCCAGTCTCTGGTAGCATCGTTTCGATATCTCCTCGGCATCGATGGAACGATTGCGGACAATATTCCGGTGGAAAACGCGAGGTGTGCGACAATTTCGTATTCAACGACGGAATATTGGCCCAAAGGAAGCACGGCTTATCGGTGAACCGTGGGTGGAGATCTGCCTAAGAACTCGATTCGAAAAAAGAAAAAAAAAAAAAGAAAAAAATAAGACTTGGAGGAGCACCTCCCACGTGGGTGGATTGTAAACTAGCCCTGCGCCGAGAAAGTGAAGGAGTCAGGGTCGTCCCTTGGTTCTCGAAAGAGAGAATATCTTGCTCGACGAACGAGAAGACGTTCCTCCTCCGAAAAGAGTTTTCTCTTTCTCTCTCTTTTTCTCTCTCGAGAAAATACGTAACGCGATGTGTCTTCATCAACGTTCATCCCTAAACATTCCCCGGTAGAACCACCCCCGCAATACATTATCGAGCAGACTGTTCCCTCTGTTTATTGGCCGGTAACGTGACAAGAAAACTCGAGCCGGGTTGTACAATTTGCTTCGTAACCAGAATTAAAGAGTCTCCCTCCGTCCTCGTGTCCCGTGAACGTGGGGAGGTTCCACACTGGCGTGGTATAAACGACGGGGTGTGGGTACAGGGTGGAGAGGCGTGATTCGCGACACAAAATCGGAAACGGAGACCCGCGTACGACTTTATTATCGTCGTTGAGGCTCAACGAAGCTTAATCAGAGATCAGCCTCGGTTTAAGTCGTTACGACCAATCCGAGGGTTGCTCTCGGTATAACCGGCACTGCTCGACGCCTCGCGGAGAGGATTCGTAGGAACATTCACGGAAAGGGAGTCAAGGTCTCGAAAATTCAAGGACCGAAGTTTTCCGAGCACGAGCAAGAGGGGTGATTACGGGCGCGTGTAAATGGAAAAGGGATGAAAACATCCCTTCTACTCGTCCCTCGTCTTCTCCGGACGAAGAAGGCGAGGAGAAGGGTGGGTTAGCATCGCTTTCACTCCCGAACGACCTCCAAATATCCCCAAAGAACACGTGCGTGGCCCTGTACGCCTCGTACTTGTTCCTTTCCAAGGACGAAACATTCTCGCCCGCCGGAATGGCAACGTGGTCGTTCAAAGAGGGTTCGAGAGATTGAAATCTGAAATCCACGCCGTGGAAGGGACAGAAGGGTTTATTAATCACGGTCAGCTCGAAAACAAACCCCCGGGGAGGAGCGGATGACGAAGATGAAAAAGATTCCCTCGGATATGTATACCTTGTAAACGACAGTTGGGAAATTTGTCATCGAATTGGACCAACGAAGTCTTCCCTGTGTGTCTTCCGAAGACATCGATCCTGAACTCGAGATTGTTACGAACGATGATCAGATGGAAAGTTTAGCTTCTACTTTTTCGGTTAGTTTCGTTACGTATACGAACGACTTCTCAAACTCGAGCGTAGAACAGTTTCGCGTATCGCTCTTTGGAAACTTCGAGTCATGGCGAGACGCTCGGCGATCGTACCAAACAAACGGTATTTAATTTTTAAACGATTGGATTATTTTCCATTCAACGATTCGTAATTTTGATTATTCAGTCGTTGGAACAAATTCGTTAAACTTCGCGGTGTCGTAACACATTGTCGTGTGCTCAATGGAAACGTAGCAACGAATTTGCTAATCATTTTTACGATACAAGATAGTATAATATCTGGAAGTGTTTCACGATAACTTGAACCGAAAATCAGATTCACATTTGTCCCGATGTGTCTGTACGTCGACGAGATGATGTATACCCATGGTAACGGAATGGAGGGAGCGGATGAAATAAAATTCGTTTCGAGCAGATTCACGACCACGAGATAGAGGCAACGTAGATAATAGGGTGTAGACGCAATTTTAGGTAATGGAGTCACATCGAAATCGATACGGAGTATTCGTAGTAGTTTTTCTGGATGATACGCGTCGTTGGAGCTTTCAACGAGTCCCGAAACCGAATAAAATTGTGGAAAACACGAGCTCGAATTTTATTGATAAAATCGATCGAAGATTAATTCAACGCTAGAACCATTACGCAAGAATTGTAACGTTTGGAAATTAAATCGCTTCAAAAACGAATTCGTCGATCTACGTTTCTTTCTTTCGGGAAAATTTCCCATGAATCGACCTAAATCGAATATTAGAGAATTTCGTGCGTTTGTTACGATACGTTGCACACTTGTTTCAGTTTAATAAGAGATTGCGTACAAAGGTACGCGTTTCCTGGGCTCCTGGTCCTGGAAGTTTCTCGATATTTATCGTTTAACAGAGAAAGATCAAAGAAGAGAAAAGTAGACCTACCGAATTAAGCTCGAAAAGATATAGTCGTGAGCGACAGGTCAGAGGTCAAGGCTAAAAAAAAAAAAATTCGTCGAGGGAGACTCCCTGCTATTCATTCAGAATCTTTTCTACGACTTCTCGACGTCTTAACACCGACACTCGTCACCTCGAGAGCTAGTTCAACTTGATGGTATTATCACGGTATAGCAATAAACTGTGCACAAATATGCATACCGGTGAATCTTGAATAAAAAGTCAATTACGTTTATTTAATGTTCGGTGAAAATATACAATTTACGATGTGTACAAATATATCGGAGTGTCTGTCGATAATTTAATTGATAGAAAATCACAGATCATAAGTAAAACATTCTTACGTAACGTAAGAATATATATTGAAACTTTAAACGTAATAATTATATTGAAACTTTAATCGTCCACGGAACCAAATAAAATAATAACTTATGCAATACCAGACTAGTGGAAGGTGACTATGTATAAACGTTTTTAACTGTGCAAAATTTATATTACTGAAATATGTGAACTGTCAATCTGGTTGTCAGAAAATATCGTACAAGTGATACTAGAGTAATGGAAAATCTTTCGAACCTATTTGTCGTGGATGTTACTAATATATGTTAACTAAATCGTACTATTCCCAAATGTACAAACAGATGTGGTTTGATACACTATAGTGTCCACAGGATTGAAAACGACGTTCGAAGATAAAAAATCAAGAGAAATGTATATATACAATCACACGCAGATACAAAGTTTCTCAAAAAGTCTACTGAAATTATTTATAGAAAATTCAAACGAATTTAAACCGTCAGAAGTGATTTTATCCCATTTCTAGGAAAATTCCTTCGGTGAGTCTCTCACCTCGGTAACGATTAGACAAACGGTCAGTTGACTTGGAAAAAGTGTACAAAATAGTTGCAATTTCTTTCTGAAATCTTAACAAAAAGTGCATACTCCCCGACTGTGAATAAAATTGAACACTATTTCGACGCATCGCCTGTCGGTGAATTTTTCAAAACGAAATTCGACGATTAAAGATTTCTCGAAAAATTCTTATCGAAAGAGTTAAGTTAAATGTTCGAAGGTAAAAATATTTGCGAATAACTCGAAATCGTGCGCAATCGAAAATATGATTCACCGAACGCAATTCTCGCGTTTGTTTCGTTTTCGATATTATTCGTACGTTTGTGCAAACCACGAACGAATCACGGGGAGTCGCATTACCGTCTCGTTGAAAAGCTCGAAACGTTTTCGACTGTTCGAGCGCGTTTCACGTAACTCGATAAAGCCTCGTCGGTTTCCAGGTAGCGCACGTGCGTTACGTTTTTAATTCCTTCAACTACGTAGCGGGTTCCCGCCATTTATTGATTTTCATTTCCCGCAACTTTCCACGCGTACGAGTCTCGTTGCACGTTATCACGGATGATCGCCGCCCTTGGAACTCCGAGATATCTGCTCGACGCACCTTCGCTTAATTTGAGTAATCGACAGAGTTGTCATTCACCGTCAACCGACCGGCTCAATCGTTGTAAATTATCCACGAACACGCCGCCGAGCGTACGAAATTTACACCTCACGGATCCCGTCGTCCAATTAATTCCAATCGCTTCGATGCGTCTTATTAAGAATCGTATCTTAATTACGGAAATCCGAAATCACCTCGTAAATAATTCCCGGAGAAACGTATTTACGTATAGTTGTGGTATACCAACGGTTACATTTCCGTGACGTTAATTAACGTAATATCGCGATAAAGGTTATCATACCGTAAACATAACCAGGCGAATTTTTACCGATCCACGTGCAAGTAGGTGTACGCGTCCCCTAACTTCTTTTCGAGTATTTTATTATTATTAACTTGCTCCGAATTATTCGGTGCGACGATTATTCCGTGCTAGAATTGCTAGATCGTACCTCGTAACTCTTAACGTCTTCTCTATCCTAGCCAACATCGATTCTTTGTAATTTCATAACTCGTAACGTGTTTGTCGTCCACATCCGCGATACTCGAGATAATTTACATTTTTCAATCTACCGTCAATCGCGGAACGGTACGAATAAATTGTATTTTCTTGTATCGCGACTGTTCGAAAATATCGATAAACGATATCCGTGTACACGTTACGAATCGGTGAATTAATTTCACCTTCGAACATCGACACTCTCGACGTTGATTTTTATCGATTTCCGGTTCAGTTGATGACAAATATCGGTACAAGTCCATGACGTTATCGTTAACAGCACCTGTAACCTAAAATGTATTTCTCATCGATCGCGTACGGGCGCGACTGTGTGTCTTTTCTTCGACGATAAAAAAAAATGAAAAAAATGAAAAAGAAAGAAGGTTCACGTCACGAAAAATCAATCGATCGCTAACCGTGTGACCAAAACACTGCGGATTACCTTGTCGTGTCCGGTTCTACGTAATGCAAAAAACCAAGGCCTCTCGCGCGATACTTAATGTTTGCACTTGTATCCTGTTATCTACTTTTTAGATTACCGGTAAATATTATTAAGTACCCGGTTATCGGTGTACACAAATATTTGCCGAAGTTCCATCGGTCCCTTTGAACGCGAAGGGAGCTCCCTTTGTAACGTTCCACTCGGAGCATTTATTTACCGTAGTCTCTTCGACTACGTGTGACTTTTACGTCCAAGTAGCGCGTAATACCGAGATTGGAGGGAAAAAAAAAATGAAAAATAATAATAATAATAATAATAATAATATAGATTCGTCGTCGAAGGACAGGGGAAAAACAGTACGTGAATGACAATCGTGTGCTATCAGCCGCGTGGCGCAAATAGTCGCGGCGAAGCCGATGCGTCAGCGCCGCCAAGTTCAAGGATACGGAGACACGTGATCGTGTCTATCTTCGCGCTCGAATTATTCAGGGAAATAGCAATTTCGATCAAAACAGGATGACAAACAACGTACTCGCGCTCGACACGTGGAGACTGTGACTCGTTACCGTAAACCCTCGTTATAAAATCCGCTCGGGACTGAACCGAATCTCGCAACGTGTGCGGTGGAAGCGATACGGTCACCTTTGGATTTTCAAGGACGATCTATTGAAATAATGTAAAAGTATTCACGTGGTATATGGTAACCAAAAGTTAATATTTATTTATCATGCTGGAGAGAAATACTAGTGGCACCATCTATCCATGGTGCCATATTCGGTAATCTTCCATGAGTTTCGTCATAAAATTCAATTTTGAATGTTCAAGGAGAATCTATTGAAATAATGTAAAAGTATTCACGTGGTATATGGTAACCAAAAGTTAATATTTATTTATCATGCTGAAGAGAAATACTAGTGGCACCAATCTTCCATGAGTTTCGTTATAAAATTCACTTTTGAATGTTCAAGGAGAATCTATTGAAATATTGTAAAAGTATTCACGTGGTATATGGTAACCAAAAGTTATTATTTATTTATCATGCTGGAGAGAAATACTAGTGGCACCAATCTTCCATAAGTTTCGTTATAAAATTCACCTTTTAATTTTCAAGGAGAATTTATTGAAATAATGTAAAAGTATTCACGTGGTATATGGTAACCAAAAGTTAATATTTATTTATCATGCTGGAAAGAAATACTAGTGGCACCAATCTTCCATAAGTTTCGTTATAAAATTCACCTTTTAATTTTCAAGGAGAATTTATTGAAATAATGTAAAAGTATTCACGTGGTATATGGTAACCAAAAGTTAATATTTATTTATCATGCTGGAAAGAAATACTAGTGGCGCCAATCTTCCATAAGTTTCGTTATAAAATTCACCTTTTAATTTTCAAGGAGAATTTATTGAAATAATGTAAAAGTATTCACGTGGTATATGGTAACCAAAAGTTAATATTTATTTATCATGCTGGAGAGAAATACTAGTGGCACCGATCTTCCATGAGTTTCGTTATAAAATCGTCGCTCGGGACTGGACCGAATCTCATAACGTGTAGGGCGGGAGTGATACGTTGATACTTTTAAATTTCACAAAGATAATCTATTGAAATAATATAAAAGTATTCACGTGGTATATAATAACCAAAAGTAAATATTTATCACTCTCGAGACAAATGGCAACAGTATCAATCATCCACGCGTGTAAGACAGTCCCTCTTGCTTTAAATAAAGTGTCACCGACTTAGAAAAAAAGATTAATTACTTATCGTTCCAATTACAGTCGAAGAAAAGAACGAGTGGCGAGTAAATGATAAAGAACGAAGAACGATCAAAGAAAAGGACGATATACGAGAAAATATGAAAGCGAACGAAGAAAGAGAGTGGAATAAAATAATATCGAATACACCACGATTTTTCGTCCGCTGTTCGTTTCGAAACGGTTAACTTTTGAATCCTTCCGCTGTAAATCACTCTTGATTGTTCCAGCCGCAAGATAATGGAACGATTATAATAACGTAACCAACAATTATCGAAATTGCATCCCATTTGATGTTACTTTCGTCGAAGAAACCTGAGCAACGCTTTAGAGGTATTGTCGCGAGACTAAGACTCAAAAGTGTTTAAATTTCATTTATTCTCAGCCAGTGGTCTTTAAATGCCAGTCGATCGGCGGCTTCTAATAAACTAATCGGCGGCCACTTACAAAGTAGTAATAGCACGTGTCATATTTCACGTCTCGCTGATTCCAATGGGGATGCCTCCGGTTAGAATAATAAATTCTAGCGATCGTGCAACGACGATCTACGTACTTCCTTTCTCTCTCTCTCTCTATCTATCTATCCATCTCTATCTCTATCTCTCTCAACGCGACGTTGAAGCCTGCCACTAGGATTCCTGGATATAAAATTCCTCGAGTGATCAATTTGCATCGATACGAGGTTTGACGCGTCCGTGAAAAACGATAAAAGAACTGCGCAATATTTATCGCATCGGTGGCTCGAGAAACCGCTTGAAAAGTAACAACTCGCGATGCACACCGATTCGAAACCGAGACACGAACGCGTCCTATAAACTTAATGCATCGTTTCGAGGCGAGACGTCGAATGCAACATTGTTCGCAAATTATTCAAATGAACCACCGACACACCGCCGCGGTGACCGCGTTGCATTCTAGTTGAGGCCGAGTCCCGTGATCGTCGACGGGCCTCACTCGTTTTCAATTGGTGTATACTTTACGATTAATTAATATACTCGAACTCGTTGCATCGACGCTATCGGTTCTCAATCGTTCGACTGAACCAAGGTTACGCTGACATTGACGGCCAAAGAAAGTAAAAAGTCACCGAGTACGGGCGCGTCGCGTCACATTTACGCAGAAGTAATTGCGCCCGTACGTGTGCGGATAGACATTACTCAGCGTTTAATTTTTTTAACCGACGAATGTGTACGTATGTGCGTGTGTGTGCACGCGTATACGTGACCGTTTATCCGAGACGAGTATAAAGAAACCCGAGATGAAAAACTGGCGCCTAGATGCACGCCGAGTTAATCTGATGCGAGAATAAACAATAACGATAAGGGTCTTGGTTCTCGAATTGAAGCCGATACGGACTAATCGATTTCTTCGTGGAAAGAAAAATGAAAAAAAAAAAAGAAAAAAGAAAAGAAAAGAAGGAGAAGAAGAACAACGACGAGTGCTTCGAAAGAAAAATTAATCGTTTCTGTATCGCGATTCGAGGAACGATACTTTGTATTCTTCTATCCACGGCGGAATCGATTCGAGATTTTCCTGGATTTATGCGTTACGATCGTGTGCATTTTTCAAACGATCGGGAAGACCGCCGCGATATCTCGCTTACGACACGCGAAGCTTCTCCAGTCATACGTACAACGCGCACGTGAACCTTATTGAACAGCCAACCGTACACGTATACACCCGTATACGTGTACGCGTACGATACGTAAGTGTTGTTCACGTAACGCGAGTACCAAAGTTCTCGATATCGTAAGGTCAATCGTTTCTGGTAGCGAGACACTTCAACGTGTAACGTAAGCTTATTCACGTGCAATGGTACACGCGTTACCTTGACAGTGAGAAAATGCATTATGCAAGCCAGCGCGTATCGATGAAGTATCGCTTGATTAGACTGTAACGGTGTGCTATTAAAGAATATATTGCTTCTGTACGTGTCGCATATTGAAATTCGATGTCCCGTCAACGTGCGCGTCGGTTGTAACTATGTATGTATTCTTCGCTTGTTAATAACGCTATTAATTTAATTGCAGGATTTAACCACTGAATGCATTAGCGGACGTACAGTATCGCTCGTGTACCATACCGAGTTCTTTGAAAAGATATTCTCCGAATCGGTGATTTTATTAACGAAAAATAAATGGGGTTTTTTTTCGTGGTTTTTCCCTGCCACGAAACCATAAATATTCGTGATACACAGTGTTTTATAATGTGCGGATACAACGTGCAAAATTAATACAAAAATTCTCCTATTTGATCTCGTTTTCCTGTTAAAATTGTTCCGAGAATGGCTATCGGTTGAAATTGATGCACGAACAGAATAATTTAGTATTTTAATAAGACCTTTGATCTTCTCCACGTGATTAACAGAAGCGTATTATTGCATTTTTTTTCAAAATTACATGCGTAGATTACTAAGTAAATGAATTTATCTACATAGATTCGGGTCAAGCCACCTTTGACATTGAAATCCTTCAATGTATCGAAGAAACTTGTCACATGATCCGTGATAGAATTACTTTTGTAAAATGTTCGAGTGTTTTTATCCGAACCGTTTTTACATTTATAGACGACCGTTTTGATCATTTTCTTTCCAAACTGGTAACTACATAGAAGATTGTAATTTAAAAACAAGATCAAACGAAACAAACGAACTTCTCAATTTTTTCCCGTATTAAACTCGCTTCTCAATTTACATTTATATCATATAAATTTGATAATCGATCCTTGAATAACACGTGCAATTCATTCGATTCGAACCAACCACCCTTCCAAACGAAACTAAACCAAAACAACGATCGAATATCTTACAATAATAACATGTTTCCAGAGAAGATAGAACAAATTTTAAACAGTTTATTCAACTGTTGTTCTCGATCGACATTCGAATGAAAAGTGAACAAACGATTCAAGAAAAATTTCGAACAATTTCGGCAAACTTTTTTCCAGAATTTTCACAAGCGATGTACGATTTGTTTAGCGCTATAAAACACCACGAAGTTGAATCGTAACAATGAATTTACGATTCGAGCGAATTTTATCTACGGACCGATGTGACCGGAAAGCGACGCGCCTGGAACGTAGAAAAATTTCCGAAACAAGTGCAAAAACGCAACGTGACCAGATTCCGCGATCGCGTAATTTTCTTGAAAATTCGTTATTGGATGACATTCGCGGAATTCGTTATCGTGTAAAGACAAGAACGCAATGGCATCGACCGTGCGATACGATAAGAAATGGCCATTGTCTTTTCCACCCGTGAACTTGACTCCTCTTAACAACGGACGCTACAAACGCGCGCAAACGGCGGCAAATTATATGGCGGCAAATTACGTTCTCGCTCGTTCGCAACACACATAACGACCCCAGGATATCCTGTCATCGAGCCTGACCCTCTTCGATTTCCACTAGACACAGGCGAAAGTAGGTCGAGGGGATTGCAATGGGCACACCCTGTAGGGTGAAACGCGAACGCTGCACGGTGCTTTTCAACGGACAACGATGCAATGTCCAAACAGGGAAAACTTTCGTTCATAGAACAAGACCGTTGCTTTATTCGAAGCAATGACAAACTGTTTGACCGAATTTGCCAAGGTTTCGTACCGATCGTCCCCTACGAACTCTGTAACTAATTATTGTAATTTGATTAGGAGGTGTTTCACAATTAAAGTGGAAATAAAACAACTGCTGCTTCGTTATTCCAAGACTATTCTTTTATTAGGAGTAACGACAAACTGTTTGACCGAGTTTGTTAATGATTCTATACCGTTATGAATTTGTAGATCTATTATTATAATTTTTAAAGGTTCTCCTTAAAAATAAATATGCTAACGAAGTATCTGCCAGTTCATTGTTTCAACGAGGCTGCTCCTTTATTAGGAGTAACGACAAACCGTTTGACCGAGTTTGTTAACGCGCTACACGCGATAGCGCCTAATGAACCTCGTAGATCTATTATTGTAATTTTTGAAGGTTCTCCTTAAAAATAAATATACTAATAAAATTTCTGCCACTTCGGTGTTTCAACATTCTACGAAAACGAGCTAACAAATATACGGTACTGTTATTGTTATCTGCTAACTAAAACTGCTACGCTATGCTATTTACGCTGCGATATCGACACCAAGTGCGAACCATCAATCTTATCGTCATTCGGTGTGTAACTATGACTGTTTACATTCCACTATCGTGTCCGAGCAATGTCAGATAATGTTTATATACTTGTCCGTTTAATTGAATGCTGGAATCTTTCCGTTAACTCAGTCATCGTTGGGGGAAAAATTCGGGTTGCTGACACGAAAATTTAACGGGAAATTTTAACGAGCGTGAAAAATCAATCGACTGTAAACATTATCTCGAAGGGGAGAGGAATACTTTCAATTTGTTCAATTCGACACGATAGATACGCAAGTATTGAATCTTGGAAAGTAACCAGAATGGGCCTACGACACTTTGCACTCGAGGAAACTTTTCATAAAGTATACAGCAACAGGTCGCATAAATTATTTTCTAAACCGAGTGTGTTATCATCCTACACGAAGCACGAAGTTTAAAACCACTTTTTCACGAGCAATGGAATAATTAATTATCCACGAGTTGAACGAATTTTCCAAAAAATCTGAACGTAACATTGATCGGTGTTTCAAACTTCATCAATCCAAAATAATCCACAACGACTTTACACGTTATTTATCAACTGCGTCGAATCTTCTTCGTTTTTACCCGGTTCTCGAGTAACCATATTCTATCATTGACTTCCTCAATTCCCGAATTGCTTATCTTCGTTTAAATGAAGCGAATCTTAACGACAAAACGAATGCCGTACACAAGACCCGGTGCCAAAGGCTATCGAGGTTGTTTATTATTTACAGACAAACAGACGAACAAACCAAGACACTCGCGTTCCCCCCACAGACGCCGGCACGTTAATCGTGAAAAATGTTTCGAATGCCAGAATTGAATCCCCCAATGATGTTCAAACACGTTGATCGTCCAATCGTTGTTATCGCGGTAATTACGGATTAAAAAATACGAGAAGAGGAGATCGTATTAAATGCCAATCGCGTGTCAAACTTCGCAATTCGTATTTACGTTCGACGAGATTCGTTTATTATCTTTTCTTCGAGAGATTTTCTGCTCGGTAAATTCGAAGAAGAAATCTATCTAACAAATACAATTATCCAATAAACGTTGACCTTGTACCTCGTGCACCATTATCACCAACTCACCCGAACGTTACACAGTATCCAACTTTCCAGATACCCAAAATGGAGCATTCGTTTTCGCGGAACCCTGCTCGAATCTCGACGAACTTTAGTTAATCGAGTTAATTGATATTCCGTAGTACACGTTGAACTTGATCACATCCACCGTCGTAGACGTAAACGCGTGTTCGTACACGAGCGGAACAAACACACGCATACACACCCGTACACACCCATACATACGCATACACGCGCGCGTGTACTTACGTGCACGTGGAATGTTGAAAGAACTCGACCGAAGGACATCTCCATCGTGTGTCCACGCGTTATGTACTCGGAACGACGACCATTTTCAAGTAATCAACGGGTCGGTGAAGGTCGAATTCGTCGACCTTCGACCGTTTTCGAGTTCACAGTATGCCGCGGGCTATCGAGCCGCGTCATCTGTAATATCATTTTCTGCGCTATAACTTTCACCCTCTTCGATAAAAAAAGAAACGTCTTCCCGGGCGTGTTCCACGCGACAAGAACGAGCTCGGGTAGACACTTTTAGTACGCCCCCTTTACCACCCCTCTTGGAGTTTCCCCAACGCTTTCGTCTTTCGCTTCTTCAAAGACAAAGGGAGCGAATTGCAATCTGGATCGTAAAAATTCGAGAGCCCCGATGATTAAACGCTTCTCTTTTTCTTTTTTTTTTTTTTTATTGTAAATTATGCGACGATATTGTGTTTTATGTGCCTCCGTGTACCCTTTGAGTCGCGTACACTTTTACGGACCCTTACCGAGCCAACTTTCTGTATATTATTGTACACCCTCCGAGTAATTCATCGAAGCATCGAACTAGCAGTGATTAAACAGAATATCGTGCGTACTTTATCACGGACAATTTTGATACTCGAATTCGTGTTTGTATACTTAATGGTACAGGACGAAATATCTAAAGTTATCGTATGAAAAATCACCATTGCTTTTTCGCGAGAAATAAGCGCAAGGAAGAAATTATTCGATTCGAGAGGCAAATGTTACGATCGGTGGAGTATTTTTTTCAAGTTCCTTTGAAAAAATCTATGTAGAACATCTACGTATATTGTTTCAGTGGCTAATTAAACGGAACAAAGCACCGATGATTTTCAAATCTCGAAACACATGCCCTTGAAACGAATATGTTTCGGGTACGGTGTTCGCGAATTTATTGGCCAATAACAACGAGACCTTCGAACGATCTCAAGTACGATAACCTATATTGTCGGAACGTAACGTTGTAAGCATATACCAGCATTATTCGAAGTGTCTATTCAGAACATTATGTTCTGGCCATACAAATATTTTCGTGCCCCAAGTCGTTTAAAGGTCGTGTTATTACAGACCATTGAATCCGTTGTCAACCGACACGCCGTGCACAACGACTAACGAGTAATTCTTTTTGAAAAAATCATCGATAAATTTTGAATCTCGAAAAATACGACCATATAGAAAATGATCTGCCAATCGTATTTTCCTCTCCTATCGAAACAATTTATTTTTCAAACTCGTTCTCGCATCGTCAAAATTAATGGAAATATTCTAAACGACAGTTTTAACGTTCCACCCCTGTGATTTAAAAATACTGAAATAATCGACACTTTTGATAGACGCTCTTTGTATTTTTAAATATTGGCTACTGCGCTCAAACAAGTTGTAATTAAAAAGCATATTTGCTGCTCGCTCGTACGCATAATTAGACGCTTTCTTTCTCTATTTCTACCGATTGGTAACGATCCCGTGACGTTAAAATAAGATCTGCGATCGTTTCGCAAAAAACAGTCGTTCTGCGAGCGACAGTCGAATACCCATGAGTTTCGAAGCTTATTTCGCGATCGAACGAGCATCGAATCGTACGAACGAAGTCGGATTTAAATTAAAACTAATCGCCGGTACACTCGACAGACTCAATTTCACTTAACGACCTTACTAAAAAGTTCTTGCGAGCATTTCTTCAGCGTTTTCGCAAGAAAATACCTTTCCCCGGCGAAGTGAATGAATAAATAAAATACAGACTCCGACGTACGATTTGCAGTGAACCGTTGCATCGAATAATGAAAACTGTACTTGTTCAAGTATCGAACTTGTATGAAAAATCACATCGAAAGAAAAACTGCTATCCATCGGAAAATTCCACATTATCACTGACAATCTTGTTTGTTCAATCGCGTGTGGCTGGTCGAAGCTGACGTCGAAATGAAAAATGTTCAAGTTACGTTCGCGATACATTTCTCACCGATTTTTCACAAGTAGTACAGACGTAAATATACGTTTACGTGTACTCTTTCGATCTTGTACGAGCGTGAAAGTGCTACGTCATTGTAAAGAAAATTAAACTAAATTGAATCATTGTGCGCGTTGGAAGATCTCCAGCTTCTATTGCGACAATAAAGAGAAAGATAAAGAGCGTTCGGTTGGCAATCTACAATGCCAACCACCTCTCTGTAAGAACACGATCAAAGTCCATGACTGACCTTTCTCAGGGGGCGATATCCTACTGATAGGTGCAAAATAAACGCTAATGGCCTCGCAGGATGACCCCTCCTTGTCTTATCACAACGCGTTCAGAGACAATAATAGTTGACACGATAGCTGCAAAGGCTCCGTTAACAGCAATATAATTAGATACTGTACTTCGTGACTCGAAGAACGTTCAATTTTTGATACAACATTCTCTACTGTCTGCGTAATTTGTTCTTCTTTTTTTTTTCCAAAAACATCCACACCGCTAAAGGTACAAAAATCTACAGTCATTGTTACTTTTAGTGCCGAGATGTGTCATATTCGAGCAAATTTGGTCCTGGAATATTTAATTAAAAAAAAAAATCGAGAAATACTAATATCTCGTCATATATGAATGGTCATTCTTCGAGGCTGTGTATATACGCTCTTCGTATACGATTGGTTATTCTTCCAGGGCGTATATATACGCTCATCGTATATAAACGACCATTCTTCGAGATAGCATATATATACGCTCTTCGTATATAAACGACCATTCTTCGAGGCTGTATATATACGGTTTTTGTATACGAATGGTCATTCTTCGAGGCCGCACATATACGCTCTTCCTATACGAATGGTAATTCTTCCAGGACGAATATATACGTTCTTCGTATATGAATGGTCATTCTTGGGGGATGTCTATTTACGTTCTTCGTATATGAATGGTGATTCTTCGAGACCGTACATATACGCTCTTCCTATACGAATGGTAATTCTTCCAGGACGAATATATACGTTCTTCGTATATGAATGGTCATTCTTGGGGGACATCTATATACGTTCTTCGTATATGAATGGTCATTCTTGGAGGACGTCTATATACGTTCTTCGTATATGAATGGTCATTCTTGGAGGACGTCTATATACGTTCTTCGTATATGAATGGTCATTCTTCGAGACCGTATATATACGCTCCTCATATATGAATGATCATTCTTCGAGGGCGTAGATATACGTTCTTCGTATATGAACGGTCATTCTTCGAAGCCGTATATATACGTCGAGGCAATGTTACCCCGGTCGGCACACTGTAAGTATGAAAATCGTCGCGCAACGAGTGATCACGGTGCAACAACTCCAAGTATGCGTTTGAAATTTCCGATAATGGAGCGCGGTTTCTTCGAGGCTTGTTTTCTACGCGGTAGAAGAGCGATGCCGCAGCCTGACCTTCCTCAGGGTGCAACGTCCCCGCGACGAAAGTGAAATAAAAGGCTGATAATGGCGTAGAATGACCCCGACGTCGTCGACGACGACAACGAGAATGTCTCGTCAGAATTTGTCGCCGACTTAGGGTGCGTACAGACCTGAACCGGCCACCAAACCGAGCCACTTAAAGCCACATTACCTACTATGCGTGTTACTCGTTTAGAGAGACGCTTATGTTGCAACCTCGATGAAAAGAAACCGTGATATTCGATGTGGACAATCGGTACGCTGTAAACGGTTGATAATACGCATTGTAGAGAGTATTTGTATCGTAGTAACGCATAGTGTAGACAGTAGTTGTACCAATGACAGTACGTAACACCCACACACTCGCATAGACCAAGTGTAGAGAAACTTGTGGTCGTTTCGAAGCAATTGTACAGAGCACGTGCGATATGTAAAGCAAATATAACCAATTACATTACACTTAACGGGATTCGCGCCTTTTATAAGGTTACAATAAGCTCAAAAGGAAACACCACCTTCTCGATTTTAAAAGATCCGTACTACTCGAAATGTAACGTTTCAAGAATATTATTATTTGAAAATATTCAGACAGAATTCGAAACCATTCATCCAGTCGACTCGAAATTCGAAGTCTACGTTTACGAATACACTCTCCATAGTTCCACGCGTTAATAATTAATCTTCGTTACTTTTTAAGAAAATTTCGACTCGATTCCTCTGCAAAATTTCTATCTCTTAAAAAACTATTCCTTCTCAGAATCCTAAAGATAAAAATCAAAAAAAGTTCTTATTCAGCATAACAATACTATAGCCCTACGAAATCGACAATTTCTAATAATTGAACCCAATTGCAACACGTTGAACAAAAAATGTGATTCGCTCGTCAAAATTTGGTCCATTCTTCGAGCGATAGAAAGAAAACTTTCGTAGTACGTATCGAGTTCGTTTAAATTCAAACCTCACGAATTTACTTCACACGTGCATCAAATATCAAGTCACTTAGTTCTCGAGATATCGCGTCGACCAAGTTATAAAACATTCCGAGAAAAATACCTTCAATTTTCGACGTACGGTGCGTGTGTGCAGAGTTCGGTACAAAGTCGATTCGTTTCTCGAATCTCTATGGAATCCTTTCGTAAGAACGTGTGCGATCTCCGCTTGAAGAAAATCTAAGAAGAGAAGAATCGATCCCTTTTTCCGTGTTCCGCAACCAGGCTTGGCTAACCAGGTTCAGCGTTCGTTTCACGTCTGGACGTACCCTAAATCCTTACGCGAACGGTTATCAATTTTACTGTCGCGCGATGAGCAGTCAAGGACGTGGACCTCGTTTGAATATGAATTGCGCCAATTAGGCTCACCTTTATTCCCGGCGCGTCTGTTTGTTCGCTGATTGGTTAGGATTGCAGCACTGCTTCGCGCGCTTTAAGTCCCGACGTTCAATTCTGATCCGAGGTCAGGTCAGATCTTGAAGGGTGACCGAGATCACTTCGAATCGCTCGCTCGCTGATAATTGAGCACCGAGATAAAGAGCTTCGGCTTCTTTTATTTTCCTATCACCGGCACGACGAGTTTGTTGAACCCCCCGCGATCAATAGGAGCGGATTCAATTGAAACGGACTCGAGTTTGCACCGTCGAAGCAAAATAACCACGCGTCCGGAATACAACGACCTCGGGAACATTTTCGCGCGATCTCCAGTTCCGTACGAAGAGTCCCTTTGGTTCGATCCCGATGGATATCGATATTACGGAGCAAATTTTCGAACAACGAACGAAAATTTGTTCACCGTGCAAAACTTCATCGTAAAGTTTCCCGAAGAGATAAGTCGGTGTAACTCCCTTCGGAGTTGATGTTCGCTCAGAGTTGGATATTGTCACAGTCTCGAAGACAAAGTAACCAGATGTGATTTCAATGAACGTTTCCAACTGATTCCAATCGACGTTGGTCAATTCTAGTTACAACGCTTTCTTTTTCACACTCCAACCGCGTATCGTCTCGTTCGGTGTACCATTGGGTCGCTCGGAAAGTAATTTCGTTCTCCAAAATGGAGAATGTATAATTTAAGAAAATGTTTCTACGCTCTGAAAATATCGTGTTTCATTTTCACCGAAAATTACTTTCCGAACAATCCAATATTATAGAAATGGTATACCGGTATAGAATTAAACCATTATAGAAGTCTTCTATATTCCTATTATAGAAATGGTACACTATTATAGAAATGGTATACCGGTATAGAATTAAACTATTACAAAAGTCTTCTATATTCCTATTATAGAAATGGTACACTATTATAGAAATGGTATACCGGTATAGAATTAAACTATTACAGAAGTCTTCTATATTTCTATTATAGAAATGGTACACTATTATAGAAATGGTATACCATTATAAAAATAAACTATTCAGTACCGTCTATAGGAATACTTTCATATTTTCGTCGTTCCAAAAACCAAGTAACAAAGTCAATTCCAGTGTAAGATTTCGACGATAGAAATATCACCATGGAATTCTTCTCTGCATCCTTCTCCGTGAGAATATTAAAAAAATTTGTCAGTTTCCCAAATCGAATCACAAACAATTGATAACAGTTGAAAGCTTCCTAGTGACCCTTCGCGTTTGGAAATACTGATCATTCGCGTTTGGAAATACTATTGTATTTGTAGTCTAAGTGTACACGATTATTCTGAAAACGATTCGAACAACAACGGTGGGAAGGTGATCGTACGACCTGCCGAGCGTTACACTTCCAGAAGGAGCAAACGTTGTCGAGGATGGCCGCAATGTCCTGTGTCACATTTCACCAGCGGCCGTGCAATGTTGAGTTTCGCGTTGGCGGTGGGAACGACAATCGCGTTTAAAAAAACCGCAACTTCCTGCAGCTAGCGAATTCGGGGACACTGTACTTTCCCTCTTTCGACGTGAAATCAGTTCGTTCTGGAATTATGCGAGAAACGAGGCCGTTGCAAAGCACCGCGGCGCTGGACAGCCTCCTCCGTATCGAGTTTACGTAAAATTTGTACAAGCCTGCTCCAAAATCACATGAATATCGTATTTCAGGGTCGCCGATGTCCCTGATCGTTGCACGCTGCAAATACGAAAGCCTGGACGATCGTCCTGATATTGAATCGACAGGTGAAATACTTATTTAAATAAAAATGTATCAAGGGATACAGTAACAGTCGTTATAACAACGACGGTTGACGTTGTTGACCTATTTGTACTTTGCGTTTTGTGTATAGTCCTTTGAAAAATATTTCTCTTATTGATAGAAAATTTTCTTTCGTAGAAAACAATTATTGTATTAACGTATATGGAAAGTTTTCGTGGATTGAGTAATCGGTGCTGTTTACGTTCTGGAAACGGTATAATTTTTAACTTGATAAATGGATCAACAACGAACGAGGAAGAAAATTTAAGAAATTGTATTCGGTAAATTTGAATAAGAGTTTTTTTAATTGTGAAACTGGTTGGTTCGTTTCCAGTAAACGTGAAACGTACCGCGACCCTTTTTAATGCGTTTCGTTTCGATTAAGGATACGGCCGGGCAATAAATACATTCGCTGAAAATTCGCGAGCGATCGTGATTGGTAACTGGCAAGCATAATGGCTTTCTTTCACGTTCACAACGACCCTGAAAGTTTGTAATGCGACACAGGACGTTGCGGTTGATAGATACCTTCCTTTTACCAACGTTTCCGTTTAGACGAGTCGTGAACACTTCCTTAAAGCCGGCAATCTGAACGTCACTGGCAATTAATTGTTAAGATATCCTTGACACTTTGACGAGGCAGAAGGACGTACGTATGATGCTATCGATTCATTGTTTTTATTAGCTCTTATTCGTACGAACGAATGTCTGGAACACGCAACACGGTTGAATCTACAAGCGTCCTCCGCACTTGTTCAAACTAACAAGAAAATCTGAATAAATTTTGCTCCGTGAACTTTTCATTTACCCTGATTCTTAATTACTTGAATATATTGTCTACAATTTATATAGAGTTTGTCTCGAGAGAAGACTGTAAATATTATCGTGTAATTTCTAGGGATTTATTTCAATAGTTTCTACAAGAAAAATTAAAGCTTTACAAATCTATATTTCTTAAGTTTGTTTAGTTTCGAATAGTTTATTCCAATATTTATAGTTATTCCAATAGTTTCTACGACAAAAATTAAAGCTTTACAAATCTATATTTCTTAAGTTTGTTTAGTTTCGAATAGTTTATTCCAATATTTATAGTTATTCCAATAGTTTCTACGACAAAAATTAAAGCTTTACAAATCTATATTTCTTAAGTTTGTTCAGTTTCAAATAGTCTGTAAATTTTATCAATCCTGTACAGCATCCCATCAGAGTTCGTATCAATGATTTTCTTTTTTAATTATTTTTCTCATTTATTTTACCATTCACCTTGTAGTACTTTTATATCCATATTTATGCATTTAGATAGAATCTATATGGTATATATATTATGTACTTGATCCACAAAGCTTTCAAAGTGGTCCATTACCAATTTACAAAAGGTATAGAATACCCAATTTAAACAAAAGTTGAAGAAGGAGAAATCTTTCCCAACTGTACCCTTCGATATCGAGTGATACTCGCGAAATCCATCATAGGGAACTGTCGAGTAAACATTTTTCAATTACGATGAAAAGAATGTGACGTGACAAAGGTCAGCTTGATTGTTAGCTGGAGGTCCGTTATAGCAAACTGCATACAATGCGAAGCACAATTCCAAGATATCGATCGTGTCATTCTCTATGCAGTGTCCTTCGAGATGTAGATGGAGATAAACATTACTGAAATATCCTCGACGCAGCTGCTTAATCGTAAACCTAGTCAAACAAACTTAAGCAAACGTAACAATCTGCCTTCTTTGCGGAGAATATTTCTTCGAATCGTTTCAAAAATCGAATACAAAAATGAGATCGTGATGTATCAACATGTACTAAATAAATATCTCTAATTTTTTTAAACAGTTCCAAGTAAATACTTTACAAAACTTTGACCAAAAATCAGTCATCTAACAGCTGACAGACAAATTGACTGAAATCTTGCATTAGAATCGATCAAATAATATTTTCTTACTGTTGTAAAATTTTAATCGTACAAAAGTGTACCGAAGAGGATCCAAAAACAAAAATCGAAACATTGTATCAAATTTACATCGAATCGACTCTTCCATTGAAAATTTACCATCGAATCGAACGATCTATTTTTTAGTGTCTTAATTTATATATTTAATAACCGCTAAAACTTTCTTTCGAAATTACAAAATCATATTTGCGCGTTTCCCCACCTTGAGCGCAATATTCGTATCGTTTTTATTCGGTTTTAGCGCCTCGATACGATTTTTCCTCACAATCTGAATACAAAATCGCTGATAATGAATTACAGGAAAATGAACACCGTGTTCTTAGTCGCGAAAAAAGTCACGAGTCACATTGAAACAATTTTCAAGATCGCGCACCACGTCATTGGAAATGTAGACCATGGTCAGTCCTGACCACAGGATACTCTGGTGTACACTTTTCACTTGACGTGTATTCGCTGAGCGTTACTCGTGATACACAGGACCTAGACTGATTTGTTCTTGTCCGATGGGTTAACATGTGAGACACCGCTTGGTAAGAAATGGAGCAAGAAGCTCCAGATCGTCCGGGCGAACAGAGAGATTTAACCGCACAATTGGACAGGAAAGTGTTCGGTGATCGTAACGCGACCGAGTGTAAAAGGAAGCGAGAGAAATGTAGAACAATCACGGATGAATAATTAACCCGCGCCTGTCATTGAAGAAAACGGACAAGACTCCAAGGCCGATGAAGGACACCTCTCACGCAGGTGAGAGGATAGCGGTACTCGCAACACGTCATCGCGACCTCCTGATTTCTCGATCGTGATTCTTTTCTTTTTTTTCTTTCCTTCTTTTCATTTTTTTTTTTTTTTTTTTTTCTTTTTCGATAAACCAGAAGCAACGTTACTCACCGTTTCGACGCCACCTTTGTTTCTGCCCACACGCTCCGAACAAAACATTGCACAGCGATGCGGTTTGCAATACCGCAATTGGACCCAGTAGTAATTACTACGATCACAATTACGTAACAACGTCTTTGTGTAACGATTGCCTGGTTATAATTGTCTCTCGAACACGATTGTCTTTGTCGTGATAATGATACGACTTCACCGCGCTCCCAGATTGCAATAATCAACCGTGAGGAGATTAAGAATGTATAAATAAAATTGTGAATTAATACCGTGCGAAGGGCCAGTTTGAGTCTTTATCGAATTTAATATTTGTGGGTCTTCGTGTCTGTAGATATGTGAATGCGTAATAATGTGAAATAGTAGAATTCTTTACGTATTTCTATATATTAGATTTTACTTGAGAAATAAAATTGCATCAGCAGAGTGTGTTCGAATGCAGATTGCAATAATCAACCGTGAGGGGATTAAGAATGTATAAATAAAATTGTGGATTGATACGGTGCGAAGGGCCAGTTTGAGTCTTTATCGAATCTAACATTTGCGAAACTTCGTGTCTGTAAACATGATCGTGTTGTACGCGTAATAATGTGAAATAATAGAATTCTTTACGTATTTCTATATATTAGATTTCACTTGAAAAATAAAATTGCATCAGCAGAGTGTGTTCGAATGCAAATGATTTTAATAATCAGTCGACTTTTACCACGTAGTACAGATCTACCACTGTGCAGTATCTACAATTATTTTCCAGTAATTAATTTATCGAGGAAAAAAAAACAGTGCGATATTATGACAAATAAGAAGAGACAAAGTCATTTTTATTCGAATGACAAAATGTGCTGCGACACAAAGAAACGTTCGAAGTGATTTAAAACTGTCATTCGATGCTATCCAAAATCATTTCCAAAATTATTTCCAGACATGAAATTTTCAAGACAGACTTTTCCTGCAGATTCGATGCTTCGGTGGAAAACAATTCAAGAATAACAAAGAAGGATCACTGACGACAGTGGAAAT
Organism: Ptiloglossa arizonensis; assembly: GCF_051014685.1. Taxonomy (NCBI): domain Eukaryota; kingdom Metazoa; phylum Arthropoda; class Insecta; order Hymenoptera; family Colletidae; genus Ptiloglossa; species Ptiloglossa arizonensis. The sequence continues at coordinate 13,167,634 of NC_135052.1, forward strand.
TCCCAATTCATCGAACAAAGAATTTATAAACGTTTCTTCCCTCTAAAAACGATCAGGAGTCATTCACACCGCTAATATTCCCAAACGAGAATCAACTTTTCAACAACGAACATCATCCTACGATCGAACAAATAACGAAAATGAACACGTTCAAATGAAAATACAAAGATTTGAAATCTTTTCCAAAATTGAACAACGAATGTATACTCGCTAATATTCCCAACTGAGAATCAACTTTTCAACAACGAACATCATCCTACGATCGAACAAATAACGAAAATGAACACGTTCAAATGAAAATACAAAGATTTGAAATCTTTTCCAAAATTGAACAACGAATGTATACTCGCTAATATTCCCAAATGAGAATCAATTTTTCAACAACGAACATCATCCTACGATCGAACAAATAACGAAAATGAACACGTTCAAATGAAAATACAAAGATTTGAAATCTTTTCCAAAATTGAACAACGAATGTATACTCGCTAATATTCCCAAATGAGAATCAATTTTTCAACAACGAACATCATCCTACGATCGAACAAATAACGAAAATGAACACGTTCAAATGAAAATACAAAGATTTGAAATCTTTTCTAAAATTGAACAACGAATGTATACTCGATTGAAATTCACAATAAAAAGCAAAATAAATTTAAAAAAAAACTTACAAGTAAAGTAACTTAGCATTTTAGATAATATTGGGTAAAAAAATTGCAAGCAAATTTCACACTGAACGATTAAACGTTTATCTAAACTACCATCCATCGAATAAACACGTTGCCAGTAAATAGTTAACACAGAGTTGTGCGACGTTTATCGTTCGACAATTCTACCATGTTTGCTCGTCCTTAATGAGAAATAAAATAAATGAAAATATTGGCGCGCGACACGGTAACCCAGTGTAACGACGAATCCACATTGAACTTCGAAACGAAAGCAACCCGGTGAAAGGAATTACACGATACCTATTAGATTGTTCGAAAAGTCGTTTCGTTTTTCTTGGTGAAAATGCGTGTATATTTGTCGTTATGACGTGTGTATACGCGTCGTTAATTTGTACTCATAGAACGAAAATTTCTTGCTGATTGTTTCAGAGTGTACAAACGTCTCATTGAATTACATATTCTTCAATTTGGAAAACGAAATGACTTTCCTCGCAAGAACAGATACAATCGAAAGGCAAAATGTGTCCCAGTCGGAAACACCGAGCGTTGAAACGATCTTGACGAATGTTTCCGCGGTAGATCCAACCGAATGAAAGAAGAAGACATCAGCGAATGAAATCACCGTTTCCTCTCCGAAGCCGAGCAATCGTCGTGGAAGAATGCAGTCGTGAATGCGCGGCTTCGAATCGGAAGAAGGTCGTTGCATAAAGGCTGCGTTGGCTCATTCACGCGTGCAACGGCATAACGGATCCCGCGAGAATATTTATGCGATCCGACAATCGGGATTACGTAACGAAGAGTAGAACTGGAATAGCGGGAACTGGTCCCCGTGCGATAATTGCGCCGACTTAATCGGTCGACGCACGCGTCCTTCGGGCAAAAGTGGCCTCAAAGAGAAACCGGGAACGATCTTTGCCGAAGGCGTCCTTATGTACACACCACCGAGCCAACACACCGATAAATATTTGACGGTCGCTGTCGTTTCCAGCCTCTAATTAATAACAGCGCGCGACGGGTGTCAAACGTCCGTAAATACCAACGGTTTAATTCTCAGTGGTTCCCAAACATTCTTAACCTATCATCGGCCCTACCAACTGACCCGGATTCGCGTAAAGATAACATTGCGATCAATGGAACAGATTCGAAAGGTTATATCGAATATTGAAACGTTAACGAATCGTTTCTCATCTATTTAACACGTGGTAGACATCGTTTCGTTGCTTTACGGTTGTTGGTTTACTTTCCGGTAACGTTCGATTTGATGGTATTTTTTACTTTTTTTTTTCTCTTTTTCTACTTTGGTTGGTTCGATCGTTAGGGCCACGTCTCGATGAGAAGTTGAAAAGGGTACGAGAATTTTCGACACTGATTTATAGAATCGATCTTGAGAAATGTGGTACCGGTAAGAATGTACGGTACACGAGTTGAACATCGTGTCGCAGAATTTGCAAGCTTGTTACGTAATTGCAAATTGAGAAAAAAGATCCGAGGAACGTCGGGTCCGAAAAGCATTTATTTTTGAAATACAGCCGTTTTAAGTTATGCCATGAATTATACGCGGAACTTACGAATTGACACAAGAGATAACGAATGCGAAGAGTATCTCGAGTGTGTGCAAAATATTCAAGAATTACGTACGAAAAACATCTAGAATATTGTAGACAGTAATCATCGAATAACCGAAGAAAATTTGTTCTTCCTATTGTACTTTATATCTTGGATCGAATGAAAAAATGATCGATTTCGGAAAAGATCGGTACCTTCCTCGGTTGAACGATCAATTATCGGTTCATCGTGACATCTAACCGCCAATGAGGATCGTTTCGCAAATTTGTCACGAAGTAACGACTGAAAGTGTATTTTAAGAACAAAATACGTACGAGAACCTCTATTAGAATTCCACTTCGTTAATTGGTACCATTGTACTTTATCTCTTGGATCGAATGAAAAAATGATCGATTTCGGAGCAAAACGATACCTTCCTCGGTTGAACGATCAATTATCGGTTCATGGTGACATCTAACCGCCAATGAGGATCGTTTCGCGAATTTGTCGGAAACTAACGATCGAAAGTGTACCTCGAGAACAAAATACGTACGAGAACCTCCCTTGGAATCCCACTTCGTTAATTCGTACTCGTGGAACGAAAATTTCGCAACAAGACTATCCACTCACCGTTTACATCGCGTTCACCAGATCGATTCTATCTCGAGCAGAGATTCCAGCTCGGAAATCGTTGTTTCGCGAGTTCTCGAACGAACGAACACGAATGAGAACACGGCCCGTAAACAATACGTAATAACAATTTACCGAATTACCAACGAAACTAATCAACCGAAGGGAACGAACGGTAACGAACACCTGGCAGCTTCGAACTTTTAACGAGGCCGTAAAGAATCCTTTGTGTTCGGATAACCATCGGTGGATCTCTTTACCCGGGAATGAATATTTATCGTGCATAATTAATAAGCCGTATGAAAACGATCGGGGTCAACTTCCATGTAAGATTTGACTCGCTCGCGTCCTTACCACACCTGTTTATCTACCTGCAACAATCGCCTTAATGGCACGGCCGGATCCACGGCCGATCATCGCGCGCAAAGGCTAAAGCAAATATCGCGCGTGTGTCCCCCTCGTCTAACCGAACAACTCCGGGCATTGTGTGCAACAAAAGCCTCGTAGGACCTTCGGTCTATACAAACGAGCAGACGTCCTCCAACGCAGCAAATTTCCTTTGTCCTAGTTAGGCGTGTAACTACCCGCAAACTTTGCTAACTCGTCCATTAGACGATGTCGATTCTAATTCGAATTACTCCGATACGGTTCAATCGGCACGGTAACCCGACGGATTCCACGCGTACGAATTTTCCCGCGCAACGATCCTTTCATAGGGTATCGTGGAGAATCGATTCGCGAAACACGATTTGGAAATATGAGGGAAAGTGTCGAAATTGTTAATACGTCGCTGGTAAAGTGACATCACCCGTAGATATTTTGACAAACGTGTTATCGTACAATGTACAATTTAACTCTACCGCTGATTTATGTGTAATTAAATTTCTTTTATCGGGTTGTTCGGAAAGTAATTTCGTTCTCCAAAATGGAGAATATATAATATTCTCCGATATTAAATTTAAGAAAATGTTTACACGCTCTAAAGGAATTCGGGTTAATGTCCAACGCGAAGAATATATAGAGGAACAAAGAATTGAACAATTTTCATCTAGCGATCCGGTAAGATAGTCGTTTACAATATTTACACAATTTTTGTCCACTCACTGCATATTGTTTTTGCAGCTCGACAATGCATCGAAGAGACAACCGACATGTTAGTGAATAATTAAATTCACATTTCCCGAAACATTGAACATTCAAGTCCCCGAGAATTAATTGGATTCGGGCTCCGATCGTTCCGTAGAAAAAGTAACATTTCGTCAAACACCAGCAAACCTATTAAAAATCCTGGCGCGTTGAACGTCCCCGAGCGTAAAATTTTCGTCCAGGTTAACATTTAGCAAATAAGCATCGTTCACTGGGCGGAACAGGACGACAGTGTGCCACGAAGGGACGATGACGTGTGGTCACTCGACCCTGACTTTATTTATGTTTCCCCATAGCGTCAAAGGCAGTTACACACGTGCTACGAAGGCCTCGCTCGCGACTCCTTTGTCTACGCATTTCGTTCAACGGCTCGAGCCGTAGACCTTGTCGCCATTACACATCCGTATAACATTGCAATGCACAAGCGCGGGCATTCCATTGCATTTTGTTTCTTCGACTCGACTCTCTTCAAAATCGAAACTTTCATCGTGCTCCATTCGCGAATCGATGAATCGATTCAAAACTCCATTTGTCCGCAATTTTCGCAAGAAAATTCTTAATTACGAACGATTTCAAACGATTCACCGTTCCTTTGTCCCAAGGTTCGCTCCGTTCTTGTACAATGCACATTTGAAACGGATGCAAGTTGAGCTTAAAATTCTTTTTCAGGCTAAAGTTCTGAAATTGCTTTCCACTCTCGTGTACGACTTTTGAGAGTGTTGCTCACAGGTACTCTGTTAGGTTTGTGTCAAGTGGCGTTGTTGATTATTCGAAAACACAATTGTTCTTTTACGAATTATTTCTCCGTGAATTTTTCCAGTCTAACCGCGAATCTTATCTATCACGATGTACACGGTTTTTAGAACGATTGATCATTAATTACTGTAACTGTTGAAATTTAATATTGAACGAATCTGACCGTAGCAAATGATTTGAACTCTAATGATACAAATCTTACCGTTTTTACGTAAATTTTAGAAGAACGTTTCTAAACGTGTGGCTATGTATATCGACTGAACTAGCAGTCCATCTATTCCGATTAACGCTGCTACATTGTATCGATTATTTAAATATTCAATTTTACTCAAACCCCGGTCCACCTACTCCCACTAATTCTGCCACATTGTATCAATTATTCAAATATTAAACACAATACAACGATACCTCGATATTTAATAGTAATTGTACAAAGTAGAATTTTATCGTTCGACTGAATATTTCAAAGTTCCATTCCCCAAGAATTATCCAAAATCGTGCAAACCAACGTGGTTAAATGCTTTTCATCGGGCCAGAACCATTTCCGTGATTGAAATTGAATAATTTCTTACCACTCAGATTTGTCATCCGTTATCCGTGCACGAAGACTCTATTTACCCGTAATTCCTCCTATTCGTTACCACACATAGGTGAAATCTTTCGCAAAAGCTTGCTGCTTAACAAACACACGGATTTCAGCAACCTCGGTCACTCGAGGTCACTGGAGTTCACGTGAGTTTGCGTACGTTCACGTGAGGTCAGGGTTAGCTCAGGTTATTATCTACTATTATCTATTATCTACTATCTACTATCTATTATCTATTATCTACTATCTGTTATCGATTATTGGTTATCGGTTATCTGTTATCTATTATCTGTTATGTACTATCTATTATCTATTATCTATTATCTATTATCTATTATCCGCGAATCCGAGATAATTCGGAGTAATCCGATAATCTAACACTGGTGGTCACTGGAAGTCACCCGAGGTCACGTGAGTTAACGTGAGGTGGCTTGAGGTCATCCGACGTGACGCGAGGTTCTGGGCTTACACTCGCCACTCTCTGCAATCAATTCCACAATCTTCGTACATTGTAACACGAACGTGTGGCAACCCTATTACATACCGACAACGAGAGACACGCGACGAGGAAAAAAATATCCTTCTCCTTGAAGGAACAAATTAGACAAAAAAAAACCAATCGACGAAATTCGATTGCGAACGATCGAGTTTCGTCGTCGTCGTACGCGATTCGAATCGCTCGAACGAGACGTAAATCTTCGATTCGACTCAATTAGAGGACGCGTGTGTCGCGAAACGATACGTCAGGTATACTTACGTGCATCTGGCGTTACTGACGAAACGAATTGAAGCGTTTGAGGACAGCCAGCTATCGGTTGACATCCAGTCGAACGCACATGCATAATGCGTTCCATTGAACATAATCAACTAGGAAACGCTTCGGTGAACCTTGAGAACCGACCTTGACTCACGTAGGAAAGCCTCTTAATGTGTGGATGATCTCACACGCGTGCACCTAGCGGCGGGCGCGCACATGTCGCGAAACGTTTCCAGAAGCCTGTGTCTCGATGCGAGAACGGAATAAACATCGACTTTTTATCGTCGTCGGACGAAAGTACATTCGTTCGAACGATGGAAGACCGTGTTTGCCTACGTGCCGTAGATGGACGCGCCGGAGCGCCATTCGTCTTATCAATTAGGTAACGACAAATTGAACGACAAATTGAACGACACGGAGGAAAGCTACCGTGTAAAATTACAGAGGGTTCGAAAATATCTCACCGTGCGTATACTACAAAGGTGAGTCATTTCTCGATCCACTGTGTTCCAAACAGTTGAAGAACTTAACCGGAACGTTTACAGGTACCTATAAGTGACACGTATTGGATTGTTCGGTGAAAATGAAACACGATTCTTTCAGAGCGTGTAAACATTTTACCAAATTATATATTCTCCATTTTGGAAAACGTAATTACTTTCAGAACAACCCGATAGATATATTCCATCTTATTTATCAGCGTGGTTCGTTATTAGCCACCCTCGCACGTACCAGGTGCGAAACTCATACACGACGGGATAACGGCGATGGTTTCTCGATCTTGACAACGAAGCGGGTGTGCAAGACAAATACATACGTGTCAGATGTAAACGGAACGACCGAGATCGTCCTACTCTATCGTAGGACACTGTCGCGTCTAAATATAAACACCACGTATCGAATGCACATTGTTCGCGGCGACCTCCCTAATAAACTACTTCCTCTATGACTTTCGTGCTTTCCTCTTACGTCGGAACGAATCGTCGACCTCCGTGACAATGCAGCGTCGTTTCTGATCCCTGACGTCACTCCGCCCGTGCGTTTGTCATCCCGCTGAAAATACCGGCTTACGACGGTGTATTGTTGTTTGCCCGTAGGAATCGTATTTTGACGGTTCACGCTCACGAATTCCGTACCGTGGCCGAGCCGTACCCTCCTTCGTCGTTCGTTTCCTTCCGTTCGAGCTCTTCGCGATACTCGAACCGCAAAAAAGGACACGGCGTCGTTCCGTAACGCGTACGTGTACAGTTACGGGGCAGGAGTTCGTAAACTGAATCGTACGCGACGAAAATTCGTTCGTTCTATCGCGTTCTTAGAAACCGTGGAATCTGAACGAACGATATCGAGAAACGTGGACAGCTGGTGGACGAAAAGTGCGAGTTGTCGTTGTTGAAAATATCGGATTGTTCGGAGAAGTCGTTTTCCAAAATTGGAGAATACGTAATTTAATCGAATATGTTTATATACTCTGAAAAAATTGTGTTTCGTTCTCAATGAAAAAAAATAACCAAATGAATTTCCGAACGAGCCAATGCGTTGCAACGTTATTTCTTTCGATACCCACTGCGGTGGAGCTTCTTTTTTTTCTTTTTTTATTAAACGGAATGTTTCCATTGGGAACCAACTGTGAAATTTCTGTCTCTAAAAACGTAACCGTTTGCGGTAAGAACGTTCGTTTGGGATTCGAACGGACCGCGAATTGGAACAGACGCAAAGTTATTTTGAAAACCAACATCCTGTTGTTTGTCGGGTAGCAGGATGTCCCTGGAACGATTGTTCCGACACGATAATGATCCAAAACAGTTGGTCGGTTGCGTGGGGAACACTGGACAGAATTTAGTCAACCGAAGAGTGACTTGACTCAAAAAAACATTCTATAGTTGTGAGCGGTGTGTACGTTTACAGGGGGATACATGAGTGTATACCACAGGGTGCGGCAGTAACTTTGATCACCTTGAATATCTCCGTTATTTTTAGAGACACAGAGAAACTTCACCGACAAATGTTACACGGTACGAGAGAAGTCACGACGTTGATAATTTTGGAGGTTTGTAAAATTATGTATATACGTATGTCTGTATATATATATTAATCGTGTACAAATTTTATAGAATTATCGCAACATTGAATATACCAGATTGCTGGAAATCCATACACTTATCGATGTTCTCGCTTCCGGTTTGATCGTATCCCTGTAATTGGTCTTTGCGTCGCGTATATCAGTTTCGCGTAGATTTACACGTAAATTTTACAAAAGATCTAAAAATACGTATCGATCGAAAGAAAACGTACATTGTTATTCGTTCGTTATTAAAGATTTTCTTCCTCGCGGGTTAACGCGAGAGAGAGAGAGTAATCTAGCCAAGGAAAGGTTCGAACGCTCTATAGGGAGTAAAGACTCGAACGTGAAAAGCTGCGTTCAAACGGGGTTAAGCTTTCTCCGTATCGTTGTCTATCGTTTTACTAGGAAGTCGCTGAAACAGATTTATCACTGTCGTTTCTCGAAAGTAATAATTCCCTGACTCAGTGATTACCGCGTTGCGCCGCGTGGACAAAAGCTTTCGTCCCGGTCTCACCTACGCAAAAGGATTTCTCCCGCGAAAACGAGACGGAAAAGACGAAGAAGAAGGAGGAGGACTGCGTTCACTTTCTCGTTTCACGGAGCGAACTGTGTCGCCTGAAACCGGGTCGTTGGGAATATCGCAGAGAAAGTGAGAGTACGATCGGCGAACCTCCTGCGATCGTGATGCAGCTGCTGCTGTTCGAACGATCTCGTGAATCGGGATCTACCGCGACTCCTGGCTCGGGGAAGATCGTGCAGAGGGCAGCACCTCTTTACGGAAAATTTTAACCCTCTCTTCCGCTCGAGAGGCGATCCTCGATCGCCACTTAACTCGGTGTACTTTCTCCAATTTGGGAAACCATCGTGGTTTGGAATTGAAATTGAAATTCAATTACTTTCTCGTAAATATGTAAACAGATGTAAACGTTGAAATGTAAATGCTCCGTTTTAAATTAATTACACGATTTGATGTTATTTCATCGAGGTGTTAATTTCTGGTAGCAGAAAAGCTTCGAGCAAACTTAATGGATGATATTCGATGCAGGAACGAAAGTGCACGAAGATGATTCAATCGACTCCGAATTGCGCAATTTATTTAAAATTAGATCGGTTTAACGGGAAATTAGATATTACAAATACATTGATCCTTTTCAAGTGAAACACTACTCGCTGTTTTTCGATTCACTTCGTTAACGATAACGGTGTTGATTCTGGACTTACTCGAGTTACGAGCGACAACATTGGGAATTCGAGTCACCGAACAAACAAAAGCGAACAAGAAAAGATACTTCGAATTCAAGTAAAAAAAAACACACGCAAAAAGTGGGAGACTGAATTTGTAAATATTAACCGAGGATAAACGTCTTCGAGGAAAATTTTTCGAAGAAGTAACACAACATGGAAGCAACGTCGATGGAACTGGCAATTTGGAAATTTGAATTCGAGTAGAGTCCAGACCTTGGATCCCCCTCGATCGATCGCAAAAATCGATCGACACGTGTAACCGTGAGTTCGCGAATAATCGAATCGAAGCTAAAGATTTACTTTCGGTTACACACCGGACCGGAGCACCGTACGATCAAAGTTTTGAGTAAAACGCGAATTTCGAGGCAAGGACTGTACCTACATCAGCATAATCGGGAAGGAACATCGCCGTGGATTAGCATAACAAAAGCTCGAAGCGAGCCGAGAAGATGCGAAAAGGCGCGTGTTCCACCTAAAAATATTATTTTCGAAGAAATACGATACCGTGTGTATCCACTCTCGTCCCGCGAACAAGAAAATATTTTCCGTTTCTATTTTACTTTTTCGTACGTAAGGTCGAACGAGTTACCGTGTCGCGATTCCGCGCAAATAAAATGAAAAATCGAACCACGCGGTTAGAAACGAAACACTCGTTCGACGTACACTCGAGGTAACATCTTCGCTCGATGTATCGTGTAATTTAACGACTCGACGAAGATTATTCAACGTCTTCGGGAAGCGATCCGTTTCATCCGGAAGAAAAATAAAAAATGTAACTTACGTTAACCTACGACAACACTATTAATCTTGAACAAGGTCTTCCCCCGCTTTCATTTTTATCTTGTTTTCGCGTTTCGTTAGATCTCTGATTCACCTTGGATACTCTTTATCACCCACCGGTCCGTGTCTTCCTCGTAAATGAATAAATCGAATCGTTTCGTAATACCAATTCCTTCTTCCTCTTCTACCAATCGTCCAATTGCTGATATTTGCATCGAATACGTAAATATACTGGGTCCCTAAAGAATTTAAAGTATCGAATATTTTTCTATCCGATGGAAATCGTACGAGTCGATTAGCCTCTGATTGTACAAAAAAATATACAAGATATCGAGCGGTAATTTAAAAAATTTGAATCTTCTCGATGAACGAACGCCCTTTCGGAGGAGCTCGCGTCGAAACGGCGACGAAAACTTTTACATTTAGTTAAGTATCACGGGCGAAAGCGAGCGAGCGAGCAATCGGCGACGAATTTCAATAGTGTATCATTCCATAAGCTTTCCCACACACGCTGTCGACTTTCGATTTAGCCCGTGTCTCGGGGTCCTCTCTGCCCGAGGTGAAAGACGAAGAAGCGTGTGCTCCGCTTCTACCGTAGCTCCTCTGACCTATTCACCCACTTCGTGTTTAGCTTATTCCCCCTCCGCCATTGTTCACCGACAGACAATGAGCCCGAAGGAATTCGTCCCGACGACTCGCACGAATTCTACTTTCGACGATCGGAAACAAGGTCGAGAGATCGTTTTCCTCGCCGACGAGCCATCGACATGCATCAATCCCATTTGCACGTGACGCGCCGAGGAACGCTCGCGCATAAAACTATTTATGGAACTGGTAGAAAGTGAATTGAACTTGGAAGGTGACTACCGGTGTCCGTCCCGAGAACACCGTGGCTCTTGGAAAATCGATGAATCTTCCGCGCCATCGGACGTACTCGTTGTTCCAAGAGAGAATTTAACAACGATAGGAACAGAGTCGAGATGGAGAAGAAGAACGAAAAGGATCCACCGCCACAACTTGGACTAGCCGAATTCTAAATGCAAGGAGGAGTCTCGACGAAGTATAGAACCCGATGCACGTGTATACACCGAGGCTAGAATATCGGTCATTTTCCGTACGAAGAGCTTTAAATACGAGAAGGTCGAGACGAGTTCTATTTGTAACCGAAGAACTTAACGAAAGGAACAATGGAAACCTTGCTCGTCGTTGGGTGAGGATTAATCGTTCGGTGAAAAAGATTGTTCTTTCTGGACGAAAGACGTTACTCTTTTGGATGATTTGTTGCTCGGTAAGGGCAACGATGTACGCTTTTTCTATTTTTATTCTTTCGTTGAAATTTAGAATTTTGTAAGAACAACGAGTCCACTCGACGATTTCGATGTTTGGGAACTTCGTTTTGCGTACGAGTGAACGTTAACGGTTAATTTCTTGTAGGATTCGTACGTACTCGATATCCCCTCGTGGACTTGGAGGTTTCATCGGAAAAAGCCCCCCGATCGAAGACATCCCCCGTGAGTAATAAATTCCAATTGGAAGTGATCCCCTACGGACGAAAGTTCGTTCCAGATCGATAAGAGCGATTGCGGAGTCGAAGTAACAATCCTGGGGCTCTATAAATACATTTTCCGTGAGACGTAGAAGCCGGCTGACCTTTAACCTCGAAAGGCAGACGGCCTAAAACCAATGTGCTACAGAACCCGTGCATGTAGACAGTTCGGTGGCATATATTTCGGGGTCGTGACACACTTAGCTCTTCGAACGCGCGCCAACCGTGTCCCTGTTCGATCCCTTACGAAGGCCACCAACCGCCCGAATAATACCTCCGATATCAGCCCGAATAATACATCTTGATACGCGTGCTACATTCGACTCCCTGGCCCGATGTCGGCATAATACAGTCTTTGTATTTCACGAGCATCGACCTCGAAGCGTGCTCGCCTAGCCGTTTTCCACCCATGGTTCAATCGACCGACCCGATTACGTTTCTGCGACAAAATATTGTACATACACCGGCGATAAGTTCAAGATCGTCCTTTTCACCGATACAATTCCAAGAATACGATCAACAATCTTGAAACGATCGCGTTTTAATCGTTATTTTCAGGAACAGACTTCATTTTTAAGTCCTTGCGAGCATACCTTTTTTTATCACAAATTACGTTTCGACCAGCGACTTTGAGCTTTCTCGAACAACGATAATGGAGTTTCAAGTATTCTAAAAAGTATAAATTAACGTACACGCGTGTAATAACTATGTAAACGAAGGTATTCGTTTTAGAATACCTTCGAATAGACTAAAAAAGAGTACGAACTTGGGAAAAAATTGGAAAGATTGATTTAAGAATACAACCGACAATCTTGAAATAATCGCGTTTCAATCGTTATTTTCAGGAATAGACGTAATTTTTAAGTCCTTGCGAGCATACCTTTTTTTTTATCACAAATTACGTTCCGATCATCGATTTTGAGCTTTCTCGAACAACGATAATGGAGTTTCAAGTATTCTAGAAAGTATAAATTAACGTACACGCGTGTAATAACTATGTAAACGAAGGTATTCGTTCGTCGGTTAATTTATTTATAATGGAATAAAAAAGAGTACGAACTTGGTAGAAAATTGGAAAGATTGATTTTACGTGAGGTAAATCTTGATCGTCGGACGTTTTATTTATTTAAATTAATAGTTCGCCTCGTACACAGTTCCGAACTTCGATATTTCATAAAATATTCTTTCTCGCAATCGACTGTCAACGATCTCAAATGACATTTTGTTATAGGTCATAATATTCATGTCAACGGCAGCTGCCGGAAAATAAATACAAAAATTTAACCTTCTAAATAAAAAAAAAAAAAAGAAGGCATAAACAACCTTCACATTTCGAAACTGATTCCATCCAACTAGTGAACGTCACCCTTGTATTTTATCCTCTTCCGCAACTTGCAAATTTTCTTCGTCAAATTTCGCTATACTTCCCTTTCTTTCTCCAATCGAACACTATATAACCCAACAAAAGTTTCCAATCCCATATTAGAAAAATACAATACTCGACGAAATATCTACACACGACCAAGAGACGCTCTCGTACAGTGTCAATGAATAACAACGAAAAGAAGCAAAGTGCAGTATCGTCTCTCGGGTTGTCACCGAGCTACCCCATCACTGTTAACCGTATCTCGTTCAAAATTCATCCGCACCGATTAAATTCTATTTAACGTATCCTTTCGACTCGACCACATGGTCAATCATCACAATCTATCGAGTATCCGTTTTCTAAGAAACGATACTGCATTACCTAACCCCGATTTCCTCCACAAAGATACCCACCCATGATAACAATAAACACGTCGCGAAAGATTCAATTTTTCGTTAATAACGCGAAGTCAGTGGCGAGAACATCTGTCGCGGTCTCGGTTCGAGAACGAAATTTAAAGGCGATCGTTCGTATCGTAAAACCATCGTTTCCCGAAAAAAGAAGGAAGCAAAGGTCGTAGAGATCGATACGAGCGAACGAACGAACATCGTCGTCGTCTCTTCTAGCAAACTGACCGAAAGGCACACGGTTAAACGTTTCCCGCTTTTGCGAGGCCGGCTCGACGAGCGTGGCCCTCGCGTGCCTCCTCGTGCCCGCCATTTACGGTTTTATGCATTTACGATTATTGACACGGGCCTCGATTGCCCGGCCATAATTGCGAGTGTCTGCCAGCGACACGAGGTATACTCGATTTTACAAGCGTTCGTCGAGCCCACCGGTCCCCCGTTGCAACCCTGGGAAAAATCACGCTACGTGCTGATCCGCCTCGCCTCGCCCCTTGAAAAATATCAATTTCCTCGCGCGCGATCCTTGTGACGTGAAAGTGTCACGTGACACGGCGAAACGAATAAAATATGTAGCCGCCGAACGCTACGAGACACGAGATAACGCGACTGGATTCGAGTTCCTCGTTTTTTTTTTTTTTTATTCGAGATCGGGCACGGTGGTAAAATTTTATAAACGTTCTCGTCGAGATTCGAGTATCGCACTTTCGCTTTTAAATGGAGCAAAATCGAATCGAGCATCGAACGATGGTATTCATTCGTACACGAGTTGTTCCTTCTCGTGGAAATCTATCCGGTTGTTCGGAAAGTCATTTCGTTTTCCAATTTTAATTCTAGTTTCATAGTTAATTAATTCAGTGGGTTTTTATGTAAGTATTTGTGATTTGTAATGTTAAATAAATGTTATTAGTGACATTTTCATGATATTTTTTATTCTTGAATCCCAAGTATTTGTCCAGGTCGTACAATTTTCGAGACGTACGTTAATATCCCTATTATTCACGAATGCAACGTTCGGGTCCATTCTTTCCTAATCTCGTGAATAGCTACTATAAAGGTAACGCTTTTAACTCTTCGGAGCAGAGTGTGTTAAGAAACGTCCCACCTTCTCAATACTCTGACGCGCATGGATATTTTCCAACCCACTATAAAGAACTGAAACAACTCCATAAAAGTTGCACAGTGAAACCGTTGACATTCCATTTCATAATTAAGTATCTAATTGATCTATTTTTGCATTTTAGTTATTTCGTATCACGTCGCGCGTTTAGCAACGTTGTTTCAAAGAGTGTCGGATGATCACTCAACAGCTACGCGACTCTACGTCTCATCCCCACCACTACACGAACCATCGCGCGCTATAACGCTCCCTCGGGGATCTTTCACGAGTCTTCGAACTACACGCGAACCGTTCCATATTCCGATAAACGGTTCCTCGGTTAAACGACGTTCGAATAAACGTCCAGTTTATTCGAACGACGGTTCGCGTCTAAGCAACGCTTGGACAGGTACAAAGGGGGTTCACGAGGTCGTCAGTGTAAAGAAAAGGCGGGAATTCTTTGTCTCCCCGGCGACCCAGAAACCCGATTCTTTCTTCCTCTCATTTTTCCCCGATCCGCGATCGTAGGTGCGCGCACGAGCCGCGTCGCGAGGGCCTCGTTAGTGAAAGTTACCTTGGCACGGCAGTGGGGGAGAAAGTGAAAGCTGTTTCCGGGATAAGCCTGGCGGCCGGAGCTTGAAATTGTATCGAGGAGGCGGACTGATATTAATGACTGCCCGATTACACGATTCCTGTCCATCCACGGCCGTATTTACGACGTCTGGAACGGACGATAACGCGGCGCATTAGAATACCACCGTGTCGCCGTTTAACGGTGTCATTACGGACTCGTAAACTAATATTATATAACGCGGTCCGTGCGTGTGTCTCGGAAAGAATTTATTATTCTCGGTAGGCCGGCCAGAATTAATGGCTACTCGATTACGCCAGTTTTCGCGATGTATATACTTACCCGCCTAAGAAATTGGCGATCTCTCGAACGATCGTTCCTTCTCGTCTCGGATTGAACGTCAGAAATGCCTACGCTGTACTATTATATTTTAAAGACAATCTACTCGCATCGTGATATTTACCGGGAAGATAAATCTGATTCCCGACCGATGAAGTAATTACGGTAGAAAGTGTGACAATACACGCCCTGTATTACCAGTTCAGCGACGTTGCGCCGTGCCGATGGATTTATGTAACTAGCGGGAAGAAAAGAATTGTATGTCGGAAGGGTGGGCCGATATTACCGACTGCTCGATCGGTGTGAGATTTGCCCGTGAGTGGGTTCGTATTTTAGGTACAATGGCTCGGGGAAGTATTCGAACGGTTGCGATTTCAAACGGTAATAAACAGGATGTAAACGTTGTATAGATAGATTATTTTCAAGAAATTGACACGGTTGCGATGAGACACAAGTATGAGCTCATGACCAATTATGGAATATTTTATCTAAACACGTGTAAGTCGTAAAAGTATTCGTGCAATCGGTCACTACGATATTAGAGTTTTTTTCTAAGTAATTATATTACCTTTAATGCCGAGACAATTCATGCTGTACGTTTATTTTTCATCGTTTCTTTTTTTCGTATTAAACAATCTTCGGTTTGACGAACGTACCAAATTGATGTAAGTTGGTAAAGAACTTCATTTGCCAGTATCGATTCTTGTAATTATACGATCCATTAAATTACTAATAAAAAAGGTAACGTAGCTTCCGTGTGCAATTACACCAATTTCACGTCCGCGTGTAAAAGTATACGATTTGACAATACGGGTATAAAAATATATAATTAATTTTAAATTGAAGATTCGTAACTACGGATATTTTATTGCTTATCTTTGAAATATGGTCCTTCTGATAATTGGAAAATCGGTCACGTAAATGAGGCAATCGTTTCTTGGAAAGTTACTCATACCTGGCAAAGGTTAATTTATATTTTAAGGTCAATATATTCAATTCCTGACGCGTATTTAATTCACTCGTCGAACCCGAGATTCTCGGATGATTTTCATAAAATATTAATCATTTTACAAATTACATTTACAAATCGACAAACTAAACAAAAAATAACGATTGGACAATAATTGGGAAATAATATACTGTATGGTACATTACACGCTTAGAAAATGAATCGAAGAAATATGTGTCTCAATTTTTCCTATTACAGAATCTAATAACTAATGAATAGTTTAAGTTAACCTATACTAACTAACAGTAAACTAATAGTTTAAGTTAATAGTTTCTTATTATAGAATACAACGACCATAGAATAGTACCTATCAAGTTAGAAAATAAAAATTGCCTCATTTTCAATTATTTAACTCTTCCAAGTATAGATAAGTATCCCGTTAAATAAATCTCGTATTTTCCATTTCCCCCTTATTGATTCGTAGCCGGAGTTTTATTTGATCGTTTCGAACATTTCCTTCGAAGAGAAAAAAATCGAATTGCAATTTCTACGAATCGACAATTTTTAACCACCGAGCGAAGTGGTTTTATTTTTACGGTCGATCGTTTCCTGTGAGACGCGTGGCGCAAAAGTAGGAAGGAAAAAGATTCGTTTCTTCTGTATTGGTTTCCTTTCTCGAAACGCGAACACAGAGTAAACGCGGCGTCGTTCGCTCTCGAAAAGGGAAAGGAGACTCGAAAGTGGAACACTGCCAATGGCCCGATGACCTCCTGACACACATTTCTCGCTCGTCTCAACGAAAGTGAAAAGAATCGGTCGTTTATAGCCGGTAGAGATTTACAGCCCCCCGGTACCTGACGAATTGTATTTCATCCAATTACTCCGCGTTCCACGACAAGCGTAAAACGGTCAATTTGCAACGCGTGACGGACGCTACGAAATACGATTATTGCACGCGAAAATCATAGACCCTCCCGAGCTCATTCTTATCGTTTCTATGGCCATATATTTACCGGCACTGGCTTTTACGAGGTTCTCTGCTACGTTATGCTCGATGCTTTGTCTCTTACAATGTATACCATTGATTACGTACACCAATGTTTTCCGAAGTGAGAGCACGAATTATTGGGTTGCCCGGAAAGTCATTTCGTTCACCAAAATGGAGAATACGTAGTTTAGTAAAATGTTTGTACACTCTAAAAAAATCGTGTTTCGTTTTCTCCGAAATGGAGAATATGTAATTTAAATAAAATGTTTGTACACTCTAAGAAAATCGTGTTTTTATTTTCAATAAAAAAAAAAAAAACGAAATGACTTCCCGAACAATTCAATAGAAGAGAGATCTTAAAATCGCGGAAGAAAATGTTCAATACAGAACAATTTTCTATCGATAGAAATATTATAATTTTCTTCGTAACAATTTTCTTTGCAACATCGTTCGAATTTAACAAGCGTAGGAATATACCTTGTAGAATTTTAAACCTACCGTTCATCTCGGATATAGAAATTTTTTATTTTTCAAAGAGACTCGGAAAAGTTTAGCATCTCTCTGGTGTGTAAAGTAATAACACAGATTCGAGCAGTACCAGCATATTTACTCGTCCAGATTTTATAGTCAGAGAAGACGTGTTACGGTGACGAATAATAAATAAGATTTTTTGCGCCCGTTTTTGCGCGATGACGCGTTCAATGTTGCAAAACTTTGTACATCATCGGGAGAGAGAAAAAAAAGAAAAGAAACGCGAAAAACATCGTTTATTTATTAATCTCGATGAAATAATCTCGTCGCTGGTGCCACGAAACGTGACTGCACACCTTTCGAGTACGCTCTTGAAATGGATTGAACATAGATACGAACGCCAAGTCAACGAGCACTTCGAACGAGGAAGATGGCGCGCTAATTGTTATTATCCGGAGCACGGACAATAATTTTGGAAAATTGTCAAAGGGTACGAAGGAGCATCGATTCAAACGTGTTATCGGAACAACGTAATTGCGTAACCGTGGGAGAAAAGGTTTCTGAAATTTTCCAAAGTTCTCATCCGACGAGTGTCCCCCGAGGACCGTGAAATCGGACTTGGTTCTCAGCGTGCATCGATCTGAAATTTAGGTAAGAAACCGCAGAGAGGTCTGTCGAGCAGTCTGTGCGGTGAAAACTCGGTTTCGAGAAGTTGCCCTTGGAGCCTTATGACTTTCGTAAACATCGCTAGAAAGTCACGCTTTCTCTGGAACGAAGATGACCCTTGACGAATCATCCAGATTACCTTGGCAGACCCTCGTTTCGGCCAAGGATGTTTCAACGGAAAAGTAATTCTAAACGACCGATGGGAAACACGAACAGATAAACGCAAGACGGGAAGTCCCGTGGACTCAACCTTAAAAGCAATTATGATCGATGAGAGAAAACGAGGCGATACGTAGAATGTAAATAGACCAGCGATGGAAACTTCGAAGACGGATAGAACTAAACGAAAGAGAGGAAATAGACTCGATGGTAAACGCGTGTACTCTGGAACGAATAGTTTCGGATAGATTCGTGTTTTCGGTTCGTAGATCAACATTTGTAAATTGTTTGTACAACTATTGTACAGGGCTTAGTGTACGATTATACTTGTATTTATACTTATATTTAAACACGATCGTCTATTAGAATAGAGCGTTAAGAGAAGTTGGAATCGAATTTCGAGAACATTATTCACCAAAAGAAATACAATAATCTTGACCATGTGTCCTGACACAAATGATTGAACAAACATTGATGCATTTTAAATACTTGTATTTTATACGAAAATAAACTAGTGAGCTTGTCACGGTGAAATTTCTTTGAGAACTTTACGTTACCGAAATAAACGGGCGCAGGTTATTATTTTACGATCATTGATCGGTGAAAACATCATTTCACGTGTGGAACCTGGACGAAAACGATTCCTGAACCCGTGTTAAGGAGACTTTTTGATCGTTAGCATATGTCCCTGAAGTCTGACGCTAACTTTTTTCAACACCGTGTGCATCCTACAGGTTTTTTCTTTTTTTTCTTTTTCTCGTACGTTCAACGAAAGTGTTAACGCTCGAAGTCGTTGATAAAACAGAAGTAAAAGGCAGCAACGATGTATTTACTGTCGGCGTGTGAAGTCATGGAATAAACTGGTAGAACAATTTTAGAATCGATGACAGTCCTTGGTCAACAAAGAACCGGCGCAGTATTGGGCTTGAATTACCCTAGCCCTGCTTATTGTCCCGATATCCTTGGCTCCGTTTTTAGCCTGAAATCGCGGGCATAGGTGCACTTTGGCCTCTGTTTTACACATACGTGCTCACACGTTAAAGCCGGTACATCAACCACTTGAGTAAACGAGCACGTAACTTCGTTGTTCTAACAATATCCGCGGCGCGCACACGGAAATCGAACCGACTTTGATAACTGGAATAGCACGCGTTGCTTTTTCGCCTACTCGAAAGATCACGAACCCAATTCGCGAACTCGAGACGTTGTAAATTCACGATGAACGATACGCGACGATCGATCGAAATCTTTTCTCACGACAATGTCCTTCCAATCGATTTTACAAATCTCGTTCGATCTCCGATTTCACGACGGAAAGTTCGCTCGATTGTCGAAATCAATTTTCAAAGTGTCTCAAGATCCGAGATAGTCTCTGTGTATCGGTTGTAAGACCACGAAAAGCAAATTTCACACTTCCCATGGGAAAAGGAAATGTTTTCATCATTTTTTACAATTCTCACAAATCGAGTGCTTCCCACAAGCTCTTATCGGGTCGTTCGGAGAGTCGTTTCGTTCTCCAAAATGGAGAATGTATCATTTAACGAAACGTTTACACGCTCTGAAAAAATCGTGTTTCAATCTTCACCGAGAAAAAACGAAACGACTTTACGAACGACCCAATGAACAATGCACGGATCCTACACTCTTGTGCGAGTTTTGTATCGAACTTTCGAAACACTTGAAGAATCGCCAGATTCGATCGGAAATCTCGACAATTGGTTGTGTGTTGATATTATTGTGTATTGATATTATTTTTTACTCCGGTGGCCGAAGAACCGAACCGTCCCGTACCGATAAACGCAATTTAATAGCGCTCGGTCCCCAAAGTACCCAGTTAACGGTACAATTGAAATCGAAAGGGAGTACAGCGAATGTCATAACAATTGGCCCTGTTTCCTAGTAACGAGTCAAGTTTCCTCAAGTCACAGTTAATAATAGACACTTTCGGTCGTGGTTCCGTAAATTCTATCGGTCTGGATGACGACGGTTCATTCAGAAAGCTGACCGTTTCCGGTCCGAGTGTATCGCGACACGACATGGCGTGACTTTCGCCGGTGACCACGTTTATTAATAACAACTACATAACAGGTTGACCTTGGCTCCAAACGATAACGTCTCGACCAATTCGAACGCCAGAAAGTGACCTCTGTACGCGTGGAATAGAGATCGCGAACGATTTTCAGGAATTCGCGTACCATTGAACGAGGAGATCCCTTGTGTCTTGTCTCGTTGAAAAGCTCGTGTGCGCATCTTTGTCGGGTTTGTTGCGAACGAACAGCAACCAAGCGACTGTAACACGAGCCATGGAGTCATCGAGCGTTTTACGAGCCATTGTTCCATGGATCGTGTCGGTTATAAAGCAATCCGGGACGAAGCCGATCGGGAAACATTAGAGAACACCCCAGCTGCTTCGAGAGGGACGTATCGTGATTTTCGTTCACAGGTAAATTCGAAGGATGCCCTCCAAGCGATTTTTACGACTTTGTAAATCAATCGTTCTCCGAAACAAAAATGATCTCCGTGCTCGAGGTAACGTTCTACGTGAACAGACGCGAAGAGAGTATCGCTAGAAGCGCAAACGATACGAAATAATTGGATTGTTCGGAAAATCGTTTCGTTTTCCGAAACGGAGAATATATAATTAAATGGAAGAACGTAGAGAACGGAAACAATATTTGTTAAGTCATAATTCGACTTTTAGCGAATTCCATGGCGACGTTTCTGTCGTTGAAATCTCCCACTGAAATTGATTTTGTTACTTCGTTCTTGGAACGACGAAAATATGAAAATATTCCTAAAGACGATACAGAATTGTTTATTTCTATAGTATTAGTTTGTTCGGAAAGTTGTTTCGTTTTCCAAAACGGAGAATGTATAATTCAATGGAAGAATGTAGAGAACGGAAACAATATTTGTTAAGTCATAATTCGACTTTTAGCGAATTCCATGGCGACGTTTCTGTCGTTGAAATCTCCCACTGAAATTGATTTTGTTACTTCGTTCTTGGAACGACGAAAATATGAAAATATTCCTAAAGACGATACAGAATTGTTTATTTCTATAGTATTAGTTTGTTCGGAAAGTCGTTTCGTTTTGCAAAACGGAGAACGTAGAATTGAATAAAATGTTCGTAGACTCTGAAAAAAAATCGTGTTTCACTTTCACCGAGAAAAAACGAAACGACTTTCCGAACAACCCAATAATTGGGATCCGTTTCACGACTATCGACTATCGATTCGAATCGTTTCCGAATCGCGGATCCCGTGTACTCTTCGAAGTGATTCGATGAGTCTAAAAAAAAAAAAATATTCTCCAGCGTTGGAATACACCGGGCGTGAAAAAGAAAAAGGACGATTCAAGGTCTCCCCTTTAACGTTTTCAAAGAAATTCTCATTTTCACCGCGGAAGATTTTGTTTCGCGCCGCGAAAATAGGACAAAGAATACGAACTAACCGTGGCCATAAATCATTTCCACTTACCCTTCGACCTCCCCCGAAATCCATTACGACATTTCAGGGCCGAAAGTTTGCCAGTATCGAAGGCGTAACGGTCCGCGAGGAATCGTAAATCCCGAGCGGTCAAAAGAGCGGGACACGATGTTTTCCCAGTTTCAGGTGTAGTCGATTATGAGAGAAAAGTTGAGCTCGTAAACGTTTGCCGGTCTGTTCCTCGGTCCTTTGTGACACGCTCTTGGAAATATGGACACCGTCGGACAGCCGTTCGAATAAAGGCGATTTTTACGAAATGTATTCAACTCTCTGCGAACAAAGCAACGATTAAATTGAGAAGTTGACGTAGACCAGACAGAGAGTATTTTTACGAATTTTTCGCGACGATACTGTACGCTCGATAGAAACGAATTTTCTTGCTTCGAATGAGTAAACTTCGAAAGGAAATTTTATTGAATTAAACGATAATATTAACACGGTGCCCGAAAAGTTGTTAAATATAAATGGTACACTTTTATTTTCATTCTTGCGGCTATCGTCCGGTAGCCGATCGCTTCGTCTTTCTCTGTTTCCCAGTTTCCCCATCTCTCTCCCCTATTTCCCACCTAATGTATACTAATGCTCTACATGCAACGCCTTTCGCGTTAAAAACAAAAATTCAGGTAGCCATTACCGACGACAAGAGAGCTTTCGCTCGCTGGTCGTATTTCCTCGTAATACTCGACGCTGTATTGATAGCGAGTAACGATGAATTATAAAAAAAAAAGTTCTTTCTTCCAGTCTGTTTTATTTTCTCTCTCGGGGCTCTCCGAAGGCCGAGCCAACGTCTATCATTCAGTAGCCGATGTCTTTCTCGGTTTCCATCTCTCTCTTTCTCTCCATCCCCCCTCCCCCTCCCACCATAACCTCTCGTAAGTGCAGTTCGCGGAGTATGCTCGGAACAACAATCGAATGCGGAAAAATTCTTGACAAGGCCGCCGATGTCAAGGACACTTCACGTATTGCCCTCGCACCTGACTTACGTGTATTACAATGGGCCATCACGAGAGGCTGATCGTCGAGGATTCTTTTTTAATCTGTGCACATCTCTACTTCGCGAATGTCGTTAGCGAACGATCGGATGTTTCGCATTCCTACGTACCTACGCCGTTTCACAAGCAGTAGCGCCATCGCTCGTCATTCTTCCTTTGTTTCACCCGCGACGTGTATCATAGCGTATTCCACGCCCGCCGGGGGGGCACTTTCGATGCTAATTGTAATCGAAGTTTCCCGAGACAATCGGGATGAAACGCTAGAAAAAAGGAAAACGTCCGATTCGATCGAACACCGCTGCAATACGATGAGAAATTGCACGATTATCGTTGATATTCCGCTTCAACGTACCGATCGTACGTTTGAGATTTCATTGTTATATCTATGGCGAAGTAATAACGATTCAACGGTACGGTTGGTATTTAATTGAGCGCGTTTGCGAGGAATTATAATTTATCCACGTGTAGAGTGACAATTCGATACCTGTTTCGTGTGTACGGTTAAATGTTTAGTTGTTCATTTTACGTAGATTAACACAATTCTAATTCACTGTCACTTGTATACAAATCGAGAACACTGCATTGATTCCATACAGTGTATCGTGTACACTGAATTAATTACCTTAATTACCAAGGCTTTACCGGCTACATAGTTTGTATAAAAACTTCATTACAACAATGTAGAACACGCATGTACCGTGTATCTATTCACCGAAAAGCAAATGAGCGAAGGACGCCATATTTCATTCTCCCTGGGCGCCAATATACTTAGGCACGGTCCTGCTTTGGGTCCAAGGACAACGCACAATTTCTATTCCTGAATCATGCTCGAAATTAACGAAAAAATAGTACCGATATTACATCGAACGAAG
This sequence comes from Ptiloglossa arizonensis, assembly GCF_051014685.1. Classification (NCBI taxonomy): domain Eukaryota; kingdom Metazoa; phylum Arthropoda; class Insecta; order Hymenoptera; family Colletidae; genus Ptiloglossa; species Ptiloglossa arizonensis. Next base: position 13,191,722 of record NC_135052.1, read on the forward strand.
GCAATTTCAATATTTACTATTTCCATGAGAATCAAATCGACTTCAGCAGTCGTATAACATTTCATGCTACTAATTGAGTGTCAAGTAGATCTTCGATGTTACGTTTCAACATTTATGTGGCTGTAGCTCGCTTCTCGCGACTGACGCACTTCTTATTCTACATTCGTGTATCTGTTTCTACACTAACCTTACACTTGCGTAACAAAGTAAATAAAGCTTCGTTCTAAACTAATCGGGCAGAGTAATTTACCAAATATCTCTCGTCTATATCTACCGACGAGAGAAACACCAGGAGGCGACTAATCGTCCACTGAATGTGAATACCAGGTGTAAAGAGGGTATGTGCAATTACTTATCCGATTTTCCCGTAGAGGTTCTTTTTTCCTGTCATCAGCGACCGTGATTTTCCATCGCGAATCCTCGCTTCTACGACCGTGCCCTTGACGTGTCTCAACACGACGTACATATACAAGTTCACACCGATGTGCACTATGTGCACACACTGGACACAGGTCACGAGGACGTGACGTATTCCTAGTGCATGAATACACGACGCGTGTTTACGTGCGTCAACAAAAATCGCTCATAAGGCAACGAAGAAACTATCCCGGAAACGTTGGTGGTCAGCTGGTCGAAGATGAACCACCTGCAATTGGTCGTAATGAACGTTATGTAATGGAGATCATGATTGCGTTACTTTAACGATCGGCGAATAGATGCATGCAAAACTTCTGGTTATCTTTGTCGCGAGATAACCTCGTTTCGGGCAGATGGTTGCAGGATCGAATATAAAAAAATGACAAAATAACCGATGCAATCCGGAAAATTACACGCGAGTTTCAATGTTCAATCGTCGAAATTGGTTCAAATTTTTACAGCACGAGCAGAAAGCTTCGACGTAAATACAATCTCAGAAATTGCTTCAAGTTTCGATGCACCTTATTCGTCTCCGCGAACGGCGTGTTTCGAGGTACGGTACGTCCTCGAATTACGGCGAATTCGTAGACACACGATTATACCTTCACTTGTGTCCTTATACATATTTTGTGTGTCCTTATGCATTGCACGAAGTTCTTCTTTCTTCGATTTTTCTATTCGTAAAGATTATTGACCCGAAGCTTCGATCCATTTCTGCAACTTACACCAAGATCGAGAGCATTAATTCGTTCCCGCTTTAAGCGGGATTCAAATCACTGTACTTTTGTTATTTCTTAGAATTAAATTTTAAGAAAAAGTCATTAAAAAATCAACTTTTATGTCCCGTCTAATGAGAATACACATAATGTCGACGAATAGCGGACTGGTGCGAGTATATACAAATAAAATCCTAACATTGTAATTATAAAACGTTTAAGCGATTATCTTGCTCAAAGTTGCTTTTACCTGCAAAGAAAAACATACAACTTGTTGCAAATTAAATTTGAAAACATTCACGTTCCGTGCATATTTTGACTAAAATTGATACTTTCCTGCTTGTATAGTTCTAAAACAAATTCAAATTTATGATCCAGGTTCGGTGACTCGTGTGCCGCAACGAAGGGTACGTTTCACCGATTTGAATACAGAAATGGAACAAAAATCACTATATACCGGAAGTTTCAAAATCTCCAAAACAATATTTCCCATTACGAGCAACGTCGAGTGATTCGACCAATCCGAAACCTCCGCTCCTTCGATAGAATGGAGCCATACGCGTGTTGCTCGCCGATCGTGCGTACCGCGTAATGCGTGTAAATGACAGAACGTACCGAAGGAACGTACGTACACGTGCGAGCGTTCCACGTGCATGGAATCTATATTTATAGATACACCGGGGGTCGGAATTTCGGGTCGATAGCCGTGACGTCAGTGGATCACACGACCGAGAGAACAGAGCGGAAGACAGAGATAGATGTAATGTGTTAGAACGATAATAGAGGGAAGAGTTGTTTATAGAGAGCGAGGAAGACGAAGAGTGACCAACGAGAGCGAACGAGATAGGATGCGAAAAGAGAGGAAGGAGACTACGTCGGATGGTGGAGCGGGGAGGGGACGAGAGGACGGTGGATGAAGTTCAAGGTTACCGCGTTTCAATGCACGTCCCACGCGGAAAATAGGAAAAAGAGGGCGAACGGATTTTCCAGCTTCGAGGAAACACGTTAACGTCGGTCGTACGGTGAACAGTCAGAGGGCGATTTCCGTAAGGAAATACACGGTGGGAGGTTATGTTACTCGTGGGATACCGTGATTTCCTGATCGGCCATTGGAAACTTCGATCGAAAGCTACGAGTGGATCGCTTCCCCGTAATCGTGCTTCGATTGAAAACGAGACGCGTTCGTTAGCTGCGACGGATGCGTTTTCTCGAGTTTCTTTTCGCAGAATGGACGACATTAGCACGAAATTGCTCGCACGGCTTTCTCGGTCGTAAAGTATCCGTTGCTGTTTCTCGTTCGAAGTGAGACACATTGGATTCGTATTCTTTACGCGATAACGAGTCGCGTCTTACGACACCGACGACTGCGTGACTCGTGGAATTTACTGCTCCTGGAAGTTTATGTAAGCCGCTGACGTATACCGCGCGAAATTGTAACACGCAGCGCTGTTTCTAACGAGAACCATCCGAATTAGGGTGTCGTCGAATCGGTCGCGTATACAGGGTGGAACGTTGAGAAGTTTTTTTTTATCTCGTTAGGGAATAACTTATAAACACGTATGACCATTAATTACGATTACGTGTCGGTGATGACATCGGTAATGATGCACCTGCTGCGAGCCACCAGCTACCGGTAAATTCAAGGAAGTGATAAACAAGAATATTTGCTCGTCTGATTCGCTCGTTTCCGAGAGTCGCGTGTTCGGTGGGCGTTTTGTAATGAGACGTCCTGGTGACATTACTGCGAGGCGATAATCCTCGTGACTAAGCGCAATGACGAAGTCGACAAACTTGTGCGTCCACCGCATCCTCCCACATAGACGTCGCGCGCTTAGATCCACACGCGTGTGCGTGAACGTAACGCCCGAACTGTAACAAAATTTTATTTACTACACACGACGCATTAAATTACAAAATAACGTAAGATCGTGTTATAGAGTGGTTGGCCACCGAAAACACATCACGACGAATGTAATCAGAAGGTTTCGTAAATGACCAAATATAAGTACCGGTATATACATTCCGTGTATTTTTCTCTTGGTTTATAATTGCTTCAGACTCTCTATTTATACTATTTGCGTAACTTTTTTACGCGTTATTTACTTTCAATTCTTATATCTAACCTTCTGTTCCCAATCTATGCCTCGTCTTATTCTGTTTCCCAGTCCTTAAGAAGAAATATGATACTTCGAGATGCACGTGACGATTCAAAATGAATCGAACACTTTGAGAAATGAGTTCTCAACAGACCGAGTTTATTCAGTAACGAATCAAGTTACGAAAAGACCGCGATAGTTTCTTTACAAATTGATTTTATCTACTTTTTCGATAGCGCGTTCAAGGTAATCGACACGAAACGTTCGCTGCTAGGTATTATTGTTCTTTCGCCGGCACGATGCAATTCCGTGAATCGGGATTAACCGTGAGATTGGATTTAAAAGGTGCGACCGGAGGTTACCTTAATTCGTCGTCGTTTCGTGCCTCGTAACGGGCGATCGTAATAAAATTCGCGAACACGGCGCCGTACAGCGAGAAACGGTATCACTTGAAAAAGTGGAGAAAACAGAGAGTGTGTTCTATAAATATTCGAAAATAAGGTGACGTCGAGGTAAGAGGGCCGGGTCAAGATGTACGAATATTTCATGGAACTCGATTATTATGGAAAGAAAGTAGTCCGACTCGCCCACGCAATTAAAACTTTTCGAGCGATTAGCGATATCGACGATCGAATTACCGTAATCGAGTCGTGCGAACCGTTCGATCGTTGTAGAGTAGAAGAACCACGTTGGTCCAGCCACTTGGGTATACGTATAAACGATGAATTGGGTCCTAGATTCTTGTATGTACTATTGGACCGGCAAACTCCAACTGGATCTCGAGTTTGTTGTCTCGACTCTCCTCTGTCCTCAGACCGTAATCGTATTTGGGTTAGCGTGCCCGGACGTGGCCTGGACGTGCCAACCTTGAACTTGCCGCCCTCCGATGGCCCAACATCAACTCCCAATCCCCTTCCATCGCGAGAAAAGTATGGAAACCGGGGATACGGTTTCAGGAAGAGAGGAAAATAACCGGAAATCTAAAGATACCACGGGGAATTTACTTTTCAGCTCTAGCGGCGGGCTACTGTCGTTTCGCACCTCGCAGCTCGTAAAACTGCATCTCGAGAAACGACGCGACTCAAAGCGATCAGGAAATCCGCGGACAGGAACATTTATGGAAAATATTCCGTTAGAATCCCACAATATCGTACCGTATCGCACTTTCAATTTGGTACGAAGTTTATTTTTAGAGAAATTTTAGAAGATTTCTCATCCCGTCGCTTTGGCTCGAGAATACTTTCGGTGAAATTTCAGGGGTTTTTAATTGTGGTACGATGGAGACAAAGCAAATTGAAGCGTTGTGAAAAATGTTCCGTTAGAATCCTACAATATCGTATCGTATCGTACTTTCGATTTTGTACGAAGTTATTTTTAGAAAAATTTTAGAATATTTTTGGGGGTTTTTAATTCTAATATAATGGAGACAAAGCAAACTGAAGCGTTGTGAAAAATGTTCCGTCAGAATCTTACGATATCGAGCAATGTTCGAACGATCGACAATTTTATCTTGATTTGAAAATATTTTCAGAAAAATTTTGAGAGTATTCTTAATTCTGGTAGATTCAATTGTGTATTTACGGTTCTCTTCTCTTTTTGGACGATGAGGAAAATATCCTGAAGTCAAGATCTACCGCATTCCACGGTAGGTCGCAACCTTCTGCGCACACGATATCTGCCAAATCGAGAACTGACCTACACGAAAACATCGTTCGGTGAAAACACGTATCTGGGGACCGAATAGAATTGAATTAAAAATTGGTCACGATCCAACGAGATAGCGACAGGATAGAAATATGATAATGGCGTTGTCACCTGTTGAAGATGCCTCTGCGTCGAGAATTCACGGACTGGTTTCAATACTCCGAACATTTTGATGCTATAAACAGAAGAGCTTCGGTTAGTGGATCTAGTGTAACTTAAACAATCATGAAATAAATTTTACATCTTACAGAATTTTATTGTAACCTCCGCAAGTTTTATATTTATTAATAACTTATCAATAACTTATTAATAAATAATAATCTGTAATCGTAATGGAATACAAAATCGACATACATTTGTTTCCATGTTAACATGAGAAATTAATTATAACCAGACTTACGTTGGACTTTATACGTGTACGAACCAACAGAATAAAAATAAAAAGTTTCGTTGGTCACGTAAAACAAATTTCACATATCCAGAAAAAATACAATAATACTGGTAAACGTAAATAAATAAAATATATAAAAAAAAATACGAATCTACACAAAGACGAAGTTATCGTTCTCGCTTTTAATTCCTTTTTCTCGTAAGAAAAATTGATATCGATATTGTGTGCTCTTTTAATACCTCCAACCTCTACATTGAATTTTTATCATTCTTTACGAGCATGCAATTATTCTCGTTACATTTTAAGTCCTTTTTTGCTCGATAAATTGTCCTCAGGGGCATAATTATGTTTGGTACGATTCCATAAGCTGGATCAAGTACCTCCTGAAGACAATTAGTCAAAGAAATGCTGCTCTGTAATAAAATCCCGAAAATTGTAGAGAATTGAACATTTCGATTTAATTGTCCAAGGGGACAAATCTCTCTGTCGAAAGAAAATTTGTTTCGACTTAGAACACCGTCGAGATACGAAAACAACGGTTACCTCTATAAAGCTAGTACCTTTTCATAATGTTCTAGGTGGATCTGCCCGAGATCAACCTTTCTCGAGCCTTGGGGCGAACAAGACAATCATGAACGACCTCGAGCAAGTGTCGGCTCCCGGCCACGTATAACGGGTTGCCCGTGACCGGGGAGGACCTTGGCCATGGATGTACGCCGGGTGTCGTGACGCAGGCGCCGCGACGCGCGCATTTGCTCCTTTTATGAACCTATCTCCCTGCCATAATTTAAGAGGAAGAGAAATAAACAAACACGAGTTACGAAGAAAGTTTCTTTCGCGGTGTACAATATTAATATTGTTTGCAGGTCACAGGCGTTGTATTACGTAGCAATTCTTTCTCGTACTATTCGAAGCAACAGAATGAGCACTACTACTAGTATTCTCACACGGTGTTCAACTTGTACAGTCTATTACATTTTTCAGAATAATCAGTATAGACTGAAAATCGATTAAAAAAATTCTCTTCCCTTTACTCAAATTGGTGAAATTTTAAATTCACGGATCAATATTTTGCTAATTATTCTACAAATTTATACTGAAAATACATTTTACTCTAGATTCTCACAAATATCTAACGTATTGTGGCAGAAAAAATGATTTCAATCATTTTCATACCCAAGCGTGCAAAATATTAATCGGATTACCGTTTGTTATTGTTCTCGAATTTACGATCCAACCTTCTGTGAACTGTATTTTCCATTATTTAAAATTTCCAAATATATCTTCCGAATGTTAAGTGAACGAAAAGACCTTCCGTTTCTCTCCTTTATATTTTATAAACGATACCCGCAGTGGAAATTTCTTAAAACCGATAAGATCCTTACTTTTTATTCAACAGAAATTGGCAAACGGAGCTTACGCAATAATCGTATATTGTTGAGTGTTATAATAGCTTCGAGCTGCAATCAGATTATCAGATTAAGTCACATGGGCATACCAATACAGTCTCGGTATTCCTCCGTTTCAGTTTTCTATTAAATAAAGAACCGCGTACAATATTCTGCACTCTATTGACACGAGATTTGTGCGAATTCCCCTGACGGGTACTCGAGCAGCGAATGTATTGGAAAATACCTTCTGTAGCAAGGATATAAGTAGGTTACATCAGAAAAGAGATCGTAGTATTCTCAAGACTAATATTACCCGGAGGTGGAAGTAGATCCCAGTTCGGAGGGAAAACTCGTAAAAGGTTGATACTTTACCAAGTTACGTTGTAGATCTAAACATCGGAATCATCCAATTCTTTTTTTTTTTTTCTTGCGACGAAACATTGTAACCGTGTCTAATCTCTTTTTCGTCTAAGGCCCAAAACAAATACGGTTAACAGGCAACGTTATAATAAAAGACTAGTTGTTCGATCGTATTAATAGCTTTTGCGTCAATTGGTATTGCATTAATCGATGTCACCTATAGTTTTCAATAATCCGTTGAAACTTATCTTTCCGTGCCACGACGTAGGAGGCAAAAGAAGCTCGGTGGGGCAGGCGTTAATAGTACAGCTTATCCTGAAACAATCGTCGACGACCTCGCATCAGTCTCGACCGGCAACTTACAGGTAGCGATGGGATTAATATCCTCGTGTTTCAACATCGGAGACTCGAGTTTCTAAAAAAAATTGCAAAAATGTTATTTCAATTCAAACATCCACTGTCGACTATATTGCTACAATTGATACTGTACCATTATATTTAATAAAAAAAAAACTAAAACGTTATGCGTTTAGTTGAAATATTACGTGCACTCGATGTTGACTTAATATTTGACTCAGCAATTGCGTGAACAGTAACTCGTCGAAACGTAATCATATCCGTATTTAAAATACCTTAGTGGACATATCGGTTAAATGTTAATTAAAATATTTTATCTATGTTCGACCGTTCGTACATATGACGCAACAGCAAGATATTTACCTATAAATATAGTATTCTTCTGCTCCTGGTTGTAGACATACACGGTGTAGTGGAATGAAAAACGACCAGATTGAAAAGTACTAAAATTCTTATTCTGTTCTAACGTAAAAATGTACAACACGATTAATATTTTCCATTTTCTAATTAGCGACTGTAATAAATCATCCGAATACACATTTGAGTAGAAAGGATCCCACAATATCGTTTGGCGGTTAAGTATACTTGAATTCGATTCAGTTTTCAAATAAGATCAAGTGGTTACGATTGAAATTTTGTTCGGGAGATTCGATGTGTACTTTTTCATCCTTTATTCCCTTGCACGTCCACAGTTCCTGAAAATTATAGTTCCCTATTATCTATTTCTGTTCTTGCATTACTAGTTAAATAGTTTTCGATGTTTTCGTTTTGATTCTTGTGACCATATAATAGAAGACGTAATCTTCAATAATCAATTCCAGGCTTAGCTGAGACCTAACCTAATCTTAAGTGTTCGTGCATGTCTTTACCTTTATTTTCATGAAAATTTCGTCGATGCTCTTTTCAATAAACATATTCGAACGAAAGCGATATAATGCTTTCTAGAAGCTTTTTCTGTGAATACATTTACTATTTTACGTCGTTTCAAAAGCAAAGTAATTTAGTGGAGTAGTAACTTGAGTCGAATAAAATTCTCAGAACCTCGCTTTGGGTTCTTTGTACTCTTTTAGGTGAGTATCAACGACGGTGCAACGAACTTGGGATAGGTAAGTTCGGATGCTTCCTATAGGTACATATTTTATACTCTCAAATTGTATATACACATTTATAAAAAGATTCCGACTAACAGTGTTAACATAAAACTTCGAATAATTGGAGAAACCGCTTAATTTTCATAAATAGACGCTACCAGTAAATGATAACAAATTCAACGACTTTTAACGACGTTCGAGAACTATGAAATAACAAAGTGGCGTACATTGCAAGTAATAATTTAATTTTCGAAAATGTACTCAAATGCTATACGATCAATGTTTTCATAAAGTTCGTATCGGTTATAGACTATGTAGAACAATTACGGCCGCGAACGCTTTTAAAGGTTAATTGAACCAGTGTTCCGGTCTCGATGAATATCAATTAACCTAATCAACTGTAACGTTTTGACAGCGATTTCCGTTTCTCGTATACCCATCAACGATCGTTAAATTTCTGTTTAGTTTATTACCTGGTGTTAAACATTTGACTCCGTATACATTTTGGATCGTGCCCATCGCTACTTATAACGGTTTGCCCGTGACCAGCGAAGACCTTGGCAATGGCTTGCGCGACGTGCTGCGACGTACGACAAGCCGGCTAGTGACGCGCATGCGCCGGCTGCGCGCGCATCTCGCTCGATGCATCCGGAGGTCGCATATCCCGTGCACACCGAGAACGGCAACCTTGACCTTATACCTCGGCCCGCTGGCCAACAAGGTCCATCCACTCCTGAACGGTTGAAGGTCACCAGCACCGTGGCCAGGAAGCCGGGACGAAAAGAGGGAGACGAGCTGATGGTAACGGTGGTGGAGAGTAAGAGAAGACCTGACAAAATCCAGCCGCTCGATCTCCCTCGAGGACGCGTTAACGATTCTCAATTACCGCACGTCAGCCCTTGTCTTGTTATATCAACGGCTCCTCCCTGACTTTTGTCCCTTTTTCCACGTCTAGATCTCTCTCTTTCTCTCTCGCTCACTCCCTCCACCATCGGTACGTCTGCCCGATTCATTCCGATATGATCGCGTGGGTTTACTTTTACTATCAATCACAGCGTCTTCTTCTGGTCCACTTAGTTGCTCGATTGCCGGCTGTTCGGTTTCGTGGATCAAGGTCCCGCGGAAATAACTGAAAATTGTACGAGAGAACGATCATCTCGGTGCACATATTTCGAAAGAAAAGAACGCGTCGGCGGTATTTCTACAATTGAATTTTTAATCTGTTTCGGTGATCGGATGGAATTAAGCACTGGAATTTCAGAAACTTCGCGTTAATTGTTTTGTAATATTACATAACGTTTCTCCGAGCGGACGACTTCTGCGTTAGAATGTCCGTTAATATTTGCCATCGGTAAGAAAATGAACTATGCTTCTTAACAGTGAAATAAAAATAATTATTTCTGTAAGAATAGTCGGTCAACTTTAACAACGTTAAAAATCAATCGTTTTTAACGCTTTAGGTAAACAAAGAACCATTGCCTCGCAAATATCTGCTCGAACAAACAAACAAAATTAAGAACGTAATTATAAATAGTTTAACAACTAATCGATATACCTTGATGAAAACAGTAGATGGAATTTTGCAGATATCTAAAAAAAAGAACTAATAATAATTTGCTAAGTGGATTCATCGGTTTTATTCTATTAATAATCGTACCATTATTGGATGGTATCCATTGGATGGATCCAACCACTGTTTTCCAAAGATACAAATGTTTAATTAAGCTGTTAAACAAGCAGAACATGAACAAAGTTTAATTCAAATGGTTCTAAATTGTTAGAACACGACTAGACAATGAACCGAATGAGATTTCATTTTAAGCAGATTAATGAATTAATTAACAACATTGTATCATCGATCGAGAAAAAGTTCTCAATATTGTAGTAAAAGGATCATAAGGTCTTCGTGACTTATACCTGGCGTCATAGAGTTGGAACAAAATGCTTGTCTCGACCGATTCTCGTACAGATTAGACGGTGGAAAGTCGAGGTCGCCCTTGACGTAAACGCCAACCGCGTAAAGATATCCGGACACACTGACAATCTTTCATAAAAGATATCTACGCCAGGAAAATTGACCAAGCAACATGCATCAGTTATTCTTTGTGGCTACTTTTGAAAAAGAGTACCATAAATAAAAACAATACCATTTTACAAATTTTTTAATTTGGTGAAATTGACCACCTATAAAATTATTTGCTGAGCAACACGCAAATTGAATGCCTACGATATAATTTATGCTGTTTTTAATCGTTAAAATGTAGCCAAGATTTCTACGTTTTCTGCGCCAGAGAAACTTTTCGACAACTACGTTGTTCGTTTACAATACCACTTGTTCCTCCATCGCCGATATTTTCAACGTAATTCCACGTAATAATTTTTACTTGACTCACAAGCCATCCAAACGGTTCAAGGTATTGAGATTCACGTAGTTCACCTTTAAAGTTTCATATTCCCAGACTACAGCGGGATTCAAGAAGATTAACGACCCGAAGCTGTTCGAAACGTTATTTCATCGCGACAATGAGAATCATTAATGTGTATTCATTTCTTAGTATTTATTTGTAATTTTGTGACAAGAACGGTACACACGTGATGTGTAAACCGAAACATACGATTTGTAATAAAATTGTACCTATTTACGAGGTCGTAAGTACGAGGAAAATCGAAAGTTGGTAACACTTCCTAAACCCGAAACTCGTCGCTACCGGCGCTAGTGCGTCAAGATTTACGAGTGTCGGTTGCAGCACCTACAAGTGTTTGGCGCCCAACGCAAAACTTGGCTCGCGCTAAGCAAATTGGAACAAGTGGGTATTACGACACCCGGGATCTACCGGTGTCCTTTAAAATTAAACCTGTTATGACTTTCTAAACTCGCCTTCTTGAGACGGTAAAAAAAAAAACAAACGCGTAGCAAATGCCTTGCATTTGAAATTCATATTAAACACAACACCACTTTAACGTCATAAATCAATATTTACGTGTGTTAATGAAACATCAACACAAATTGCTCGACTAGAAAATACATAACCTCGGTGAAACGTTTAACGTAAATCTTTGTCGGCATCAGATATTTGCTACCTTTTTACACTTTAACACGCAGCTATTCCCATGCGCTCCTGACAAAGTTATTGTTTACTAGCCTCAATGAAGCGGTACAAAAACTGTTTCGAACGTTTCAAATTTTAGTTTGACATTGATTATATTCAACAAACATATGTAACCCCTCTAATAGGGGCGGCAACTTTCGCCTTGACATAATTTTTTTTACCGAATCTGACTTCGAGTATAGTAATATTTTGACTCTAACCTTACTCGCACAGAGTGAACAAAATGATTGTTGGAAAAGTTGAAGATTCTCAACAAACTAAACAAAAAAATAATGATATATGCAGAAATCGTTCGTTTCCTAATAACGATTAGAATATTATACACATAATTCGGAAACGAACAATTTTCAGACTCCATACTTATTAAGCATAGTGTGCAATAAAAGATGCAATAATAGATGCAATTAACGATTAAAATACCATACCAATTATTTACATAAATTGAGAAGCATACTATCGAAACGATTTTCAAAGTCTGTATGTTCCCACGCAGCGACGAAATTGAATTTCGTCGTGTTACGAAACCTATACGTGCCGCTAAGCTCAACCTTGACATTGACCGCTGCAACGGGTCGTCACCGTGTGTAGTTACATCATCGTCGGTGTTTCCTGCCAATTAAGAAAATAAACGTTTATATAGCGAAAAACTTACAGAATGACGAAGAAACAAATCGGAAAACGAAACAAAAAAAATGAAAGGTAAATATGCGAGGAAACATTTACGGCAGCAACGTATCGATAAAGGCTATGTATGCACATTTCTAGAAACCACGCCAGTGACGGAGCCGGAAGGCGGTGATGCGATTTTTGGCGGTAAGCCAAAAAAGTTTCGTCGACGCCACTTTCATTGCAACGACGTCGACATAGAACGATCTTTCTAAATGCTATCGGCCTTGTCCTTGACATCGACCGCAGCGTCCCGACGCTACGCAGGCCACGGTTGCATCAGAATCTTCGATGCACAGAATACACCGGGCAAAGATGCCGTTAGCATTGTCGGTTCTGTAGGGGCTGGGGGGCGCGCCTATGTATACTTAAGTCGTTCATGGTGGGGAGGCCCTCGCGTAGCTGAACAGGTGGGCGGTGGTATCCGTCTAAATCAATTGATCTCACAATATCTCGCTTTATAAATCGCGGTGCCTTTTGCAATTTCGTCAATTCTATTTACCATTTTTCCGTAATTTACTTTTATAAAACGATGTCCAGTATTTAAATAAAACCTACAATAATTAATATTTTAATTGCTTACTATTGTGTAGATTATTTAAGGATGTTAAGAAATTAACAATCTTATTTTTATTAAATTGATAAGGAACAAAGTTAAATAATCGTTTAACGATATATTGAGATATGTATAATTACATTTTGATAATGATATAATGTAATTATTTAATTAATAAAATAAATTTGAAAAGATATTGAACATATTAAAACTTGTCATCTGTTTATTTTATAAACATATTTGTGTATTGAAGATACCTATTTTTGTAAAGTAAAAATAATCTCTGTGTTCAAATATAATTCGAAAATAGTTTGATTTCAAATTGCAATATAATATTGCCTTCTACACTGTAAACACTATAATGAATTTGGTAATAATATAGATATGTACAATCTATTTTTGCCAATGACATGTAAATCGTTAAAATAACTCATAATACATATAACTGTTTATTGATGCATGTGAGTTAACACGAACTTGATTTTAATAAAACAAAAAACCATTTACTCAAGAATATATAAGATTCAATACACGATACACGCATATATGTACAAAATAGTTAATTTCGGTCTTTATTTAATTGGATACACATACATATGTACAAAACGTACTATATATACACAGTTACAAGACATTGCAAAATAACGTCTGAAAAATCCACTTTACATCTGAAAGATGTATTTTGTATTTTTATTGCTTTACCATATTCTATTAAAGATTTAAATTTAGAGTAATTTAAATATAAAGTCACAAAATTATTATACGTTTTTTATGCGAATAAAATTACTTTTATTTCTTCCCCTTGTGAGTTTTAGTTTTAGGCTTTCCTCGAGATGGTTTGCCAATACGACTCTTCTTTCCACGTCCTTTAGTTTTTTCTTTTGCTTTTGCTGCACGCAAATCTTTTTTCATTCTGGGATCAACCATTTTGTAACGTCCTTTAACACCAGAAGGTCTCACCGCTTTTTTCTGTGCCATATGTTTCTTTGCCACCACATAAGCAACTTCTTTCTTCGGTTGTCTCTGGGCTTTCTTGTACAGACTAAAATAGAAATGTATGTAAATATACATAAGAAAGACAAGTTTATTCATTATAGAAAGTAGTATGTAGAAAATTATACTTACCTTTGTACTTGTTTTGCCTTCTCTCTATCACTGATATCAGTGTTGTTCATTATTGCTTCCACCTTTTTCTTTGCTTTATCTAACTTCCGCATTGCACGTCGCTTTTTCCTTGCTTTTGCCTCCAATATTTTTTTTATTGGCCTAGCATTTACATCCTCAATTCGTTTTTTATATTCATCAACAAGTTCTTTAGGTACAGGTGCTTCTTTCTTCATATGTTTTTCTTCATCTTGGACAAACCAATCTGGTAACTTTTTATCATTATATGCATATCTGTTCCAAGCTGAATCGATCAAATCTCTTCGAACTTTCTTACTTTGAACTATTAATGACCCTAATGCTAGATCCTCTTCCGACAAACGTTTCTTCTTCTTTGGCTTTATACCTAAATATTATAACATAATATTTACAATATAGCAATTACTTAGTAGATATATTTATTATTTAATATACAAACAACAGTATACCCACCATTTGTCTGTGATACTACTTCAAAACCATTCTTGCCACCAACCTTTTTTGTTTTAACATTTGTATTTGAAACCATTATTTCTTGCATGTCATAATCAGAATTTTCACTATCATCATCATCATCGTCGTCATCATCATCACCAACGCCATTTTGTTCCTTTTTTACCTTTCTTTCTCTTTTTACAATATTTTCTTTTTCGTTATCTTCGCCTATTAAACGACCACCTTTCTTCTTATACTGTTCTATCATTTTATCCAATTCAAAATCCTCATCTTTTTCATTTTCTAAATTTTTAAATATATCCTTTTCAAACCACAATTCTGCTTTGTGAATTTTTTTAATTTTCTTGTCCCTATGATCTAAATCAGTTAACAGAGGGTTTTTCAATTCCTCGTCATTATTCTTTCTCTTTCTTTGAATTTCATTTCTATCTTCATCATCAGATTCATTCAAACCTAAGAATAAAAATCAATTATATAAATCTTTCGTGTACATAACAAACTGATATAAATAATATTCAAGTATTTAAATACCTAAGCCTGATTTTTCACTATCTAAATCATCATCCGATGCATCGCTTGAATCTTCTGGGTCACTAATCTCTGTTTTATAATACAATCCTGAACTATCCAAATGTCCTTCATCTTTGCTATATTTGATTTTCTTTGGTTTTATTTGATCTTCATCTGAATCTATATCATTTTCTGCCACTACATCAGGATGCTGATCCATTACATCCTCTAACTGTTGATGCGTCTTAATCTGTTTCAAACTAAACATATCATCTCCTTCCAATATAGGACCTTCATTTCCTTTATGTATCATTTTTAAATTTAACCGTTCGTTTAACTTTTGTCTTTCTTTATTAACTTTCTTCCTTTTGCGCTTAAGATCTCTGGCTTCATCTGCTCTAAGCTCTTCAATTTGTTTCATAATTTCTTCATCTTCTAAATCTTCTAGTTCTTCTTGACTCATGGGTGGTACTTCTGTTGACTCTGTAGCCACATCTTTTTCAGCATTTTCTGCTACTGATTCTTCTTTTTTTAAGCATTCCTTCAATGTTTTCCACCAATTGAGTAAACGTCGCAAATCCTTTTTACCTAATACTTTAATATCTTTACAACATTCCTTTATTTCCTTGGTTGTCTTTTCATGATTTGCTATTGTTTCATCATCAAAAACAATTTCAGAAGCATTTTGCAATGCTTCCACAGCACTCTCATGTGCTATAAAATCTTTAACAGATAACTTATGATACAAAGTATAATCATTTTCTGGGTATCCCTCTGCTTTATATTTTTTCTTTTCTGGATTATACACATTTAATTTATTTGTTGTTTCTATCTCTAATTCAGAAAAAACATACTTTGGATCTAAAAATTTAGGATCTAATTTGTCTGGAGCAATATAATATTGACAAACAACAAAAATTTCAGCAGACTCAGAACGTGATGCTTGTGGTTTAGTAGCATGAACCTTAAATAAAATACTAAAATAAAATATCAGTATAACAAAAATCATATTATCATAACAATCACTTTATGTACCTTTTTAAATAACTGTTTCAATACCCAAATTAATGCATGATAATCTTTTGATCTAAAAACTTTGGTAACAAACCATCCACCAGATCTTAGAAATTGTGTTGCCATTTTAAGAGCTGCTAATGTTAAAACAATTTGTTGATATGCATCATGGAGCCAATTTTTACCAACATTTGGTGCTCCATCGTGTAGTACAACATCAGCTTTCCAAGTTTTTAATTCACGAGATATTGAAACGCGACATTTATCTGTCGTGATATCTTCTACTAGGCCAATACATCCTGGGATTGGTTTTATGGGAAACAAGTCTACGCCTATTACTATAGAAGATACAGGCATATTCTGGCGAGCAATTTGCATCCACCCACCGGGAGCTGCACATAAATCTATGCATACCCGAGATTTTTGTAAAAATTCGAATTTTCTATTCAACTGAATCAATTTAAAAGCAGCACGTGACCTATAACCTATAAAACACAACCTATGAGAAATGTTATTTATATGTAAGACGTAACAAATATTTATAAAAAAAATCCAATTTAGTATTTGATATTTTATTTTATGTTAAAAATAAATTAAATTTGAGATCATTGAAGGTGATACATTAATATAATATTATACTCTTTATAACAAACATATTTTCACTTACCGGTTTCTTTTGCTAACTGATAAAATTTATCCCTCCGTTGTTTTCCAATTTTTCCTTTTTTACCCATCTTGAAGTATAAATAATCGTACCTTCTATTACAATTCAAAACATTGAATAACTAAAAAATACACGCTGCACACAGCTATATGCGGTCGATAGAAGAGTGGGGGTACTAAAGGAAAAATGAAGCGTTACATTTATTGTTAGGACGTTCATATTTTTATTTTTGTAAAATAGCGTCGAAATGAAATTTATTGTAATAATATTTGAAACTTTTCAGATAAGAACAATGAGCTATTTCTAAAATAGAAAATAAAATATTTCTCAAAGTAAAAAAACATTCATTTGTTAAATACTAGTATAATTTATAACATTCTTTAATTAATGTATGCAATTAAAGAAACATTAAGTAATACTACATTCTTTATTATATGAATAATAAGTGTTTAAATAATCCTTTTCTTACAACTATAATCTTTATTTTGTATATATTTCAATTAGAGTTATATGCAGTTCACAAAAGGTTTTACAAAAAATGCAAATAATATAGAAAGAATGAATACAGAGTGTAATCGACTACTTCCATAACTTTTTAATCGATATGTTCTTTTCTGAATCTTTTTGCATAACTTTTGCTACAGCCATTTCAAAATCTTCTTGAGTAACATGAACACGACGTTCTCTCAGAGCATACATGCCAGCTTCTGTACACACACCCTGAAAAAAAGCAAAGAGAAAAGAATGAGTAAAGAATTCTAATATGCGGAATTACATTACTACTTTTGCAAAAAAACATCAAGTACCTTAACTTCTGCACCTGATGCACCAGGCATAAGTTCTGCAATTTTTCTTAAATTTATACCACGAGTTAAGTTCATTTTTCTCGAGTGAATCTTCAAAATATCAAGACGTGCTTCTTCACTTGGAGGTGGAAATTCAATTTTACGGTCAATACGTCCTGGTCTTAGTAAAGCAGGATCTAATATATCAATTCTGTTTGTTGCCATAATAACTTTTATATTTTTTGTTGCTTCAAAACCATCCAATTGGTTAAGTAATTCAAGCATAGTTCGTTGAACCTAATCATAGTACTTATTAAATTCTAATAAGAAATCAAACTTTTAAATCTAATATATAAAACATACTTCACTATCACCTCCAGACCCAGATTCAATGCGTGAACTTCCAATTGAATCTATTTCATCCATAAATATTATAGATGGTGCATGTTCTCTTGCCATTACGAAAAGTTCTCGAACCATTCGTGAACCTTCACCAATGAACTTTTGTACTAACTCAGAACCAGACACACGAATGAAAGTACACTCAGTATGATGAGCAACAGCTCTTGCCAATAAAGTTTTCCCAGTGCCTAAAAATAAATTATAAGAAATATTTCCTGATAAGAAATAAACAAGTACTTCCTTCTGATTATTCCTTTACCTGGAGGTCCATATAAGAGAACTCCCTTAGGTTGAGCAATTCCAAGTGCATCAAATAATTCAGGATGTTTAACAGGTAATTCTATAACCTCTTTAATTTCCTTAATTTGTTTATCTAAACCACCAACCATTTCATAGGTAGAATCTGGTACTTTCTCAACCATCATAAGAGAAACAAGTGGATCCACTTTATTTGGTAAGATTTTATGCAGAGTATAACTTTCATTACGCAATGCTACTCTTGAATTTGGTGTTACATCATTAATATCAATATTTTTGTCTATATCCACCACAAATTTTCCCTCAGGATGCACTTTAACTAAAACTTTCTTTTTATCCATTGGTTTTACAACTTCTCCAACATATGATCCTTGTTCTTGAAGAAGTTGTAATTCCTCTCGTAACATGCGTACTAAAGATAACAACATTTTTAGTACAAAATATATCATGCCCAATGAAGTTTATTAAAATAAGCAAAAATTATTAATTGCATAAAACAAGGAATATACAAATCAGAATAAAGAGAACCTTTTGCATTAAGTTCATTACGTTGCGCTTGTAACCTCCTCAAATTTTGACTTTTCTCTGCTACAATTAATTGTAACTCTTCAATTTTAGTAATGTAATATGGTTTGAAACCTTCTCTTTTCGCAATTTTTTCATCTATTTCCGTCTAAAATATTTGAGAAGTTAGAAATTAGTACAAAACATTACATCGTGTTTAGACTAGCCTACTTACCACATTTGTGAGCGTCATTTCGCACTCACTACTCATAACCAATTGCAAATAATAATTACTCTTGTTTTATATTGCCATTTACTTGTAAAATGAAACAAAGTAAAATTCAAAACTCAACAGTTATATCCACTGCTACTACAAGAATTGCTTGTCACTGACTTCTATATTCAATCTTAAGACGGAAGTCAATCATTACAAGAGTGCTTTAATATCGAATATCGATATTACCAGGGTCTGGAGCACTCCTTCTGAAACTTTGAGTTTCCATGGCATAACGTAAATGGCGCTAACATCATCTTTTTCGACGCCTACTAAACAACTCTGTATATAATCTATTCATAATCTATGACTGAACTATTTAGCAACCATTTTAGCGGGAAATTTTCGCCAGGAATTCACTGGAAATTTTCATCAATTGGTTAGAATATCATGAGTGTCAGCATTTGTGGTATCAGAACAAAACGATTAATACATTTTAATATTCTTTTAATTTTATACAGATATTATATAGTGATCTACAAAAAATGATGAGCCATGAGCTTTTTATGTTACCAAACGATAGGAAAGTAATATTGTAACCAACAGTAGTAATTTTAACTATGCTGAATTAATAATAAATGATAAATCAAATTAATAAGAAATGTAATAGAAAAACTTGTTCTAGCTTTGAATAAAATGATGTATTACTATGTCTAGAGTAGATTTGCGATTATTGAATACGCGAAGTATATTTTCAAAAGGATGATAAAATTGGTGAACTTTCTAATAGAAGATATTTAAAATATACTACATTACCATATTTAAAACTATGGGGTTTAATAAAACAAAAGAATATGTCAGTAATTACATAATTAAGTATGGTTCTTAAATTACAGAGAAAGAGTTTTTAGATTTTTAATATAATTAACATACTGTACAGTAAAGACTGTTATAAGAAATTAGGTTTGTCCTCTTACATTATGACCATACCAAAGTTCATATTTGGAACAATCTATATGGAAACTAAATTAATATTTTAGACATTGTAAAAACAAACATTGTGGTAAAACCATTTAGATAATTTCAGCAGTTACTAATTAAGAAATCGTATTTTAAGAAAAGTTTTAAAAATATTTAACGAAAATAAATAGTTTCTCAATAAAGGAAGTTCTTTTGTATTTGTTTTTAATTGTAAACATTCTAATAAATTATGTATCATGCATTTAATTTGATATATATATATAAAAATAGCAGTGTACCTTTTACAATTCTGCAGTATGAGGTAATAAAATAAAATGTATCAAAACTTCAAATAATGTAATAAAATAATGTATACAGATCCACAAATCAGTGTTTCAACCTGTGTAGACTACTCACATACACTTCTAACCAGAGTCACCGCTAACCAATTGGAGTCTCTTACAATCACCCTATGTTATTTAATATCTTTCAAGCTTCTCTGGACGAAGAATAATATTATAGTATTACAAACTTAATATTTATAATGTATCATTTTTTTAATTATTTATAATAATATTCAAATAACATTTACTTTATTAATATTTGTAGTAGTCTGTTAAAATATTTTTTCATTTCTTCGACTCATTTATCAAAGTTTCTGCTATTCTAAAAGTAATTATAAAATTATTAAAATTAAGTTTTTTTTAGCATTCAACATCATCTACAATAAATTATCTTATTTAAATTTTCTTTACGAAGTCCTATGTGTGGTAAGTACAGTTGGTAAGGCTGAGAGCGTAACGGTACTTGATAGTGCTTAAAAATTTGTAGGATAAAGTAAGCGGCGGCATGGAAAATTAAATCTATGATACTACAATTTAATTATTTTATACATTTATATGAAAATTTAATGTGAGTGATGAACAGTGTTCTTTAACACTTAATATAAACTGTATAATACTAAAAGTGCAACGAGAAAGTTTAGTATGCCACGTGACTACATGGTTTTTACACAAATTTTTGATCGTATAGGTTAAGGTGAAAGCACTCTTTAGCCGCTTGGCGGGAGATGAACTCTACCCTTAATTTTTACATTTTATTCACATAAAAAATGGAATTCGATTTGTCATTCAGTTTTATGTCAATGTTTTCTACTATTTTGTTAATAATCGTTACCATCATCACGGTCTTCCAAAAACTAAAGTAAGAGCAATCCTATTTTTTACCATTTTTTAAATATAATGACATTTATATCATGTTTATTTACATGTTAGACTGAGGTGGCCTGTGAAAGTAAATTGCTGGTTTTGTAATAATAACACTAAGATTTGGAGACAACAACTTAACTGGTGGTTGTGTCCACATTGTGAACAATATAATGGTTTTTCTAAGGTAAATCAATATACTCAGTTAAAATTTGATAGAGCATATAAATCAAATGGTACGTGTTAGGGTATATGTTCATATAACAAAAAATACAATCGAAAATGTTAATTTAATTATTTAGAATTTACACATAATGTATTTTAATTATTTTGCCAGGTCAAATTAATTGATTTATTAAACATTTTTAAAATTATGGGAATATCTTGATACAGAATTGAAACAGACTATCTATGCAATATCTTTTAGAATTCCATGTATATTTTGAAGTACCATTTCTATTTTTTCTTCCACATCAAATTTTAGAATGGTGATTACGCATACGATATACCAGAACAGTATAAAACTTCTCCAAATGAAATCAAAAGATACTGCAGAGTCAGCCAGGATATAAAAATTGATAAGATTGCAAAGAATGGCCTTTGCAATCAATGTATATTGAACGAAAGCTTAAAAATATCAAAATTGTCTACTTACAAACCTATAAATGAAAAAAATTATGATCATGAGATAAAACTGTTTAAAGATGGTTTAGAACAACAATATCCATTGTGTGCAAATTGTAAAATTACAGTACATAATACATTACACAAACAAGCATTATGGCTTGCTAAATACAAAATGTTGTTGTTTAAGCAGAAACCTTTTCTTATTATTGTTAATGTAAGTATACATCATTTAATTTGAAATAGGATTTAATGAAATTACTTTTCACAGTAACATTTTTGTCATAGAATGCAACATATTCCGAACCAATATTCAGAATAATTTCAACAATTTTGGACTCTATGATAATATATAACACGGATTTCATATTTCTGCCAATTGGAGGACTGTTCTTTCAATTCTGTGCTTGCTGGGTAGCTTCTGCCAAAAAAAAAAATTCTGATATATTGCTTATATTTTTATGGATTTGTATTATTATACTTTTACCTTTTAAAGACTCAAAATTAATTAAAGTAGGTTTACAGAATGCATGGTTCTCTCTTGAATACATTACTCAATACCACATGGTAAGATAAGTTAAAGTAAAATGTATTGCATTAACATTTATCAATGTATTGCTATAAATTGACGATTTACTAATTTTTAATTTTGTTTTAGATAATGTTATTCATTTCAATTATAGGCTTTATTAATGTAAAGCCTAGATCTCATAAAAGTACATTGACTAAAAATATGTCATTTAAAAAAATCGAATCTTTCACAAAAGATACAATGTTATCTGATTCATGTGTGGCAAAAACTTCAAGTGATAAATATGATTTTGATACTAAAATTACCAACAGTTTAAATGAAACAATCACTAACCAATTATCACCAAATATAGTAAATGACTATAAGCATCTTTGTATGGAAAATTCAGCAACTCCTAAATCTAAAGTATTTCAAGGTCCACTGTAAGTAATATATTTTATTCACTGACTTTATATATATCCAGTATAAAATAATAGTACTTTCATTGAAAATTTGTTATTATAGTACAAATCAAGAATCACAATTATTATCAACACCTATTAATGGTAACAATATACTTTATAAACCCATATCTCCACATAAAAACTATCCAGCAGAATACTATTCATTAAATGATAGTTTAAGTACATTAAGCACATTGTGTTTGAGTGAAGATAAACCAAAGTTCACAATTAAAACACCCAAAATTTTTGAAAAAAAAGTGTACAGTACAAGAAGTTCTGAGCTTTTTAAAAAATTAAATAATACATCTGGTAAAAAGTGTATTTTATCACCACCCAAACTGAAGTCAGTTACACAAGCATCATGGGTAGCTGGTGGATATTGGCAAGAAGATATTGATCCACCATCATTATCCAGATCATCTAGCCAAAGTTCTGGCTTTGGTTCTGCAGGTTCTAATTTTGCTCCATCCAGGGAGCCATCTATACATGAATTTGATCAATGTTCAGTTACGTCAGATGGAACACAATCTCATTATACTTCAAGACAAAATAACATTAGTCCTGTTGGATCCTTTTGTCAACAAAGCTTGCAGTATCCATTCTCAGAATTAAAAAATTCAATTAGTAACCAAACTATGAAATTTGCATCATCTAATGTCAGTTCTCAAAAAAAATTATTACTATCTCAGAATTATCAAAGCAATGGTTCCCTTCTTATGGATCAGTGTGTGCAAGGACAGAATTTAAATACTAGTGACATTAAGAATTCATCTGAAATGCAAATGTTTCCTAGTCATACTACTATCGTTATGAGTCCTGTTTGGTTATCAGCACTTCTATGCGGTTCACTTATATTAAACATAATAGTATTATGTACTACTTTGCTATGTTAAACAGGGTATAAATCATAATATATTTTTTCGTCACTCATTTTTAGTTTAGATTTGCCATTTATGTGTATTTTAGTTATTGGTTATCAATTACATTGATTTCTGTTTTAAGAAGTAGTAATGAATGAAATAGAATCTTTTAACTTGATTAATGAACAGATAGTTTACTGCCAATATAATATTTTCTGTTGATATCATAGATGTCTATTAATATCCCTCAATTTTTTTATTAGCACAAGTCAATACAACTATATATTACTATTCTCTTTTGTATGTATTTTTAGTATCAATCAAGTTTAGACAATAATCTGAACATTAAGTTAAAAGAATAATAATGGAAAGTAAGATACTGGTATGGACAAAAATTTGAATGACATTCTAAATGTCAATCTTGTGATAAAGAAAATGTTCTTCATGTGTGTTCATTAGTGAAATATGTACATAGACTAACAAATTTAAGAATTAATGATATAATGTGAAATTATGTTCATTTTATATTGATCATTGTTTTTTGATTTAATTTTATTACTGCTTGTTTACATGTGAGAAAGACTTGTACCACCTTTTTGATTCTTATGACACATTAAAATATATTAACACACAGATTATAAATCATGTTAAAACAATGGTGTTAAAATAAATGTTAATCTTTTGTATGAGTTTTGGTATTTGCAGTCTTGTACTATTATCTTATTTGAAAATAAAACAATAAATTTGAAAAAGCTATACATTCAATTTTAATAGACTCTAAATTTTTATTGTAATCTTTTGACAAAATTCATAGAAAATTACATGTATATTGTCTATGTTTCAGTTTATTTCACAATTTAATTAACATGTTCTAGTATTTTATCACATTAGCATAAAGTACATTTTAACACAATGTAGATGTAAAAAAATTACGAGTATTACTTACAGTGTTAAAAAAATTACAACTCTTTGATTATTGAATGACTTCATAACAAAAACCGCAGGCGGTAAAAGTACAAGTTAGCAATACCATAAAGTGAAACAGAATATCAGAATAAAGATTTTAATAACATTGTTACATCTTGAAAATATTTTGTAATTACTTTAAAATTATACTAAAATTAAGCTTAATTTTTTCTAGATGAATTTTGTTAATACTTATTAATATCCACATCTGCGTGCTTCCATATAAGAATTGCGTTTTTTTGAAGTACACAATGACAAGACTGTACTACTAATTTAATTGCGATTTTAAATCAATCTAAGATAAATGTTAAGAAGATAGTTTTTAAGTTACACATAACATTCAACAATTTTGTACATGTGTAAGTCGTAAATTTAAAGTGCCCTGCACATTGTAAAAATATAAACATGTTTATTATGTCACAACTTGACATCAAAACAACTTAATAAAATGTATATCATAATATCTTTATCTGATATATCACAATTTTATTACAATCTATAATAAGTTAATTAATTTTTATCCTAAATTTAATTTATGTTTTTAATGTTTTTCTTTAAATTTTAACTGAATTTTTTATTTTAAATGGAAGTAAACAGCGTTCAATATTTGATGATTTATGTTCAAAATGTTTAAGATCTGGTACATTGAAATCCACATGCCGTCTATTGAATCTTTAACAAAATGTTACATTTAGCTAAAATACTATAAAATTTAAACTAAGTTAAATTTTAATATTTAGGATTAGTATTACTGAAAATAATTTTGAACTAAATTTTTTTAAACAATAACTTACAGTGTGATTTGTTCAACTTTTCGATCTTTTAGATGCCCAATTTCTTCCATATAAGTGGTTTGCCATCGACAGGAAGCTATTCCCTCCTTTGAATTTTTATATATTTCTTTTTTCAATGCTTCCTTTAATCCAAATTGTGTCAAATTACCATAATTTTTTGTCAGGTCTATTTCAGGAACCCATTTTTGCTGTCTCCAAATATAAAATATAAATTTTATAAAGCACATCAACATAATATTAACTATAATAATAGTTGCAATAAATACGATAAAATGTAGTTACTATTAATTAGAAAAGTAATATGTACCTTGCATGATATGATCTGATTCTAGGTCCTTCAAGATCTTTTGGTAAAATATTATAAAACAAATCAGAAGTTGTTGTCATGTTACTATAATATTCCTTTTTATGACCAAATAATTTCTCTCGATATATACCCTTATATTAAAGTTGTATTCAAGTATATTACAAAGATTCAATAATCTAATGGTGTTGTGTATTAAAACAGTACACTTTTTGTCAACTCTGTTTCAAATTATATTTTTAAAATATTTTTATACCTCAAGATCAAGTTTATTATTCCATTTTATAATTTGATTTTCTTTCCAAGATTTATTAATATGAAGTTTATAGTCTGCATCATATGTACTTTTCCAATCAACAAGTGGGGGTATATAAACAATTCTACGCTCAAACCAATTGCCCTCTAAAGTTTTTGGAGTGTATTTGTCTTCACTTAATACTGGTGCACGATCAAGTACTTGATCCTTTGCAGGAAATGTTTTTGCTCGTAAATCTGTTAGTGACAATGTATTTTCTAAACATTGCTGTTTCAAATTCCAGTGCATTACATCCATCTTTAAAAAAATAATGAAATAAGCAAGTGGTTTGAATAAAGAAATATTATTATATAAATGTTTAGTTTCTTACTACATTGAACTATGCTGTAAATTATCACTATATATTTGCATAAATTTTATTATAAAATCAACAAGGAAAATTGAAATTATCCATAATTTCAATATAAAAAAAACGCAGGTGTATAATATAAATTATTTTATTATTAAATAAATATGCTATCCAAGAATTATTACTTAAGGTTTAAGTGGTATTATAATGAATAAAAATTTAATGCATTCACTTTACGTTTTTAATGCAAGCATCGTGATCTTATTCATCGAGTAATATTAGTGATAAGTAATGATAAGAATGATAATAGTAAATTTCCTTAAAAGTAGTTTCAATTAAATGAGTGTTTGTGTTTATCATAATCTATAGTACTTCGTAGCTACAGCCTCTCTAGATCCTAAATATAAATCTATCATCTATCTAGGAAAATTTTTAGAACTGCTACTGCATTTTGTTTCCTGCTTCAGATGAGGTAGATCTGAACATGATCAAGGACTTCAAAGAATATACATACTATTGTAACGTGGACACAGAGCATGCAATGAAAAAGGATTTATTGTTTGCATTGCAGTTTTATAGCAAACCTACTTCAATACAAATATATGTCGCTACACACCATTGAGTTGCAATAAAACTTTCTTAATGTCGGTAATTCATACATTCACAAGTTTCACCCAAATGTTTATGGTTATTTTTTATCACAATGCTAATACCTGCGCATTGTTAAAAGTTGAAAAAATGTTCTTCTCGTCGGTCCACATAAATTCCGAATGGTATGTAATTTTCGTAGTAAGTGAAAAATTTTCGTGCTTCGGGGTTAATTTTTAAAAAGTTGTTTGATGCAGTCCTTCCATCTGCTGTACGATTTATTCTAACCGGAATGAAAGAATTGTGAAAAAAGTAGAAGTAAACGGACAAAATTAAACGACGACCAACAGAAAAGGTAGACGTAAAGGAAGCGAAAATAAGTGAAAAGGAACTTTGAGAGATAAGAATGCCGAGTAAAGGGCCAAAGAAAATGCATTTAAAATGAGGCTGGAGGGGAAACGACGAAAAACAAGTGAAGAGAAGCGAAAAAAGAATGAGAGAAATATAAGCATACTGCAAGAAGAATTTGTTCACCGCACCTATTAATATTTTTACCGCACGTCATATTGTTTGGACATGTAACGTGTTTGAACATGTTTGACCATATTTGGCATGATTGGACGTTGTAACGTGTTTGGACATAGTTGGATGTTGTAACATGTTTGGACATGTGTAATGTTTGGACGTATTTGGACATGTTGTAACGTGTTTGGACTTCTTGCCCTTATCGAGCGATAATGACAATGTGCATTGTTTCAACCAGACACTATTTTTGAATACGAAAATCTAATAGGATTCTTGAGCAGTCTAATAGGAAGATCAATCAGAAAATGTGTATAGAAATGTATAGATCGACCACTTAGAAAAGATTCCTATGATGGGAGAAGCTTGATCCAGACCTCTTCTCCCACCAAGCATCGCCACAGACTTTAGCTCCTCGATGGCGCCTCATACTATTCTAATTTATTTAATCGATCGTTACTTTCATTCATTACTTATCAATCTTAAACAATTTATCCACTCACCAGCAACGTAGGCAGAAAAGTAAGATGAATTCCATGTATAAGGAGTGGGGCAAGGCTACATGGGCGAGGTAGGAAAAGTAACGGATGTACCTATTGTATTGTAGTTAACTATACTGTGTCGTACCTTATACCTGGTGTACCAATACAATAGAATCACTTGTTACTTTTCCCATTCCTCGGGCTTAGAAATTACCTTATATTTCTATCTACGTTGCTCACACGTGTTCAATAAAGAACTTCCGATAGCCGAACATTTCATCGTGCAATCTCATTCCCAACACCCCTACTCCTTCAGACACGCCCACTTCTTCAGACACACCCATTCCTACAGACACGCCTAATCCTTCACCCCCCCCCCCCTTACCCAATCAGACACGCGTCCTTTTATATTTGATGATCAAAATGGGAGAAACGTGAGATCATTTTTAATCGTGCATCGAACATTCGGTGAACGGAGGAATTAAGATAAAAATGTAATATCGAATATAGAAACTGCAGCGTAAAATAGAAAAAAAAATGTTACATAAATATGATAGTGGTATAATTGTTGATGTTATTTGCCGAGTTATGTCGAGTTGAAAACAATGTTACGGAATGCCCGTGGATTGAGTCAGATCAGCATCAAGTACATTTTTCTTTAATTTTATATTGTAGTTTCTGTTTCCTCTTACTTGTGTAGTTTCGTCGAGTTCTGTATTATTGATCTGTAACGAAAAATATTTTACGAATTGAAAATTTTGTGAAGCTTAATTCAATAAACATATACAAGAGACACACAATTTCTTGAATAAAACGGTACAGAAAACTATATAAAATAGCCAAATACGTTTGTCACACTTTCTCTATACAACACATTTTCGACATGTAGCAAAAACAATGAAACGAATATCTACATCTGTCAACTTATTTATTTCCTTCACGTTCGCATATTTCATACAGTTTACAAAAAAAAAAACCGCAGCAGTAATAGATCAACCTCCTCTTTAATAGTGATCCTTCTTTTCCTGTGTGAATACATATCACTACAACTTTTTGCATTATAATTTTAAATATGACATATTACGAAAATAATAATAACTCTGGTTTTATTTTCATGTATATATCGGGAATTTCCGATTAAAAGGACTTTCTCAATGATTGTTTGATCCTTGAGAAATTTTCTATACAAATAAAATTCATCAAATTATTCCAAGCTCTGTTATCTCTTTCAAGAATGGGAGTAAATAATAGGAATTATGAAAATAAAACAAAACAAATAGATACTTCAATCGAAAAAAATGTATGTAAGTGATTTAGATTACGTTAATCGTAATAGGCTATAAACTCGTGTATTTGAGTAACTATCATCATTTTTTTATATTTTAATCATAAGACAAACTTATTCGATAAGTATCTTAGATTTTGCTTGTTTATCCACATTGAAAAATCAATAATGCCTTTATAATACTCTATAAAAATAAATGTTATTTCGTAAGGAAAAATGGCCGATGCCTGTAAACTCACAATCAAAGAATTAGCTAGGCTGATATTTTACTTCACGATTCAGTAGCTTGAGAAAAGGTTGTTGAATCATGATCCAAAATTCAGCAAATATGTTAATACCTTATTTGCACAGTAGAATGAAAAATACATTATTGTATGACAATATTTTGAAGATCATTAAGGCGTTAAAACGTTAATATTACGTGTATTTTGCGATAAATACATATATGTACTTGTAGCCTTTTACGAGTAGAGCATTTTGCGTAGATTGTTTTGTTGATTTGCCAAACTAATGTAATGGGGTACGGTTATATTTATATACATTTGACAAGAATATTTTAGTAATAATTGCACTCATTATGCACCACGCACTTGTCTTTGCATACTAGCAAACACAATTTCACCCTCGATATCACAAAAGTTAAAAAACGGAAGATGACAAAAATGATCTTGTGTGGAAATATGATTTCTTTCGTCATTGTCCACAAAGAGAGAGAACAATTCGTAAAGAAAACGTTAATTTTTTTTCTACATACCATAAAATGTCTGAGCGTAACAAAATTCCAGTACATCGCGAACAAATAGGTATTTTGTTGCGCACAGTTTACAGAAACTTATGTCTTACATTAATAAACCTTTAGAATTCTCCTGTATTAGACAATACATCAAGTACGTGTGGCTCACAAATTTCTAAGAGAACCATAAATAAAGTTACAAAAAGTATGTAAAAAGTACACATTGAAAAGCATTAATTATCGACAAATATGGATAGAGAACAGAGTTTACTTAAAAAAAAAAAATGCATTTGTGTGTACGATATACTCAAAGAATCATGTGTTGTGAGCGAATTATCGGTGGCCTGCAACAGGTTTTAGGAACTTAAGCAGACCTGTGCAACAGCTCACAATTAGACGTACAGTATACATTTAGGTAACTTCTGAGCACGAGCTCAATAACGAAGAAACGTAAACTATCTTGTTTACCTAAGACAAAAGACTTTCCTACAGACCAATTTCGTTGGGCTGCGAGCTTTAAATGTAGTATAAAAGCCTCTGATATAAACAAGAATAAGCAATAATAAATTAATTTAAATTAGATGATTATATAAAGATTGATGCAATGAAAACTGGACTATAATTAATAAAATAAACGTGAATGAATGTTGGGATGAAATTGTTCTGTCGAAAACATTCTCTCGTAAAGCCGTTGGTTCTTGGACCTTAATAATTGTTCGAGAAGCCAACAAACTTAACTCTGAGTTAAGCGAGCCCTCTAGGAAGGTCTGGAGTTATCTGCTGTCACGAATTTGTTAATAGCAATGGAGAGAATTCTTACAATTATAAATACTTATAAGCCACGATAATTCCTACAATTTTCTCAAGGCCGCATGTCCAATCGCATTTCACGTTAGCGATACCTACCAAATCTTAAATGGTACTGCCTCCATTGTTCACAAATTTTAACGTCTATAGCAGATTCAATAAAACTATTACGGACAAATCGGTCAAATTATATTAGAGTCAATCACAAAAATTTATTCGTTATTGTATAATAAGTGGAATTCATTTGTCTTTTTTTTTAAAGATATTCAAATACTTGGAATATAATGTAGTAGTACAAAATTCCAATAGAAATAATTGAAATATTTTCTACGAGAGGCCTTTGCATGATTATTTGATAGACATTCACCTTTATTTATCGTGCATGATATTAAATTAAATAATTTATAAAAATTAACTATTTACAAATCGACAGGACATGCAGCACTAACTTCATAACTTAATGCACTTATTTGAATATACCTAAGCACATGCTTGTTTCGAAACAAATAAAAAGAACTGGCGGTGCTCCTTGTGGATATATTACGTCTATTGCCCTTACTATTATAATTGTAACATTTATGTGTATTCTCTACAAATTAGAGTCTCTGGAACTCTTTTGTTTTCATTGTTGAAAGCGTTCTTGCATTTGTTTTCTGTAAAAGTGAAGGGTTTGGCATTATGCTCACGATCACTGTACGTTGTTACCCATATCTGAATAGAAACATGAAAAAAAATAAACAAACATCAAAACTGCATCAACAAAAATATTGATTAACTAAAAAAAATTTTGTCTCGTAAATAATACCACCCATATATGTTTATTTAACAAACAAACAAAAACGTTAAATAAGAATTGTCGCAAGGTTTGTTCGTTTTTTTAATATTTACCACTTTTTCAGATATCTTTTTAGAAAACTGTGTAAATTTGTTAATAACTATTATTCGCACATTGGTTTAGTGAAACTGATGGGCGAAGTATTAAACAGATCAAAACGACCCACTTACTCTAAATTGTAAAGCGTCCCAAGTCGATTCCTTTTGTACAAAATCGAACAAACCCACGATTTCACAATCAGAATGTAGATGTTTAATTATGTACATCTAAAAAAAAGAGTTGTGTATAAACAGAATGTGTAAATATATTCAAAGTTATTACTTACCATGGTGTCCTGTTCTAAGAGTGTTAACATTGATTATATGGTGTTGACCGGCTCTAATCGGCTTAGCAATCTGTGCACTAGGTCCACGACGAGCCAAACTCTTCTGTCTTACAGCTTCTTTGATTTTATCGACCTCAAACTGATAGCGTTTACGATCTCGCATTGCACCTTCTTTGGCGTCTCGCAATGCTGTTTCGAGAGCTTTCACACGCTCCATTGTAGCTCGTAATCTTTTTTCAAGTTTGGGCAACTCGCAACGAAGATCGGCGTTATCTCTCACGAGTTGCTTGTGAACCTATTAGAAACAAAAACACACTTCGTATTAGTGTGAAAAGTACAAAAATCGTAATAAGTATTTATGATAATATACCTTGGTAAGCTGATCTAAATTATTCTCAAGGAACGAAATCTTTTGTTTTTGCGTAAGCGATCCACCGTCATCTTCATTATCCTCTGCATTTATAGTTTTCTTTATTCTAGTTTGGAGATCTTGGACGAATAATTTGCGCAAGTTGTGCAATGTTTGAAGTTCTTTGGCTACTGTTTCCTCCAGACCTTTGAGATCTTTGCGAGCCTGTAAGCAATTAATCAATAATGGACAATATTTCTTTTTATAATTGTTCCAGCGTATTTTGCAATTAAATTCATACATACTTGTTCACGGCGTTCATTAAGCAAGATTAGTTCTTGTAGTTTAATAGACTTATTTGCTTCTTCTTGCTTCAATCGTTCATAATCGGCTTGCATTTGTTGATGAGCTAATGTGAATTTCTGATTCAAATCTTTAAGTTCACTGATTAATTCTTGCTTCTCAGATAATTCATCTCTGAGTGCAGCAACCTATAATAATATTCAGTATTAATAAAAATATGTTGTATCAATAACCAACTAATGACATATTTTAGCGTATCTATAATTTCACCTGTTTTTGATGAGCATCTCGTAATTGATCCATTTGTTCTTCCAGTGCCACTCTCATCTTTGTTGCTGCTTCCTTTTCTTCTGCTTTTTCTTTATTTGTGACAGCTTGTACTTGTTCTGCAGCTTTCAACTTCGCACATTCCTCGCGTAAAGCATCGACATCCTCTTCCAAAGCACGTTTTCGTGCTTCTGCCACTTTCATTGATTCTGTTAATGTTTGCATACGAGCTTCATGTTGCGATATGAGTAAACGACATTCGGCCAAGTCTTTTTCATATTCGGCAACCTAAAATATGCGAGTAAGTATCATAGTTGTGGTAATGTGTGAGAATGAAAGGGATTGCGTGTGGCCCGGAGAGAATTCGAAGTGTTTGGAATAGATGAGCGAGTGAAGTGTGAAAGAAGAGCGATTGAGATAGGGCCGTACTGAAAAATTTTGAGCGTACGTGACCAGACGCATTGAATGAGAGAAATTAGAATGAAAGGGAATGAATGCGTGTGAGGATATAAGATGCGAAAGAAAAGCATTTAGAGCAGTCACTGGCAGTCAAGAGCAGTCATTGTTGGAAAATTGTCAAAGCGTGTCGTATCGCGTAAAGAAGGAATAGTGTAGTCAGCGTAGTCAACGTAGGTATTAATTGTGTGATTTGTTAATGTTTTGTTCCTACTACTACCTCATTCAATACACGTATATCATAGAAATTTATTCACCCTTATAACCATCAGCACTACTTAAATAAATTCCTACATGGTGTATAAATGAAACATAATGAATTAAAAGAATACGAAATCGAACGCTTACTTTCTTGTTACAGTCTACTTGGAAACTTTCTAATCCTTGGCAACGTTGTACTAAATTCTTCACCTCTGATTTCATTTTGCTAATGAAAAGTCTTGCTACTGTGAATTCCTCTTCGAGTTTACCATTACTTTCCGGCGTAACCTATGAAATATGAAATGTTAAATACGTTTACATTTTTGCTTCGTAAATACATTTTACATTATTTATTTACCTTTAAATTTTCATCGCCGCCAATAGCAACTCCAATTTCGCCCAAATCTTTTAGGAAGTTCGCTAACATTTCTGCAATACGTTTTTTCTGATGAGCAGACATGTCTCGTAGTTGTTGTAGTTCAGAAGCAGTAGTGTTTAATGCAGCTTGTTTTGCTAGAAGTTCTTCTGTTAAAGCTTCTTGTTCTTTATTTTTCACTTCAACCTGTAAATCCAAATATTTAATTTTATAGCAATATACATATATTTTTCGATACATACAATATAGTAAAATAATTATTAAAATAAAAATACCTCTTGCGATTTTTGGTCGTAATTAACTGCTAGTTCCTCCAGTGCTTGTAGAACTTCTTTGACTTCTTCCTTAGCACTTTCATTTTCTTGCTGTATTCGATTCATTTCTTGTTGAAGTTGCTCATAGTCCCGCCTTGCACTTGCAATTAATTCCTCTTGTTCTTCCATTTGTTCTTTCAGCTTCTCAACATATTGTGATTGTTGGTTAATTTCTTCATCCTTGTCGTCCAATTGTTGATAAAGTCTTTCGCGTTCCTCTTCTAGTTTTTGCCTTTCTTCATTGGATAAGGAACCAGCCATCAAGCTACCACCAGGAGTGGCTGGCATTGGGCCATCATCAAGTTTGCCTAAAAACAATTATATTTTAATAAAAATTCAGGACATCTTTATTTTTATAAATTAAAGTATACCTTCAATGGATATGTTAATTGGTGTTATAACATCTGGTGCTTCAACCAAATTAACTTGTTCCTCAGGGTTAACTGTTTCACCCCGTCGCCAACGTTCTAATTCAGCCTCAAATTTTTCGAATTTTCCTTTATATTTAGCAGCCTTCTCTTTTTCTCTTTCATAGCGACGTTTCCATTCTTCAGCCGTCAATTCCTCATTGACACAGACAACATTCTTGATAGTCTTAGCACGTTTACCTGAAAAAATACATAAAGTAATGCTTTGGTAACTTTGTATTGACTGCCAATAAGAAATCATAGAATTTTTATATTACCAAAGTCTAAGGTCGATTTTGTTTCTGATTCATTAAAACTAGCTGGAGAGCAACAAATAATAATTGTAGTCCTAGCATTGCCTCCCAGAGATTCTTGTAAAATGCGAGTCAATTTTGAATCACGATAAGGAATGTGAGTTTTGTTCCCATCAGCTAAAGCTGAAATTACATTACCCAGTGCTGATAAAGATTTATTAATGTTTTTTGCTTCATCCAGCACAGTGCCTTCTGCTCCTGTTTTAGAAACCTAAAATATAATGCAAATATGAAACTTACGTACAATAATAAAAACATAAAAGAGATCAAAATTTAAGGAAATAAATATATAACCAACCTTCTCCGAACCAGCCAAATCAACAAGATATAATTTTCCAGAAAGTTTCTTTTGATTTTCTAAATTTTCTTGTTTGACATTTATTAAAAATACAGAATGAGAACGTGAACTGTGCTCATTCATATTAGTTACAGCAATGTGCCTATTTGATTTTCCTTCTTCTATAACTTCAAACACTTCTTCAGGACTAGATACAAAGCGTTCTGTTGCACCTTTCACAAATGGAACTCGATTTTTATCTTCATGAACACTTAAATTCACTTTAGACACTAAAAATACATAAAAATGATAAAATTGGAAAAATTAAATTATGAGTATCAAGAATGAGACAATTATATTGAAAGTAATAATAAAATCCAAAACAAGTCCTTACCATCAAGAAGATCCCTGATTTTATCCATGTAGATTTCAAAATATGATACCTTAATGTGAAATTCCAAATTTTCTTCCATACCATAGATGTGATTAAAAATGTCATTAACAATTCTGGGAATAATACCCTGTTTATTTGAATCTCCAATAACACCCTCCATTGTGTGTGTTTTTCCTGTTTACAGATAATACATTTTTATAAATGAAATTTTTCCAGATTTCTTTTACATTGGGCATTTACTTTTAAGATGACTATTAAAATTGTATATAGATACATAGATTTTTTTAGCAATCAATAAAATATTGTACGTTTTATTTAATATAAATTTTCATTACCTGAAGAAGTCTGACCATATGCAAAAATAGTGCCATTGTATCCTGCCAAAACATCTGTGACAATTGATCTAGCTGCTTCATTGTACACTTTGTCTTGAGTAGCATTTGGTTTAAATACTTTGTCAAAAAGATATACTTTTCCCTAAAATAATATTATAATACTGAATTAACCTTCCAAGTAGAAGGTTACGAGTATGGGTCAAATTATACTCATGCGACTCCGGGCACCGGGTCAAAAATGACCCACATTCCAAATACATTTGTTCCATTTCACAAGTTTTAGGTTAAATTTTTATATTACATTTACATTATAAGATTTCTAAAAACTATTTTTTCAGAAAATTATTATTTTTTAAATTACATTTTTTAAATAACTATTTTTTCCACAACATTTTGTTTCAATAATTTATAATATTGAATAATGATTGAAGGTGAAGAAAATATATTTATGAAATATAGTTAGACAATATTTATTCTGTTGTATAATATACAAATATAACATTTCTCTGAATTTTTAAATGTTTTACTGACATATTGGAAACATCTGATGCAAAATTTGTACAATTTATCTCTTGTTCGCTGTTAAAAACTGCCACAGAATCCATTTTTCCAGAGACAGAAACAAAATCTTATCGTTTTAAAATGAGAACTGTGGGAAGAGAGGGGAGTGCTGTGGCTCAAGTCTCAACTACAATGTAAACGCATGGCCGACCCAACTCACACTGTCCTGAAGGAGGGTCGAAAATGACCCGGCGTCTGTCGCCACAGGGTTAAAGAACGCGTCTAAATAATATAATACAAAAATCTTGAAAAATATCTGTAACTTTTAAATATAATACAGTATGGCACTTCACCCATGACATTTTTTTTCGTAGAAACAATTGATATTGAATCTATATTATATAAGAAAAGATGTACCACATTATAGACTTCCAAATCTCTTATGTACTTGGAAGAATGCAGGAAAAAGGGATACAATTGCATTCACCAAAGCTTTGTCTCATGAACTCCTTGAAACAATAGAGATACATAGTTTTCCTAAGCACCAAAGGAGATCAAAGAGCTTTTATACAAGACAGTATATTTCATAGACATTTTACTTAGAAATACATGTATTCCAAATCGTTTAAAAATTATATTTTTAAAAATACTTAAAAATGGAATTCAGCTACTTTTACTTTTTACATGCAAGTAAAAAATTAAATAAACATTATTAATAGCTTATAACAAGCATTGATTAATATTTTTAATAAAATAATTATAAATAATTACAAATTGCATTTTTATCTTATATAAAATTAGTCAATCATAAAAATGAAAGAAATTACTAATCACGCAAGTGATTGGATGATATAATCTTTTTCAACTTCACAGAATATAAAGTTTTTTTCATTAGACTGATAAAACGTACGATATAAAAGTACATACTACCTTCTTTCTAAATACATAATCAGAAAGAAAGAAATCATAAATGCAAGTTAGCAAAAGTTTTATATAATCTTAGTAGTTATAAGAAATTTGTGATTCGTTGATTAAATTAATGTCTAACGAATTCGAACTTAATTAAATATTTCTCAAAGCTAAAATTACATTTAATCGAACACGGACATATCACGACAACGATACTCTGGAATATGGGGAATAGGTTTATCACGAAAGTAATCGACTATTTTTATGATTCAAAAAGAAGTTTCGTCGTCGATAGTTTGGAAGAATATCCATTTCGAAATTAAGTTTTAATCAAGCCATTGAAGTAATATTGCGTCCCCGCAAGAAAATCGTTCATGGGAAGGAGAAACGATGATGGCAGAACGAAATCGATTCCGGCGCAAATAACAAAAGTGAATCATCTAGCGTCATTTGAAAAATTATTAATCAGTGTTAAAAGCATGGCATGCGGTTCGCAGATACGACACTATGCAGAGGAGGACTGAGAGCAGCTGTCAGCTGAGCACGATGACATCACACGTAAGCTGAACGGTTAACGAGCATGATAACTAAAAAAGACAATGACGTGTATAAAACATACCCCGATAGAGATGCAATTTTCTTCGCCGCCGGAAGGGAATTTGACGATAAACTTAGAGCCAGCCTTTTCTTCGGAGTCGTTCAGAGGTCGAAACCTGCAGACTACCTTAATACTGTCCTCCGCGGCAATCTCACGCTGCCTCGGCGTCTCCATTGCCATATTTTGGTAGTCCGGATTCGTGACACGAGTTCCTTACTTCTCTTAATTAGCTGCACTTAAAAATGATTTCCGAACTTTCGTAGAGTGCATAGGCGACGGGATAGTCGCGTGAACCGCATGAAGAACCACTACCGTCTCTCTGTCACAAACCACAGCCTGTTTCGAAGGCAGCAAAGATGGCTGCCGTTACTCGATGATTTTGCGGCTGGGTTGATTTGCGTGTGCAAAGGTGAGAATCGGCGACTGTACTTATTCGTAGATCGGTCAAGGAACATGGACAATAGGTTACTCGCGGCAGTTTTACTTTCTAATACATTACTACTATGCTGACTAAGCCCGGAAGAAGTATTTGCTTATACTTGATTTTCTAAAAAGCAATCGATGAGATTCTAGACAAAGTTTAACGCAAACGCAACCAAGTAAACGTGCGCGCGCGCGCGTGCCGACTGCCCTACCGTGCTCGTCTCGACTCGCCTGCTTGCGCACTCGATACACCATTGTCGGCGGATATCATACGGTGTCAGGGCTGTAATATGCGTGGGTGTCACTTCTTATACCACTTTCTTTCGAATTACCTTTTTAGTAAAAACGTACAGTATTGAAATATTGTTCTGAGAATTTATATGTGTAACTTGAAACTATTTTTTTTAATGGTAATTATTTGAAAATGTAACTTGTTGAAATTTGTTTGTTATTTTCGAAAAGAATACTTTAATAGAACCAAAATATTTCCGATTTTTATCTATAGTGAGACGTTTACAGAGATACGTTAGAGTTTATGTTTTCTAGCAATGAACCATTTACTTCAGCCCTAATTTAATATCAACAGTTTGTTGAATATATTATCGATTTAACCGATAATATTAATAACCAATATAAAATATATAAATTTATAAGTTACAATAAAAAATACTTTCTTAATTGAATCGATTCAGAGATTCAAATACCTACACTTTTCCTAGCATTCTCTTGAATTCATTTTGTACAAATGTAATTGAAAATTCTCTGACAATTGTAATCGTACGAAAATATATAATATACCCATCAACAATGAAGAATACCGTAAGGAATATTGGTAATGATATACCGGATTGACGTCATAAGTATGTTTTTAAACATCTATTTCTATTAAAATTAATAAGAAATATCAGTGTAGTACCGGTATTTTGTGTTTCGATAGAATAATTTTATTGCACATTTCTTAGTACAACGAACAAATTGTTTTCAAGTAGTGTTGGAAGAAATTAATAATGAATAACTATTATATGCTATGCATTGCATAATTTTGTACAACCTGTTTGTTGAAGACGAGAAATAACCTTTAAAAACCTAGTGTTTGAATCATAGATCACTACAAATTAATTTGTAATCTCTCTACCAGAGGGCTTGCGTTCGTCTTTTCATATCTCTTCGAAGCAAATGTATGCCCAATTGTTATAAATTTCATCCCTTTATTTTCATTTGTACAATACTGGGAGAATTCAAAATTTTCTATTTATCCGACCTGTATTAAAAGTATAAATTTATCAATTTTGAATATTGCGTTTCTTTTACATCAGGGATACAATTTGTCGACAAATTATGGAATTATTAAGTTACAAATCATTTCTTTAATTCGTTGATATGTTACTTCGAAAATTCAAAAATTTTCATTTTCTTTTTTTGTGGTCACAATATGAGACCAAATAGTTAAAATTTGGTATTGATATGATCTGTCGTGACAGATCAAACGATGAATAATTTCTTAACCTCAAATTTAAAGTCATCGAATTGTTTAGATAATAGTTGATGATTAATGCATAACATGCATAAAAAATCTAATTTCTGTTAGGTCTACTCATTTTAATTAAAATATTATAACAAGATATGTAAATTACATGAATATAAACAACGAATTTTTTGTATTGCACGTAAAAAAAATATTTGTTTATCACAAAAACGTGCGAAGTTATGATCTTTTATAACTTTATCATAATACTTAATAACAAATTCGCAAAATCCTAATTCTATGTTTGTAAAATTGTGAACTATTTTTTCATAGTGAAAAATATATATTCTGCATAACAAAACAGTTTAACTAATTTATCATTTTAATGAATGTATCATCCCAATGAAATTTAAACATTCTGTTCTTCAGAGGCAAAATTTATTGTTGCTGCAATAAATTTAACACACAATAAGTACAATGAAAATTATTTTCAAAAATATTTATCCTGTGGCATTATAATGTATAATCTTAAATTTTATTTCGATTTAAGTATCGTCATTTGTGACGTCTTACGTTCTTTATTTGCCTTCTTACATCCTGCGATAACATTCATAACCTCACGTTTATTGATTTTACAGATTTGATACATCTCTGTATGGTCTCTAGCATGAGCCATCTATCGTCCAGTTATTTTATTAAAAATGAGTTTGAATGCCATAAATGTTGACAATACTTTTTGTTTCCTAAATTCGTTTGACATTATATATAATTCGGATCATCATAGATAAAATCTATTACATAATGAATAGAAATATTTATGAATATATTATTGAAAAATACGTGCAAGAGAAAAGAAAGGAAAAAGTATTACTATCTTTTCTAAGTAGTATATTAACTTAAATCATTATGATAACTAAAATTAAGTAAGTGACCTTAATTGAAAATTATAATTATTGTTATATAATATGAAAAAGATTGTAAAAATGAATTCAAATACATATAACACAACAATGTCCGAGGTTATATGAAGTAAAAACTGAAAAATAAAAAAAATCGATTCATTTAGAAATCAAACAACGATTAAAATCAGAGCCTCCATTGGAATCTCACTTCCAATGTTCCATATCTTACAGATTTTCCTTATTGTTTTTTTTACTTCTGACCTCGTATGACCTTGATCATTACTGTATCATATTTTGTTGAAGTTGTAATTGTTTACCTAAAGGAATATTAGTTACTTTTACACTTTTAAATTTATTGTAAATTTTTTAAGTTGATAATGGATATTGTATTTCTAATAAAAAATTGCGTAACTTTTTTCTCTGTTTTTTCTTACATCATTATTTTACGAGAAAACTGCAGAATTCGAATACGAACGCCTTGTAGATACGGAACGACTGTAAACTTTAGTGATAATTTGACTCATTCACGACTTTGACGCTTATACGAAGTTCATACATTCTTCGAAATTACGAATCATTGGCTTGATTCCGTGTTCTTCCGATAATATAGTTGTTATGTACATATACTTTTTAATGAATATATATGATATAAAGAAAGTACATTATGTACAAAAAGTTTAATGTTTAACACATTATATAATTCCTGATTTTAAGTTATGAATATAGGTGTACTGTCATATAAGTATAACGACACATATTTTTAAAAAATTGCATAATATATCACGAATAAATTAAACTTTTCGGAAGACTCTGGTTACTCTTCTAAATGTTCCAAAATATTTTTTCTTTGTAGAACTGTATTTAATTTATCTTACCATTTTTAGGAAATATAATTACTATAGTTGTTCTATGATTAAAAGAAAGAAATTCGGCGAATAAAAGTGGAAAACAACAATGTTTAATGTAACATAACAAAAGAGGCACATTTTATTTTCTTTAACAATAAAGTAAAGAATGCTCTCACACAGTCATGGTTCATTGTAAATATTGTGTTATCTAAGATTAACATGCCTGTACTATGTACAGTACATACTAAATTCTACCGTTTTGCTATGCTACATGACTAGTTTACAGACAATATAAAGTGCAACTTATTTTCAACAATCACATAATATTAGTATTTCCATTTAATAAATAGTATTACTAGCACTACTACTTTAATATTATTATTGTTATTTAACAATATTATCATTATTACCGTCATACAGGATCAGAAAGATCGCAATTTGAAATTTTGTTAAGTAAAAATTGTATATTATGAACATGGTATAGTATCGTATGTTCGATAACCATTTGCCAATAATTACATATATTTAATACTTTGATGCAAATTTGGTTAGGCATTGAACAAATATTTTCACTTAATATAAATTGTTATTCTTCGGTACAATTTAGAGATAATATAAACAAAGAAACATTATTATTATTATTATTAATATTATTATTATTATTATTTCTCTCACATTGTCCGGAATCTGCACATATTTTATATTTCATGCATATTTTTCTTTTTATTTCTGGATAAGAAATGACTAAAGAGATGAAAATTTTTCACGCAATAAACTGCAGAAGCAAGATTATAGTTTAAGAGGTAGAGTAATCCTTGAAGCATAGGAGCATCTACGCGTCCATAAGTTCTTCAAGTAACAATATTACAATATCTCATTAACACATTTTCTTATTACAATTGTTTTTAAAGAATTGTATAAACAAAATTGCAAAACATGCTCTACACATCAAATACAATTCTGTAAAATGTCTACATTAATACTAAATGCAAAATTAATAATTAAACAATAATTTAATTATTATCATTATTACTACTTTCATTGACTTTATATTCTTCATATGCTATCCATACTTTCGTTGTGTATTCATTGACAGATTTTCTGGACATTTTACAAATACTTAATTAAATTTCTACTTGGCCTGAGGATAAATTATATAAAACATACATAGTGGAGAAACGTTTATAAAACATAATATCCTACAGAAAGATATTCTTAAATGTGCAGTAAAAATTCTTTGTCTTATAAACATTTTTCCTGTTTTCTTGTGTGACATCTTAAACTGATTACGATAATATTAAGTAAATTGACATGGAATGTCTGGAAATATTAGAAAAATAGCTGCGAATTTAATATTTAAAAATATAGACTAGAAATGATCATCATACCTATGAACTAAATAGACCACAGAATAAATTACTAGTATAGCTGCATTATATATTTTTGTGAAATGCACTGTTCGTTTTTCAATTTTCATTAAAAAGTTGTAATAGTATTTTTGTAAAATGTGAAGAAAAGAGGCTCTTGTATAAATCACACTAAATAAGTCACGTATTTTGTATCAATTTAAACTCGAGTTTCTTTTTTATAATATCTATAATGATCTTTCAACAAGCTCTATAATCATAGAAATTTGAACGAAAAGATAATTGTATATATTTGTATCGAAATATTTTGAATGATGTATTAAATCTCTTATTTTTATACAAGACGTGTAGTGCGCGAATTATCCTTCAGATTCAATATAAATAGATTACAGCAACATGTATACAATATTTAAAATTTTCAAAATATGCGCAACTGTTTTTCTACTAAATATTTACATTTTGATACAGTTTTGATTGTATTAATCTTAAAAATCCAATTATGAGTTTTTGAAGAATAA
The DNA here is from genome assembly GCF_051014685.1 of Ptiloglossa arizonensis. Lineage (NCBI taxonomy): Eukaryota > Metazoa > Arthropoda > Insecta > Hymenoptera > Colletidae > Ptiloglossa > Ptiloglossa arizonensis. Next base: position 13,234,921 of record NC_135052.1, read on the forward strand.
AATATATGACCAATATACCTTTAAATCCGTAAAGATGCTTAATTCGCTTCAAACAGTATGAAGCGCGATGTTACGTTACCGTATATCTGCTGTAATCAAGTAAAGGATTTATTTTATTCTATTCCAAAGGTATTTGTTTCTTCTACAGCCAATAAAAGCTTTTCATACAAAATTTCAGGTGTGGGATATGGTGGAAGATCCAAACGATTAAAGCATGTATGAGCTCTGAAAACATATCTCGTTTGAAAAATATTATTATCAAACGAAAAGTAGTTTCAATAACATAACGATTTTGAAAGTCGATATTAATAGAAACAGCATAAAAATTATAGTTGTTTTATTCCTATAGATATCATTGTTACGATAAAAGTTTGTATACCTGGGTAAACTATTTGGCCTTCCCCATTTTTCAATGCAAAATTTTCGTGGTCCTGTAGATCCACGTAATGCTGCGAATCCTTCATATGGAATGCTTGACGTTCCAGTAACAAACTGCAGTAGCCTCAATCTCTGCTCATTAGTAAATCGACTTATACTGCTCCAAAACCATTCGACTACCGGATGTGCATCGTGATAACCACTCCTATATTCTGTATGTGTTCTCCAATCGTTAAGATCAATTTCAGCTGCTCCAGCTATTACCAGCTCCAACTCTCGTGCATCAAAAACTGATACTAATCGTGGATCTACAACTTCATAAAATCCACGGACTAAAGATTCCGTTTGTTCTGCAACACCGCGCTCAAGTCTCCAACGTACAACTCTTTCAAGATATTCTTTCTTATTTTTCTCAGTAACAGCAATATTTCTACCTCCCGGTTTTAATTCGCGCTCAGCTACTCGTCCCAAGAGTTCCTCCGTAACGGAGAAAGTTAATTCCAATGGCTCTATACTTATATCTTTCTCCTTAATCCACATTAAACTTTGATGAAATTCTTGATCTAAACTCTCCAAATCGCTGAGGCTTGCTGGTATTCTCAAAAGAGCCTTATAAAATGGTCTCGTGAAAAAGGCGTCCAGCAGATATTGATGAACTAACGCTAAACCCAAAACTCTGCCTGAGAATCTGAACCAATCGTGGTAATTATCTACGAAAGCTGACATTGGCGACACTTGAACGGTATAAGTATCGTTAGCAGAATATTCAAATAATCCATAGTAAGGATTAAAAAGCTCACGTGACAGATGAAAGAAAAATTCACGAGATGGTCCACCATAATCTAAACCTTCTTCATGGTCAAACATAACTACTAACTTGCCTTTTTGCAAATCTTTCTTTGAAGCAGCCATGATACGAGTAAAAGCATCTTCTAAAAGATGTTCTCTTCTAATATGTAATCTAAGAAAAATAAGGAATAGAAAAGTCTGCAATTTAAGTTAATATATTATGATCATTATATATACTACATTACTATAAACTTACTTTAATTTCCCTGGACCTTGTCCATACCCTTTACTTTCTAGCTTCCTGTAAAATGTTCTAAGTTTAGCTTCAAAATCTCGTCTATATGGAGCTGGAGCTCTAGCAGAAGCTCTTGTTAAACCAGGTGAAGCATGCGGACTACCTAGTGGGGATCTGCCCACGTTTCCAGGTACATACGACATAATTTCTTGTTCAAATAAGCTATAATAATTAATTGAATATGTTAATATTTCGTTTTTTATTGCCTTAAAAAATTATTATATTTTGTACCTTAACAATAAAGCTAGGGGTACATCATGTCCCAATCGTTGTAAAGCAGTACTGCCTTCAATTCGAATAGTATTAACTTTCTCTCGAAGTGCAATATTTTGTCCTAATGCCGAGTGTCTTTCCCTCAAGATATCCATTATATTTGGTTGACGCAAAAAGGCAACAACTTTGTCATTATAGGCAACAGGTATATCAGGTGTAGTTGTAATAGCTGATTGTTGTGGTCTGGGTGGTGGCATGGGTGCTTCGTCTAATAACGTTCGTGCATGTGCAGCTTCAGTAGGTAATCTTGGGTCAATGAAAGATGTGGCTTTTCTAGCGTGACAGATAAAGAATCTCTGAAATTACATTAACACGTTTAAATGATATTTCATTTTTGGAGGGAGTATTTTCAATAACATAAGTAATTTAAATATGAACATATTTACTTTGCCTGTTCTATCAAGCTTTGATTCATAGCCCCTTGGAAGTTCCTTAGCTGGATCAGCAAAGAAATTAATCAATGCAACCAAATCTCTATTGTGCTCATATCTCGGAAAAACTGCTGTATCTCTTCTGACTCTATTAATCATGTGCTTTAGACTGGAATTACGATTATATAATTCCATTGCCTCCGCGTTAGTATGTAATTCTGTAAAGAAGTCAGGTCTTGTTAAAAATAATACCGGGGGACTTGTATTAATGTCAAATGGTTCAGATTCATTTCTTTCGGTTCGTTCATTCGGTCGGTCGACATTCTCGAAGTTATTTCCATTTGCATGTTGCGAACTAGTCGGCTCACGATCAATATTATCTGGTCGAGAAATAGTTCGACGAACGCTTTGATATCGTCTATCTAATTGCTGTCTTCGTAGGTCGCAGCCAGTGTTTCGCGTTGTTAAAGTGGGTCTTTGCCAAGTTGTAGTTCGATGAACATGATCTATGTAGAATACTCGGCCATGACTATCAATCCTTGCTTCCCATGCTATAGATATTAAGGCAATTAATAATTTTCTTCCCTTTGAAAAATCCTTTTCGAATAGTTTTAATTCTTATGATCTTACATGGGGGCAAAGGTTCTTCAGAGGACAATGGTACATTTGATGTTTGGCACATCGGTAACGGACGCAATGGTTTTGGACGATGTGTAGGCGTTGGTGGACATTCTAACTGATTCGTTAATCCGGTTTCCGGTCTTTCCAGGGGTCTATGTGCTCTTGGTGAACTCAATAGTGCTATACTTTTTGTAATAGCTGTCCGCGACTAAAATATTACATTACACATTTCTGTATTTTTTCTAGTTATGAATAGAAACAAAATAGTTCATTTTGGGAAAATTTTGGGAGTATAACAAATTGTGCAAATTTTGTAAAAAACATCAATATTTACAATTAAAACACATCAAATTTAAGTCATAAAATTATATTACCTGTCTTATCAGTTCTTTTGCAATGTGTATATATACTATATAAAATTACCTTTGAATTAGAAGCTTCATCAACATCTACAATTTCAAATCCAAAACAATCTTCAGGGTGCAAGGGTGCAGGGTATTTTTGAAGATGTCTTTTAGGTAATTCTGGTGGACCAGCATTACTTCTGTGTAAAAGTTTGTGCGTTGTCCGTGGTGGAAGTGGTGGAGGACTTGGATATAATGTTTCATATAAACGTTCAGGAGATGAAAAGCCCCCTGTGCTCCACCACAACTGATAATATTCCACACCTTCTTTTGTTACAACACCATTTGTGTCACATGGCCTCTGAAGTGAAATATATTTTATGAATCTAAGTTTTGAAGGCAATAAATATGTACAATTGCCTCAGCACTATTGTGATCAAAATTTAGTTTATAAATTCGAAGGAGTGTAATACTGATCTGTTAAAAGTTTAAAAATGAAAATTATAATGCACATGCATACATAAAAGTGCAAAACAGCATGTGTATTTAAATATATTAAATATTCAAAATCATTTGATTTAGTAATGATAATAATAAAAAACATAAATATGCAAGTATCATGAAACATTGAAAATAACTGTAACATGCTAAATCAATTGGTTACTTGTGACTAATGTTTTGTAAACATTGATAGAATAAAAGGAACTATACCTTTTTGGTCCCATTGTGACCTAGAACCGCCTGTTGTGATTCTGTATCAGAATTACTTGCATCACTGCTATTTGAAGAACGATGTGGTTCTATTTCTATGCCTTGGGCTTCTTCTAAGCGAACTTGTTTATTAGAAGATGGCTCCAAAAGTGCTATAGCATTTTCTTCAAATTCAATTTGTTGTGCACTGGCAGTTTCATGTAAATTTTCTAAAATTGGCAGTTTAAATGGTTTTCTTGTAATATCATTGCAATATACTAAGTCTGCCAAAGTGTTTTGAGATTTTGGCACACTTTTAGATACATGTGAAAATGAACTACCAGCTTCATTCAATTTACTTAAATTTTCACATATACTTTTATTATTATTTTCTGCTAAACTTAGCGGTTTATGAGCATTGATGATATTACTATGTACTTCACTTATTGAAGTGCTTTGAAACTGTGATTGTTCATCAAAACTACATGAAGCTAGACTTTCCAAAGGTAAACTACAATCCTTTCCACAAGAATCCCTATTATTATCACTGAATATATTATCTTCATTATTGTTATGCTGGTCTCTTGTATTTTGTTCAAATTGAGATTCCATACTACTAGATTGTAAGTCTTTACTAAAAAACTGTTTCTTTCTAATCATATTTCTGGAGGATAAAGGCAATTGTTCTGAAATATTTACTATCTTTCCAGTACTATTTTCTGCATTAGCTAAATAACCCTTTTTTCTTGTTAAATTTTTATGGGACAATGATATAAGCCTTTGACTTAAGTTTTGTGTAACTTCATTATTTAATTTAGATGAAATACTACTATCTTCAATTTCACCAACTGATGCTGATGTTGTACAAGCAACAACCTTCAAAATTGCATTTTCCTTATTACATTTTGATTTGGGACATGTGTCTTGTTCCTCAAGGGAATTCAATATATTAGTATCACTTATTTGATCAATTATGTCTCTTTGACAAGAAGATGCTTCTGCTTGCAAACCATTTTCAGTTGGCAAATAATTTGTATCTAATGGTAAAGAAGCATTCTCAGTTTGTTCTATAAAATCATTTTGGATTTCAGATGTAAATGCTTTATTATTATTTTTTATAGTGTTCGTTTCCACATGTTTCACTGTAGCTGAAGAATCCTGATTTGTCGTGCTAACTGTTAATAAAGCAACGGTTTGCTCTTCAGATTCATCCCCTCCATTGTCTTTCCCAGAAGCTGTATCACTAATATTAACCTCAGATGGCATCTTTTAAGACATAGTACCAATCAATTGTATTTCTTTATAATGCTGTAAATAAGAATAAGATTGAAATAACAATGAAATGAATAAAGATTAAATTATTAAAAATTTATATGATTTTACAAGATATAATGTAAAATCTATTCAAAAGAAAAAAAAGAAAAATAATAATTTTTAGTTTAATATTCATTGTTTTTATAAATTATTGTAATTTTGGTTATCACTATTGTGATTAGTAAAAACATTATTGTATTATCCTCTTATTTAGTAAGAATATATTTTTTCTGAAATTTTCTTTTGTCTTTTGTTTCCATTATGATTTTTCATATGATTATATTGTATTAAAAAAAAAAAAACACTTTAAAAGAAAAATAAAGACAAATATACAAAAATAATTGCAAGATCTCTCACAAAGCTTCTTTTCTTGAATAACAAAAGCATTAATGCAACAACGAAGAAAGTGTGTCGAACGAAATTTAGACTACATTTGACATAATTTTTTACGAATACAAAATATTTTGTTCAATTTATACTGCTTCTATTTTTAAAGATATTAGTACGTTACTATAAGTCAAATCAATGTATTTATACATACTTTTTGGGAATATCAAAATTCTGTATATAAAAAGCATGAAAAATGTGTGTAAATGTGCAGTACGATTGTCGCAAGGCGTGTAACATAACTTGTGCTCATCTTTCAAAATTGGCACATCTTCAATTCATTAAGACAAATTAAAAACAAAGAAACTTTATCACATCCAGTACTTTTTACCTGCATATGTTACATCTTTCCGAATATCTTAACCGAAAAGGCCCGGTAAAGACATTTTACGTCACATTTACATATTCATTCACTCTTCTCACTCATTACACGAATACATCGAGGAACGCGTTCGTTTGACAGAAAGATATAGCAGACAATAGCAGACTCTATCTGGTTACTTTTCATAGTGTCACTTATCCCAGTTTTTCATGTGCATCAATCGTAAGTAATAGTTGTATCTTATTGGCTACTTATACAAAGTGTAAACGAAACTATTACAAATACTGTTCAATTGTTTCTTAGAAGTAGATACTTATTGAAAATTATGTTGTTTTTGTTTTTTCATCTATTCATTTAATTTACATTCCAATATTTATATTTTTAACGCATTTAATGAATTTATATGCTACTTTCGCTATAAGAAATTTGTAATAGGCTTGAATCTAGAACTTTTCCAGTAGATGACGCCTAAAGCAATGTACAATTTTGTTAGATAATTCTCTCTATGTAATATAAATTGAAGATAATCAGCTGACGAGCATCAATCAAATCGCCTATTCAAGTATTTGATTTCTTCCTTCTTACCGCTAGGTGGCGACTCTTTTGCTTCATATTTTAACACGACAATTTATTATTTCTGATTCAACATAACCTCTTCTGCCTGGGGTGTAACGAGAAACGGTACGTAATGTTATGGAAAATCCATAATCTTAACAAAAATCGTTTGTACAATGTAAAATATATATGTAGTAGATTGATTTAAAGAAATGAAGAGAGATAAAGTAAAATATATTTTTTGAAAATAATGTAACATCACAGTTATATGAATAAAATAATGTTCAATACAAATGTGTAGTATTGTCATTGAAATTATTACATGAATGAAGATGAAAATAATGTACATTATGTTAATAATTTCAGTTCCCGTTTCGTAGTATCTTACAAAGATCAAAATGGCTATTCGACCGGTATATAGACCTACAATTGTCAAGAAAAGAACTAAGAAGTTCATTCGCCATCAAAGTGACCGTTACAGTAAACTAAAGGTGTGATATTTCTTACATTATTTATTCTTTTTTATCAATTTTAATATTTTAAATTTTCATTATTGAAGCTGCTGTAAGTATATATCAAATAGTATGTGAAGTTATTAAAATAATATTTCAGAGAAACTGGCGTAAACCTAAAGGTATTGACAACAGAGTTCGTAGACGCTTCAAGGGTCAATACTTGATGCCCAATATTGGTTATGGAAGTAATAAAAAAACTCGTCACATGCTACCTACTGGTTTCAGAAAAGTTTTGGTACATAATGTCAAGGTAAGTAGTTTTAACATAATTAACTTTTTAAACCTTTAAAAACCTGTGAAACTATCTATGTATGTTTAGTAAATTTTGCTCATATTTAATCATTCCACTCTCAGATATATTACTTTGTGATACCCAAAAATGATTGAAATGAATATCACAAAATGTCCTAAAGTGTATTGCAGCTAAAGGATTAGTAACTCATTCAATATAACCCAATTGCTTAATTACTTATACATAAACTGTAGACATATTATACTGAATCATTTTGCAGATATTTATATTTATTATTTAAAGTAAAGTAATTTTTTTTACTATAATTTCTATTGCCACATTTTGTGCATCACATTTTTATTAAAAATGTTTGCTACATGTACACATCATCCTAATTAAAATGCAGAAAAATAAACATTTCTATAGTTTAGTACAAAAAAGGAATACTATTATTTACAATATACTTTAAGAAAATTGATTTTTAATTTTATGAAAGATAATCTAAAAATAATCCAAATTATTTGTAAAATCAATATTTAAATTTATGTTTTCTGTGTGTTTGCAGGAATTAGAAGTTCTAATGATGCAGAACCGAAAATTCTGTGCTGAAATTGCTCATGGTGTAAGCAGTAAAAAACGTAAATCTATTGTTGAACGAGCACAACAGCTTTCCATACGCGTAACAAATGCCAGTGCAAGATTACGTTCTCAAGAGAATGAATAAGATTACATTCTTTTTTGGTTTCATAATAAACTATTTACAGTATGTCTGTTACATTTAGAACTCTCTCCCGATTCTTATTCCCAAATAGTGTTCAAACTTTTAGATTTTCTTTAAAAGATGAGATAACATTTGATCATAATTTTCTTTTACTTCTGTCTATCTGTAGATATGTATGCATTTTTGTGTATGCACATATTCCATTTACCTTCATGATTCAATAGAATAATTATTTTCATTTTTAATTTTTTATACCGTATTATAAACGTGCTATAATATATATAGAATTGGTATAAAATAAACGTTGCAGACAATATTTTATCGTATTACACAAATTGAGCACTCGTGAGATCTCATCACTTCCAACGTAATTGATTAAAACTAGAACAAAAAGTAGCTTATTTTTGCTTGTTCACTCGTTTTCAGTCCAGTCACCTTTGCTTATTACCTAAGCAAGTGACCGGCTGTGTACGGTTGATCACCGTCCCTTCTGATGCGTTCGTTATTGCCAGAGAAAGATGTTGCGAATACAGAGAGATATTTTTATTTTTGTCTCTATGGAAGCCACTAATTCTGGGATTAAGACTTTCTCTATGTCATTCTTCGTGAGTCAGGTTTACGCTTGCATGTGTTCCTGACGCGGAGTTGTGGAGAAATAAGGTACTTCTTACGATGGCGTGAGTCACCTTCCTCCTGAATCGGGCTCATTACGGGGCAACGAAATTGATCTAGTAGGATCAATTTCATGGTTCACGTCGCGTCTTTTTCAATTTTACCTCCTTTTGTTCGACAATGTAATTGTTTGGCAAAACTAAACGTGGAGATCGAAGAAACTTTAATTCCTTCCATCTCCTCGGTTTAGTAATTTCGTTTGTATTGTGTGTCAAGGGAGATCGATGGATTTTGGATTCCATCTATTTCACTTGCAGCAACCTCCACGTGGTATGACTTGGTAATCGGTATTACTCGCAATGAAGGATTATTGTTCGTTAAGTATAGTTACTTAAGATAGGCAAATAAGTAGAATATTGTAACATATTTCAATGAAGTGTACCCGTAAGAATACGAATGTAACTTTGATTTACTTCAATAAATTCGTTTCGAGTAATAGGAGTATTTATTCACCTTTCTTTTCCTGCTTTGCTTGCATTTTCTTTAAGTGATCTTAAATTAAGAGGCAGGGCAAGTGACATGAAACTATCAAGTGTTATTTGATCATTCCTTCCTTAGAATATAAGATACACTTTGCAAAATAAAGGTCTGAGAATAGACAATTAGTTGGACAACTTTAGTAAGCTGTTAAACTATTTTTATTTTCTTGAAATCAAAGTTCATCTATAGCTCATCTGTGATTTTGATTGCTACCAAATAATTAATCTCTATTATAATAAATATTCTTGGTTTTTTGTTCTTAAAATGTTCTATGTTTTATTTTTGAGAACAAATGGCATTTACTGTTACAATATTTTCTGAGATTGATAGATTTTCTATACTTACTACCTTTACCGACCTCACTGGTTCTAGTGAATATAGTTTCCGGAATCACTATTTGTAAATAAAGAGGTCGCTCAAGAATCATTAATATTTTATGAGATTGGTATTTTAGATCATGTGACAATAATTCTTATAAGATGTAACGTTTACTCAATACCTCATTTGTGATACCACTTTCGTGAGATGAAATGTTTATTCTATATCTTATTTGTGTAGAATAAATTCAGCCTCTTACGAAAACAGAGGCACATAACTAAAGTACTGACATCGTGAAAAATTGGTGACTTTGCAACGCAATCTATATTTAACGACGATGGTCCTGGAAATCATGTTCAATCAAATCACCAAAGTCGATAAAGTTAAACGAATGTAAAAAACAAAATAGGTCTACTCTATACTGCAATTCTATTACTATTATTACTATTTACAAAATAACTTTATCATTATTAATAATTATTTCAATATTTAAAACATTCATTTATTTTATACAAATCACAGTTTATAAGGGATAACGAAAAATTAATAAAATTTGTAAAATTGTATTATATGCTGTGTTTGCTCAAAACTCTTAACAAGTGTCACATTCTATTGTTTGTGGACAGCTTTATTTATTCAATGTAGATCGCATAAAAAATTAGCAGCCAACAGTAATTGTTGATAGATATTTTTTTATAGCTAATGATGATGTATGACAAAGTTGTTTATTGTAAACATGACATGATGTAATACATTTAATATGAATATTCATTACATTGTTTGTAATGTATTTTTAAATATAAAATATTATGAAGCTGGATATAATTCATTGAAAATATAGAAGTATCTGTTTTACATTTCATATACTTCTGTGATCAAAGGCAATTAAGAAAGATGTTTAACAACTTTCTATGGAATGAAGTTATATAACTAATATAAGGTATTGTGATAACTCAGTTCGTAACAACAAAATCAACATATACATATAAATAACATATTCTATTTAATTTATTTTAAGTATCCTCTGTCTCTTAGTAGATTATCCAGCTTCTCTTGAGTATAATACACAACAAAATCAGTTGATGCAACACCCTCAAAAACAGCATAAACAGAGGGTTTTAAATTGTAGAAAAAAAGTGGTTGGCCTCTTGATGCAAAATCTTTTGTTAAAGTTTCAATTACTGTCGCTGCAGTAAAATCTGCTCCATAAATGTGCGAACAATCGATCACAACTGGGGTGGCCACGCTTCCGGCACGTTGACTATATTTTGTTACTAAATTTCGTACATAATCTACTGATGGGAAAATTAAACAGCGATCTGGTGTTAACATGAGATATTGAATACCATGTCGAGTCTGCAACATAAAAAATTTTACATTGTTACACTTAGGATACTATACAAAATAAATCATAATTCATTGACAATGAAAACTCAGTTTAGAAAAATATTAATAATTTTGTGAATTATCCACACTGATAAGAAAAAGAAAAAGCATTTTGTAATTTTTATTTAAATTATTGCAATTAACAATTAAAAACAAAAGATGATACGTACGGTAAGTTTCTCTACAGATATTTTTGGTCGTGCTGCATGATAGAGAATAAACAAAATATTTATTCCAATACCACATAAAATTCCAATTTCTAGTTGTAACAATAAACATGCAATAAAAGTTCCTAATCCAGGGATTAAATCCGATTCTACAAAAAGAATAACAATATAGAAAATAGGTATTAATTTCTTTAACATCGGTAAAATTTCATTTTTAATTTCTAGTTTAAATTATAAATTTACTTTTCGTTCTCCACATTGGTTTTACGACCTTAACTTCTACCATAAATATTACAGCAGCTATGATAATTGCTGCTAATGTAGCTCTTGGTATGTAACTGAAGTACGGTGTGAGAAAAAGAAGAGCTAATATTACTAAAGCACCTAAAATAAATTATAAATATGTGAAACTTTTACTTTTATAAGTAAGTTTGGTAAGATAAAATTTTATCAAATTCACAGTGCAAGTTATTAAGTATAACAATGGATTATTAAATTACCAGTATAAATACCACCCATCGGCGTTCTAACTCCAGAAGCATTGTTTACAGCACTTCTACTAAGAGATCCTGTACTAGGAAAAGCTTGAACAAAAGAATTACCAATGTTTGCTATTCCAATCGCTATTAGTTCTTGTGTTGCATCAACTGATTTTCCAGTTGCTGAAATAAGTAATGTTACAAGTTATGTAAATATTAATAAATGGAATTAATCTCTCAAATAGTTTAAAATTATCATCATGTATTGAATATATTTAAATACGATATTATTTTTTTTCGGTTGTATGTAACATTTAGAGGGCAATTTTAAGATGTAAAAAGAATTTTGATCTAAGATTTCTAGGCCTAAAATATTCTATAAGACCTAACATCTTTCTTTGTTAAAATTATGTGTAGTATACAAAATAAAATATAAGCTTACAAAAAGCCTTGCAAATAGCAATGTCCTCCATTAATGAAATGAGTGGTAAAACAAGAATACCACTTCCCAAATTTGAAATCATGTCAACAAATGACACTGTTATATTATCATTTTTGGTATAACTAAATGCTGGTAATTGTACAGTTGGTAAACCTCCCGGTATGTATCCTGTATGAAAAATTAAATGTTTACAAAGTATTACTTTTACAAATGATGTTACGTTGTTATTTATACAATTTAGGTTTCTATGTTACTAATGTATTATTTTCAATTATCATACTTTTTCTTTGTTTTAATTAAAATTTTGAAACTGTTAATCCTATTTTATTTTTTCTTACCAACCAATTTGAAGGGAGATTCTTTGCTAAAACTATATCCCAAAAGGCCACAAAGTATAACCAGAAATGCATTTCGTGATGTACCAATTAACCAAATGAGTTTATTTATAATACGATATTTTGAGGTCTGCAATTCTTCATCTTTAGGACCAATACTGTATGTTGCCAGAAGCTGCAACAAAATACAACAAACAGAATTTCATTTGTTACACTAATGCATTAGAAAATACTAACAAGTATTTGACACAGGATATTTACCCTAAGAAGTAAAAGAAGTGCTATACAAGTTACACCGAGTGCAGCATCCCAAGCTGAAGTTTTGTGTACTTGTCCAGCAAGACTTTTCCACATTTCAAGAAACTGTGATCCTTTGGCAGGAATACCAAGAATATCTTTTATTTGCGAAGTAACAATTATTAAAGCTACTGCTGATGTAAAGCCTGAACTAACAGGTCCAGATACAAAATCGACTAAAAATCCTGAAATATATATATATATATATATATATATATATATATATATATAATGTTATAAATTGTTAAGACTACTGCCTAAAAGTTACCATAATTTATTGTTGTGTTCCTATCTTACAAAGTTAAGAAGCATATTAAAATTGTTGCAATTATTTCTATTTTGGATTTAAAAAAAGAGTTGCTTTTCTATACTTACCAAGGCCAAATATACCCATTAGTAATTCTATTATTCCGGATAAAAAACAAAGAAGTATCGCATATTGTACTGGTGCATCAAGGTGTGCAACTGTTTGATAAGTAAGTAAAGATATAATGGCAGTGGGTCCTAAAGGTGTATCTTTGCAGGATCCAAATATAACATAAATAAAACAACCTAGGAAGCTACCGTATAATCCATACTGAAAAATATAATGGCGTACATTAAAAACCTATGTTACTTTTGTTTCTCTTGAACGTAAAAATTGAATGTTTGCTTGAATTGGTAAAACCGACTCACCTGAGGTGGCAGACCTGCCACGTTAGCATACGCTAATGATTGTGGAATGACAGTGAGACCGACGGTAACACCAGCGACAAGATCACCGAGTGCATCGGGTCCACTGTATCTTGGTAACCAGCGTAAAATCGGTAGCCTCTTGTAAACAGTTTTCTTCGTGCATGTTGACCTAAAACGTCGCCTCGTGTATTGTAACACTGAATTCAAGAGGCTACTCTCCTCCTGGATCACATCATCTCCAGGATCCTCCACCACTATGAAAAACAAACTCATTTATCATCGTGTATTTATTCGTTTAATAAAATCTCTTCTTCTACATTGATTGTAAATAAACTAAATGATCAATTGCTGATGCCTATTCAAAGACAATTAAGAACCGTCTTATTTTTAGTTCAGAAATTACTTAACATCGCGTTGTTATAGAACTTACAATCAGAACACTCCGTGTATCAAAGTGCAATCTTTTAAGTATCATTCTATCGTTTTACTCGTTGTAATGTTTTTCATTTGCTCGTAATAAGCGAAAAAATCGCCTATTACAACTTTCCCTGAGTTATTCCATAGAGTTTAAACTACAAAATGCAGTAGGATCGGGATTAACCGAATTTGGATATCATTATTCAAATGTACGAATATTGAGTAAAAAATAAAGTTTAAAAAGGAACAACGAATTTGCTGAACTTAACTTATGATCTACACCACGCTATTTATATATCTACTATCCGGTGTATACAAAATGCAAACGAAATGTTCCTTTTTAAGGAACATTTCTTTATGGATACCATAGAGCGAAGGTGTCCCCTGACGAAGTACACCTGCGATACTGTGTAGACGATGAGTATCAAATGGACGATACAGCGGTACAAACTGACAGTACAATTTGAATCGTGCATTTAGAACACTGTAACTAGTCATACACGTTGAAAGCGATCCACAAGCATTCCTTTTCGTTAAAAGCAGTTAGACTTGCAAGATTTTTAGTTAAAAATACGAATTTAGATAAGACAAACGATTTGTTTAGTAAATAGCAAACATTTCTAGATTATAATGGTCACTATAGCATAAATTGATCTCACTGTTCGTTCATGTTTCAACACGGTAAATAGTAATTGAGAAGAACGATACAGTTTTCCTATAGACACAACGAGATTGGTTTCAGATCGAAGAAAAAGATCAAGTTTCGGGAAAGAAGAAGAGACGTAATATCGTGACAAAGTGGCATTCCCTCTTTTCTCAGAATCAATCGTTTATATTCGATGTTTAATTAAGCGTTCAATTACTATATATATATTTACATATAAAATCCGAAGAACCCTGTATTCCTTGATGATTCTCATACGAGTCGTGTAGGGTCCGAGAACTGTTCGAATTATCAAGATGTATACTATCTCCAGATCCGCTCAAGGCATGATTCACGTATGTTCCGGTTCTATTGTCTTCGTTTTCATCTCCCTTAGCGTTCCGTTTGCTCATCCTGAAAATACGAGATCACTCTACAGATTGCTTTTAATAAAAAAAAAAAAGTATATATTTTTAAATTAATCTAAAAATGATTCTCTATTCTTCTGTATTTGAGTTTTAGTTGAACTTATGATTCATATATATACTAACGACAGAGTTCCGTAGGTATAGTAATAGTGAAGAAAGTAGAATAGAGTAAGATAGAAATAGATTATGGTTTTTGATAACAGAACAAATAACAATTAAGATATAGGAGAGAACTATTTTTTCGTATTATTCGACAGTTAAGTTATAATTAACGAGAATATTGTTATCTACGATTTAAAAGTATAATCTTTCTTTATACTCGACTATTTTTCGATAACTATAATATTTTCAATTTCCGTTCGTAATATATTATTTCAAATCTTTCGTAACGGAATCGAATTAATTTCAATGCTTGATTTTAAAGTTACATTTTTGTTGATCAATTCCTGTTAAATGGTTCAATGGAAACTTATAAAGTAAATGTAGGCAACAGTACGTACGTATGCAAGAATTAGTTTGTTTATTCGACTTAATTCAACGAACGTCATCGACCATCACCGAATAATGCGTTGTCCCGATTCAACATCGTACTTGTCCTACTTTAATGGGAAGCGTGCCACGTAAAGTTACGATTGATATCAGAACGTGATTCCATTATTGTTGTTTTACACACCAATATCATTTTGAATACAAGTTTACCCGAAATAGTATAAATTAAAACAGAAGAGTGCGGAGTATTTCTATAGTAGTATCAGAAAATTTACAGACGTATCCTGCACCTCGAAGTTTATAAAAACAATTCTACCAAGCATTCTTTATGAAATACAGAGGACTTAAATTGCAGCATGTTTGCACGTTAACATAGAAAAATCTGTCTTTCATCGGGTAAGAAATGTCGAGGCACGTAAAACGTGATGAATCAATTGTACCTGTTGACTCGATTACCTGATCCAAATGTCCTTAATTCATTTTGTACGGAGTCACTTAAATTCGATAGTGTATTCTAGGCCAATGGAAAATACTGACGAATATTGCACACGCGGAGGCCGTTTTGAACAACCCTCGTGATTACTTGTGCAAATGCAATAATAAGATATACTCATACCGATACTTAAATCGACCATACTTGGAGATAAAAAGTTTTCAGACTTATAGGTATTGGGACTATTTTCTTAGAATCGAGGTGTAGAATACGCGTGTAAACTTTTTTTTTTTAAGTATATGTTTAGCGCCGTATCAACTGCACCTAGGTTGTTATTAGCGACGATGGTTTAATACATCGAGGCAGGTGAAGGGGCGTAACACGAATCGTATAATACCGAGAAGCATTGTAACTTTCGAAAACAGTATTATCCAACGAATTTTGTGATTATCGTTTTGCGACACTCTATTGGAAAGAAATTATCAATCATAAAGTACGGAGCTCCATCTATTAAGTTTGTGAAAAAGTTCGATAAATTCCCCGATTTATCCTTTAGGTTCTTGAAACGTCAACAAATAATAGTATTGAAAAAATAACGAAGCAAGAAGTTTATAGGGTTTTGTTAAAATAAAAGTGCAAGGTTCAATCGGGTCTCCAATTGTAGTTTTAAGATATTTCGCCTCAAGATTAATATCGCTTTGTTTAGTCGGTATTAAAATCATCGTTCGTTAGATGGCAGACCCTTGTATAATAGATAATAATGGAGAATATATCAACGATCAAACGTAAACAGTATCGTTTATTCTTTTTTATTTTGTTTATTTCGAAAATTTATGTACCGACTCAGATGTTATTCGCAGTGTAAACTACAAAATTTTCATGCATCTTTAACAAAAAAAAAAAAAAAAAAATGAAAAAGAAAAACATAACCCTAATTTTTTCCGAACACACGGAGTTTAATTAATTGCGAACTGCATGCAGTACATTCCATTGAATTCGCGCGTGTTATGAGCAACACGCTCTTGAAAATATATTGTCCCGTATTCCTTTAATTAATCGCATTACGAAACGCGACGAGTTACGTATGAACGCGTCGCTTAATTAATGATAAATTATGTTTGTCAGCTGGATTATGATTTACGATGACGCGTTTGATAGTTCGTTTAGCCAGGTTCACGTTGATCTCGTGAGTATAACAAATATTTGACTGATAGAAACATCCATTTGAGACATTGCGTAATTACGATCCTATTTTCGATTTATCGTGTACTTCGTTCTGTTTTGTTTTATTTCGGAGTATTTCATACGAGAAACCGAGAGATTTCGCAATAAATAGGAATTCAGAGGGCTTAAATCAGGGGAAAGTACACGCAATTGGCCCTCATCTGCAAATCCACCGGTGCAATTATTATTGAGAAATTCTCCAGCAATGCGACTAAAATAAGCAGCTCCGTCATGCGTGAACCGTATTCGTGGCGTAAGAGAATGCTACCTCGTTTCGAAAAATTGGCCCTTAAAGTTTACACTCGACCTAGAGAATATTTGACTTATAGGCGATTCGATTTTCCACCTCATCCTCTAGCTTATAAATTATTATTATTACAAATATATCTTTTTTTAATCCTGTGCCTTTAATATTTGTACACGTTTACGTATCGAGTAATCTATTAACGAAAGAATATATATATATATATATATATGTATGTATGTATATGTATATGCTTGTTTCCAAAATTCAACGATTACACGTAGCGCCACAGATTCTGCCGATCAAGGGGAATGGCTACCCTTTCTCGATAACTTCTTGTAGTGGCGTAGCAGAAACTCTAGATGGCAGATTACTGCAGTTGCGTAACTTAGGTGAGCAGAATCTCCGTGTTTAATTTTTTTTTCATAAAATGTAACAGATATGATATTTTTACGATCAATGTAAGAACATTTCATCTATATTGTTATCCACTTGAAAGTAAACAGCGATAGAAAAATTTTGTAAAGCGATGATACAGGATTCACATATGTAACGACATGTACAAAAAGTACAACAAAAGTTTCACGCCTAAAAAGTTAGAGGGCTCCTTGAACAGCAATCTTTGGTAGTTAATTTTCATTAAATTGTTTTCTCGTACTGCGCATTTTAAACGCCTTTAGTAAAAAATGGGATTTAAAAAGAAGCAATCTGTAAAGGAAGAATGATTGACTTTCATCGTAATTAAGGACAAAATTTCAGAAGAAAACAAAGATTAACCATTTCTGATAAGAGATTCTTCTTATGTACGCAGAGTTGTGTTTTCGTTATTGTTACGATTTCACCAAATTTCACATCTGTACGTTACAAATTATTACATTGTGTCTATATACGTTTTGAACTATGACGGCGATCGATTTACAGCCTCGGCGTATGAATATTATTGTCAGTTGCTAAATATTCCATATCTCTATCGCATTCTATTCTTTATTTAAGAATTTAAAACCAACCGCAGTATCTCAGTACCGGTTCTTTGAATTTCCTTTGTTGAAAGAGACAAGTAAATATGCATGAAAGTCAGCGAGCAATCAAAAAAAGTTGATCCTTTGCATCGACGAAAGTGACACAAACAATAATGTGCGTCTCGTACGTACAGTAGAGAACAAAATTTATACAACAAATAAAATTACAATCGAAGTTATAACCTCTAAACGAATCGTTTTACATTAATAAATAATCTGTTATAATAACGCTAAAGTTTGACATAAACAAACACATTGAACGTAAAATCAAAGTTACGACTACAATCTACCAATTAATTTCAACGAAAGTTCATATTTAAACAATATTTATTTAAATATGAATTTACACGGTCATGCGTTTCCTGGAAAACGATTCCCGCTGGATTTTGCGTGATCCGCGTGTTATTGTTATACTAAATTTTTTTATCAACCATGTGACGTATAATCCTATTATTCGTTTAAAATCCATTTCACGTGTTCCTCTGACGCGGATATGTTGATACTGTGCAAATTTTTCGAATTCCCGGCTATCCGTGATTTATTTTATACATCAGTTTTACAATACGTTCCTCGCAAACGACGTGTCCACGGTGCTGCGTGAATTTTCGTTAAAAAAAGGTACGCACGTACGTGCCCTTAATTTGATCAATTACCTCAATTTCTTCGATTTCAGATGCTATTATAACACGACGCATTCTTCTCGGCGTTAAATAACACGTTCCATGCGTTCTGTTCCAATTCCGTGCTCGTTGCACGCGACATATGTACGTATGTATTTCCGCGAGTATCCAATTGCAACTATATAACGAATGCTCTGTTGTTCCAGATCCTAATCTTTTCCTTCAGATCCTAAACGTTTTCCAATGACCCGTATTGTTTCGTCGTGGCCGAATCCTAATCTGTGCCCGGTAACCTGTGCTATTCGGTTCGAAAAAAGTTCCTGAATTCTAACCTTAGCGCGACGCAAGTCTATTACATCGATGTTCGCGCCGATACGAATATTTTTGTTTTCCACTGTACGTTGCGTTAATTTTACGATCTAATTTTAATCCACACGATCTTGAAATCCCCTGCCCGGTCACGCGCTACGGTTTTTCAGACAGGTGAACGAGTCGTAAACGAGGGAAAATGAAAAAAAGAAGTATTACCGCGGGCGTGTCACATGGTTCGCTGGTGCAACCGGTCATTCTGTGCCACTCACGTGCTTCTGAGTCAACTCCGTCGGTCACGCGGTTCTCCTTTGCCGGGCCTCGAGCAATTAATACGTTCCTCTCGAACGGTGTCGATCGTAAATTAATTCATATCAACAGTGTTTTTCTATGCAAATACGCGATACACTCGAATAACTCCCGCCGCGTCACATTTAAATCTTTGCTCACAAATTATGCCGTATGTTAATCGTCGGTTGGTGGAACTGCTACCATTACCTTGAAATCGTAAATATATGCATCCAAAGCCGATGATTATGGAAAACTATGCAATACAAGTTATCAAACAGGCTTCCAGGTTGGAACACTTCTGCGCAAATGTAGGTTGTCGGGTTTCACTTTTGAAGCTCCGAAATCGTCCGACAAAGAAAAAAAAAAAAAAAAGAGAGAAAAACTAGCAACAATGGAAGCGAAACGTACTAATTTCGATAGATAAAGCTTCTAATTAGGTTTTAGAGATATTGTTGAAAGACGGAAAGAGTCCGTGAAAAGAATATACGCTACGTTTTTAAACTTTATTATTAGAAACATTCTAAACGAAATTATTAGAAGATCCGTATCCGTATCGTTGGACATATATTTTTTTAGTGTAAATATTATTAGTCGATTTAAACACCGATTAATTATGCCGCAATAACGATCAATTTTAAATTATCGATATCTCTCACCGCTGTATTCGATCGTCTGTTATTATTACGAATTTTTGTTTCAGAAATACCGGTCGTGTTTTTAGCAACTTCGCCGCCAATCGTGCAATTTATCATATCCTTTGTTTTTTAAAATTAGAGAGTTATTAGCGCGGTGATAATAACGGTATATTTTCAGCAACTGAACTTTAGCAACTTTCGCGCAATTTTACGCGTTCGTTTTGTAACATAATATCGATCTTTCTTTCACGTTCTCTCCTAAATTTGACAATATTAGTTATCGTGCTGCGTTTCGTTTTATTTTAATAACTGACCAAACACTGACTTATTTTAAATACCGACGGTATACACCTTTTTAATAATAATAACGATTCTTTTTCGGGGTGTTGAGACCCCGTTAAGTACACGTACAACATCAATGGCAGTACAATCAATTGCATTTATAAAAGTAAACATAAAATGAACCACGCTGAGAAGAAATTTGAATTATTTGAGTTTCAGGGATGACTGAAATTATTATCGTTTCGCACAAAGTGTATTAGATGCTGGATCGAGTCTTTCGGACGAGTTCAACCGACAAATCCAGAACGAAACCCAAAGAGGTGTTGGAACCAGTTTCACAGTTCCAAGAAACGCTTCGAAAGATCAAAACAATTCTCTTTAATTATTGCTATTATGATTCGTGAAAACTAGAAACATCATTGGACCGTCGACAAATGGATGGTACGGTGTGATATAAACAGACATCGAATACCTTTATTTCTACAGTTGTATAAAATTAAACACACGAGAGAATGGTAAAATATGTGGGGAAAATTGCTGGACGAAACTTTGCATTTGTATAGGATGACGTAACCGTGCATATTGCACACAACACGATTCTAATGAAGAGGCATCAGGCTTGAACGTACGAAACGTCTGTTCGAAAAATCTACTAATATAATTTTAGCCTCTAAAAACGGAAAGTCCGGTTACGGTGTACAGACTGACAGGGAACTTGCAAATCGATTCGGTATAAGTGGTATGGCAGTTCTCGGATGGAAAATTGGTAAAATCAAGAGCTTGGAAAGTTAGCTGGACGCTCGTCGGTGGAATCAGCGATACAAAGTTCACCGAGTTCGACATTCGATCATCGGGCAAGGATTCTAGCAGCAGGTAAATCGGATGGCGAGGTTCGCTCTCTTCGATAATAAAATCTGAGCGACTGATAACACTTCTTAGAAGTTTTCAATATGGTAGACAATGGACGTCGATCTCCTACCAGGCAACAGGTAACACCGAGTGTACGTATGAACATATTTCATCGAGATTATCGCCAGAAAGATCTGAATAGTAAATAAAATGTCACGAAAACCAATGAAACGGAAAATTACCGAGTCACGCGTAAAAATCTGTATGCACCTACGTGATCGTTAGTCCGCAGGACCAAATGACTACTTCAAACACGATCGAATATAATTAAAGAATCGAGTTCTTGAATAATTTACCAGAAAGTGATACCGTATAATCAGTATAATAATATTTCGTATCGAACGAAATATTCGATATTTTGATAACGTTAATAATATTCGTCCGATCATTGAATCGCACGATTTGTAGTCCATTGTTAACAATAATTATCCTACCGTACAATTTACAATTGTAACGCTAGAACTATCAACGGTGAACGTATCGTTGTCTGTACGGAACCATGTACGTATCTTTAAAATTAAGGAGAGAGGAAAAGGCGAATTAATTTACGAATGTAACCTCTTTATTTCCATAATTATCGCTGAACATTTCGGCAAAGACATCGTTAACTATCCATTGATTTTAAAACGAAGTCCGAAGCAGGCCAAATTAACCACTTCGGTTAAATATAATAATAATTATCCGATGATACGATTTATAATCTTGGTAATAAATCATTTGACTAGACTCTGCTCTAAATACTTTGAACGATCAATACAAATGATACTCGATGCGTTCAAGTCCGTTGAAACGTCCATTCGCGATTATTATTCGCAAATGTATCGGTACCCGGTGTCCTTTTCACGTGGTTTCTTATCGTTCCGTTGCATCGCGTTCCATCTATTAGGAATAATTTACGGGAGAACAGAAATTATCGCCGCGGCGGGAAATATTCGTCACTGGCCGAAAATATAAAACCGAACGGTCTTAATTGCAAACCGAGGGAGAAGTACCACTATTGACACGTACGCGACGCTATCGACGATAATGGATCCAGCAGCGTTCTTTCTATTGCAAATAAGCAGCAGCAATTTCATCGCGCACGGTATTACGTCCTTTGACTAATATAGAGAGATCCACGCGAGCACAATAGGAGTTAATATGCGCTATTCCACGCGGCACGTGCGCTTCGGCGTCTTACTTACTTAAATGCTTAGTTGCGGGCGATTAAAAGGAGCTCCGAAGATCGCGATAAAGACGTGCAAGCGGAATTAGGTAAACGCTTTGGACTGTCCGTATCTTTCTTCGTGAAAATTTCATCCTATTACGACCAGGTACCGGGTTAACGGTAGCCGATGTAAGCATTGCACTTAGAACCGCGAAAGAAGCGTTTCGATTCTGTTTATATTACGAGAGAAGATTGTTATTTTACGATTCGCGTCTCCGTCGATGTTAGATGAGAACATAGGTAAATATATGAGATTTGCAGACGGAAAAATACGGAAGTAGATTTTATCTAATCGGTCCGATTAAATGAATAGAGCACGTCCTTGTAGAACAAGCGTCTAGATACATTCTTTAACGATACAGGGTGTCCCGTAGATCGTCGTACGTGGAGACGGTGATAATTCTACGTGAGAAATTGAGTCGCAAAGGGCCTTGTTTTTCGTGAAAGACGAGTCTTGAGCAGTGTACGCTGGATACACGTGCACTTCACGGTGAACTAGGTCTAATCGATTTCGTTACAAGTGTTTCGTAAGTGTATGCTGCATTCGGTGATCAAATATACATAATGAGATAAGGTCACCGCTTTGGGTGGATCTTAATTTCTCATTGAAAAATTGTTGACTGTATTGCTCGGTGGATCGAGTATACGATACAACGCGTCGTCATTTTTCTCAAAAAAGGAAATCTCTTACGAAAAATGTTTCTCCTACGTTTTACACTTCTTCGTGTGAAAATACTCGAACTGGATCTCGTTGTATCTTCACGAGAGTATTACAAATGAATTGGCGAATGTCTCCCGATGAATATGTGTCCAAATACGATCGCGTTAGGACTACTTTTAATTACTTTGAATCAGTTCTGAATTCTGTAAACACGTGTAGTTAAACGTAGTCTCAATGTACTCGTGATTGGACTCATTTTCATCGAGGGAACCTCGTCAATTCATTGGTAATATTTTCGCGAAGATGGAATGAAAAGTACGATTTTAATTCTTATTAGGTGCATACAGATGTCATTAGGGATATTTAAATGAACGTAAGTGACATTTTTAGGAAAACGGATGATTTCCAAAGATTCGAGCAATTATTTTTGTCGAATCGATTATATTTAAAAAGAAAAAAAAATGGTGTAAAAGATATACACGAATCCCCATAAATTGATCGATCACTGATAGTTTATAAAATGTTTGTATTATTTTTTACATTCCATAGAGTATCGATGTAGATAAAATATTCTTACGTTGATTGTAAATATATAATTTTGTTACATTCCATTTTACGAGTAATCTGCAAGGTCTATTAACAAAAGACTTTGTATGTTCGATAGTTGTAAAAGAATTTCACTGGAATCTGTAATCAAAGATACGTATAAGCAATGTTATTCCTATTTTAATAGAATTGTTTAATTTCGTGTACTGCAAAATGATAGAACAACGATATTCGTAGACCAAAGCTTCTACTTCGATTCAACTACACATTAATATCAGAGTATACTGAAACGAACGATTCGATTGGCATTGATTGCAATCAGCACTTTCGTGTAACAGCTATTGTTGATACGAGTCAATAACTTGGGATTTAAGAGCAATTAGTACTTCATCAAGATAATATATCATAGAATCGGGTAACCTTGTGAGCTCGTACTACACGTTTCAATCATTGACCGCGGTGCAAAATTTTGAATTTGATGTTTACACAATTTTAGCGACAACGATTCTCATTCATTTGTTAATTCGGATCAACGAATTATAATGCGCAAAAAATCTTGTATCCGTCCGTGACGCACGAAACTCGAAACTATTGAAAATTATTCGAGAATATGAATTTTTGAAAAATAAACGAATGTCGTCGAAGAGACTTTGTCGTTGCAATTAATAGTAATAAAATAAATTGATACACGTACATAAGTATTTAACAATATCAAATATGTACGTTCTTCCTTTCGACGGAGAAACAGTGATAACTTAGCAAATTTCAATTACAACAAAAAATGTACATGAATTACAAATGAATCGATAATCGATTAAATACTTAACAAAGCCAAATTTTATCAACGTAAAGCGTACACGACATAGTCTTTTTCTTTAAGGAATTTACTTAGATGTATGAAAAATTAACGTATTATCAAAGTGTACAAATAAATCAAATATTACGAATGAAAAAAAGTGTTGCATAAAATGAAACCGTTGGTTAGTTATTTAAAATTTTTATTATTTAGTTCGCGGAGACACGTAGCTTTCAAAATATTGAAATACGTCGTTCGAGTAAACGCTACAATGACAATTACACGATTATGATTTGGGAAGAATAAATATTAATGTATGACTAAGCGAGAATCAACGATGTGTTACATGTGTACCGACTTCGCTTGTGTCCGTGAGTCAATATTACGTTTTGTAACCATTGTAAACCGATTCGTTTATTGGTACTCTGTGAACTTGTTAATCACACGCTAGAATTTTCACGATACAATTTGAGCACGATTATTAGGGAACGTTTAATGTTAGTCAAACAAGTATATACTAGGTGGAGTCCCAACGCTATTTACCGTCATCAAAAACTAATAATAATTAAACTGATCATTAAAAATGCGACATCTACCAAAGATAAACCGAATTGAATTGATCGTGATACGGTAACATTCAATATTTGTCTTTCCAGGCATCATGTGATTCATCAACATGCTCTAGAAAACGTTTCGTGTAATCTGGCTTATTTTTTTCGTCGATCTAACTTTTCTTAAAGAAAACTGAATAAACGACTCGATCAACCGAACGTATTAGCGAACACTTTTTGATTGAATCTAGACCAGTGTGGATAAACGTTGGTCGAGAAAATTATTTTTAAATTAATGCAGCGAAACCTACGTAAACAAAATTTCGATTCATAATACGATCGTTCGAGTATAACAATATTCGAATACTGTTTCGAGTACATCTTTCGATGAAAATTTTCGTTAAAATTACATCGATTTATTTCCATAAAAATTTGTCTAATGTGTAACCCTCTGTACTGGAGACCAAAATGGCAGCCAAAAATTAGATTGTAAACATTTGACAAAAATCTCCACGAATACGGTAATCGTGTATTAAAATACAATTCGTTGGATACAATTTAATCCTACGACAGCAAGATATAACTTTACCTAATGAAAGGCTCCAAAAGGCCAAAGAATTAATACCCAATAGACACATGTTCCTCTAATATCAAATCATGTCCACGGTGTACCTTGTATTAAACACAACCGATAAGAACCGGTTTTTTCTTACAATTTTTCTACCGTGCTCTATAATTTTTCGAACAATTTTCACGCCGCGTACACAGTTTCCTAATTACACACGAATCTATAAAAAAGAAACGCCCCCCCCCCTTCCCTCTCCCACCTCCCTAATAATTGTAACAACATAATGCAATTTTCTACATTTTCCAGGGAGCAGCATTTTTTCCACAAACCGGTATCGAATCGTGGACTTCGTTTTAGGGATCGTCGTGCTTTAAACACTATTAATATTTTCACCACGAACGTTAGACAAAAATTGATCGTTTCTGAGAACGAATCGTTCCCAAGCGTGTGTGGAAGCACACCGAAACGATCGTTCGCCCGAAAACTTAATAACACGGAAAGAAAATGAAAATTCCACTCACCTAAAATGTTACACAGTAAACGATTTACAACGCTCGTTGTTCCAGTTGTCACCTCGTTTGTCAACCGTTGTTTCGTGGAGACGGGAGGAGGGGGATAAACGAGGACCAAACGCGAACAGGATCACCGTGAAAATTAGTCCTAATTTCGATCTACCGACGTACAACCGTACGACCAAGAACCGGAAGTTACTTGTTCTTGCATCCACGACACATTCTATCCGCGATCAATTGAAATAAATGATACCGCGAAAGAAATTACGGTGAAAACGATTCATGTGAGCCCGTGTTACGATCACAAAACTTTTCCACTTTGGTGCGAGCTTTTCCTTCGCGGAAACGAGCGCCTCGAAGAATAGATCGCTATCGATACGGTCTCGTGACACATTTATGTGAAAAAACTGAAAGGAAGAGGAAGACCGTAAGGGCACGAGCGTAAAGCGCGAAGTTCAATCCGGTTTCGTGAGGCTGACGACTGAATCCACGGCAATACACGATCGACCATTTAAATGCGTCGTGGTTCTTCGACAGTTTGTGCCGTAACTTCTTCTCCCCTTCTCCGTTTACCGTCTTTAAAGCAATAACGTCACTGGAGAACAATCCAATCGGATGCATAAGGACACTGCGTGAGGCCGATTCGTATCGATGTCTGCTCTCTCGGCAATTGTTGATCCAACCCCGCGCACGGTAACGTCGGTTCGATTTAGAAAACCTGGAAATTCGGAAGTTTCCCGATTAACGGGCTCACCGATACTTCACCGTAGAAATACTCGGTACTGTCGCAAAGGTGATTCCTATTCGAGCGCTATCGGGGAGAAATAAACAAATGTACAACGACATCGTATCAAATTCGAAACACGTTACGGCTCTAGGACAACGAGACCCGTTTTCGAATCAATGATACTAGTCTTCGGTTCTTTCGTCGAAAAGTTTCTTTTCTTTTTTTTTTTTTTTCTTTGGTTTAGCGACCGTGTGGTATAGTTTCGAAAAGAATACGATGAAATTTAGACGGACGCGTTTCGTTTTATCTTTTCAGGTGTAATCTCTTGGAGTGCGATCGATAGTATGTATTTTATCTTTTTGTTAATCCCTCGTTAGCTTCGAGGGTTGATCGTACCTCTGACGACAACACGTCGAGACCTCTGTGAGAATAGAAATGATCGATTGCGCTATTCATTTATCGCGGTATTAACATTTTTTTCGAATTATTGCCAATATCCCGGTTGAAACTATGTAACGTCGTCGAACGTTAACGATAAAACTATTTAAAAAATGACACACGAACGACTTACCCACCTTTGCACCATGGTAACAATGTCTCGGTCGTTGTGTTATTTTTCAACTTTTTTTTCTTTTTTTTTGTTCGTAACTTTAATCAATCTCCGAGACTCTGAGTTTCTTGGCGCAGCACGAGATAAATGTTCGGTGTTTATCTTCAACGATGAACCCATTCGAAATCACGATTTTTCGTGTTGATTCAAGACTATCTAGACCAAGACTAATTTTGTTTGAAAAATTATTACGTTCGTCACGGTGTGTTGTCGTTTCTGGGATCACGATGGATATTTACCAACGATTCCGATGTCTTTGAAAAGTTCACGAAATGTAATGCTCTTTAAATATATACTATTGTTTAAAAGCAAAAAAAAAAAAAAAAAAATAGAGAAAAGGTTTAAGAAGATATACCCAAAATCGATACATTTAGGATGTCCCGTGTGTTTTAAGATAACACGTCGATCGATTAAAAAATAATCGTACGTTCGTACGTAACATTCTTGTTCGAATCTTTGAAACCGTAATTATAATTTCGTTTACCGAGGAAAGACGTAAGTGTATCCGTTAGAAAATAGTATACCTAACAATTATTACTTTCATGGTCAAGGCACCATCGTGTGCATCATTATCATTACTTTATACCGCTGATAATGTCTCCTGCTGGGCCTGGTCTTGACATCTGAAAACAACAAGGTTACGTGTCCTACAAATCTACAGTCCTCTTTACATATTTACATAAAATTTGAAAGAAGATGCGAGGATGTACTGGTGCAAGGTATACGAGTATTTTCACCAAGTAACGTAGTAAGGGTCGAGAGGAAATTTGTAGTTGCGCATACACGTCTTAAGCCAATAGATAAAGAGATACTTATTTTCAAATGAACGTTCGAACAAATGAAGAAGAAATGAACATTCGTTCCGATTTTTACGTAAAGAGGAAGGTAAAAGTGGATGCGAACATAAATGAGAAAACAATTGATCGGTACCAATGTATCGCAAGTCCTAACGTTACATAATACTAAATTATTTATTAAAACAATATAGAAATATGTATAAACGTGTATATATATTTCCCTATTTCAATATAACAAAATAGAAGGTACTCAGACAACTATAATAAAAAATATTTTGGGCAATATTATAATCATATAAATAATTCTGCGCGTCGCTTTCCGTATCCATGATACAATTTTTCGTCACGATACAGCTTATGTATAACGCGCTGTAACAGCACACTGAGAATACTAAACTTAGAAAGTGTGCATTGCTCAATACACGAAGATTTATGTCTCGTAAACTAGAAAATGGTTCCATTGTGTTCATTTTGTCATTTTGGTCGTATTCAAGTCTTTCTGAGAACTTAATATTTTATTCGACAGAAATAAGTGAATATCTCTAATTAAACGTCTTTTAACTTCAACTACAAACTGGTTTCGTTACAGATCCAACTGTTTAATAGTCTGTATCGTTGATACGCCGTTTTGACGATAGTTTTGCTTAAAAAATGGAAATATATGTACAAGTATTGCAAAACAGAAACTGATATCTCATAGTTTGTTGTTTCGTAGTCACATTTTTAAGAAATAATTTTTATTTCGCCGGTTAATGACACAAGATTTTGAAGAACGTCGTCGTATTCACTTGCCTGCTTATATAATATACGTATATTCTATTACAACTAATGTATTTTGTAAAGCTATATAGTTACGCACACACTGTTTCTTTATTGTGCTGCCAATTTTAAACCCAACTGAAGCTTTATTTAAATTAACGATACGAAATTGCCTCTTCAAAATTCTGCATGACCGCATCCGCTGTTGTTATTGAAGACGCTAACCATAATGACATCCACCTTGAGCTAATCCACTTTTGTTATTTCTTTCGTGTAAAGAATAGAAAATACACTCTTATACCTGTAATAGTTATACAAAACAAATATCGTGTAGCGATCGCCGTCGATAATCGAAAAAGAGCTAGCCGTAACATACGAGAATTGGTATTCTGTGTTATATGCTTAAAAGTTCGCCATTTAATTTCATACGATAACTTAAGTGAATGGATAGAGACGATACGATGACGAGGGATAGACGATTGTCGATGTTAATCTTCTTTTCCACGCATTTCAATCTTCTTCTACACTTCTGACACATGGTAAGCCTTACAATAACTTATCAACTACCTGCAACTAAGCTCTGAAAATACACAAAATTCCTTGAATAATATAGACATAGGTACTCTCCAAAATAACACAATACAATAGATTTCATGTAATCCAGTGAAAATGGCATTATTATTCTCAATACTTTTGATATACAATAATAATCATTATTAATTAATTAGGTACAGGAACACTTTATCATTCGTGGTATTAATTAAAGATAATCAATTACATACAATAAACTGTTATCAGCCACGGTGCATCGCCTCCAGCTTCGGCGTCATTGAATTCATTTTAATGTAGATACTACATTTCTTCGTCTCTGCATTTCTGTCAAAAATTTAAAAATCAGTTTTAGGAAGCGAGCGCCTACGACTATAAGAATCGAACCAGTATGCGAAGGCCGTTCGAGAAGATTTAATCACACGTTCGATTTTTTTTCTTTTTTTCTATACATATACAATTCATTTCCTAACAGAATCATGAAAATGAAAGAAAAAGAATGGTCGTCGTGTATTATCGTCGAGAATTCGATATTGAAACGCAAGTGTTTAAAATAACGATGCTGATAATATTCTTTAGCGTTAACGATACTAATGATTAAGCTTGCAAAGACTACGATGAAGTTTGGAAAAAAATATATACAAAACGTTCGGTGTATCAAATTTATCCTCTCGATATTAGACCCGCTGGTCTCCAATTTATAAGTATCTCTTAACCTTTTTTTTCCTTAGGCTTACTTCGATCTTACTGCACTAAAAAGGCACAATTTTTCGCACCTGATAAAACATTGTTACGGTCTAGATATTAATGATTCTTTTTTCCACCAAAGTAGTTTTAATCCCCCACCCCCCCACCCCCCCGGATGCCAATTTGCATATTGCGCGTCTATTTTCCGGTATGTGTTACGTTATGCAGGAGCTTATGTTACAATGTCAAATGGGTGATAATGGTGGTACGACAAAACATGATTTGTATTCTTAATATTTTTTTTTTTCACAGTATTTCGAATGGGCGATATATTACGTATATTAAACAGAGCGTGTGTATTTATAATGCACGTAATATATCCTCTTAAAAACTAATTTGTAATAATGTTCTTTCCTATGTATAACTAGGGCCTATACAGACCTTACTAAGGCGATGAACTACGCGGGCCTTTGTACAGTCGTTTGGAAAACTATGGGAAGTCTTTAAGAGGAAGAAATTATTCAATCAATATACAGTGTTTTCTGATGTTATTGCAGCTTGTCCAAATTGATTGGAGAGAACCAAATGCAATTACGATGGTATTCCGTTTCTGCGAAATCTCTGTTATCGAAATGAATGTTGCCTTTTTGAAAGTTCAATGAAGTCGCACATAATTGCAATTTATCCAGTTTTATTGGAAGTGGTCAAATTACAATTATGTCCGTTTCCGTTTTGATTTTTTTAGCAAAACCTTCGCTATAAAAAGGGACACATTTCATAAAAATCATAGTTAGAATTATATACATTTCAGCGACACCACGTGCGTGTTTTTTCCATTGTCGAATTCATAATGATAATGAACAAACATGGAATATTATTAAATATCTGAAGCAATGTTTTGTTAAAATCAAAAGTAAATGCCAAAAGAAAAAAAAAAAAAAAAAAAAAAAAAAAAACAAAAAATGCGAATCCTGTAAAAAATTCCATTAATTAAGGATTAATGTCCAATAAAATCTATATGTAGCTAAATACGGTATTGTTTTCTTTTCTTTTACTTAATAAACATATAACGGGTTTGTTCGTTGACAGATTTTTGTTTCATCGATTAAACGCACTTGCTCGGTTAACTGAAGCGGAAGAAACCGCTTTAGCAACTTTAATAAACTAACACCGAGTATCGCCTTATTAGGTTTCTTCTTATAGAATGCTGGTCCTCTTAAATAAAATTAGTTGCGGCACTTGTTCGAAGTTAGCACGTTCTTTATTGAGAGTATCCTTGTTTCAGTCTATCACTCAAGCGCCTTGACTTGCGCCATAACTTTACCCTCCCACAACGGTAAAACTTCAGAATCATCAGTTATTTCTTCTTGTATAACCTTTGTATCCAAGTCCTCGCACTCAGTTTTAAAGAAATATCTACAAAAAGAATATATATATACATATACATGTGTGCGTGCGCGTGTGCGTAAATACAGTAACTGTAAACATTATAACATATTACCCCGTGTAATACAAAATAATACAATTTGTACTTACCGATAGCTGCCTTTCTTAGGAAGGTATTCTTTAAATTGTTTTAAAGTGACGTTATGACCAGGAATTTTAGTCCTATAAGGAAACTGTTCGTCACAGAAACTGAACACAACGGTGGTAAAATCCCCAATATCCTGCTTTGTCTTCTTTAACGTTGATTGATTTGATTGGACATAAGATTGACTCTGCAATGTAGGCTCATACGATGATTGCTTAGAAATATTAGAATGGCGTTGTTTACAACTTGAACGTGCCCTATCTTCCTCGATTAATCTTCTTCTTGCTTCTTCTAATTGAGTTGCCTTTTAATAAAATAATAACATACTTTTAGATTCATGATAAACATACATTGAAATAACTTGCGTAATATTATTATCTCGCATATCGATTTATCTATGAACGATATATTTGTACTAATTATAAAAACGTATAATAAATACAGAATAATATTAAGTAATAATAGATGAATATTTACTGTATGAGGTTGCGGTAAAGGCGGCATTCCTGGATCAGCAACAAAAGGTTGGGCAGGAACACCCCATGTTTCCCTGTTCGTCCTTTCCAAAGAACCACTGCGAGATCCATATTTTTTCCCATGACGACTATGCTTGACATCTTTCTTGTCAGTTTCTTTAAGCCACGATAAAAGACGAATATCTTTGCTAATCGTCGACGGTGGTGCATCACTTACAACGCTTACACCACTATCGGTTAATTCCGTCATAGACTTCTTTGTGGCTGATCTCCTAGTCATGTCTGACCTTCGGAATCTTTGATCATGACCTATAAAAATTTGTAATGCAATAATTATTTAATAAAATAACAAACCTATATACCTATATACATATATTAACAGTAACTTCTTATATTAGTATTGTGTTAAAATGTATTTTCTATTGAATCTAATGTATACCTTGAAGATACAGGTCTTGTTTATGGAGGGAATCGGCGTAATCAGATGGCACGGATTTAGATTTAGGCAAGTGAGATCCTAGTGAACTCATGGAGCCAGCTCCGATAAGATCGCTGCCTTCTTGAAAATCGTGAATATTACCGCTATCTGCTGAAAATGTAGAGAACACGTCCTTCTCTTTCCTCTGTTTGTACGACCGTGGATAATTGTGCGTAGAACGTCTTCTTTCAGGCGAATGCAGTCTTGGGGATGCGAGTCCAGGTGATCGAGAAGGTGTCAAATCTGACCAAACTCGTG
The DNA here is from genome assembly GCF_051014685.1 of Ptiloglossa arizonensis. Taxonomy (NCBI): domain Eukaryota; kingdom Metazoa; phylum Arthropoda; class Insecta; order Hymenoptera; family Colletidae; genus Ptiloglossa; species Ptiloglossa arizonensis. The sequence continues at coordinate 13,267,635 of NC_135052.1, forward strand.
ATACGTGTTGGTCCAGAATTGCTTGATCATTATCTTCTTCTATCGATAATTTTTCTCTCAGTGCGTCAGCTAGCGCTTTTGGAGCCCCACTTGGCATCTCCAAAGGTACATCCTTATTAATCGTGTCACTTTCTTGCAAATGCCTATCAAGTTTTTCCTGAGATTCTCTTTCGCGTTTGACATTCTCTAACTTCTCAATAAGCACTTGAGCAAATTCTTCTGGTTTTAGCGGATGCATAAGATCACGTGGTACTCGTTGCGTACGAGGGATGATTGAATGATGTGCCATTGGATCACGATTTAAACTAGCTGAATCTTTGATAGCTCTACATTGTCTTATATACTGTTTTTTACTTCGTTGTTTTCCCATGGACATTCCATCACTGTAAATAAAAATGCAACAAATTTTTTTAGTAATTACGTAATGATTCCACGAGTAAAATTAGATTTTCTACATTGATCTAGTAATACAATTGAAATATATGAAATGTAGGGAATGTATCACAGGAAGAAAATATAAAAACAGAACAGAAAATTTTCCTTCATTCATTGAATTAAAAGTAACAATTGATACACATTCAAGCATTAAATTGTTATTTTCGATATTATGATTCACTAAAGCAGTTTCAACACTTAGTATAAAAATTATTTAAATATATGAAACATACAGTTTTTATACTCAACATTGCTATGAAAAAATATTGTGAAAAATAAATAAATATTTGTAGAAAATCTTAAAAAGATAAAATAACACAGTAAACATAACTAATTTTAAAATAATATTTTTTCTTGTACCAAAATCATTATTTTTCATATAATTCTCAACAATACTTTAATATCAGATCATTGAATTATTAAAATGAGAGACCCTGAAATATGAAGAAAACCTCATAGTATAAGCATATGTATTTGTACACAAGAGTATATGTAATAAATTTATAAAAACTAGGTAAATCTGACAAAAATACCAAATATACGTTAATAGTCTTTAGTGAATAAAGATTCATTTTCTGTATGTTAAATAAAATAAAGAAAACTTACACTGATGAATCGGTGAGAGACATATTGTCTGATTCAGTTCGTGCATCACTGCTCAAGCTTTGAAGTTCTGAATCCTGTCTGGATACTGGGTTGTATGAGGAATATTGTGCGTGCAGTCTGGGTACGAGCATATGATATGGACTAGCTCCATGTTGCAAGTAAACGCTATGAGCGCCACGCAAAACATCAAACCAAAAGAGAAAAAACAAACAAAAGATTGGAAAACGTTTTGATAAAAATATCACAAATTTAAAAAACACAAGAGAAAATTAAAACACTCATATAATATGCTGTTTGTTCACAATGTGATATTTTTCAGTTATTTTGTCAATTTTATAAATGCTATGTATGTATACAAAACATTATACACTACAAAACATTGCAAAAAGTCCACACAACAAGCTCAAAAATAATACTAGCTAAATAAAGCGTTTAATGCAAATCTAATTTAAAGCATTCTAGGTAATGAATGTTTTAAATAAAAACCATAGTTGCATAAAAAATATATTACCCAGCATATGCTTCTGGCTTTGGTCGAAGATCCATTGCTCTAGTTTGTTGAGTAGCCATAAGCATATCTTTGGTCAATCTCAGCTCACCCCTCAATTCCCCAGGCGTTTCACTAGCTGAATGTGAGCTATGTACGGAACTAACAAATTCACTGTCTTCATGGACAGTGGGCAATAAACTTGGCCCACAAGAAACAGACATTTCTCGACTGGATCCTGAACTAGGACATCCACCAGAATCTGGATTCTGGCAGGACTGAACATACTGAAGATACATATCAGACCGAAGAAAGTTTGGATATGTAGTCTCATTAATGAGACGTTCGACTTCCAACTGTACAGCATCAAACACTTTTTCGTCTGCCCGCCCTTCTTTAACCCGACGATTAGCCTCTTTTCGTACATCTTCTGGTATAGCTAACTGCGACTTGAGGAAGAACTTTCTGTAGATAAGTTTAACCAATTGATGTATCCTTTCGGGATCATCTTGTTCCTTGAGACCCTCGCAGGCAAACCAGAAGTTAAGAGGATTTGCATGAGGTCTGCCTTCTTGATCCAGGTATTTTCTGAACAATTCCAAGCCCACTGGATCCTGCAGCAAAGAATGCAGGTTCCTGGCCCACCGCAAGCAAGCAGGCGGTGAAACGCTTTCCATACTTGTCGTACTACAGCAACCTTCCGGTTCAAATCCCAAAGGTGCCGAAGCATCGCAACCTGAAGCTGTTGGAGTTGCAAGAGAAGAGCGCCTAGGGGTCAGAGTTGGACTCTGTGGACGGAACCTGCTGACGTAGTTTCCTGTTTCCTCTCCTATAATTAAAATTTTATAACAATTTATTTGTATTCAAAATTTTTTATTTGTGAGAAATTAACCTTAATTGTTTACATTTGATAAGTTTAAGTAACAACATAATAAACCTTATAAATAACAAATATATTACCTAGCAAGGAAAATAGTAATGTATTACTATGTATGTAAGCTATTAACATTAATTTTAATACTTATAAGAGATTACAAATGTATGTGACCATTTATTTGTAATATTTTGGTAAATTTTAAAATGTTCTTCTTGACATAAATAACACATTACTACAATGTTACTGTAATATTTTTGAAATATATGTATAAAAACATACCAGGCACTGGTGGCCGTGGAGAGTTTTCATTGAAGCAACGTGCTTCGTTCTGTTGAGATCCACTCATCCTATCTATTATGGCCTTCACGTATTATTTTACGTTCTATATTTAATTTAGGCCCACGACGCCTCTTAGTGGACATGGTTAATCCAAACCTAAAATAAAAATAATGATTTAACAAATGAATATTTTTATATTCTTAAATGAACATAATAAATTGATCATTATAAATAAATGTTAGTATAGACGATTATGATAAGATAAAATGAAGATAAATTTTCTAAATGTGACTTTCTTATCGCCACTTATAAAATAAAAAATGTTATTAAGAGGAATTTCATATTTTAATGCAAATTGCATAATATTCTGTATTTTAAATTTTATATAATTTGCATAAAATAATATGTATTTTAGTATGCAATAACATATAATGGGGGGAACACACTCTGAATTCAGAGTACTCGAACAAAAGACATAAGCTAGGGATGCTGGATCGATCGAGCCCTGCGGTGAGTCATGTACCAATTAAGCACCTAAGGATGGTTTTCCTATCCCGAAGAACTCTAAGGGCGGAGCCTGACAGAAAAACCGTAGGGTAGCTTCTGGCAGTCTGCGCATTGAAAGATGCCTCTCTATATATCCCTATTGGTCCGCGCAGAGCATTTGTGTGGTATTGATCGACAAAAATTATAACGCAATCCATTGAACACTACAGTCAACCCCAAATACGGTTCAGTTTCTAGAATAAAATCACTGCAGAGTAGAATTTTATTTTGACAGGCTGGATAGATATTAATAGATCTATAGGGTAAGGTATGTCCTACACAAAGAAAAGGCCATTATATCCCAAAGGTTCAGTCTTTTGTTATGATGGGCTATAGAAATATGATTTCATAAGGATCCTCTTGCAGCCATTTATGTATTATATACTTGATTATATAGAAAGCAGGATATAATGTTACAAAATAATTACTTAATGTTACCAGTTATTTTAACAAAATATTCAGCTGAAGTATGTAATTCCAATATGTTCTTAGGATACTGACATTATACAAAATTATAAATGTTATTATAAATCATTAACTCAAAGTACTTTTATATAAATTTTACAGCAAGTAAAAATAGTTTTAGTTTGGTAATTTTAAATGATTGCATCTGAATTTGAAGTATGCAATGATATGGATTTGAATTACATTTACCATTTTCAAACCTAGCATATATTTAAACATAAAGAAATTAATATACTTATATTTATGCATTTTTTAAATAAGTAAAGTACATATAAAGTACTTGTGCAATAAAATTCTTCGCATTAGGTGTAGTTAAAATGAACATTAAGCATTTGATAGCAAAAACTGGAATATACAGCAGGGAAATACATATGTGATCATATCGTAATACGTGTAAATAGGTTTACGGTATATAAAAGCTCTATGCAACCATAGAAATCTGATCTCTACCTATATAGAAGGGAAAATATGAAATGAAAAGCTGTCATAATGAATCATCTCACTTCAGTGCACATTTACCTGTGTTAAGGGATGAAAAGGAATGTACATACCATTTTGCCAGCGCTTTCCTACAAGTGACCTTGAAACCTGTATACCCGTGTAAAATCTATTATAATCTTTACAAGTTTATCGACCTCAACCACAAGCGCGTCCTAACTTCTATTGTCATGGAACAGAATGAACATGCGATACCACTGTCGACGCGTCTCTAGGCAAACTGAGCTAAGGCTGCGTCCTGACCCAGGACCGACGCCACATTGGTACAGGAAGGGTGGAGTAGGGATACAATATCTGTTCTTGTCAGATTGTAAAGCGCAGAGTTCTGATATATCTACTCTCGAAAAAAAAAAGAAAAGTAGATGGTTCTAATAAAGCATGATATAGTCATATTGAAAAATTATACTTCGTGATTTGGAAGATCCTGTTTGCTTCAACAAAATTTATTTTTTAAAAATATACATTGTAACACTCATTTTACAGATTGAATTTTTTTATACATGTTGCTCATAAAAATTAAAAATAAAATATAGCCATAAGAAAAGCGCTGAAGGATATTTAATGTTTCATACTATTTTATAGCATTAGAAGGAAACTTAGACCTTTCAATATAAATTATATTAATAAAATGTTCATTAAAACTTGTTTTAATATTCTAAAATATTTTAATACATTTAATATTTCTCTACTTTAAGAGAAATATGAAAAAAAAAAGATATTCAACAATTGGGTTAATTTTATAATTCAGACCATAAAAAAAATTGTACAATGTTTTTACATAAAACTGGGAGATACTTATCTTAAATTAATTAAAACTGTACCATAAATTAAAAAAATGTTAATTTCAGAAAATAAAATCTGTTTACATTCGAACTATACAAATGATATTAAATAATAAAGCTGAGAAAATAGAGATATTATTTACATGTATTTGGTTTTAATTTAATATTTAGACTTTAATACAATTTTTTTCTTTATTAATTACTTATAGAAAAATTAAAATTGTGATTTAGTTTATTAATGCATAATAAATTAATCTAGCACTTCACAAATAATAAGACACGAAGTTTCAACCACCTGTAACTAACAGCGCGCGACACAGCTTCACTAAATAACCGTTACGACTTTATTTACAATTTTCGTTCCATCCGTGCTAATAGATGGCAGTAGTTACAATTTATCATCTTACAATGTGTCTCATAGAAAACATCACAACTGTTTTCTATCGAAACTATTAATGATAGTATAAAATTCTTTTTTTTAATCTTTAGGACTAATTGAGACTCTCTACGTATTAAATGTATATAACTCCTGAGTCACTTTTAAACTACAAGAGTAACAATTTCCTCATTTCTTTAAATGAATAAGTATACAAATTTTGGACTTTCTGATTGATGATTTGTTTAGAAATAACATTTATTTAAGATACTTACACATTTTTTATAATTCGGTAAAATATGATGAAAAATATTCTTTACTAATAGAAACTCAAGGTAGCGCGACAAACATTAAAATCAATATATTGCGGTTTAAAAATCATTTATGAAATATTTGATTAAATATTTTTTTTAATAGATAAACTTCTGTAAAATTTGTTACTAAATTTTGCATATGAAATAAATGTGCACATTTTAAAACTATTTTCAAGTCACACATCGATTTGATATGTTTTACCTTACTTTATGAGGTTTCCTAATAAAGGACATTTGTCGTTATATTTCCTTAATTACAAAAAAAATATTCCAGACAAATGTTACTTGTTTTTAAACGCATTTATCAAAAAAGTAAAAATTTATGAGCTGTTCCATTTAAAAAATGAGGAAAGTACCACACCTCAGGGTATAGTCTGGTAGTAGTGTCATGTATATAAGATTGAAGAAGCCCGGTTACCCTTGAAACATCAGAAAAGAATGTTGAAGCCGTTTTTAATAGTAAAAAAAAAACTGATTTTAATACTTCCTGTAAAACATCTTGTATATGTATCTTAAATGACACATTGTTAAAACATCTCTCAATTGATCTATTTCTTGTATAGACTATTGTCAAGCACATTTTCAAAAAGACTTTGGATTTGAGGTTGATACGAAGAGAGATGGATAAAATTTTTTATTCAGATAAAAAGAATAACGAGTAAAGAATAAGGAATTTTTATCAGTTATTCAAATCTACAATTACCGACCGATAACAAACATGTTTTGGACCAAAAATTTTTAATTACGATTTTTGACACCGTACTCTGCCTAGTAAATACCGTTCAACATTTTTATTATTTTATAACGAAATTGTAACCGAATTCTGATAATGTTATAATTTTTATCAAATAATTGAAACAACTCAATGTTTTAATTGAAAAGGTAATATTCAATTACTAAAAAAACGAAATTTATTTCATTCCACATTTAATAAAACAATATCACAAAAATTTTTGAGAAATTAATACTTTCATTAAACTAATGATTATACGATTTAAAAGCGCTCAATTTGAAGTGGATTTATTGTCAATATTCTACAATCAGACGGGATGAACTTGAAACTATTCGACCTCTTTAACAGGAGCACTTCACCGTTAATCATTACACGAACGTGTGGGGTAGAGGTCCAAGGGTGATTCTTCACCATTCAACGTAGCATACTTCATTAGAATTTTCAATTTTAATAATGACGAAAGTGTGAGAATAATCATTTCAACGCGCACCTTACACACTTCTCTAATGTCTTCTTTATTTTCTACTTGCTTAATGATGTCCGTCGTTATAATTATTCGAAGTGCAGTACCGTGAGATATAATTATGTGTCGAAAGAAATGCGTCGCGTGAAGAACTATTAGGGCTGTTGCCTATAATGTCGAAGATTTTTATTCGCGATGAAAGGCTTCGTTCAATTTCAATTTCAAATAAAAGCCAGGTCTTCTCACATGAATGAGACCGATATATTTCACGGATGTCTTCCTCCGAGTTTTCAATACTGCTGAAGCATTCAGGCTATTGTATCAATGTTTGAATGGACTTGAAGATTTTAGCACTTGAAATTTTTTAAGCTCGAAACTTTTCTTCTTCTTAATTATGATATTTGATAAATAAAAATTGTATCGATACTTTTAACTGTACGATATATTATTAAAATATTGAAAATACTATCTTGTATTGAAATTATCTGTATAAAATTGAATAAATTTATATTTGCAAGTTTGTTTATACATATTCTTCTCTCAAAATTTTTACAGATTAATCTTTTTTCAACAAATATTTCAAAATAAATCGATATCGCTTTACAAATAATTAGAGTAATGTATAATGTTGATTTATGATCAAAATTACATCTTTCATGACAATAATTATTATTACTATTTCTTTTTCAGATCGTAATTTGAAAAATTATTCAAAACATGTATTAAATAAACATTGTTATCCAAAACTCGCAATATTTCATGAAGTACAATCGAATTGAATTCTCAGAAGGTGAAAGTCTCTGGCTAACCCCCAGAATGTAGAAAAGCCATCTGGACACGATAGGTACAAAATTCATCTCTGAACGACACGTTATATTCTCCTTTCGCTTGGTCGGTAAATGCTAGGACCGGCGTTACCTCGCATACCAAGCTGTTTGATATCGACGAGCAAAATACTAAGAACCCATAAAAGGATGTTCCAAGATATTGAAATTTTTTCAAGCGTGCAAAAATGTATCAACCGTGTGGAATTTAAACCCTCCTTCCTACTCGCATTGCCTTTACTCGTCCGAAAACATTTCTCGGTTTTCTTACGAATGCTGAGATATTAAAACGCACGATACCGTGATTTTCACATCGGTATTTCGATGATCTCATTCCATATGCTCGGTAGTTTTCTGTTTTTACACAAATCGTAAATATTTTTATTTAAATATATGTCAATGCATATACTGTGACAAAATAACTGGGGGATAACTTGCTCAAATGACTTTATCGCTCGGTGAGGTATATCCAGTGCTTTAAAAGTACGTTTAAAAGAGTCTTACTTCTTTCTGCTTGCGCTTTCCATCGAAAGTGCTTTTCAATTCTATTACCAACATTGAGAAATACGGTACAAATTACAATTATAACAAATTTCGATATTGATTTTCAATTTGCAAAATATAACGTCATAAAATGATAAATAAATTCTTTTTAAAGTTTCCACATTATTATCAATTATAAGTTTTCTAAGTATCGATAATCAAAATTAGACACGTTCGTATCAAACCGAATACACACTGGATGGCAGTGTTTTACGCAGTTTACCGTGGAGTGTATACGCTTCAAACTTATATCTAACTTCCATGTACCGGGTGTACCGAACTATCACCTCTGCAAGAAGTAAAACAACAAAACATCGTATTATATCCAAAATAACGTCATTAGACAGAAACGAGTTTTTACGTAAACGTAATTTGACGAAATATCAATTTTTATCGCCCTATTATATAGGAGAGAAACGCGAAGGCGACATAATGGCGGGGAAGAAAAAGGCATATTGTGCACATTCTTTCGAACGCATTAACATTTCCTGAAGGTAACGATATTTTTCTTACCGAGAAAAAGTGATCGAAGAAATGACAAGTATTTCGAAGTCACCGGTTAGATGACGAGGCGAGGGAAGGGCCCTAGCTCTCAAAGAGCGTGCTTCGCCGAGCGAGGCGTTCCGAAAACCTGTAATTACGGACCCGACGTACATCAAGCGGTGCCGCCAGCCGCCAGCCACCAGCCGGCGAGGTCTGTGTCTTCCGTCTCCCTTTTTGCCTTTTTCTCTCCTTCATCGCCTTCCTCGTCTTCCTTCTGCCTTTACCTGTGCCGTCCCGTTCGTGGCTTTCTTTCCACCGTCTCTGTTTCACTCACGTGCACGTTTGCTCTTTCACTCTTCCGTTTTCTTTTCTCTTTTGTCTCTCTTTCGTTCTTTCTGTCCACTTTGAGCGGCCTCCCGCTTCGACTCCGACAGCGGTCCACCTTATTTGACCCTTCCCCCCCTCCCTCTCTTCGTCGGTCCGCGTCCAAAGGGCTCTCCGATTCCTCTTTTATTTTACCCTCTTACTTTACTTACTTACTCACTCTCGGTTTCTTTCTACTTCTTCTCCGTTTCTTCTTCGTCTTCTTCTTTTTACCCGCCCCCTTTCTCCGTCTCTTTTTCACATCTTAGATTAGCGACTCGCTACTTGGAATTGTCCGAAAAACAGAGTACTGGAGGAAGGAGAAGCGAGACGAACGAAAGAACTACTCACATCTTTCGTTTCTCTTTCGATTTCTTTTACTTTTTCCCCTGTTGCTTGTGCGCTTCTGTTGATTCTAGCGCCGCTCGAAATTTATACGATTTTTCCGTATCTCTACGATACTACAGTATCGTCCGGGCAATCTACTCCGTCGGTAACGTTAGCGATGCTGAAACGTTATCGTCGTACGCGAGTGACATTTTCGAATGTCCAATCGTATCTCGGCACAAATTTCGTGTATTTCTACGTCTTGAAAACATATATCGAGATGTATTTCTACGTTTAATAACGTACTGGTAAATTAAAGTCATTCGTCAGAGATCAGTAGCGGAGAGAAATCTCAGTACGGCACTGGGCAATCCGAAGCTCCTCAAACGAGAAAAGCACACATGGCGCCCATTCAGCTAACCCTTTCAGCTCTCTCTTCCCTCCCGGTACCTGTAAGTTTTCTACCAACCCACCCAGTTATCCTCCTCATGCGTCACCTTCTTCTTCCTTCTTCCACCTTTAGGTCGCTCTGCTTCGACCTCGGTAAAATCTCTTTTACGCGCCCAACCGAGGAACTCTGTCTCAGACGACTCTATGCTTTTCTTACGGCCACCATTTAAATTTCCACATGGCTTTACAGAGTATAATTCGAATTTTTTATCTTCCTCGACTTTTCGTTCGTTTCTCCTGCCGACCTTCCTCTCACCACGCAGACAGTTACAAAACTTTCCGCTAACACGTCCGCGGAGATTTCTGCTCTCCGTTTGGGAAAATTTTAGGAAGCCTTCCCGGGAAGCTAAGGTCGAAGAAACGATGCGTATCAGAAATAAATCGGGCGGTTTGAATATTTTTTTTTCTGCTCGTGCGAGCGCTAGCTCGACAATTTAAACGCACCTGTATTCTGAATTTTTCTAGGTTATGTGTAACGGGTATTGTAGTCACGTGTATCATTCCGTATTTAAATATCGATAATTTAAATCCAATCGATGGAAAAAGTTTAATATTCAATCGTGATAAATAATTTCAGCAACTTCAATATTATTGAGGAAGATACAATATATATGTGAAATATGTAAAAATTCTAACGATAAAGAATTCCCAACAGCAGCCAAAGAAATAAAGGAATACCGTATCTTGTTATTTTACCTTCTATAATCATTAGCAGAATTTTTGTTATAGATAACAAGTCGGGTAGGGTATGTTGAGCGGAGTGCCTGCGTTACCACTCTAGACCCTCACGCTGATTCGTTAAGTTTTTGCTTCGCGAGTTAAGGGAAACCAGAAATTAATTTGGGAGGTCGTCATTACGACTAAATAAAACTTTCTTTAGAAGCCCTAGTACATTCAGGATCTCTGATGTTTCACGGCGGTATGTATTTTGAACAAGGTTATGAATCAATTATCTTCAAAGGGATCGCAAAGGAATTCTCGGGTTTCGTACTGATTCACGATTTCTCTGCATTAAAATTGTACAAAAACGTGAGTATTTCCCGTTCAAAGTATACGAATTTTACTACATAAATTAATTAATCGCGCAACAATTACATTTTTCGAATAAAATCAATACATTTTACGCGAAAAATAAAATTTTAGAATAAATTTTCCCATCTATTAACCTAACGCGACGACTCAGAATCGAAACTATCGGTATGTTAGGGATGCTCAGTAATCAACGTCCGACAAGGAGTGAACTTTCCTTATCAACCGTATCGGAAAGGATTCTTGACAATGACACGACGAGGGCATTGATCAACCCCTACTTGTCTCCGAGCACTTACTCCCCTTAAAGCAAGGGTTTAAAAAAAAAAAAAAACGCCTATATAAGCCAAGCTTAGATCATTCAGCACACCAAAGAGTAGAGTGTGCAATCTTCACCCTTTGTGATCGGCGGGCACCGTACCGCAGGGACAAGCCTATGACATCATTGCCTTTATCAGATAGAGATACGAACTATTGTACCGCGAACGTTGACGCTTTATAATTATTGTTTATAAATATCGCGCCGTACCGCGATAATTAAATAACGTGCTGCCCGTGGACTTACGACGAAAACTCCTTGTGTCTCCGTACACGGCGGCCATCGACCGCAAAGGGTTAATACCGTCCCCTACGGGTACTTGCTTTGAGAGATACGGGGAAGTCTATCGATATCGAATGTCCATCACCGGGAACCATGATTATGAATTAAATAATAAAGGGAGTGTTATCAGCTTGAAACGGAAATGATCCCGATCAAGCCATAAACACGGCTTCTAAAGTCTTTTGAAGCACCGACAAGGATTTGTTGGTGAAAGACCGAGCGGAAACGGTCAAAGGCGTGTCACCGTTATCGCCAGATGACTTTATGTAGTGGTATTATGCCTCGCGAGCTGCGAATCTTTCAAAGAAACTTCTAAGGGACCGCTCGGCCGGCAGCTACACCGACCGTCGGTCGTCGACCGTCACGACCGCCGGCCCTCGACCATCGACTTAGGAGAATGTTCACTGACGTGTCAAGATTCTTCGTCGCCCCGCCTTTCTCTTCTCAATCCCGATTGACCTTCATTCGTCCCTCGGATCAAATATGTGCTTCAGATTATTCAGTGTTACTTCAATCCGATAATATTTTATATCTTGGACAAAGAAAAATTGTTTACGGTGTTCGGAGGAATAAAAAAAATCCTGTCCGATGATCGGCGAAAAACTTTGATAAATTATCGTGACGTAGCGAATCCGTAGATAAATTTTTGCGTTTCGAAAAGAAAGCATTGAAGCTTCCGATGTGTGTGTATAATCTTATTAATGTTAATGTACATGTAATGTAACGAGGCGTTGTAATAGTTACTCTGTTAACAACGGTAATAATGGATAATCTAATGTAAGCGTTTCAAAAATAATTCACCGCTCAAAATAATAATATTATTCTAATACCAAGAACTAACGAGCAAAATGAAATGTATATATATTATTCTGAACAGTGTAGTAACGACTGAATACAAAGTACAGAAATTACAATAGAGAGTCGTTATTACGAACGCCTCTTACTTCTCTGTTATTATTAACTTTTTAAATTTACTGTAAATTAATACCTCGAACCTGTAGCAATACATCGATGTGTTTTCTTCGTTGAACGCTCTTCATAATCACGTGTTTCATTTAACTATACATTTACATGCCTCCAAGGCGACAATTTGTTTACGTGTCATTATAAATGTTCACTAATCACATGTAAATCTATTTTTTGTAAAATCGGATTGTTCATCGTTACGTACGGATTCCGATGTTTTGTGTATATTGTCCGTATACAAAATTACGTTAAAATTTGTCATACACGATTCAGGATTTGAAAGTTCCTCTCAACACGAATGATCTCTGGTAGGCCAAGGGGGGGAAAATCACAATTGCAGTTCACACGCGGAAGGATTGCATCAATCGCACGGGAACTATAGTTTTCAGGTGATTGCACTGTCCGCAGGAAGTCTTAGAAATAGGATTTTCCAAATAAAACCATCCAAGACGTCGAGCATTCCGCATGTTTTTGCTAGTTCGCCTCAATGTGTTTTTACACTTCTCTTCGTTTTGTTTACAGTCACCCAGCTCATCGAGTAAGTGAATCAGAATACGAAACGTTTCTTCGGAATCATTTGCCATGCTGAACTCTCCAAACTATAATCGCACTAACACACCTTGTTTTCATTAAAATTTGTATCCAGTTCGATGATACAAAAACCACTAAATTCTTTTCTTCGTAGGTCCGTATAAAAATTAATTCCTAGATGGACGAAGCGTTGTATCGTGTAATGCAGAACTACGTTAAGTACGAAATTTTGGATAAGGTTATGGCCGGTCAACTTAAGTCCATAAATATTAAAAATAACTGTTCAACTGACAAAAAACCACAAACTTCTTGCTGTACGAAAGGTTTGTAGAAATCGTATTTGTATTTCAAAAACATTTTCGGTTGTGCCAAGTCCGTACAACACGTCGCGAAACATTACTCGAGCAGTATGTTGATCGAACTTAGTATTTCAGATTGAGTTCGTTGAAATTTTTAATTGATTTACATTGTATTCAATGTATGCGTGTCATTCTCGATTTGTATGGTTTTGTTTGTCTCCAACAAAAAAACGAGAGAAATTGTACATTCTTCTTTTCAGACACCAAGAGTTAATAAAAAATATTTCAATGCAATAGAATTATATAAATAAATATTTTCGTATACGATCGGTTGTATTTGAATTTAATTTTCGCATAAGACGATAGATAGTCAATCCGAACTACATAGTGTTTTAGTGACCGCATGAAATGTCAGCAAAGTAAACGGTCGAACACATGGCCGCATCGTAATTCGATTAAAAATTGTTCGTTGGTTAGACGCGTATTTTTCGATTGCCGCTCGAAACTTTATTCCGTGAAATCTTTTCGTTCGTACCGAATCAGCGAAACGAGCACAAAAACAGGGGCTGAAGCAACGGCTCGGTTGAATGTGAATACGACAAAGGATGCCGAGGAAGACCTGTGCCCCATACAACGTACACGGTAAGACTGAAACTACACAGTGACCGTAGAGCCAAGGGAGAGCGAGCATTATCTCTCTCCCTCGCTTTCCTTCTCGCTCTTATACCGTCCTTCTTCGTCTTCTTTTCTTCTTACTCTGCCACACCTCCCTTACGGCCGCAACTGCCTCTCCCTCTTTCTCTTACATGTTCCCTTCCTCTTCCCCACCCGGCATGGTGGACGCAGGACAAAAAAGTGGTAGGGTCCAGGTATAAGGGCAAATTCTGAGCTATATATACCTATCCATACTTTAAAACTCTTAGGGAAATACGAGGATTTTCATAAATTTGAACAAGCAGTTTGCTTTAGCGACGAGAATAAAGCATTTAGAAATGTACTAATCAACGCCGAAAAAATTCGAACGAAACAGAACCGAACTCTTGTATCGATGAACCTATTACCCTTTTTTAAAAAATCAATGTTTCGGTAATATTGGTAACTTTGTCATTCGAAACTGTGCAATTCGTTTCAAAATTTACAAGAATCCGTTTAAGTGGAAACACGCCATTAAAACTGTAAATAAAAAACGAGTAATAAATAAATGATACATCGTAGCTGTATCGGTTGAATTTGTTCACTTAAATCGTATCGAATTAAGCGAAATTGTATTACGAAGTAAACATTTTTTTTTTACTATTTTCCGATTATCTACGTATTTGTTGTACGTAGAAATTCTTTTTAAAAATTCTATCGAATAATGATTCTTAGCGTGTAGTGGTATATATTTACATGTAATATTACAGTACATTGATTGTAACAATGTATCGAAATTTGTAAACGATTATGAATAGTAATATAAAAAAAAAAAATGTTATCAATATTAAATTATTCGAAATTGTTAAAATTAAACATTCATATAATATTGGTACGCTAATAAAATTGACAGTTTGCATTAGAAATACATATCGGCAATGTTGCGCCATCTAGCGTTGCACGGCTCTACTACTACATACCGAACAACGTCGCGTATTTATATTTTATTTAATTCGTTCTCCAACAATGATTTTTATATTCATCCATAGTAACGACCGCAAAATGTACGAAAACTTTCACTTCACATGGTGCGAGTTAATTAAGACTCTCGTGTAGTTTGCAAGATTTATTCATCTTAATACCAATTTACTGTGCAGTACAAAACTTATCCAAGTTGAAAGCGTTTTGATTAAATTGTACCTCTGCGAACTTTTTTAACTGGACGTAGGAACACTTTAATTTGTATAACATCAATTCGAAAACTAAATTGAGTGCTTAGCTGCACGCATAAAGACCTGCGTTTAGAAAGCTTAAAGAATAAGAAAAACCTCTTGCCTGTTGTCAACCCTTGTCCAATCCAGACGATCTCTTTAACTTCGTGTTCAATGAAACTCGATTGAAGTCGCTGCCAAGCAACTACTAACTTGCCTTCAGGTAAATTACAAGCCGAAGCACTGATTTGTCCTACCCAGCAATTTTAACCACAAATGTGCCGCGACGTTTAGGTCGTATAACTATTAGAATTATTTTTCTGTTCTTTGACGACGGAAGAACAATTTTTTTAATACCACCTACACTATAATCGACATTACCTTGTTGCTATACCGTTCAGTTTTAAGCTACACCGAAATACACAATCTACATATACGATGGCGTTATCGTTTCTCCGAACTGTATAACCGAAATTCAATTCCTCCAATTATTTCTGTTTCTATTAATTTTCAAATCCAATACCGAGAATAATCGTAGTTTCTTTTTTATTTTTATTTTTTTCACGCGCCACGTGTCCTAATTTTTTTAATTCGCGGTGAGCGCGAGTTTCAGCTTACAGAAGGATCGGGAGTCGATGCAGATTAAATTATTATGATGACGACGAAGGAAAAAAAAGGTGGAGGCCACGAACGGAACAGGAAATTATGAACGAAAAGAGAAGGAGAATAGTCGAGAAACGGTCTACCGAGCAGCTAGAGAAGGACAAGCTACGAAAAGACCATTTGTGAGCAAAAGTGAGAAACTATATAGCAATGCATTGGTACCACTTGCGCGAGGCGGGAGCGAGAGGGAGCGAGAGAGGGACAGAGGGACAGACGACAACCGAGGGGGAGGGGACGGAAGAGGGAGAATTACGACGAGAGGGTATAAGAGAAGGAGAATCTCCGTTTGATCTTGCCGCCGCACGCGATCCCACACACATGTATGCATGTTCTGGCCTCTCAATATGGATTCGCATGAATGCACTAACACATCGCGCCGGTTAAAATCTCCCTTCTCTCTCACCTTGCTCAGTCCTGCTTCGATCGACAGTGCACGCCGGGCACTCTGTTGCTCTTGGATGTGTATAATAAACACCGTGCGAGCCAACTCAGCCGAGTCGCCTATAATTTCTCGCGGAAAATTATATGTTAATGCGCCCTTAATGGCGTCGTTCGTTAACGGGATCGTTGTACAAGCCCGAGGGATAGAACCGTGCCGAGAGCGCGATTCGATTCGCTCGAGCATGCCGCGAGTCGTCATTCAACAAACCCCCGGTCATAGTTTCTTGTATTGCCTTTTCTTATCGAATATACACATACGGTTCTTAACAAAAAAAAAATCTCGGGAAAATATCCTTAAGGCTGATATTTTATTTAATGCGCGCACACGAGCGGCAGCCACCGAGTATTTAAACCACGGTTCAGTATGCGCATAATTCAATGACTGCGTATTCCTAACCTGGATGGAAATGATTTTTCTTGTTTTCTTTCTTTCTTTCTTTCTTTTTATGCCGTTGTAATTGCAAAACAGTATTCTTTTCGGTACGTCGTCGGTATTTCCACGGTCTAAATACTTTTCAACCGATAATAATCGTTTCGTGTAAATCATTTTTCTCGTAAATCGACGCGAGGTCTGTTGCGCGCTGCGCGCGGTAACAAACGCATCGAATTCAATTTATCACTAATACTAATTATAATTACACACCGAACGACCGTAATTCGCGAAAATGAAATTCAAGTGGGCGACCGTTAACCTGTTACGTACCGAACGATTGTTATCTCAAAATTGAAGTTTATTCCCCGTGTATATACGTTGCGTTTAAAAATACTCAACGAAATAGGGAAAATTAATTTTTTTCGCGCACAAAATGTTTTTTTTTTTTTTTACGACGCTACGACGTGTACTATTTATAAATGGAAGACCAGCACCTACAAGTATCTAATAATATTCGGACACTTGTACAACCGTGCAGTGTAAAACTTAGTACCGTGAGTTTCTACGGAAATTTTTTTTGTTCACCGACGAGTCACGAGAACGCGACACACAGAATCGCTTTTACGTACCGAAATCCAATATCAACGGAATTATTTGATCTTATTTGAACAGATTTTTTTCTCACCGCAAAAACACGATGAAAAAAGCTTCTGAAAAAATTACCTCGCGCTTTATTCGGGTCTTAAACTTCGTACGTTGAAAATATCGCGCGATATTCGAATAATTTTTAATCCCGGGGAAAAAGACGTTTTTCCGTTTACTCTCTAAATAGGACACCGGTGCTCGACGGGTTAAAGGGACCCATTATCGGGCATTTAATAAATACTGTACAGAGGGGTGCACCAACCGAGGAACACGTTTCTATATTGTTACACGTGCTTGGCATTCCGTACGATCGACGGTCTTCGCGACATCTGTTCCAGGAGCAACAGCAGACGACGCACGGAGCCGGAAGGTTAATCGAATCCGTCTGCAACGAAAAATCAGTTACCGCGATTGGAATCGTCGTCGGTTATGCAAAACGTTCCGCGCCGGTATCGTTCGCGGTAAGCGGATAAAGACGATACGCGCCGGAGCCTCCTGAAGGTAATACTCATGACTGTTTGATCGGCCTCTTCGGACAGAGAGAATTTCCCGTGGGTCCACGGTAGCGGAACAAAGTCCTCAAAGAATGAAGATCGCCCAGCTAAAAACGTGGCAAGAGAAGTGGCGCCTTTGACCCTCATTGTCTGCGCTCTTTGCCCGTCGCATGCACGGCCTAATGGACTCTGTTTATCTTTTTCGCTTTCTTCTCTCCCCCTTCGTCTCATTCGCGACAATACAGACATACTCCCCCTCTTTCCACCCTCTTCTCTCCCACCCCTCCCCGTTCCTTATACGCGTAACTAGACTTAACCGAGCCCCGTCCCTTTTTCTTCCGTCACGCCGACCATTTTTACGTTCAATTTCCTACGGATTCCGTGCGATCGATTCCCGCGTAAATCGTTCGCGGTCATTCGTCAATTTTCGGAAAGTATCTCGCTGGGGGGGATTTTTTTTTTTGCATTCGAAATGTCACACCGTGAGATAACTCCTGTCCGATCGTTGCGCGAATCGAACCTGGACGAGTCTCGTTCAATGGATTGGAGAAATTTGCACGAAAGTACGAATAAATGATGATAATAAGTACTTTGTAGAATTAGTAATTATGGGCATCGTTCTACAGGCGGTGTCGTTTTTGAAGTTAATTTAAAGCGGAATAATTGGGTCGGCGATTTTGAAAATGTCCAATGAGTCTAAAATCTGGGGAAATTTTAGTTATTAATTAATTTGCGTTTCACTGCTTTACTTTATGATTATGTGGAAAAGAAAAATATATTAAAATACATCGACTTAGGTGAACGTCGATCGATAGTACATTCTAGTGGTTGTTTCTTGAAACAGCGATTAGAATAAATTTTTTACGTTTCGAGAGTGGCGGTCTACAAAGAAATTAAATATTTGGACGAGAATAAAAAATCGCAAATGATTGTACGTTTCCAGCATTTGTAAGGTTACGATTTTCAACTGTATAGACGATCCTTATCAATGGTTGAAATAAAAAATTCATTTTAATCACTGTTTCAACAAACAGCTACTACAGTTATTTTACGATGTTGATTTTAAGCCACGACGACTGGTAGGTACTATTTCTGAAGGACTATTGATTTAAAACGTGACAAAATACTTGTAGTTCGAACTATCAATTTATTTTCTATAACCATTTCCACCTCTCGGTTAATTTAATTTGTATAAAAAGATTTTCGTGCTTTGTATCAAAGCATTCCTTTGATGCGGATTTCAAGCGATCAGTATCATTAAGCTTTTCGCTAATTAAAACTCTTTAACAGGATTAGAATAAATACCATATTTGTTATGACGGGTATACGTAATTCAACATTGTCACGACAGACGAGAATTTCTTTGCGATTAACTAACGATGATCGTCTTTTTAACAAACCTGTATGTAATTTGACCAAGTTGTCGATTGTAAAAATCTGTTGTGTGGTCTGGGCCTGATTTAAGTCTTGGATACAGTGTATAATGCCGAATGAAAGTATTCGTACAGCGAGAAAGTCGAAGTGATACACATTACTAGAAAAATAGAAAAATTTGTCGTGGAAAAGGATTATGTGCCACTAATTCATAACTGAAATAAATACGTATATAACAATGAATAAAATTATAGACACAGTCTATGAATAAAATTAAGTTTGTAACTATAATTTATACATTGTATACTTTCATAGTTCACTGTAGGGTAGGCGCTCTGTGTTACGTTTAGAATTGTAGTACAGAACCTATTATTCGTCATCAGTGATAAGCGGTGAAGAAATGGGATCTCTACTTTACTGATTATGTAATAAAATACAAATGTCCATAGGTTGAACTCGGTTCGTAACCGATGAACTCGTACAAAGGAATAAAAAGGTTCGGTTCGATCGTTTCCAAGATACTTAGTTCTTTTTAATTCGCGGGTTGAAAGCTCTTTGTACTATTACAGATGCTGTAGAATGATTAAATTAACAGGTGACCTCGGAACGAGTATGTTCCATGGATATCATTTTTCTGCAGGTTCAGCGGTATCAGAACTGATTCCGAGTAGTGTTAATTTAAAATGGCCCCTTGCGCTGGCTCGATTGCAGAAACGACGGCTATTCATTTTATGTACGAACACGCAAATGGCAACACGAAATGTCAGTCCACAGTAATCACGCAAAAAGCTATAAGCTTATAAACTTCTCTATATTTCAAACACGATTTATTCGGGGATCTGTGTTTCGCGGAATAATTTTTACTTTCCGGCCCATTAATCCTTTAGATGTTTGAAGCTACAATTTCGAAACATCCCATACAATTTATACGCGAACCCTCGCACGATAAACCTTTTCTACAATTCTGCGCGCAGAACGAACCGAAACGTTGATTCACGTTGAAATTCGTTCGAAAGAAATCGCATTAAAAAATCAGAGATTTTTCAAAATTGATTTTTTCGTGCACGAGACCCGGCACGGTACGATTTTATCTACAAATTTTCGATCTACGTTTGTCGAGGGATTCCTCTCTGTTCCGTCTAGCACGAATCACGGAACCCGGAACACGATGTACGCCCACGAGCTCGGGTGTCTGGCTCCTTAAAAATGTTCTCGTTCACCGAACATCTCGCGTCTCGTGTATAATTGTATGTAGATATATTCCGTTTTGGAGTACTCGAGGCGTGAGCACGGCGTGCATCGATACCAGTGATACCAGGTGCCCCCCTTTGGTCGCATAAGAGATTGACACACAAATTGAAATAAGCGACGCAACGACACTGAGAAACTGAATGACAAAAGGGTGGTAGTGGAGGAACGAGAACGGCCGAATGGTGGGGAGCAAACAGTGAGAACAGTGCTACAGACAATAGAGACAATTATTGCACACAGACAAGGAGATGATGGATCAAACGCGGTACCATTTCGGCGCCCCCTTTATCTTCTTTCACTTGTCTTCTCCGCCCCCCCTGCCCCTCTCCCCCCACTACTTTCCTTGCGGCGCGTTTTCTTTTTCTCTTATCATAATATGTTTCGCGTTTATTTCGCCTTTTACCCTGTTTAGCTTTGATACAGGCATGCGAAACACGATTCAACACGTGCGTCGCACACTAAACTACTCATTTCACTGAAATTACTACGCAAACACGGTGCTTTCATGCTATGAACCTATCATTTAATGAAATAACGTATCTCTTTCGCCGATACTTGGAAGACACTCCGGGGAACGTTTAATGTACAAAAAGTAGATTAAATTGCAAATTCTAAGCATTTTGTAGGCTTTGAAAAAATCGTATCCAAGCGTGTAAAAATACGGCCAATCGAAATTTTATATCGATCTCGGGCGAGCGTGAAAATTTCACCTTATTCGGGTTTCTTGAACCTTACGAAATTCGATGATCGATCGCGTCGCCTTTTATTTGTGGATATTAGAACGAAACGTTATCATTGGTTCCATTTGACTCGAAACGATCGATCGACTATGTTTGCTTAGATGCACGGTAGTGGTAGTAGGAAAAAGATAACGAGGACAATAGGGAAGTACAACAGTGAGAGAAGCTGACTTCACAAGGAACTTCTTCTTGAGAGAAGAGTTTGGAGTTAATTTTGGACTCCGGTAGCCAATTAAGGTTGCACCTGTAATTCTGAACTACCCTGCATTCTTTGACTTCCCGTGTTTGAATACTGAAGATATAAGTTGCTGTTTTTGCACGTAAAGTCTTTTGTTAAAATTTTACACGTGAAATAATTAATTAAATAATCTGGTAAAAGGTACGAAGATAGAAATGCTAAATTCCACCGTTATGTTTGTTCTTCACAAACAGAACAATATTTGTATAAATGATTTTCTTCTGCCATCAAAAATCAACAAAATAATTCTTTAGAAATGAATATTAAGAAAGGAGGTAAAATCTTAAAAAGATAGTGAAGTATATACTGAAGATATAAGTTGCTGTTTTTGAACGTAAGGTCTTTTGTTAAAATTTTGCACGTGAAAGAATTAATTAAATAATCTAGTACAGGTTGAAATATACGTTACCACTTGCAATTGTATCTTAAAAAGTTTTAAATTTCACGAACAATGAGACTGAGAAAGAAATGTCGTACTATTATACATAGAATAGTCTCTTTAAGTAATTTCCTTTACGTTGAATAAAAATTGTTCGAATCAAGGATTTTATTTAACGGTTAAAGTACCGAAATCGTTTGTGATTTCAGCGACAGCCGACTCGTTCGCTCTAAGCTGAAAAAGTAACGTTACAAAAGAATAGTACTGCTCGCATTGAACGTTCTTTGAAATCAAACAGAGGACAGTCCTTTGAAACAATGATTGGAGGATTTAAAGAGTTATTTCAGGTCATAGGGTTAAGTGAGCCACCCTGTATAAAAGGGAGCAACGCATGAGCCACCCCCTGTTGTCGTGGCACACACGGTTGTGGGAATCCCCTAGCGTGAGCCGAAGATCGGAAGAGTGGGCGGGACCATTTGTGATCGTGCCGTTTGATACCACGTGCTCGGTGTGGTTAAAGCACAGGGGAACTTCACGTTCTCTCATTTTGATATCAAAGAGTCCCCTTACAAGAATCTCTAAATCGATGTTCTTTGACTTTACAAAGCTTTCGCCTGTAACGTCCCTTCGTCGCCTGGCTCCTTCATCTTCTGTTATTCTTAACTCTTATTTTTGTACGGTTCACCCTCACGTGTACCAAGAGTGACTAGTAAAAGCTTTCACTTTATTGCCGATAATTGCAGAAGAGGAAGGGTTGTTGTTCAAAGAAGCTTGTTAGATGCGACAAACGAAGGGTCAGGAAGGCACGATCTTTCCCGCAGTATATTGTGTGCAACGCAGTGTCGTGGACAAGTACGTTTTCTCTCACGTTCAACTAGTAACGTATAATAATAATACGGCCAACGTTGAAAATACAATTATTATTTTTTTTTTCTTCCCCCGAAGATTCATTTGAGTAACATTTTGGGATATTATACGAAACCAGCTTACAGTCAAAAATTGTAACGATGTATCGACAGTTTACAAATTTTGTTAGGGCTGTAATTAATCAGGATTGTATCGACAACATTTGAAGAAGATTTGACAACGTATATAATAGTCGTGAAACAAAACAGAAGCACAAAACATTAGCGTTCTATGTTCCATTCCTTTCTTAAATAGAAATCACATCTGATAAGTAAGGTTTGATTGCTCGAAAATTTTGTTTTTTTTTTTGTTAAAATATTGCAGCTTTGTAGAAGGGCCCGACACAAGTATCGAGTAATTTCTGTTTGATCCAGTTTTATTTCTTACTGGTGAAGCTATTTCTTGAAGAATGGGAGAACGAAGTTGATGGAAACAAAGATTTCCTAGCTCCATTAATATTAAAAAAATTACAAGAATAGTTAAATAAAAAGCACCCGTCTTTTATTACAACATCTTTATTGAAGAAAATATAAGTAAAATTCCATTCTAAATATAAATATGCGTGTTGTACCTACTCGACGACACGTTACATTGACGAGAATAACTGATTAGTGATCATGATAATACGAGCTATCTTTCATCATTCTGTTATTATGTACTTTTGACATTCACTCAATTATTATACGCGCGATACGAGATAAACGAATATAATAGTCAGGTACTCTCTACTTTGTTCACTTACACGAATCACACTATTGTTTGCATTGTAAATCATACACCCAATGTATAATCTAACGAATACATATCATTTGCAATTATTTATTAAATAAAAATAACTGTTTAAAGTTGCCTTGAAAATGAAGATATTAAAGAAAATATTAATCTTATAAAATAAAATCTTTATGTTTATTTTTGTAAAGAGAAAAATTTAAATACTTATGCTCACTAATGTTACTATTGTAAATATTTGTTATAACATGAACCATTGTATAGTTAAATAAAAAGCACTTAGTAACAAATATTAACAAATTTACTCAAACCCGCTCCAGAGGATTCTCATTGAAATTTCAATTTAAAAAAAAAAATAAATAAATAAAATAAAATTCTTTCACAATATCATGGAACACAATTCGTTAAACGTTCACTCGTATACTTTTCCCGTACTCGGTTTAATTATCAAGTTATTAGGAGAAACGCCCGCCATTATTCTAGGGTTGGTTTCATTTCTAAAGGCGAAGCAGAAGTTACAAAAATGTGCCCGATACTTGTCTCGGTTTCCTCTACAAAGCAGCAAAATTTAAAAAAAAAAAAAAGAAAGAAAGAATCACGAACTTCTCGAGTAACCGATGTTCCATTGTACGCGGAAGACCAAAGGCAGGGATGACAATATCAAGAAAGCTTGAAGAAACTTTAACCGTAAAGGTTTATTGGCGTGAAGGAGTGTGGAGCGTGTCTACATCAAAGCGACCGCTTCTGAACTCTATTCCCTTTCTACTTGAACCCTCACCGTCATCTCGTCACCACCTCCACTTCTATCAACTACCACTGACGTCCATTCGCTCTGCCAAGGTTGTGCACGCAACCAGACAGTAACCCCCGAATGTGCACCCTACCACCATTTACCACGTATGAGTTCCTGTACCGGTGGTGGTTATTAACATCCATTACCATCTCAAACGAGTCGCATTGCGACGTACGATCGAAACACGGGTTCGAATAAACCAACTTGGATATTATTTTTCAGTCTCCTGGAGCGGTTAATTAGGCAGCACTGTCCGAGTACCTGCGACACCCGACCATTTGAATTTCGAGCCGAGTAAAATCGTTTCATCGAACCAACCGAATACTTGGCCGTTCGAATATTCGTGTCTATGACCTCTTTGAACGCTGACACAGCTTTATCAATGCCCTATATCTTCTTCCATTCTCCTTGAAGAATTATGTCGACTATAGATGCTTCAAATATACGGATACAACGGGTTAGCAGAGTTCGTTAGTTCGTGGAGTACGAACAGGATAATAAAATAATTACAACGATAAAAAGTACAACGGTGGAACCACCTGGACGAGTTTGGAAGGGTGAAGCTAAAATGAATTTTAACCGTCTTGAGATTACGGTACGTCGAGAAGGATAGAACGCGGCCGAGGAACGTTCTTTTTATTTATGGACGTATTAACACACCTCCAAATTTGCAATATCAAATCTCGACCGTGAAACACTGTGGGCGTAACGCCTATGATTTAGGGCGTTCTTTTTCGCTGGCAGTGTCGACTACTCGCCCGGTACAAATTACTCGCGATCACGAAATTCAAGAACACCGTTTGTTTTCGTATATTCAAAATAAAGTGCCACCCAATTCGATATCCGAATGCAACGATAACACGAAATATCAATCGAAGTTGGTTCGCATCGGTGTTGGGCACAATCTTGAGGCTGATTCACACTATCCGTCAGGCAACCGTCCGTCGACCATCCGTCAAGACAATCTTCAAAGGGACCGCCTGGCGGAACGGTGACGGGCAATGTAAATACCTACACGCAAAATCCATTGAAGAATGTTTCGACGGACGGTTGTCCGACGGTAGTGTGAGTCAGCCTTTATTCGGATAATGACTAACGAATGAGAGTAACGGAAGATTGTTTATTCGTGGGTAATGAATAATTTATTTAAAAAAAAAAGTCATTCCGTAGGAACGTGCAAGTTTTAGACCGACTGTCTTGATTATTCATCCTTGACCGGTTTAAATATTTGTGAATCGAGTCGGAGCGCGATGTTTAAAGAATATACGTACTTAAATACGGAACAATTTCAGAGTGTACGGGAGAAATTAACTAAAACTTCGAGCGCTTTTATTAACCGGTATTAATTAAGTAGCTTCCAGTTTTGAGTAAACTTTGAAATTGAACAATTGAATATCTTCGAAATCATTGATTTTCGTCAATGTTTAGTCAAGTTGATGACTGATTCTAAAACTCTCTATATGTTCTCGTATTTGATTTATTTAACGCGATACTATAATGGTTTTTAGAATTTGTCGATTGATATAAAATTTCAACGAGAATGCTTTATCATTTTTTCGTTCCAAATACTGTTGAACAAATAACGGTGTTAGAACGATTGTTTAAAAGATTTTTAGGTTCTTATTTATCTAAAAAATCATACGGTGTTAATCAATTTTTGCAAGATACTGATTTGAATATTAATATTAAATTTGTTACATTTTCTAGCCTACTATAGGGATTGATAAATTACTGTTTTATTGCACATTGGAGCAACGAATAAGAGTGATTATTCTTCGTTGAAAATAGGAGCAGTATTTTAAAGTCAATAAGAAACGATAACTCTTCACGAATTCACAAACGCATAATAAGATTTAAAAACATACATAGTTTTGTGAAAAAAGCCAAGTTGACCTTGAAGTTTCCACGACTAATGAACCCGACAAAAAATTCAGTTCCTCTCTCGGATTTACCCTTCCGAATGGAGCACTTTTCGCATAAAAAATTTCCTTGTATCCTCAAGTGTCCAAGAAATAATGGTGTCTTAATTATTCGTTACGATTTACTTCGAATTGTCAATTATGGAAGAAAGCATGATAACGGGGAATTCACGTCGTCTCGACGATTGTATTGGTTTTGCTGAATAATTTATAAAATCGCTAATTGATATTCACGATTGTCAAAGCGTAGACTTACAGCGTAACATATGTATTGTTTTGATAAAGATAGAGCACATGTAGCGACAGGGGGGGATGGTGGGATGAAAATGGAGGAAAGAACGAACGGACGTGGAACCGGAACGATCGCGGAGGCTCGAGAGAAAAAAAGGTAGGGCACGAAGAGAGGAACGAAACTGCGACTGGCAGAAAAGCTGGTGGAACGACTCGAGAAGAAAACGCACGGCTGCGTTCGGCGGTGGGCACGGGCACGTCAAGAAAGAGAGCTCGATTCGTGAATACACGTTCCCCGAGACGCGCAAAGCTCTCGTAGTTGGAAGCAGAGTAAAAGAGAGGGAATGGGAGGGAAAGAGAGTTGATCTCGGTGAAAGAAAAAGGTGGAGGAGAGAAAAGAGAGACAGAACGGGGCACAGAGGCGACGAGAAAGAGACAGAGTGCAAACGAAAGGAAGAGGGAGCAGAAGGAAATAAAAATACAGGGGAAAAAGGAGTGAAAGAGCCAGTGATAGAGTAAGAGATAAATAAAACGGACCCGAGACGTGTAAACATTGCAGTGTATTTTGGAGTGAATGATTTTCGGTGTTACGCACGAGGACATCGACGCTCGTTATTTTTTCGAGGTTTGCTAGACGTTGGAGCCAAACATCGGCGAGTTTGATCGTAGATGGTTGAAGCGGAACACGCTCGGTCCTGCGGCAGGAAGAGACGATAGACAAGAAAGGAAGAGGCAATGAAGAAGGTGGAGGATAAGGAAGAAAATAGGAGGGAAGAAGGAAAAGAGGCGGTGTGGAGAAAGAGGAGGTGGAGAAAAAACAGAGTGAGAGAAGGGCTGGAAGAAATAGGAGAGAAAAGGAGCGAATGAACGAGCGAGCGAGAGGGAGAGGGATTTTAAGAAAGGAATCGGTGCTCTTAAAAGAGAAAAGACAGCAGTGGACTTACTCGGTATATCCGACAGTGCTTGTATTTGCTAATGCCGTGATGACGATGCGTCTCTCCGGCGAGACCGACGTTCCATGCTCGAAAATGTCAACTCTTGATCGAGAAATGGTACGAGCCGAAACGCAGACACATTGTAGCTCTCTTTCTCGTCCTTACTTTCTCGCTCTCTCCTAGCGACGACGATGATTCGGCGTGAACTCTCGACACTTCGACACGACGCACACACGCACCACACTCTCGAAGAAAAATACACACCGCACGGATTCCGCGGAGTAATAAAGCCGACTTGACACGCGGAAGGCATGCAAAGTGTTTCCCGGTCGCATCGAGTAAACAGAAACCACGATGAAGTCACGGGAAATCGGACACGGTTCGACTAGGCATTTCGCGGCTCGTCTCTCAGGCACATCTTGGTCGCCATCGAGATCTAACACGAGTGCGCGCGCGGGACGCGCACTCTTGCGGCCCCTGCCCAAACTTGCCCCTTCAAAGGCCGGCCAATCAACGTGCCGCATGGCCTATGCCCTTGCCGCGAGCAGTCCTGTATCTAGTTGACGCGCCGTCATTCATTCATCTCTTGGAATTTTGTTTTTCCGGAATTGTTTCGGAACGATCGATTTCTTTATTCCGATGGCTATACAATCGAACCGTTCGTTACTCGTACGTTACGACTTGCGAAAATATCGTCAATGAATTTATTTTTGTTTTCTACGCATAACTAATTAATGTTACTACGAAGAAGTGCGCATACACACACACACACACACATATGCTCGGTGATGTACGTGTGTATAGTCGCCAGTCACGTACCTAATTGATTTAGCACCTCCGTGGTCGCAAAATTTTGTAATAAAGTTGAAAACAGTTTACTACGGACGTTTCATTTTGATAAATATATATATTCGTTCATTAAATGTTGATAAAGAAATACGAATCAAATTTTACTTTACAAACGAATAAATAATTCTTTCCGGAAATTCATTTTGCAGTTTAACGATATTTAAATTTTTTTAAAATAAACATTGTATGAAATATATTTTCAGTTAAAATGAAGCGGATAACTTAAATTGCAGGACTATATAACATTTGTTTGTACTCTGTCTACGTAAACGCACATTTTTTGTAACATTTATATATATTTCATAAATTGTTCATTTCTAAAAATAGTTTATCATAACTTGTTAGCTCGACTTATTTCAAGGAATCCAGTATACAACAGCACGAATTGTAATAAGTGATTAAACTTAAAAAATAGGGTAGAAATATTTTGTTTATTTGTTCGAGAACCATAGGGGGCACAGACGTAACGATTTTTCGGACGGTAATTAGTACAAATATCGTTGATACGACTGTTCGAATGGTAATTGTAAAGTGTATGGGGTTGCTGTGCAACCTGCCGTACAACGCAGTCGTGTTGAATGGCTGTACGGCGCTGCCATTCGACTATCGTTGCAACTCGACGTACGACTCATCGTAGAATAAATCGTTACGTCTATGGCCCTTATTACGCGTATATTGAAACTAATTTATAACATTTAAGAACCAATTACTGCAGTTGCAAAAGACTTTTATTTTATTATCAATTTCAGGTGATTTGTACACAAATTCAACTTGTGGATAGTGATATCTTGTAAAACACGTGATGTTAACTAATAAAGAATTACATTTAGTCGTATTATACATTAATAATGTATATAATTATATAATTTATGAATATGTGTACGTTGTGTTATTTTCATTAAATGTTTTTGCTATTTCAGGTAGTTTACTTATTATTAATATCTTAAGCATAAATTACACTTCGTACTAAGATTATAATTTTTCCATTTTTTTTTGTCAGGCATTTATTATCAATATTTAATATTTGTAATAAATTACTATTTATTATCTGTCTTATAAGTACAGCTAGAGGTATATAAAAATCTATTGTAACAAGCAAATTGTACGTATAAAGGATTCGTAGATATGTCAGTATCGTTCTATGGAATTAGCGCGTTATTATCTATGCCCCTTGAGGTTTGCCGTAACCTCTCATTATTTACATATGTATGTTAAACGTTTAAAATAATGAGGTTAACACTTTTTTCATCTACAAATACTTAGAGAGAGAATATAGCTATGAATGATTTGTAACATTTCTAAAAAATTTAAAACATATGATACTGCACCTACGATACCATGTAATTAACACGTTTTTCTGGCTGATATCGTATACGTAGTAATTATTGTCTACCAACGTTTACGTACTTCGATGCTTCATTTAATTGTACTGTATCAAGTGAATGGTGAAGCTTTAATTAGCAGTTAGCGGTTCCAATTTTGCAAATTCCATTTGTTTAAATGTCTAAATTTCAATATTTAATATTTTATGACGACGTTTCAAAGAGTATAAAATCACTTTTTAATTTTCTCTATCTCGACCTTGATTGTTTCTCGACAAAATTATTACGATTTGCAGCCCGGTTTGTGCACTCGATATCATATGATCTAAACTGCTTTCTGCTTAGTTTCTCGTTTTCTCCGCGTTAACGAATGGCGCCATCGTCGTGCTCTATGTCACTCGAACACGCAGCTATGTTGGAGAACACCACGAGAAGGAAACGTTTATAGCGCGCGATGCGATTAACAAACGTTACACGATATTTAAATTCGAACGAAGCGGACAGGGCCTGACAAGGATGAGGATCAATTTAACTTCTCGTTATGCGGTTCGGTAGCTATGAAATCGCATCAATACGCCTCACGTTATACACCATTTCTCCCTTCTACTTGCTCCGCGTTATCGATTGTTACGAACGCGCCACCTGATAATGCGTTAAATGTGCACTTCTTTTAACCGAAATCGCATATCCTTGCATTTACTTGCCGAAGGAAGCGAACATCATCTAATCGGGATCATGTGCACCATATAAAATTAACGTACGCTTTGTACACTGTGTGGCACGGAGGTAAGTCGATACAACAAACATAGAAACAGTTTTTTCTGCAATAATTTATGCCGTATTACATATTGTACAAGCTAAATATTCATTTTCGCCCAACGCTTTTTTTGCGTAACATAAGCATGTGTTTTTGACAAGTTGAAATGTTTTGTACAAAGTACAGATTTTTCAATTTTAGTTTGGATGTTTTGTAATTTAGTACATAGAAATACTCATTTTGTCAAGTATTACGATAATCTTGTGTATTTTCATTATTGCCGTCGATATTATTACTATTTCGTCCTTCGTTAATACACGCTAATTAAAAAAACACTTATCACGTGAATATTTTATTCAATTAACATTATTGTTATAATTATATAAAATTGGTATAATAGTTTAACGTTACGTTATCATTGTAAGAGATGAAAATTATTTCTTTAATTTTATTATATATTTTCGTATGGAAAAAATATAAGAACCTCTAAATATTTTATAATGTATTACCTACGTAAGGTAGAACGGAAATCAATTTTTGTTATTAAATTAATAACAATCGTTTCGCTTGTCAATTAATTTGGAATTTATCCATTATTAATTATGCAATGCAGTATAAAATGAATTACCTACGTTTCTATCTGTATCGAAGACAAATATATTACTACACCTTAATTATTTTGTACACAAAGATTGAATGGTAAAGACGAGTACTGCGCAGTTCAAAGTTAAAGATTCACATACGTGTTCGAATATCTATATCGCTAAGTCGGTATCGAATATTTTAAAAGGTTTAACATAAATTAAGAGGTAGGCGTGAAAGTAGACTTTGAAGACACAATAATTGTTTCACTTCTGATATTTCATTGACTCTTGTCATTGTAGACGAAACATTAACATAATTGTTTTGAGGAGCGTGTTACCACTACTGTCCACATTACGCGAAGTAATAACACGGCAATCTAGACGCAATAAAGTTCGCGATACTGTCAAATTAACCGTACAATATACAAGCATGTATTTATTTCACAATTACTGCTAGAATACGAATTGTCTATAATTTTGTCATAGAAATGATACAATATATTTTATATCGATAATAATCTACCAATGCATTAATAAAAAAAGTGAAGATATAAAGATTTTTCGAATAGAAACGGAATACCTGATCTCTCCTTCGACATTGAAACTCTTAGTATTGGAATTAACGAGTCATTACGATGTTTCACCTAAATTTATTTTTCTTTCGAGTAATCAAGGTCAAAGTTTCGTTAAAATTCTTATTATTAAAATTAACGAGTTATTACGATGTTTCATCTAAATTTATTTTTAATCAAGGTCAAAGTTTGTTTTCAAGTAAAAATACATTTATCGAATGATAATTTCAGCTCCTTGATGACGGCAAACATCTAGCTCGACTGTAGCGCCGGTAAACTGACAAATATTGGTTTACGTTTCTCTAATAAACGATAAGATACTCGTAATACATCTATAAAAAATGATAAAAATTGTTAGTAACGGTGAAAATATTTTGCATCGTACACTTTTAAGATTTGATGAAATTACGGTGAATGTTTTTAACATTGAGTGATTAGAATTGCAAAGGATAATGTAACCAGTCGATATAAAAATAAAAAACGCATGTATTATAGATTAGTCGTGTTTACACGATTTGTTTCATTAAAAATGCGTACACGATCAACGATACATTATCGTGAAAGTAAAGTAGCTTTTCATCAATTATTTTCGCTGCTGGTTCGTTGTAGATATAGATACGATTAATTCTTTATAGATATTATAGATATAGTAAATCTTTATAGATATGATAGATACAAAGATATCTATCCTAACATATCAGAATGGAAGTGGAAGACTGAAAGCTTGATAGAATGGAATCCAGGATGCCAGTAAAGTACGACGATTCTTAAGTTCAGGATGGAACTCAGAAAAGGACCTTGGTCGAAAAAGATCTTAGTTCCAGCCTGCTTTTTGGTAATTCTAATCTGGATCTTTCTAATCGACAATTCGTTACTCCTCGCTGGCCTGTCTGGTAAACCAACCTTACAAAAACCCAGAAATTCCGTTTCTTCTACACTCACACACAATCAGTATCTGGACCGTCTAAACATGAAGGAACCCTCTTTGATAAACGATGTCGAATCGAAACTCTCAAAGGTATCGAAACTTCAAGTGGTGTCACTTTGGACAGGCAACAACAGCGTTAAGGGAAACACAACCACCTCGCGAAAGTATCAAGTCTTGAAACAGCAGGGTTTAATGCCCAGCAAACAATTGCCAACAGCGTTGATAATCGGTGTCAAGAAGGGCGGGACTAGAGCGTTGTTAGAGTTTCTAAGGTTGCATCCTGCTATTCGCGCTGCTGGCTCTGAGGTTCACTTTTTTGATCATCATTACATCAAAGGATTTCATTGGTACAGGCACGTATACTTGGATACTTCGTTGTGGCCATCGATACGGTCTCGTTTGTTCATCGATAATTATAAATGCGTTGTCAAATGTTCGAGATGAACATTCATTGTGCGAGTTTTAGATGTTTCTGTGATTCTTTTCCGCGGGAAATTCGCATCTCGAAGCTTACTTTGGTTATCGAATTGGGTACAAGCAAATGCCTGAAAGGATGTAACATCAATTTTTGCGGTGTACTACTCATAGAGTTAATTTCACTATAATCAGAATTCTTGGAATAAGTATATTGGAAGGCAGAAAGTCTATTTTTTCAAATTATTATCGACGAAATAATATAGACCCTCCAATATTGGAGCAGATATATTTCAATGCTTGTTAGGGTAACTTAAAATTTCTGTATAACGGCTGATACTATACCAGGGTAATGAAAAAATTGAACCCTTTCGATTGCAATGAAAAGGGTGTAACTCGAGACAAAGGGGAACGAAGCGAAGAGATAAAAATTCTTTCTACGACATATTACAGACACCGGATGCCTCCGACCTTAGCCACGCAAATCACAATGGAAAAGACGCCATCTTATTTTGTGACCAGTGAGGTACCGAGGAGAGTTCAACGCATGAATCCAGCAATGAAGTTAATTCTTGTGGTGAGGGATCCGGTTACCCGAGCGATATCCGATTATACGCAAGTGAGAAGTAAACGAGCCAACATGCCGAAGTTCGAGGATCTAGCGTTTCTGAACGGATCGAGGATCGTGGACACATCGTGGGTACCATTGAAAATTGGTGTCTACGCGCGACACTTGGAAAGGTGGCTCCAATATTTTTCGCTGTCGCAATTTTTATTCGTTTCTGGCGAACGATTGATCGTCGATCCTGTCGCCGAGATCACAAGGGTGCAGGATTTCCTGGGCCTGAAGAGGGTTATCTGCGAGAAACACTTTTATTTTAACGCCACCAAGGGATTCCCTTGTCTGCTCAAATCCGAGGAACGTCCTACTCCCCATTGCCTTGGTAAGTTAATTTCAAACTAAGTGTAATAAATTCCACGATATTTTATATATATATATTATAATATAATGTATATAGAAAATTATATATATATAAGAAAAATTAAAAAAAAGTATATATATATATATTTGGAGATCAATTAATTTTGTATAGTGCTCATTGAAGAGAGTACTATGAAAAATGAATTGTTTTACAAGTATAAAGTTTTGTAGGAACATGTCTTACGGGATTGAAATCATATTCGTTATGAATAGATTATAAATCAAGATGAAACCCTGTTCTATTAAGACACCCATTGCTTTCCGGAAAGAATAAAGAAAAGGAATTATGGTCTTTTGGAGAATTTCTTGGGAGCATAAATACGTTTCTAAATTCATTTGCATAACTTGGGAACATAAATATACTCCTGAAACATTTTTGCATAATTTGAGAACATAAATATGAAGCGTAGGTTTGGAAGCACGTTTATATTTCCAAGAAATGTTTCAAAAGACCTTCTCTTTGCGTATCAACAAGTGTCGAACTAAAAAAAAATAACACACAGAGAATATTTAGCTTAAATGTATCCTTTTGCAATATTGTTGATTTCTTTGCAAATAAACCACACACATGTGTAGAAATGATGCGTATACAATTAGTACGAAAATTATAATTTTTAAATTAAGAGCGATCACAAATCCAAGTTTAACATTTTTGACAAAGAATAATATAGTACCGATGTTGGTTCTTTGAACAATAATGATAGTAATTCAAGTTCTATTACAGTGCTTAAACCATTAAAAGTTCCATAGGACAAGAAATGAATTTTGATGAAATTAATAATAGCAATTTACAAATTTTACATATTTTAATGATACAAAAACAGTTCTAGAATATGTTCCCTGTTATTAACTTGATACTCTGTTATTAACTGATAACTTAATACCACCTCTACACCTCGAAATGATAGGTTCGTGGAAAGGTTCTGTCACATTTCTCATTAAAAGGGACAAAACTTTTTCACGTTTCCAAACAATCGGGTACATTAATTTTTCTATCCAGTTGTGTATAAGCGCTGTTTCATAACTATAGTACATAATTTATGACATTTCTCTAACAGAAGTGTATCATTTTAAGGTAAGAACAAGGGTCGTAGCCATCCTTACATAGACCCCGTAGCCATACAACGATTGAGAGATTTTTATCGTCCATTCAACCAACGCTTCTATCAATTGACGGGGATGGATTTCGGTTGGTTGTGAGAATAATGCGATAAGTAAATACATATCGAAAATAGTCCAGTAAACATAGTCAATTTTTATCGAGATACGACACGCGCATGCGGATGCCATTAGCTTGCACGACAAGTAATATCAGCGAAGAATTAATCAAGCTCATTTTCGTCTGTTCTCATCTGTTCTCACGTGATTCAAAATATTTTCTTTACATGCGCAAGATAAAATGACATCGTTTTAATGTGTTGACAATATACGAAAGAATTCCTGTTCTTGTTCGTGATATTACTTCCAGTCACAATATAGTTGCGATGAATGTTATTAATTATACGTATAATTTTTAGTATACATATCACACTATATTTTATACATAATGCTACGAAAAGTTTATAAACTCAACTCTTACACGCTAGAAAAGTAATTAAACAATTTAGGAAATATCTCTTATTTATTACGAAGGTTTTTATAGAAATAACGATCAATTTTAAATTATGTATCTTCCAGTGAGTTCTCAGAATTTGTATATACATATCAATGTATCGGTTATATAATAATTTAAAGCATTTTAAAGTATTACGTTATTGCTAATAAAGCGGGTGATATTTTGAATGTTTTTATCGAAACAATGTGTTATTAGTTATGTAACGTTACATTCAGAACTGAGAGTCAATCTAAACATTTTGTTGAATTGCAATACTTCCAATGTGTTATGCATTTAGATTATTAAATAATATCAATATTAAACCGAAGTATGTATGTACCAAGTAGACACGTAATTTTCAATTTTCGTATCATAGAGAAAATTCATTTTCAGTGTCGTACGAAAAGGTATCGTCTGAATGTCGTAAAATAATTGAACCATGTTCATTTCGAAAATAGAAAAAATCTATGTACCATGTTTAAAAAATAACTTTAACAAGCATACTTCGGTTAAAATATGGAAATACGATTAACGTTAATTACAAATTTCTAACGACGAAAGTTATTGAGAAATTTGTATAACAGTGCGGCAACATGTAATTATTTTCTTGCACCTATTGCAAAACAAATAATTCATTTATATTTTGCAAACGTGCACGCACATACACACATAACGTAAAGCAACAGTTTGTACAAATCTAATCATAAAATTAAGTAAGTTCCAATTGGATATTAGTAAATGATAGTCGTTAATTATTAGAATCGATTTGAAACAAACGATACGTTTGAAAACAGTCATCTATTAGTAAAAACATTTCCGAGTAATGTTAAATTTAAGTAATTCGTAGCTCGATGAGTTGTAATAAACATATCGTCGAGTAGTTAAGTATATGTTAAGTTACTTTGCTCAAGTGGCCTAATTAATCTATTTGAGGAATAAAACTCTGTAAATAAACCGTTAGTTAAGAAAAAAATATATTGCATAATGTGTGCTTACATCGCATCTATATTTCAATACCTTGGAATGTATTTAACAAAGTTTTAAGTTGCATCAAACGATTTCTTACTTTTTTCTCGGTTCTATGTGTTTTGGAATTTTTGTGTAATTTCAATTGTGAAATTAAAAAGAAGGATATTCATTTATTGATAGGAAACTTCAATGGTTTTAAACAAAAATAATTTCTAAACGTGACAATGACAGAGATGTACATAATACAATATCTTGTTTCTACAGTATAATGCTGAAGGAAATGTAATTCCATCAAAATAATTTTTTCTCAGGTACAATCATATTTGAGGTTAGATTTAAAAGTAACTTTGATCTCTATTTTATTTTTACAAAATTGTGTGGTTAATTTTGGTGTGTACATTTTCTTCTAATTTCTATAATAAAGACGTTAAAATAATAATAATATTTTTTAGATATCTACATTTTTATCCAGTCTAGAATTCAACGATCCAATTAAGGTCATTCAAGGTCAAATAACAATGCAAAGCTAGAACAAAATTTATATTTCTGTATTTTCTCAGTTTCTTGATATTATTTCGTGATAATACGAAAATCTTTGATACGATATAATTTCACTGGGACGATGAATTAATATGCTTAAATCCTTCGTATCATTTTTTATCAAAGCCTATTTTTATATAATCACTTCTTTCTTGAAATCATGTAACTCTCAAAATATCGTATCCGATTTAATTTGGAATAAATTTACCTGCATCGATTAAGGTTGGACATCCTGTATGCAGAATGGTATACTTAACATGGCGACCTTAAATAACTTGTAAATTTTTCGTTCTATGAAAAAGTGTTTCGAGCAAATTGGAATGATATTGAGGGACACTTATAGCATAATTTGATCCCAGTCCTGTAACATTTAACGAGTTATTTCTGCAGTGGTTCTCAAATTTCCTCTGGTTTAATGAACCGATTCCCGATGCCATTTGATTTATAAAAATATTATTACGTCCTATTGAAGAAAATAAATATGTTCGATATAGCCCGTTTTAAAAAGGACATTGAAAAATTATATTCCAGCGTTTCTAGAGATAATCGCTCTGCCTCCTGGTGGGGGCAAAATTGTTCACTTGAGGAACACTGTATTAATGTCCTTATATTATACGATACCCTCAATACCGTGCAACTTTTGTTTGAAAAATTTTTCATAAAACGAACGGTTTATGTGTAATTTAAGGTCATCAAGTTAGGTGACTCAGACTGTATAAATAGACACTGTTGGATGTAGATAAATAATTCTGATGAGACGGGATTCTTCTGGAACAAATGTTTTTTGCCTAGGTACGCGGTTAAGTTCCCATGTTCCAGCATGCGTGGCAAAAAGTAATCGAGTACTCATCATCATTAACAACGGGTACAATTACTTCCGCTATGATTCCGTTCAGAAGAAACTATTAATTTTACGTACGATCGTTTAACGACAGATACAAGTGCAAGAGATTCGCGGTGCAACGAAAACATAACATTTATATCTTTTTCTTTTTCAAGGAACGTGAACATCGGTTTAAAATTTAACCGTTGCGGGCAAAACGTATAAAAAACGAAGGCGTATCTGTTGCGAATTTTGTAATGAAATATCGCTTTCGTTTCTTCGAAAACAAACAACACGGTCCACACGTATATTGGTATTTGCACAGCTGCGGTGGCTACAGTTATACCTCACTAACTGTTGCAGTTTCTGCCTCGTTAGCTGCGCGTACTTATTCCTACCACATACGTAATTACTTCTCACTCTTGTGTTGGACGTTCTCGGAAAATTCCTGGAACCTCTGCCCACCTGGTCGACTGTCACATATTTGGAACCAGTTATAGGCGATAATGTATCTCGCATTAACAGTTTTCACGAGTGTCCACTCTCCTAGAGACAATTTCGTTCTGGGTATAAAGAAACACGCGTCTCCGATCCATTTTCCACGTCTATTGAACTATCGAAAAAAGAAAGAGAGAGAGAAAAAAAAGAAACGATTAACAATACACGTTCGATGGAAGACAAATTTCGATCTCACGAATCGAGTTTTCGAGTTTCCCTCGGAAAAATCGAAACGCTCCACACATTTTGAGCTCCATCGTTTGACAAAAAAAAAAAAAAGGGGGGGGAAATGTAAATGTGCGGCACATACGTTTTTATTCGATACTCTAATCTTACGTTTAAGATTCTTGAGCAATCTTATCGATTGGTGGACGGAATACATATTGCTGAGGGGGGAGAGAGAGACGTTGTTACAATACAATATGTCAGTATGTTCATCATACATAATCGTCGAGGAATCGTAAAAACTAGCGCATAATACAATTCGATTGGGGTAACAAATACTGATTCAACGCATTCGGGATTGAATGAATACCACTCGTTTTTTAGGGGAGGGGAGGATGAGGAGGGGGAAGGGACTCTTCTTACGTTCTAACACAACGATGGAACGTGGCTCGGTTCTTCGTTAATGGGAACCGATTGAAATGAATTTCCGCGATAACAAGGGCAAACGTTCGTCGTTACATGTCTCGTCTGCTTTACACTATCATCTAAGAAACAAGGTGTGATCTATAAAATTAATTTTGTTGCATTTACTTATTATTAAATTATCGACTACAATGTTCCTTACGTCTACCACTAAACGCATCGTGATCTTTCGATATTCTTTCGAACGTAATCGAGGCTCTACGAGTACGATTCCGCTTCTACGTTTTAAGGTAATATCAATCGCGCCGTTGATCCCGAGAGCATTCCGAAGTGCGTGAAAATAACGCGCGATACAGTTTCACGTTTCTCACGTTTCCGCGATTCGTCGACGATACTCGACGCGAGACACTCTTTGACGTTTCACAATCCTTACGATCCTTTCTATCTTCGACGTAACAGTACGTCGATCAAACGCGCGTACGCAGGAGCACAGCCCTGCTTCGATCACAGACCCAGCCTGCTTCAAGCCAATGAAAATAAAAGATTCGCTCCCCGGTCCGTCCAGTTGTCCACGAAGTTGATCAGAGATTCGAATCGTAAGTACAGTAGAACCTCGATAATTTCAAAAGAAACGAGAGCTGAAAATATTCGCAAGTATCGAGGTTTGTGCAAACATCGAGGTAACCGATTCAATAAGAAGCAGCGACAACACTTGGACAATACCACCCGGACTGACGTTCTTATTCAACCAATAGAAACGATCGTTATCGCGAGATCGAATTTGATCCAAAATGTAAAAATCCGAACGTAAAGATTAAAATTGTCACGTTCTTCGCGAGAGTCTTGTCAATGGACCGGCAAGGTTTTCTCGACGAAAATTAATCGAAACGCGACATACTTTGGCTTATTTTTAATTACACGTCGTTCGAATAACGTACGATTAAAAATAGTTCGAACAAGGTCTAGTTTCGACTAGTTCATCGAAAGAAATCTCGTCGATTCAATGGCGAGACTTTCGCGAAGATACATCGAAAAATAAAAAATAAAAAAAAATTAAAAATTTCTATCAATAATGTATCCTGTGATCGTGTTTCATCGTTTTCGTTATCGAACGGTACGAATGGAGAAAAACGTCACCCTACCTGGATACAAGAAACGAACCGGATTTGGTATCTCATAACCGAGCAACACCGCTAATCTCCACTAACCTGTACCCGTTACCCGTTCCTCTCTATCCCCCCTCCACTTGTCTAGGTGCATCTATCGAGGTTCGGCTGTACATCGGTAACGAAACGCGTAACTTATCCCTTCCTCTCGCGGTTGTTCGTCCCGGAATTTGAAATTCGGTTCCTCGTCGAATTCGGCAGGCTCGGGGTCTACAAGCCGTGGGGGGTTTTTCCCCCCCTCTGTACGGTCCGCGCGGGGCACCTAGCGTACTCGCGAGAAAAACGAACAAAATTTCGAGGACGCGAAATCGATCGTTTACACGGATCGGATCCGGTCATCGACGAACCAGTATTACGCGTTTGAAAGAACATGCCGGTTTTCACCACATATACAATCGCTATCCATATATAATATTATATACACACATGGTAAGGGGAGGAGGGGGAGGGGGAGGGGGCGGATTCCGCGATCGAACCGTTCTTTCGGAACTCCCGATCCTTATCACTAATTCAGACACAAATTCCGATAAAACTTAATGGCAAGTTGCTACGAAGGGTTTCCGCGTAGTGGCGATCGGAGGTCTTACATCTTACGGGGATATATACTCGAATCGTTTCTTCGACTTTGTCCCGTGAACGTTGTCTCATTTTCTTTCTCTTTTTCTTTTTCTTTTCGTTTCTCCCATTTCTTTTCTTTTTCCTTTTTTCTCCTCGAACGTGCACACGCAAACAACACATACACGTCGCACGTTCGACAACCGCAAATTTTACATCGATTCCCAT
Source organism: Ptiloglossa arizonensis (assembly GCF_051014685.1). Classification (NCBI taxonomy): domain Eukaryota; kingdom Metazoa; phylum Arthropoda; class Insecta; order Hymenoptera; family Colletidae; genus Ptiloglossa; species Ptiloglossa arizonensis. The sequence goes on from NC_135052.1 coordinate 13,308,236, forward strand.
TTTTTTGTACTGCGCGCGATTCGTAACGGCGTCGACTCTCCTAACAGCTCCGGTACACCCGGTGGTGTTCGGTGTCTGGGCTGTTGTAAAGTTGTTAACGCTGCTCGATGCTTTTCGAACCGTTCGCTCGAACGACAATCCCACAAGGGGCCGCGTTAACGCGCGTAGACGGAGCACGGGGCCGGGAACGCGCCTCTAGCACCGTGAATGGTAAAGCAATTCGTTTCGGGTTTGACAAAAGTTGTTTGCGGGCGACGATAACGCCGTCGGAACACCCCGATCGTTATCGGGGTGACTCGCGTTCCATCGAGACACCCTCTCGCGGTTCTCCTTCGTTAATTTTGCACGAGAGCCGGTGTCTTTCTTTCGTTCTTCACCGCGATGTCGCTCTCGGTGTCGTCGTTTCAACGGATGACCTCGCGCCCACACGCATACACACACACATACATACACATACACACGCACACACGTACACGTACTGTCCGCGAGCGAGCGCGCGCGATTCACGCGCGTCGATTGTTCTCGACGCGAGCGAGGACGAAGCTTTCGAGTCCAACGTAACAGAATGAGAGATTAAAGATGGAGACAGTCGAACAACGTAAAATTTCTGTATATATATATATCTATATGTATACATACATATGTATACATTTTCTTTTTTTTCTACGTAACATACATACATATGTATATATACATATATACCTATATGTCTACATAATGTGGAACGAATATTCCAAAGGTTTATTCGGTACTCGCGATCGGTTGGTACCGGTGATGGACGAGAAGCGAAATTTTTTGTTCACGCGCGTTTCAGCGACACGAGAGGAGTTTCACGGTACACGATCATGGATGCGTCTTCCGCGCGTGGCTGATGATCGTATCACTGATCAAAATTTCTTCTCTACATTCTTCGTTACGACGTGTCGTCCTTATACCAGCTATAAACGAAAGATAACGCGTAGGTTACGGTTTTCCAGGCAGATCTCGATCGTTCGTCGACGAACCACCTCTGCGTCACGTCGGGTCGTCGTTGCCGTAGAAAGTTACCGCGTTCGTTATAGCGGAGCAATAAGGAAGAATGAAAGAGGAGAGTCGATCGTGCCCGTACACCGATGAGATGATTCCCTCGTCGGTGGACGAGCGTTGTTCACAGATGCGTGATAATGATATCGTCGTCAATATCATCCTTCTCGTCGTCCGTCTCGTCCACCTGATTCGCCTCCGCTTGGGCCGCCTTTGGATCCTCCGCGATAGCCTTGAGCCTTTTCTGCTTACGCCTGTGCAGCAGCTCGACTATGATGTAGCCAATGGTGCCGATTATCAACACTGTTAGCATTACGTAGAGCTTCATACGAGCGCACAGGTGGGTGCTGTACGCGTACGCTATCACGAAACCGGCACTCTCCCATAGTCTGTAGTTCGAGAACGCGGCCTCCTTGTTGCGCCTGAACAGTGTGCCGTACAGACCTGCGGACGAGACAAATCTAATGTAATTCGTACGGCGGGAATTCCGGAAAGAAAGTGTCGCGGGGCTCGGGTAGGATGTACTTGCTAACGAGTACTTGCTAAAAATTAATTTAACGAGATGTGAGTGTCGTAGGACTTGTAGGGTGCAGAGTACTTACTGAAAGGTAGTTTAAAGGCAGGAACTGTGAAGAGAAAATAGGAGGAGAAGTCGTACGACTTTTAGGGTGCAGGGTACTTAATGAAAAATACTTTAAAGGCGGAGTACTTACTGAAAAATACTTTAAAAGCAGGAACTGATGATGAGAAAGTGTCGTAGGACTTGTAGGGTGCAGAGTACTTACTGAAAGGTAGTTTAAAGGCAGGAACTGTGAAGAGAAAATAGGAGGAGAAGTCGTATGACTTTTAGGGTGCACGGTACTTAATGAAAAATACTTTAAAGGCGGAGTACTTACTGAAAAATACTTTAAAAGCAGGAACTGGTGATGAGAGAGTGTCGTAGGACTTTTAGGGTGCAGAGTACTTATTGAAAAATACTTTAAAGGCAGGAACTGTGAAAGTAAAGTGTCGTAGGACTTGTAGGGTGCAGAATATTTACTGAAAGATACTTTAAAGACAGGAACTGTGAAAAGAAAGTATCGTAGGGGATTGTGGGAATGTAGAGCACTTATTGAAAAATTACTTAACGCTTTAAATAGACGTCTAACATAATAGAGTCGTTCTAGGTTATCACAAACATTTGTTTGAATTTGAAATGAACTTATTATTTTACAGTGTTCTAAACAAGTTCGCAAGGTTTATTTATAGTAAGAGTTGCAAGGGCAGAGTATCGGTACTCGACCTTGTACACCTTGTAAAATTGAGTTCTTTTGTAGAAACATCTCGAGAATTTCATTAAGGAAAATAACCAGGACGCTGGGTTGAATAGTTAGATCACCCTTGCAATTTATCTCTGAGCTGGGTAATTATTTTTTTTTTATTCGGATTTGTTAATTGACCATTGAAAAAAATTAATTTTATTTAAAGTTATTTGTCGTCGAAATTGATCGCTAGGTAAAAAACATTGTTTCATGGCTGTCGAGTTTTTTGGTCGCTTCGAGTATCCGACGGAAGAAATTTTGCTATCGTAACTTTTTGCAAAATAATAATTTATAACAAACTGCTTGTCGAATGAAAGAACGAGAAAGAATCAGATCGGGCAATACACGTTATATTCGAGAATCTAGTGTTAAAATTGGAAGTCAATGCGTTCAATATTGTTTTTCAATAAATTTTTATAAATAACTTCAAAAAACACGGTTTCGAGGCGAACGAGTCGAAACTTGTCGAACATTGTGCTCGAGCAATCTGGCACGCTCTCGATAATATTCTATAGGTTTGTTATTGTTTCGAATTGTAAAATAAAAATTTTAAGAGTATATTTACAAGTGGTCTAACCTTTCGATGCGAATTGAGAAATTTTTCAATCCTTTCAATCCCGTACCATCGTCGTTCTCCTTTTTTTTTCGATTTGCAGAACTAATTAACTTGTAAAGTCGAACGATTGCAAGGTTGAGAACCCTTCAGAAATATAGTAACGAATTTCATCGCGGTACGAGCAATCTCGATTGATCGTTCAAGGCCACTCCCCCCACCGTGAATCATGCCAGACATGACTCTTACTCTTACGTCACGAGGGACAAAGAGCGTACGCTGTAAATCAGCACGAAGGGACAGGAGATAAAGCGTAAACGGTGACGTGGGATAACCCCTCAGTGACCTTGAACAGTGTTGCTTTGACTCGACTATGGAATGAGACGAAATTGGAAAACATTCCTTTTTCGTAGTAAATTTTCTATTTGAAGAAATAGTAAAATAATACGAATATCCAACCGACAGTGTGAAACATTCTTAAATTTTTAAAATTGTAATTTCAAATATTTTTCAGTTCGATTGTAAATCGAAAACTGATATACCAATTAAGTACATAGAAATTTCATTTATTTGTCGTTCTCCTGAATATTCGAGAAACAAATTGCAAATATTTGGCATAAAGTTTCGAACGTTAATATTGCAAAGAATTTGGAAAATAAAGATTACACGAGACTAGAGACACTTGGAGTTGATGTTGAAGACACGAATTGTTGAAGAAAGAAGAAATGTTAAGATCCAATGTATGATAGAAACAACGGTTTCCGGGTTTATATTTATGAAATATATTTGTCGATAAAAGAAGCGATTAGATTAAATACAAGGGTGATAAAATTCTATGACAGTTTGAAGGACAATATTTTTACCGTGAACTGGTACAGCGAGGTGAAAAGTATCCTTGCCATCTGATTAATAAATGCAGCTATTTATCCAATACTCTGTGTATCGTGTAACCTATTTAGATTTACATGTGTGTAAATAGTCGAGAAAAGCTTGGACATTCATTTGTTTCTCTAATTAAACCCAAATTAACCATACTCAACCGGTTGTGTAATAACTGTGTCACCTTATCGATTGAAGGTCAAGACTTTTAGAGTTAAAAATGGGGAATCTAATGAATGAAATAAGGTGAATAGTCTGGTGAAATATTTCTAGAATTGTTGGTCGTTTACATTTTACTACTTCAATTAGTTGCACAATTTCTTTTTTCGAGGCAAATATTTGAGTTGTCAGTTGCGAAACTCCAAGAACGTTGTTCGAAAAAACAAAAGCTTATGTAGTATATACCCAATGAATAACTACTAATGACCGTGTGTTTTCGAATGTAAACCAAAGTTCACTTTGAAACTGAGAAAAAGCCATTTTTGTTGCTACACGTCTATATGCTCGCTACTTGTACTTCATTGTTCCAGATATGCAGAGGGTCGTGTGCATTTTATATGTACCGTGTACGTTGCACATTTATCTCCTCGAGAGCTGACACTTTTATGTAACGAGTTGCAGAAGAAAATGCAATTACGTATTAAAGCAGAAACATTGACTTATTTTCACAATTGTGATAACACGAATGATTCATCAAATTTAGTTTTCCAGATTCTCGTGATACACTTCGACAGTTTTTCGATCTTTCTTACCAATGTATTTATTATTTCATGTTTCATACGTTAAATTATTTATCAGTGCGTTTATTATTTAGGCGAGTAATTTCATACTATTTTGTATTACGGTTTAATTATTTCGTTGAACATGAACATTAAACGTAATTACTGCATTTCTGCGAACAACGCGTGCTAAGTGATCAAATCTTAGTTAGAATCGAATAATTTTAATGGTTACTTTTTACGTTTGTTTTTGTAGCGGATATTAAATAACCGAAATATTAAAGTTCAAGTTACAATCTAAAATCAAGCGAACGATTACGTTTTAAGACGAAAATACAATTTTTAAGTACTTATATAATTGGTATTATTTTTATGCGATGTTATGTTGAAAAAATAGTTTCAAATGTTGTCACATTATTAAATATCCTATTAATAATCAGTTATATTCAACAGCATTTTAAGAGAGACACATTTATTTTGCAAAATAATTTTTTTAATTTTTTTTTTTTAAATTTATATTTCTTTTACTAACAAGTTTTTACTAATAGTTGATAAGGTAGAAAGCTCTGAGTATACTCGTCCATCAATAACTCATTTCAGACCGAAAATAAATTAATCAATTACTTTCGATCTCTCTTCTCTCTTCAATTACGATTAAATTACAATGAAGAAGGATAATTGTAAATCGCAATAAGCTCAAAGTAGAAAATAATATGGGCACTCTGTATCTCGTTTCTATTCGTATCGCTACGTCGGTAACGTTGCGCGCGATACTCCAATACTCGTAAAAAGAAAGATAAGATCTCGTTAAGAACTACAAAAGTTCCATTACTATTTTCTTTTTAAACAGCGTCCATTGAAATAAACTCTCTAACAACGAGTGTGTACACGAATATACAAAAATTGCTTCGAAAATATTGCAGGCAGCTGTAACGATTTAATTATAAAAAAAAAAAAGAAAAAAAGAAAAAGAAAATTGCTGCCAAAAACAACGGTCGTTTCAAGAAGATATTCTTTCGAAATACGTACCATTAACTTGCGTCTGCCATACTGCATCACCGACTCCCCACAGTCCAGAAACAGTGAAAAAAACATAAGGGTTTGCAGGGTGCGGTTTCCAGTGGAGTAGCACGACGACAAGACTAGCGTGGACGATGGCGCCCAGCGCCATGAGCGGCTGTCTCCCGACGAATTTCATTAAAGATCCGAAGACCAGAGAGCAGGCCGCGTTTACCACTCCGAAGCAGATCATTACGTAGCCCACTCTGTGCACGCCTAACGCACAGGAAATGTACGCCTGGAAGAAAAAGAAACGAACGAACGCTAAATGTAACGACCTCTCGATAATATTCTACTTCGAACAAGCACTACTATATTTCAGTGAACGTCCAGGACGGGCTGGGAGTATTTTTCGCGACCGGCAAATATATACCATCATTTTGAGCACTTAATGGAATTCCGTTAACAAAAATTAAAAAACGAAAAAAGGAAAAAAGGATTTTCATCGAATGTCCCCGGGTTTTATGATCTTCAGTAGGAGGGTTTTTACGACTTCAATAAAAGTAACCTTATCCTATATACAGGGTGTCCGTGAATAAAGATCGTGCGATAAGGAATATTCTGGTCTCGAATCGATCGAACTTTCGCATCGTTAAAAGCTAAAATTAGCTACGCTCGTGATAAACGGTGAACGTTTCTGGAATATTAGACACTTTTGCTCTCGAATTTTTTTCAACAACAATGGCACACGGTTACGCATTCGATAAATCGGTTCGGACGAAACGTACGTTACGAATTCTTAGTTCTAATTCTTAGTTCTCGTTTACGAATCTTTTTATAAGCGAGTGTGTTTATTTCGCGAACGAAATATAATTAATCGAACACTATTTAAAAATAACTAAATATCAAGTACCGTGTTTTTACAGTTGTATTCAAACGAAGACGAATTTTCGACGATGTAGAATTAAGTATGTTTCCAAAGTTGATCGAAATCTTTGATCGTTGTTATTTTACATACGTCGTTACACGACCGTCCGAGGAACAATTTTATCGTGATAAAATTGACGTTTACAACGGTAAACATCGAACGAAAGAAAGCTTTGCGTTAACTTGTCTCGTTGCAGCAATTAAGGAAACAGAACGTGAAATGTACATTGTGTCAGATTAGCGGTGTTTCGTTTTGTTGCAAGCAAATTGTTCGTTCGGGACACGACTTCTGCTTTTACGCCATCCCGGTTACTGTCTCTATTCGACCCGTTAACCGGGGAAGACGAGTCGACTACTTTCTACTCGATCGTATCTTCCAATGTTTTTTTTTTCCGCTCCTTTAATTATTTATCCGAGGTTCCCTGTCTTCGATTATAACATTGTATCTGCATTGGAAATAAACACCACGTTGGTGCACACGTATTTGCAAAAGGGCGAATATATTTCCACTCGTCTTTTAACTCATTTCTAGCTACATGCACCGAGCTGATTCCGATTGAGAAATGCCAAGTTAATAGATTAAGAAACAGGTTCCCGCGCGGAGAGATAAAAGATACCGGTGGTGGGGATGGCGCCACGTAGCCTTGAGCGGTCAACTGAATTTCTTCCGTCTGCAGTTGGACTCATTAGTAAGGCGTATCCAGTACACCCTCCTTTAGACGCCATGCTTAATCTACAGGGTTTCCTTCAAACAGGAATCTGCTCGTCGTCGTCGTAGATGTATAAAGATAAAATTTAGATAAAAACAAGTATCGAACTTTGATACGACGAGGCCTGTCGCCGTTTAATCGCTCTCTTTTATCAATCGCTATTCAATAATTTTCAAAGTCGTTTCTACCCGTCGAAAAGATACGTTTCTCGATTCGTTTTCCCGAGAAGGAATCACCCTCTTCGATGCAACGCGTACGGTGCGTCGTTCGAGTAAAATTTGAATAAAAAAAAAACCAAAATAGATAAATCGTTGGATGGTGTCTGAACGTACGCGGGACGATACGCCCGACGTGAACGTTAAAACGGGGTAAAACGTTTCGCCGCGAAATCGTGGAAATTTCACTGACGCGGAGAGACGAGTGCAAAGATGCGTTCGACGCGCGTCTATGCGCTTTCATTCGGTCACGTGTGTGCGTGCAGCTGTACGTTCAGCATCACCGGTGCACGTAGAACGAAAAAAAAAGAAAAAGGAGAAAAAAAAACAAGAAATACTGGTTCACGGGATTCCAGGTATGGAAGTGGTATCGGGGAATTGCTGCAAGAATAAGATTCTGGGCTATTTATAACACGTCGAACCAGCTGATTCAATGGGAAGGTAGCTTCGCGGGATCCTGATGCCATCCAGTAGCATTTATTTCTCCAATTACTTTATTCCTTGGCCATTTTGTTGTGTATGTGTATATGCATATTTCGTCATCGAACTGGTTTCAAACAAGTTTACCTTACAAACTGTATCATCCTCTTTATTTTCTTTGCCCACCGCAGGATACGCAACCAATCGCGCGTTATACAATTTATAATTCGAAACTCATATGCTCGCCGCTTTAAAAGCCAAAGGATGCGTGCTTCGGCCGATATTTCAGCGTATCTGCGATCAGAGTAGCATGTATTTCCGGAGAACAATTGCACGACCTCGGATGGCCGTTGCGCATCATGAATCTGCCGTTCTGTATCCGGTTCGTATCCGGGTGATCCAAGCCAGTTTTTTTGTGCTCTATCCGACGAGGATAATCGTTAACAATTTCAGGATACCTCTTTCGGTTTATTAATGGCTCTTCCTAGATCCCTGTAACCCCGAACAACAGGATTCCCTTTGTTCCCTAACGAACAGGACGATCCTCCTTTGCGAATTATTATTTCTGCACAATGACGTTACCGGGACGATGTTACGTTCAATTGAAAAAAATCTTTCGATTTAAAAATACGAGTAAACTTTTCAAATTTAAATCCTCGAACGCAAGTTTCACGAATCGAGCAAGTCGAACATCTACGATGATCGAGCATCGAAGAATCGACGTGGATTCGATCGAACATTTTAAATAATGATATTGAGCTGGAATGTTGCTGAGAATTTTAATTTAGATATTTTTACACGATATTGCGGAATTATACAAAATAACGTAACGGGACGTCAAATTTCCGCTGACTCGAGATAAGAAGAAAAACGTTGACATTTAACATTAACTCCCCGCATCTAATCTTTGTTATATTTTAACGGAATTTAAATACGTTTGCAAAGATTAACAACCAGTTCTTTAACGTCCAAGTTTTCCATTCGTATTTGTTTCCTACCTTGTTCACTGACATCGGATCGTTTCGTCGTGTCAAACGTGGTCGTTTACACGCACCTTTTAGCAAGTGTTTCATTGTTTTCTTTTCTTCAAAGATTCCCTCCAAGAGTATGTAATCGTTCGTTTGCAGACAACGGGGAACGAACTTTTTGTTTTACCGATAACAAACTCGCTGCTCGTTTTCTGTTAAGAGTAAATAAGTTACTCGACTCTCGTTGTTGGTTGCTGGTCAATTGTTCTGCCCTGTGAGTCACGAATAATTATGCCTTCGGTTGTTAAGCAATGACTAAGGAATATACATTGTTAAACTCTTGGAAGCTCGTTGAGTAACTAAGGTTTCGCTTTGGGATCGTGTCTTGGTGGTAACAATTTTTGAAATCGATCGAACGTTTTCCAAATGAACCTCTTGAAACGATTTTGTTCTCAGAGAGATTGCAATTGGTTTCGCGTTCTCCAGTTTTCGCTATGAAATACAATAAAAAACTATCCACGACGTACGTGTACGAACGTTTCGCAATAAGGATGAAGTTGCCTGGTTAAACAATTTTGCGACAATAACGCTTAATTACTCACTTGTGTAAAGTCTGCTCCGATAAATGCCTGCTCCATGCCAATCCATACTGTGATCGGTATGAGAAGTTGCTGATAGGGTTTCTTCAGTTGATAAGCAGTTGCAGAGAGCAATTGTATACCACTGAGCTCCTGACTGTCAGCACGTCGTTGTTTCTCTCCGTACCTGTAACACAGAAAGAGAAACGTTACTTTTCGATGGTACTCCACAGTGTGTACATAATATAATACAACGTAATAATTAAATCCTTCGAGTACTGTGCGCCACGTGCGATGAACGCCCATAGGCGTTCAAAGAGTACGTTTCGCGTATACGGTTATCGGATTTCCGCACAGAGCGTACTGCCAAGTGTTCTTGCAAGGAACTTCCGCCAAATGCTCCAACACCGATACTTATATTTTTAAATCCATAAAAATTCAACTCTAACGGGTGAAACTACCGTTGACATTTTTACCCGCTAATGTTATCGCGAAAATGATTAGAGATTCAGACACATTAGAATAACACGGTACACACATTAGAAAATTAATATGAAAGTTGAAGGCTACTTTCAACCAGTCTCGTATCTTACGTCATCCATGTAAAAGTGACAATTCTTCGTTCGAAGGAGATCGTTACGTGTACTCGTGTTTTATAATTAATCGTCAACAGGTACACAATAGTTTGATATTCGAAGCAGAAGAAAGGTACTTACAACCAATATCGAATTCGAGATAAAAGTATCTCGTTATCTCGTTTGCACAAAAATTAAAAAATGGTAAAAGTAACTTTTGCACTTTCCTAACCGATACCCAAACCATGTAATATTTCATAAAAAAAAACACATAGAATTTGCCCCGACAATTTCTCCACATCTCCAACAGTATCCAAGATGGCGTTAGAAGGTAAAACTTAGGGTGGTTTCACCTCTTGTGAGGTGTCTCATTTTCGACCGTTCTACACATCTGCAAAGTGTTATTAAAATCGACACTCGACGATCCCTCGTTGGATCGTAAAGGTCGATCACAGTTTACAAAACGCTTTTACGATAAGTTCGAGTTATTGGGTTGTTCGGAAAGTCACTTCGTTCTCCAAAACGGAGAATACATAATTAAATAAAATGTTTACACGCTCTAAAGAAATTCGGCTTCGTTTCCACCAAAAATAAAAACGAAACAATTTTCCGAACGACCTGATATCGTCCCGCGAACGTACTCGTCGGAACATTTTACATAAATTATTAATTTACAATCTCGTAGGTTTCGTTGGTCGAATTCGAAACGAGGGAAACAATGACACGGAGATCTCGATGTTAGTGTAAGGTCCCTCGGCGTGGCTTTGTCGTGGGAGATCTTGAGCCACGATTCGTTTGGCAATTAATTCGAAGCGTGGTATGCCAAACAGAGCACAGTGACGACGATACGCGAAAGCAGTCTCGAACCGGGCGTTATTTCGTAGAAAATGATCGACTGCGAATCAAGGTGGTTCTACCGTAATTGTAGCCTTAAATGCAAGATAATTACCGACGGCGTTTCTGTAATGCCACAGCGTGAATGTGTACCGTAACGTCGTTTCGTAGTTTAATTTTGAGAAGCCTCGGTTCAGGAAATTGAACCGAGGGAATAGCGTCTCTAAATTACGTCCAAGGTACCTGACTATTACGAGACGAGTATGTTGCCCCGGCTCGTCTTCAATATCCCGTGGCTACTCATCGAAATCGCCGTGGTAATATTCACGATGTTAATATTGTTCAGGATTTTTATGGCGCGTGTACGTGGCGATGTAGTCATTTTCTGATGTCACCGTAATTCCGAGTTGCACGATTTTCTGTCAAAAGAATGGAACGTGTTCAGCGATACGGGTCTAATGTAGTCGCGTTACTTGTTTCTTATGCTAAACGAACGGCCGAGTGACGTTCAAGCTCGTCGTTAGAATCCTGTTGTACACGTATTGTGAAATATTGACAGAAATTATTGGACTCGAACGATCGCGAAAAACGTTCTACGAGATGGAAGCGCTGTGGCGTGTGAAAGATATGCATTGAAACTTCGAGAAATACATCTTCGAGGATCGATGAAAGTGGTGTAATTGTATCTAATGTATGTACGCGATGTGTGTTTGCACGATGAAGCTTTTTCGAAACTTTGAACTTTTTGTACGGACAGTGGAACTTCGATAGTTGCGTGAAACTACAATTATCGAGGTCAACGATCTAATAAGACAGATCCTCGCTTATAGACGATCTTCGTTTTCTACAGTCATCGTTTACAATTTTCCCCAAAGAAAAAATACTACCGTTTCGTTTCAAGACGGAGAAGATCGACTCTTGGAGTACAAATACTACCTCCCTCGAATACGCGGGAATTAGCGGACCGATACGGTGTCTTGTAAACGGGAGTTACAGTCGTGTAACTGACAATTTTTCCCAAAGAAAAAATACTACCGTTTCGTTTCAAGACAGAGAAGATCGACTCCTGGAATAGAAACCCTACCTTCCTCGGATACATGGGAACCAGCGGACCGATACGGGTAATCTTGTAAGCGGGTGTTACCGCACCCTCGCCTCCCAGCGTGCTCGTTGCCAAGTAACCATCCCCTCCACTTCTCGACGCAACGCAGCAATAGAAGTTTCCCCGTGCAAGCATCGAGGTTGCATTCACCGCGGGGTTCTATCGTATACCACAGACCCATTTCAACGAACCGAATTCACACCGTAAGAAAACGAGTCACGAGCATCGTATTTTTAACGAGCAACAGTCCACGTTCCAAGGTCCACGGTAATAGAAATCGTTATAACACCACGCCCTAATTAACCATCCTCGAATAATCCCCGAACAGGTTTTGTCTCGGTGTGGATATTTTTCTGACGCCGGTGTACTGGAAGACGCATTAGTCTCTCGGGAACGGAGATGTTAATTAGAAGAATATACGACTCGGGTAAAGCTGGAATTCGCAATCTAATTCCGTACCGTTCGAACCCGGCTCGATAATTACGTTTCCTGACGAAATAAAAACGGATAAACCGGATACAGGGGTATACGAAAAAAATGCGACGCCCGGGTAGCACCCGATCACGCAACTACGCACGGATTCATTTGCGTCAATGTCGAACAAAGAGCGCACCAAGTTGTTTCTCGTCGTGAATTCTTCCATCTCGCGGACGGATCCGCGCGCAAGAACATGGTTACTCCGTTTCATGAACGCTCGCTGCGTTCATTATACTCGCCGAGGAAACCGGTTACGGGTGTTTCGTTCTTTTATTTTTTTTTTGTTTTTTAATTTTTTTATTTTTCCCCCTTTTTTTCCCCCCACCTCCCAGCCACCCCTCCGATGGTTTTTTAATTGCGAGAAAATTTCGAATTCAGGCCGAAGGACGCGGACGAAAAATCCCCGAGTGGCGCGGTGGAGTCGTTTTTTGTCGTTGGCGTGCCACCGTGTGGGTTTATCCCCCGTGTGGAGGTCAATAATTTCGAGAAAGATCGCGGAAGTCCCTGGGCGAACGTGTCCGTCCGAGAAAGCGAAGACTCGTAAAAGGGCCGTTCAGCAGAATCCGGTAAATTATCCAGCGCTAAATTTAGCCACGGAGAGCACTTGAATACGATCTACCCCGAGGGCCTGAAGGATCAGGTCGTAGCCGGTGTAAGGAACGACCGAGAACCAAGATCCGAGGCAAGGTTTTAGATTCGTTCGGCGGGCCCCAGGCGACCGGCAGTGAATTCGCAAAATAAATCTTAATGGTGGTGTTAAACGACGATGCCATCCTGATGCGCCAACCCAGACAGCATTCCAACGAACACGTTCGTTGTTTGAGGTTCCGTGGCTGAACGCGCGCGCCTAATGCTTCTTGTTTCTAGAACTCGGTGCGTGTGTACATACGAGGTGGTTACCGGTCATGGAGTTTGAGACGCTCGTGAACTTGGAACGAATTGTTTCCGCGGGGAAAACTCGCGAGTAGGTCTGTTCTTATGTTAGGTTTTTCTGTTTTTTTTTTTTTTTTTCAAATCAAAATGTTTCTTTCTTTCTTTCTTTTTTTTTATTTAAACAGACAACGGACGTTGACGTTCCGCAATATCGATCGTAGAGGTATCGTCTTAGAGAAGCATCGAGTGTACATACGAGGTGGTTACCGGTCATGGAGTTTGAGACGCTCGTGAACTTGGAACGAATTGTTTCCGCGGGGAAAACTTGCGAGTAGGTTAGGTGTTTCTGTTTTTTTTTTTTTTTAAATCAAAAGTTTCTTTCTTTCTTTTTTTTTTAACAGACAATGGACGTTCACGTTCTGTAATATCGTAGAGAAGCATCGAGTTGTATACAAACTCGTTGGAAAATAAGGATTTTGAAAATTGGTTTGTTTCAAGTTTAAGCGGATTGGATTTATTATTATCGCAGCTGAGTATAATTTTGATCGATCGCTCACATTATTTCGATGTAACGGTGCCTCAACCTTATCCTCATTGAGGTAGGTATATCAGTGTCTGTGTTTTTGTTAGTTTCTATTATATTCGTGTTTCCCGGGACTGTACATGGTAACCATTTTTATTTTGGCAATTTGGAAGCATTTTCGGAGCGTAATGTGTGTCAGGTGTTAACGATGTTGCATCGGGCGTGTATTATTATTATAATAAAGTCTTTATTACGTAAATTGGACGAAATTGTGCACACCGTAACAGACCGTAATTGCACAATTGCGTAAAAACAGGGTATACAAAGCGAAACAAAAGAGTTACACTCCCCCGACTGCTTAGAAACGTATATCCCGGTCTACGTTCTAAGCTCACGCTGTATAATTATACTACGAAGCGTTTCGTGAAATATTATACGTGAAAATAACGAAACTCGTGGTAACGAAACTTGTCTGCTGGTTTTGCAATTGTTGATCCATCTTTGCAAATATCTATCGAAATTTTCTCGCGTTCGAATATTTCCAAATAATCAACGGGACCGATTTATGAAGTATCGAACTTTTGAATGTACAAATGGAAGAATAAGTTAGTCGAGTTCAAAGGAATCATTAATCTACCGAAAACGAGTGTAACTTGAAAAGGGGGTCAGACGCGACAAAGGTTTGAGTAAATTTTGATTATTAATTTTTCGTGGTTCAATTCAACCTCGAAGCCACGTGCACGTTCGACGAAACATTCTGTACTTCGTTTTCAAGACCCAAGAACGAAAAGGATGGCCTCAAACTTACGGTCCGCACCACGAGAAAGTTTTAAGGCTCGCGTAGTTTCGAACTTCGTCGAATTTGACCTAGCAATTTATTCGCGCGCGAAAAGGAAAAGGAATCGACCGGGACAGTCGGAAGAAACGTGGACCTAATAAATGTTTAACGGTGCATAGACCACGGCTCCGTTCTTAATGCCATGTTTTGTAAGAAAGAGACTTAACGTGATTTTCTGAATTGAACGGGCAACGGGAGTAAATTAATTACATGCTATGCTGGACGTCTGAGTAATCGAAAGTTCGTTGGCGAGGATTTACGTAAACCCAGTTACGCGAAAATCGTTACAAATCGCCGTGTTGTTTTTCTCGAAAGAATTCGCGAGCACGGAACACAAAAGAATAAAAGTGAACTCTGTACTCGTATATTTAATTCGAGAATTCGAATTAGTGAAACATTAAAAAAAACTTGACGGAATGTATCGATTCTGCGTCTCGACGCGAGAGTATTATCCTACTAAATACGTAATATTTGTTGAAAATTTCAACGATGAAAATTTTCCATTCGTTTCGAATAAAAGTATCGAACGAATATTCGGTGTACAAATAGTAAATATATTTCGAGAATCTAAATTACGATCGTAACGTGTTCTTCGTGGGTTTTAAACCGAAGCATTGATAAACTTATCTGCAGTATTGGCAGACTCCTCTTCAAACGTCACGCGACACGAGTCAACGTTCAGGCCCAATATTATCGTTCTTCTATTAAAGCAACCAGGAGTGCCTCATCTTGTATCACCGATAACGGTTAGGGACACGGCCACGCGATAGATGAATCGTGAAAAGTGCTGTTGACAAGGAATTTGTTAGTTGCGGGGAAACGTCAAATATTATTCAACGCGGACGCTGATTGCGTACAACGAATGTCAACGTACGGGCGAGTCATGCACGTGTACATTCTAACTAGAATGTGTCAGCTTGTAAACATTAAACAAGCCATCAGCTAATCCAGATACATAATTCAAGAATGTCTGACTCATGGTCCGGTACCGGTTGGTCTCACGGCTCCCACCTATCGCGAACAGGAGGAAAAAAAAGGGACAATATCTCGTCGATCGTAAATATGTCGCGAGGTGGAATAAACTATTAGCCGTGGACCGTTAATCGATTGTAAATGTATGCACGGAGCCGAGGAAAACATTACTTGCGCAAACCGTTCACGACGATAAGCAGAAGCCTTTGGCTTCTGTCGAATTCAAGGCCGATTGAGTCGTCGTGACTTTATATTAATTTACAGATTAACGCCACAAATCGACGATAAGAACTCTCGCCCATGGTGGACGGTGAAATTCTTCGAACGATCACGTACGCCCAATCGTAAGCATACGTACCGCTCGAACTTTATTTTTTTTTTTTTCGAGAGAGAGAGAGAGAAAGAGAGAGAGAATCGCATAATACGATTTCACTCAAACGGACGTCAGATTAACCGACGTACTTTGTAAATTATTACTTCCTTCTCTATTGGCTTCGATTTTTAAGTTTCGTTCGAACCTTTCGTATCGTGCGAATTTATATCGGGGACCGTACGGTGTAAGTGTTATTCGATTTCATGGACAAATAAGGAAAGCCAAAGGGGTTTATTTCATTTTATTTTTTAAATTATCCCCTTACTCGCTACCGCTGATTTAAATTCGAATAAAGTTTCCATATTTTGCTTACCTTCCCGTGACTTTTCTTATTTATTAGATTTTTAAATCGTTTCCTCGGCGAGAATGCGCAAGAAAAAGATCGAACTTTTCGAATCATTTTAAACATTCTGTCTCAACTGCTCCGTACACCGATGAAATACGGGCATCGAGTCACGAGCGAGGATTTCACTCACCGACGAGTCGAACAGAAATACGAAGTTATTTGTTTTGATCTCCGTTTTCTTTCCCAAGTCTGTGTCAAGTGTTTCGATACAGAGTTGGGGTCAACAAACAAGTACGTTCGATGATTCATTCTCTTTGGATCGGTTCCTGTGCCAGTAATACACTAAAATTTGAAACGTTTACATCGATTTTGCCGATAAGCGCGACACCACAAACACGTTCGATCAATGCGTTTAAGTATACTATTTTTCACACGTTCTCGTGATCGTTGACACTTTTTCTTTCGACAGAACAATGTTTTTATCATTTCCAGCTTATAAGAAACTGAAAAAACAAGTTAGGCAGATTGCTGAAAAACCGTTTTACGATCACGTTCACACGGTAGGCCTAATTAACACAGATGGGTCGTCGTTGGGTGACTTTTTGCTCGCGTAATTCGATTTCGTCGATCGATTTTGTATCAGTTTCATTTCAGTCGCGGTTTCACAGTGTCAAAGTGCAGTCCATGCTCAACTGCCGTATGATATAAATATCCTGATAGGAGTGTAACCTCAGCGAAGAAAGAAGATATCGTCCACTATTCTCGTCTACAATATCTTTCGCGATACCAGAAACGTAGATAGAAAAATAAACGAGTGAAAGTTTAACAACCTACGAAACGTATGGAAACAGTGAATTTTTAAATATCGGTGCACCTATCGTTCTGTCAAACTGATATCGACCGGTGCATTACGATCACGATTTTTATTATAACACATATGTACATTTTCATCGCGTAGAACTAATTCTTCGGGAACTCGACTAAGGAAGTGTACAATATGAATTCAAAAATGACCTTCCGATTATTCGTTATCTCTACTATCGTAATAAATTTGTATATCTTGATTTCACAGGAATAATTATTCAACGGGTCCTTTGGAAAACAGCATAATACACTCGATTGAATTTGCTTTTTAATTAATCGCAATACCGTGACGGGAAAAGTATTATGTATTTGAACAAACGCGAGCAATGTTGTTTCGATTGTATATGCATCGATTATGAAATGTAAAATAAAGAAGCATACGTAAGAAGTTACAGAACACAAATATTACGCCGCTGAAGATCAGTTGGTTGTTAAATGAAAAGTATCTGAATACATCGATTACGAAAATCGATTCATTGGTAGATATTCTATAAATAATTTCTTTCCCTTCGGTTTAGCGTAATTCTTTCGTTTTTAGTTTGAAATTAGAACAATCTAAATACTATCGAAATGTTTACGAATTGAATTATTCGGTACGACTAATTATTAAATATCGATTTCTAACTTTAAAATACAAATGAAATTACTAAAGACTCTTTCTCGTTATTAAGCTTCATTTAAAGATTTCAGCTATAGAAGACTACATCGTGCTAATAGGCGCGTTTAAGATCGGAGTTTGCCTTATGGCAAAATAAAATACACGTTTTGTATAAAAGTAAAAGAGTTGTGGAAACAATCAAATTATATTTTAACTCTTAATCAGACGCATAGGGGTGGTCTGCCAAACTATCGATTTGTTTTCTTTTAAATTGTAAATAGAATTCTTTCGGTATAAAATAATCTAACAAAGAAAAATCTAAAAATTAAAAAATAGCCAATCTATCAATCAACAACACATAAATTTGATCCAGTGTGGGTTTGTTTGACTTCTGCGCATCTGAGCGAGGGTTAAACAAATTTCCCAACATTTCGTCCATGTTCAGCCCTAATTCTATATAAACTTAATTCTATACGCTTCCTACTGTTGGTATCAATGAAAAAAAAATGAATTATAAATAGAAAGATATCCGGTTCAAACCCTCCTAAACGGTCCTAATTCCGCATATTTCCTACTATTCGTGCCAATGAAAAGAAAAGCAAGAAACAGCGAGTATTATAAATAGAAAATATCGAATGGTACATAAATCATAGTATATAGAGCCAAGGTTACTCCGATCAGCATTTTCATTATCGATGTTGTTTTCGATTACGCGGAATCATTTTCTGGCAGAATCTAGGTTTTCCCGTAAAAAAACTATGCACACGTGTCACGGATATATTTACCAACGCGTAAAAACCAAAAAAAAAAAAAACATATCAAATCGTGCATAAATCATGGTGTATCGAGCCAAGGTTATCCCGATAGACGTTCTCATTAGTGGTGTTGTTTTCGATTATACAGAGTCTACCATAAAATAATCGTTTTCTGGCAATGTCTATAATTCTATGAAAAAGTTTACGTTCACGTGATATCTCATAGTATATAACAACTCCCGAAAATCAAAAACGTAGAAAATATCGAACGGTCGGACATAATTACACTTAATCTACCACAAAATAATCGTTTTCAGGCAATACCTATAATTCTATCAAAAAGTTTCCATCCACGTGATATCTCATAGTATATAACAACTCACGAAAATCAAACTGTGGGACATAATTACACTTAATCTACCACAAAATAATCGTTTTCTGGCAATATCTATAATTCTATCAAAAAGTTTCTATCCACGTGATATCCTATAGCAAACAACAACGCATGAAAATCAAAATCGGAAGAAATATCGAACGATGGGACATAATTACACTTAATCTACCAAAAAATAATCGTTTTCAGGCAATACCTATAATTCTACGAAAAAGTTTACGTTCACGTGATATTCCATAGTGTACAACAGCGCCTGAAAATCAGAAACGGAGAAAATATCGCACGGTGGTACGTAAATCGCGGTATATCTAGCCAAGGTTGTCGACTCGATCGACCTTCCCCGTTAACAGTGTGTCGTTTCTGATCGTACGTAAACCGTTCTCCTATAAATACCCGTTTTTCTGGCGATCACCTTTGTAAACGTGATCTTTGTTCCGTGTATCGCGGGCGGTACGTAATAACGGGCAAACATTGAAAAGCAGAGAAAATCCAACGTCGTTAAACGCCGTTTAACGTCGGTACCGGCGATACCGCTCGTAACAATGCCGCAAGGTCAACGGGAATCGTTTTATCTCGAAAGGAAAGGATAAGAAGCGGCGATAGACGGCCACTGAATCGGAAATGCCGTGATCTGTCAGCCGGGCGTTTGCGCTGGTTTCTTCGTTGGCGCGATTCAGCTCCTTTCGACGCGCCGGGAGAGACCGGCTCCCGAACCGTTATAACTCACTTGGTCGTCGCGGCGGCGTGTTGATTCGGAAACGGCTCCGCAACGATAAATCGAGAACCCGAGATACGATACGTACGGATCTAACGTGTTCGCTTCTTATGTAACGAACGTTACTCTCCCAGAGCGCGCAGACGTTACGGAGCGGGCGTACCAGAGACAGTGGAAACGGAATAAACGAAAGATTCGCAATATGCACCGCGCGTAACGTCGTTCTCCAATGATTCTGCAACCGGCACAGGTTGTACCACTTACTATCGAGTGGCGTATGCGAACCGTAATTAGATACTGTTGCACGCGCGTATCCACGCATACGTGTACAGTACGGTACAGGAGAGCCCGTATTATTTATTATATAGGCACAATAGACGTAAGGCCTGCATACCTTCAACGAGACTTACGATACACGTTAAAGGATCACCGATGGTTCGTTTACTACGGACGAATTGTTTCATTCGTATTGTACGATAAATCGTCCGACGAGGATTGTTCAAGTATTTTTCTATTGTGCTGCCGTGATGCCAGAAATGCCTACTCAATAGGGGTTACACAAGTGGGGAATTGAGTACCGCGTTGAACAAGTACACAACCGATCATTGTGATCGTGACCGGTGATTGTCAGTTGAGAACCTCGTATTTGTTATTCTCGTACACCGAGAATTATAGATCCGACCGATTATATACCTTTTTCTTCTTCTTCTTTTTTTTTTTTTTTGATCCGTAAGGGGTGTACAGAGGAGAAGAGAGTCGTTGTCGCGTCCTTGAGTTGTCTAAGTAAAAGAAATTAGGTATCGAGATAATGTACTTTTATTGGATAACTCTAACCTTCGTGTAATAATAGACAGCCACGTCGAATCGAGACTTGCAAGTTTCGCGAATAGAGTCTTCTCTGTATTTGCGACATCGGTTAGCTCGGAAACGAGCAATTTTTCATCGATTTTGTAGAAAACGATTACATTCGATTTCACAAACGATTCAATTTTTCACCGATAGAGAACGAATGGCAAGTGTCTTTTGGAAAGAGGAATAGGAAAATGGAAGACCAAGATTAATATACCTATCAGGGTCTATATATATTGGGTTGTTCGGAAAATCATTTCGTTTTCCAAAATGGAGAATATATGATTTAAGAAAATGTTTATACAGTCTAAACAAATCGTGTTTCGTTCTCACCAAAAACGTGTTACTTTCTATCAAACAGTAATCATACGCAACATTTTTGTCTCGAAAGAGTAATACGATTAATCGAGAAGATTTCAATTACCAATTCCTATAAATGTAAGCTTTCTATACGATTGTGTGTACCGGTATAGACCGTATAAATTAAATAAATTAACAAAGCGTTTTTCTATACCGGTGCCTAGGTTGATCGCGCCTTAATCGAACGAGTAATTTGCACACCTATTCGATTAGGTGATGTTCCAACCGTTCCGGGTAACGTGCAAAAATAAATATTACCGTAATAATAATTTCGCGAAGCAATTAGAAAGAAATAAACATTTGTTCCCGTTTCTCTAACGTTTACCACGGACACGAGCGTGCAACACCATCGATTAATGCGCAACGTTACTTCAGAAACGATCAGAAACGCAGAAAAAGACGCTTCATCCTTGCCGATGCATCATTCCCCATCTGTTCGTCCCGAGTTCGTACCCGGTCTGTAATTTACGCGACAGTGTAATTGATAATGCGAAAAAAGCCATCGATAAACGCGGCGGGTATTAGTTTGTCAATACTCGAGTCGATAAAAAGAAAAAAAAAAAACGATTCTTATCGATCGTTGGAATTGATCGTTTAGATCCGTTTAACTTGATTTAGGACCATAATCGATCAGGTTATTCAATCGGGAATTAATCATTCCGAGAAAATGGAATTCCATGGGGATCGTGGAATAATGACACGTGCGATGTTCTTGCACGATCTGAAGATGGAATGCGAATCGTCGTCGAGGACTCGCGCGCGAGCTGCGCGCACTGATATTGTACAGGTGAATCGGTGACCGATGAATTGGATGTTCATCGAAGCGCAAAATGCCGGAAATCGAAAGTACGTCAAGTGTTCGTGGCGCGAGAGATACACACCTTTCTCTCCTGCCTTTTAATGTCCGTACCTGAGAGACAAAGGAGGTACAGGTATGCCCGGCGCTCTCGTACCTTCGAGTGTACACGAGCGTTTGTGTACGTGCGGTAAAACCGTAGATAACAACGTGCGCGTGCGCGTGCGCATGCGCATGCGCGTGCGCGCGTATTGTGACGGAGGAAAACGACAATTTTTCTAACCGCTCCGGTATTATGCACTACGATTGTAAAGCCGTGGTACAATCATCAACGCGAGCTACATATCTGGACGATCCTATGAATGAAGCACGGATTCACGGTAATACGGTGTACGCAACAGCTCGCCTTTACGTAATTCATAAAGGATCGTAAAATTTGCATTCTAACGATACTTTTTATTCGCAACCGGGTGAAATACGTTCGTATATATATACTCGACTTCGTGCATTATACTATTTGTAATCGATTCCTTTCGAATGTTTTCAACGTGTCTCGAAACGGGTAATTAAAGTACGACCCAGTTCTCGAACCGAGCAACGATTAGCGCGTAAATATTTAAATCGAGCGTTGTATCGGCCGACTTCTTTTTCGTCGGTGGAAGAACTTTTAGAATCGAAGTTCCAGAAAGAAAAAAAAAAACAAACAAAAGTTATCGACGAGAGATACTCCCCGCCGGTACGAGAAACGAGAACCTCGAGGACGGACATTAGATTCAAGATTGTTCGCGAGGAAACGGAGCACGTTCCAAAAAAGTATGGAACAAGGCTGGAGACGTACTGGCGAACTGCTTAATTACACGAACCATTCATCACGCGTGGACTGTGTAGAAAACAACCAAATGATCCGATAACCTCCAACGAGTAACAAGAGCCAACTGCTGGACAAGGTTTGGACCGATGCGGAAATATCTAGATAGCAATTGAAACGAACGCGACGCAGCAATGCCCTAAATGTATTTACTGAAACCCGTGTGACCCGTAATTAGGTGAAAGGGGGGATGGGGGGTGGGGTAGAGGAACGCGCGAAGCCAAGCGGACCTTCTCTCTCGTTCGATACGGGACACCGCCGCGGTTTGCGTTGCTCCCGAGTATCTCGGTGTTGTGTATTCGCATTTATCTTTTGTTGACACATTAAATTACAGTTTCCACAGCGAAACCGTAGATTAGGCGATAGACGTGTCGTCACTGTTTCGTGTTTGCCAACGGGTATCTTTCGATCTAACGAAGTGGAAGGTCAGACGCATTAATTATCAATGAGGCGGTTAGATGTATGCAAATGCACGTACTGGTATGCATCCAGCGAGGAACGTCATCGCGGACCGTGCTACGATAGAAAATCACCGTTCTCGCGCGAGTTACCAATATTTTTAGTAACACCGTGTCATTAAGTGTTGCCAACGTCCGGATAAGGACGCGTTAACGTCCTTCGGGCGATAATGCGTACCGTTGTAAAAGGCAGGAATAACGTTGAGGTACCATCGACAGAGATTGAAACGCAAACGACGCCGTGCCCCGGTCGGCCCGATGTGGACAAATTCTACGGCTATAAATCTCTCGGTATGCGAAACCGTACGCACCCGTACGAAAATCACCGTCGACCGGGACGACCATCAGGGTCAGAATGAGAAATCTCCGACGGGAGCAGCTCGTTCCGTAAGGGTCCGAATGACAAATCTTTCGACGAACCAGTTCGTTCGTACGGTGCCGATCAACGACCAAAAGAATTCCCTCGAACGAATCATTGGCGCCAGTTAAGTTACACGTCCTCGGCTAATACTACGTGTAACGGTTAATCGTTCGGCTACGTCCGAAACTATTCACCATTAACGAGCTTTCACGTTCTCGAGTGGCCGCGAGTGTGAACTTTTTGTAAATAATACGGTGATCGTCCACGGTACACCCGAGGAATATCTTTCACGCTAATTATTGACCATTCGGCGGGAACCCGCAACGATCGTTCCTCAAACGTACGTTCGCGTTAGAGTTTACTGTTATTTAAACACGGTCGTGGCAACATCCACGAAAAGATTGTTATTAACGGACGCGCGCGACACTTGTCGCGAGAAATATTCGTAAACGATACTCGCGGTTGTCGAATATCGTTTCCGTGTCGCCTCGAATAACCTGTTCCCGTTTGCATAAATCTTTCGTCGGCGCTCGCTCGCGATCGACCGTGTTCGAATTGGAAAAAGAATTCCATCCAACTTGTCCTCTATTTCACGGTGAAATTTTCTTACGTAACCAAAAATACCTTCACACTTTCTTTTTCTTCGTAGCCAGCTGCCTTTTCTGCTCCCCGACAAGATTTCCGGCACGTTTTTCACGGCAGATGTGCAACTCGCTACGACGCGGCAACGATCGCACGTTTTCAGAACTATACGCGCAACTATTGTTACAAACGGAGTCTACTTGTCCGCGAGATAACACCTCCGTGACGCGCAAAATTCCTTCTGCTCGTGTTTCTGCGAATCCTTCGCGCACTAATTACCGTGCTCGATTAAAAATAATACCCTCCGGAGCTAATTCGTTTTCTACGTCATAGTGAAATGTCTTGTGCAATCAATAACTGTTGCGCAGTTCGGTTTGTTTTCGTACAATT
Source organism: Ptiloglossa arizonensis (assembly GCF_051014685.1). Taxonomy (NCBI): domain Eukaryota; kingdom Metazoa; phylum Arthropoda; class Insecta; order Hymenoptera; family Colletidae; genus Ptiloglossa; species Ptiloglossa arizonensis. The sequence goes on from NC_135052.1 coordinate 13,332,371, forward strand.
TGCGAAGTTTTACGTCTCGACGGATAAGTTTCTCCGAAGTAATTTCATCCGTAATAATTCGTTTTTACGAGTAATAGAAATCGTTGAGGAGTTTCTCAAAAGCTGACCCCTCTGAAATTTGTTCAAATCTGTTGTTCAAGCTGTTGAAATCTCAAAGTGGATCGAAATCTTGAACTTGTCGCATACGTATACAAGATATCAAAAATATTAGAGCCCAACTTATACCATGTGTTATTGAGGCCAAGATGAAAAAGTTCGTACAAACAGATACCTGAAAATGCTATATTTTTATAACAAAATGCCATATTTTTAACCTATATACGTACGTATACAATTTGTCTCTTGTAATGCACGATAAACTAAAATTGAATTATCTTTCGTACTAACGAAAACGACGTTCGACAGGTTTTCTCTGTACGGCTATATTTGTCTCCTCGGAGTAGAATAAATTCGAAAATAATAGAAAGAAGTATAAAATTGATGTTCAAACCTTTGGAACGAACGAGAGAATTTTTCCAAATATAATGAAAGAAAAATTCAAAAAAGAAGAGACCGCAGAAAGAATCACGAGCTGTATTTACTGTTCGCTGTAACTGTTTCGAAAATTTCTTGTCGCGTGTTTAGAAAGAGAAATAAAAGTTTCAATGAGCGAATACTTATGGCAGTGTATACTTTTGCATGCGGAGATTTCAATGCCTGCAACAGCCAGAAATTTATCGAGTTTTAATAAGTACAAATTGCGGCGGTTGCTTGCGTAACCGCTGTGCTTCGGTGCATCCAGTGTCGGATGTACGCTATTTTGTAATCATGAGCAGAGCAATGTTTATAGTGATTCTGAATGGGAGAAGGGGAGGGGATCTTGCACGGATCTCGCGCGATACACGCTTATTAAGGTGCGCGTTTCGTAATACTCCTGGAAAAAAACATTACTGTCTTTTTTCTCGCTCTTTTTTTCTGTTCCGTTAGGTGGGCGAGTTTTCAAGAAGCGCACCGGATACCGGAAGTTTCTGGAAACTCGATCCGATAACGAGATTTTCGAATCGACGATCGCCTAATTCCATCGACCGAGAAAGAATTTTCACGAGATATATAAAACGACTACCCTTAACGAATTATTCTCGTACGGAAGAAAAATGGTTGAATTACAATATATAGAGAAATATTTTCACACGTAGAAAGAAATTTTTTGTTTATGAAAGAAAAAAAAAGAAAAAAACAATTTGTATAGTTGTAATAACTCGACATTTTAGCCTCGTGTATCTTCGTATCTTTTTTTTTTTATTTACATTGGTAACGTGTACATAGTGCATTAATAATTACACGATACATTGATAATTAACCGAATTGGAAGATAAACGAGCATGTGAGAAAAAAAGATAGAGGACCCGTTAAAAGAAAGTTTATTACAAACGTTAACGAGAAACTTCGATTGCTGAAACATTGAACAATTGATTTAAAATTTAGAACTTGTTTGAAAACTGTGAGCATATATTAACGGCGTGCATGTAAATAAGTAAGTCACGGAAGTGTTCGATCGGTTCCTTGAAGTTAATTATTTTCCATTGTAGCTGACTTTCAACGACCTTGAATTACCCTCAAGTATAGGTCATTGTACGCGTTTTAAAACGCTGTATTCGAAGGTAAGTAAAGAGCAGGTAATTGCGTTTAAAGAAACTAAAATTAATTTTCGTATCTCTTTTACAATTCTACTTAGACAAAAAAGAAACTATTTATATCAGACTGTGTAACCCCTGATATTAAACAAGATACGTTCGAAGCATTTTTGTCTACTATCAAAAGTAGACAAATTATTACACCAGTATTTTCTGATGAAACAAGTCATTAATTAATTTCCAATAACTATATTAGAAGCCAACTGGGGAAAAAACTCTATGAATGTGATAAGAAAGCTTAAAAACAAATTAATATTAATAGATATTACTTTTTACCTATTTTTAATTTCTTTAGATGTATGTACAAATGTAAATACTGTACATTAATTTTTATTCGATAATTTGGATAGTAAAACAGCAAGAAATAACTTAAAATTTCGATTAGGGGAATAAAACGTAGGTTTTTAAAGTATTAACTGAGAAGGTTTCTGGTACTTTTTTGTTGACACCTATCCACCGAAAAAATATGTATAATTTATTTGGCCGCGGGCAAACTTCCATAACGGAGAGAGAGGCACCAACCCAGATCATCAAGCTTCCATCATCCATCTGAGCAAACTTATAATTTTTTGCCCACCTTCGTGTCACGTCAATGTACTATTATCAACCATCAGATCCACCGAAACTGATTTTTCTTTTTATTTTCTTATTTGGCATACGAATATCCTTTCCTTCTAAGTCTATTACTGCATCGTTTAAATTATCCACTACGAGGGACCGGGTTGATATTAATCGTATAGAGGCATATTTTTGTACAATTTTTTTTTAAGGAAATTCGTAGAAGTAAAGTGGTTTTGACATTAATTTCTCGTATAGTAAGTTCGGCAATCTACATCCTGGTTAGGAATTAATTTACGATGCTTTTCGTGTTTTTTCAACGGATTTACGCGGTTTCTCGAATTTCTATCAATACATTTGCAACGATTTTAAAAATAAATATGAAATCTCTCGATGCTTCAGCTTCATTTTTAGAATTTCTCTTTTCAATTTAATCGATCGTACAATGTCGTCACGGTTACACTTCGTGAAACTACAGTGACGCTTTTGATAAATTATTTTGCAATACTTGGGAAAAATATTTGTTACGTGTTATTCTATTTCTACTGTCTTTCAAAATTTCAATAGTAGTGGTATTTATATTCTACTAGATAAAAGAAACACGTTACGTGTTTGGATTTAATCGCAACAAATTCAATGTGTGTACAATGTGATTCACTAATCGAAATGCAATCACTTTTAAGAATGTTACCGATAATTTATCCGATTTAAAATTTATGACTTCCATATATATTAAAATCAATATTGTATCACATACGAAAGATAAATTTTAACGTTTGCTTAAGAATTTGAATGATTTTAAATATTGTCAATTTTTCATGAAACTCCTGACAGAAAACACCTGCAAGGTTTTGTTAAACTAAAATATTCTTCATTCGAAATTATATTTCAAATAACTCACTTATTTATAATTATACGAACGTATATTATCATTTTTATTTTAACTAGAAAGTATCGCTCACGAGTGTTCTAATATATATGTACACCTATTTAAAAATTGATGAATAATTTATTTAACACGATTGATTCGACGAATATAAAATTACACAAAAAGTATTTATAAAATTATTTGAAAAATACAAAATGGCGTATGTGAATGCAATCGTGAATGCAATTGCAAATAATAAATGCAAAAGCAAATGGATCGTGTAAAAAAAAGTGCATAAGAAAATTATGTCCTTTCACGTCATTTTGCGGATACGGAGGAACTGGTTGATGCTTGTCGATATTTAATTTGAGCCTTACGTAGTGCATTGAACAAATGAAATGGAACGTTTAATTTTAACCGAGGTCGAACATAAATTAATAATTACCGTTCAATGTCATTATTGTCCAAAGGTATGACGTTCTTTCGAAGTACGTAGGAAGGCCTTTGTTTACATTAAAAAAAAAAAAAAAAAAAACAAAGAAACACATTAAATCCCGCGCCAAAAATGTTTATCCGTTAATTTATCGAAGCACCTACAAAAAGATCGCGACATGAATCACATGTGGTGTGAAATAATGAATGCGAATAAAATTTATTACACACGATCGCTATGCCTGTATATGTATACGTATAATTACGCACGCACAATGATTCACAGTTGACACGTATAAATACTGCGAGATAATTGCGGAAAAATAAATTTTACTCGCGTCCACGATTTCGTGCAGTCTGAGTTCGTAGACACATTTCATGATGAGAATATGAAGATATCAATATAACTTGATAGCAATCTGCTTGCAGATAGTTTTATCATTTGCGTCAGTATAGCTTTTACGTGTTTATCATACACGATCGACACTATTGTTTGTCTTAGTCTCTATTTATATCCATCGTTATAATTATCGTCGATCGGCGAACTTTCGTATAATCCATTCACAGAGATAAAAATAAGAAGATCGAACACTTGAATAACAAGTACAGGTATTATTCTACCTCAAATATTTGACAATTTTTATTCCTTAACACTTCGATTAACCGACTTTATATTTTAAAAGGGGATAAACGTCAGAATAATGAATCGTAAATTATGATCAATTTTTTTTTTTTTAAAGCAGAGGATAAAATATTCAATAAAGTATTTACTTAAAGGAGAATGACAAAAAATGAAGATTTAGATACTGGTCGGAAGAATGAAGTTATACGTGTGGGTAGGTCGTATCTATGAACAATGAGAAAAAGATTGATCGACGTACGATGAAACAGTTCTAATAGACATGTGTGAGTACGAGAATGTCTCAACAATATCTTGGTTCTTACAATAGCACTCGTTTAATGGTTAGTTACACTCTCGTCGCTCAAAGTGTGTTAAATACTTTGCTTACGTATGGCGAAATAAAAAGAAAAGCGGACTTGAAGCTGTTCTTGAACATGCACGCAAATGCAAGGTTGGCGAACGAGTTGTCAGTTGTTGCACTTATGTAGCAACAATTTTCTGATTCTTTTTTTTTCGTTCAGTTATATGCATAACACCAGCCGTCCATAAATTTACATACACATTTTCTCGATGATTGAAATGAAGAATTATGATCACGATTATATTCTCTCGGTTACACGTGTATCGTTATAACTTTTCAAGTAGATGCCGATGTTACGTAACTTTTCTGATTTTTACGACCTGCCCATTAAATCAAAGTCACTTAACAATGAGGTTGGTCTGGATAAAAACGTATAGAGTTTCATATTTTAAGGTAGAATTAGATTTCGTATCGACACCGATCGTATGGAAATCTAAAGAATGCGGCATTTACGTGCGGCAAATATTTGTATATGCAAATGAGAGATACGTCACTTTTGGATTCGCGTTCAATACATTCTTTCCGTGTAGAAATACAAACATAAACCAATGAATTAATTAAGATTGACATCTACATCATAGATAAATGTAGTATGTATTTTCTTGATACGTGTAATTATGCGTGTCAATGTGTATCTGTACGTTTATCGCTGAATCTCAAAGAATTATACACTATCGCTCATAAATATATTTGCCCACTCGAAGGAGAAATATCCATTACTCAATACGCGAATACCAAATGTGTTTTCTTTCAGTTACAATTACTGAAATATCATTACTGTACGCGATATAAAAAAATCTTATCTCGTACTCTGCGCAAAGATTCATCGTATTAACTTTAATGCGACAGAAAGAGGAATTTTATGTTTCCTTTCCTATGCATACGTGTATATTAATCTATGCATTATGATTATACTTGTAAGAGGAACGTTAATCAAATAAGTAATAGTTATTACTGTAGTAATAGTTATTTACATACTCTGAAAAATATAATGAAATTAAATACAAGGCATCTAACGTAAGTGTTATTAGTCGAGGATACGATACATTATGTAGATAATTTTATTATATTTTTCAAACTATGTAATTAATAGCTATTAACCATTCAATTAACATAATTGTTTTAATAATTTTCTGTCGTAACGGCTTAGTTTTTTACCTCGTTCTATATCTACGAATTGTGACCCTGAAGAAGATCTTGCATGTAGATCAAAATTACTTGTACATAAAAATTGTATCGTGAGTTGTATTTCTCTGTTGGATCTAAGTTTTTGGAAATACTTGTCACAAGTTTGAGAAAAGAAACAAAGTTCAAACAAGAGAATACCCACGATCGGTAGTGTGCAGAATATTTGATCAATTGTATTAAAATATAAAGATATTGAAATCAATTACTTTTAAAAAGTAAGAAGACACGTTATATTTTCGCGATACTTTTATCCATGTAAAATAGAAATGTCAGTGGTGAAGTTACCGAGCTCAATAAACGAACAACAACTTCCGTAATCGGAAAAATACAAAATTTCAACGGTTATTTTAGTAATCGTCCACTTTGGAGTGGAGAATATTTGCTTTAACTTGAAATAACTTTTCAAGGTGTGTTGGTTTTGCAGAAGCCTTCGGTATTTTCTCAACAATAAAGAGAAGGTTCACCTGTCTTGAGTAATACAAATGATTTCAGAATCTGTAAGAAGCTGAGACATCGGTATCCAATATTGACATTAAAGTGAAGCTATTTCGAAGAATGACTCCTCTCGATGGAGTCTCCAAGTTCATCGTAATGAAAGTTCATTATACACGAATCATCGCTTCGTGAAGTCTTTCAGCGCTAGCACGAAACATGACACGCTGTTCGCACAACGTAACATTGAAGAACATCGATGCGATTCGTCATCATTTTTACGCGCAGCACGGTTTCGATAATCATAAACAAATCGAATTGTAATATTTCATTTTATTCGATTATTACCGGAAATATCGATCGTTACTCGAGACAAATTTCAAATCGTAGTCACGGAGCACGGGCAACAATATTAAAGTCGTCCAACGCCGATAAATCATTGATAAAATATTTCATCCGTATTATTATCCTTGCGTGAAAAACGTCTACCTACGTGTTGGTATGTTAAACAAATCGCACAATAAATTACCGATAATGACAAAGGAGTAAAGCCACGCGGGAAAACCGAACGGTACGTTGTATCAAACTGCAACCGCGAATTATCAACTACGAAACGAACGTCTAGAAAGTAATTTTTCAAACGTTGGTATGCGTCTTTGTCGGTGGAATTTCTCCTTTCATGGCCTCGTAACGGGCCGGGGAATGTCACAATGTATAAATAAAGTAATAAATACAATTATTACAGGGCTGCAGCCGACATTTGTAACCAGTATTAATCACCCGCGCGCGAGTCGATTGAAAAATTAAAGGTCAGCCGCGAGTGGAAAGCTAAGGATTTGATTAGGTTGATCACACGCACGCAACCGTGCACACAAACAGACAAACAAACGCACGCATACACACACAGAAACGGCGCGTGAAACGCAAACAACTCACCTCGAGAGAGGATCGACGAAGAGGGCGACGATTATTACGGCGACGATTACACAAGTTAGATAGATCGCTGAAATTTCGTAGATCTCGGACTCCGGAGGACGCTCCAGGTTGTCGTGGCCTCCGTTCCCAAGGACGCAGAAATCAGCGCCGCAGAGTTTTACTTTGTTCCAATTGGTGGTGCTGTTCCCTCCGGCGCTACCAAACTCTCCCTCGCTGAGCACTTGGAATTCAAACAGAACGAAGAGATTCGATTAACAAAACTGTCTTCGGGCACGGGTCGGTGCTTGGTCGGGAAGAGAAGAAGAAAAGAAAAAAAAAAAAAAAGAATTTGTTGCTCGTGGAACAACACGGCTGCGGTTGAGCAAATCTAACCGACCGTTGACTATTTGTTTTCCGGGTACACCGCGGATGTTTCTCCTATTGGCGAGCGAAAGAAGAATACCTCGACTCGAAAATTCAACAATATTTTAAGAATGTACAGGATCCTTCACAACGAGCTGTCGGATGTGTGCGCCTTCAAAAGTTTCGTTTGTCTTTGCAAAACAGTGACTCCTTTTTTTTCTTTTTTTTTTTTTTTTTCTTTTATCGGAGTTCGGTTTCACGCTATAGGTGTAACCGATGGCAGGTGACGGACGAAACATTATACAAGAGACTCTTATCTACGACGCGAAACTTGAACATTTCCATCGAAACTACGCTGTGTAATGTTTCGTTGATCCGATATCGGTTCTCATACTTAACCAACGACTCGCGAATAAATATAAAACATGAAACTATTCCACTGTAAATTAAGCCTCGTTCCGACACGTAAAGCGGGGAAATCAGAGACGCCGGAGACATCAATTCGAATGATATACGAATAACAGGAAACGAATGAGAAATTCATTGTTAATCGATCCGGCGACTGTTAAACACCTCTTTGTTTAAATAATAAACGGAATTTATACGCACGTCGACTGTTATTCCTGTAAAGAATAATCGATACGAGTTTGACGAATAAAATCTCATTTGAATTATGGGATTGGATTAATTGTTCTTCATAAATAACGAGCCAAGAAGAACTTAGGTTCCTCGTAATTAATGCGTAATTTAAGTATGCGTAATTTGGGTATAAACACGACACGAATCCATAGTACTAATATTTATTAGCCAAATGCTCGCGCGAAATATTGTAATATTTGAGAAATCAATTTTCTCGAAAACTAAGCTTCGTTGAAAAAAGTGCAATTCCTCCTTTACGGTTATCCTCGCGTATACGATCAACTAGCTCTCGACTCTGTAACTGTCCTACTTATTACGGAACACCCTGTATGAAATAGCCATTCAGTGAAATCGTTGCAATACACGGTTCTTTATTGCCCAATATTAGTCGATTTGAAATTGCCTGGAAACGCGATACCAGTTTTCGATAGAGTAATATACTACTGTATTTCCATCGAATTTCTAAAATGAAATTGAAAATATTGGATCGTTCGGAAAGTCGTTTCGTTCTCCAAAATGGGGAATGTATAATTTAATGAAATGTTTACGCGCTCTTAAAAAATCGTATTTCATTTTCACAAAAAAAAAACGAAATGACTTTCCGAACAATCCAATAGTATATTTCTATTTCGTTCACGTCGAAATAATTCAATCGAAAGAAACGCGTCCGGGGAAGTAAAATGCTCCGAGTATAAAAATATACTTTTTACGCTTCGTTTGGTAGCCTTCGTCGAGCGTCTAACGGAGAGGAGAGAAAATTGATCGACGCGACGTGTTCCGTGAAAGAAAAAAAAAAAAAAGGTAACGATATCGATGCTAAAATTGCTTCGAGACGTGGCTCTCACCTTTTCCCTCTCATTATTCGCAGACGATCTCATTTTTCACATATGCAAATACTGAGAGCTAAGTAGCGATTATACGGCACTAACACGAAACGTAGCGGCATTCTGGCATCCACATTGGCCAATCCGTGTACGCGGTCATCGGACAGCGAACGACAGGAACTTTCACCGGAGCGTCGTTGATAATATCATAGTATGTTTATAACGTCTACCACCATCGTTTCCGATTGTCCGCGAGTCCTACTTATCGACGTATAATATATTCGATTGTTACGCGAATGTACGCGCTCGTACATTCTGTTCTGTGTGCCTGGTACGCAATTTACTCGATTGGAGTAATTGAGACATTTGAAACGCACCGTACAATCGCCGCCATTAAAATGTTTCGATAACTTCCTCGATGATTTAGCAACAAGGATATTCGCGAGTTTTCAACGAAATTGTCGCATCGATATGTGTCAATGAGGAAAATGAGAAACGATGGAAAAAGTGACGCCTTTCGAAAGCGAGTTATTCCGATTAAAAGTAGACCACGAAGGTAAGGCGTAAGTAAAAGAAAAAAAAAAAAAAAAAGATAAATATTCTCCGACTGGTACATACAATCTGTGTATAATTATCTTCGAATAGTTATGGAATTGGTAACAAATTATTCGATTAACGTTATCCGAGAGACAGATATATCGTCGTTCGAGCACGAAAAATTAATCAACCGAATAATTGGAATTTATATACTACCGGAACGTTTTCTATGAATTTAACGTTCGTAAATTTATAAAATAACGAGAGTAACGAGGTTTAAGAGTCTCTGAGGATTTACCGACTGTTCCATTTACAATTTTGTAAGTATCGATGGGACCTGTACATAGGTGAACGTTGCAGAAAAATATTTCTTGTGAGAAATATTCCGGGGGATTAAATAAATTTCTTAGAATTTATGAAACTTACTTGAACCAAAATTTAACTTCAAACCACGGGCAATCCTAATTGCACGTAATGCTTTGAGATACCTGCTACGAAATTTCAATTTCCAAAAGTGGATCGAAAATTACGCAAAACGTTTTTCTCGTCGATTTATCGTGGAATTAGGTTTGCGAAAGAAAAATCCAAAACGAATTCCGAGTACATTGTATATCTGTGAATAGTAGCAAGTTCGAAAATAATTTATGCGAGATTGGATTCCCGACCCAAAAAGGAAAGTATTCTACAACATCGAGATACACAAGAGCAGTTCGACGATGGTTGGTTAGAGAAATGGCTGGTCGTCAATACTAATGTCTCGAGAGTTCGAGACTCGTACCGTTCTTTTTCCTAAATTCGATATTAGGAAGCGGGGGATAGAGCACACTAGTGACCACGACAGCGAGAGTTTTGAGCGCTGAGAAGTATACGCAGAAGTTGGGGTACCGTACACCAAGATATCTTTCTTTCCGTTTGATTGTTACGTACGCGTTAATTGGGTGAAAAAACTCAAATCGGGTGTACGAAATTATCCTCAAGGGTCTCGAAGTTGTTATTATTACCAGTACTATTATGCAAAATTTTCTCGTATACAGCAGACAGCATTTTTTCCGTCTCGGCTATTTTTGTCGAATTATGCAGAAACGTAATCCCTTAACTGATGCGAAGGTTACACGCCGGTACAAGATGGCGACTAAATACTGATCGATCCTCCGCATACATTAAGGACTAATTGAAATGACACAAGGATAGGATGTGACGCGGCATGAGTAGAATATACCACAGAGACGTGTGCATGTTGTAAATCGAACAAAACCCCATAGAAAGCGGAATCCTTTCTTTTGATCGCTTATTGTGTGTTCACCGATTACAGTGAATTCCATTTAATTGGGACACATCGCGACCAGAAACCCCTGGCTCGATTAACAAGCTGCCATTGGGTTAATAACAGCGCACAGCTTGCACCACGCCTTTGTATCCGTGATTGTAGGTACACTAACTTTTACTTCTATATATTTCTCTTTTATTCGATACCCGCAGTTCAAATTTTACGCAAGATATTATTTATTTTGTCCAAGCATTATATATTGCCCGTGTGTTCTATTTTCAATAACGAATATTGGTTTGAGTAAGTTTCATAAATTCTAAGAAATTTATTCAATTCCCCGGAATATTACATACATAATGAATTCATTCTTTTACAGCTTGTTTCAACTAACCAGCTGTCCCAGTTAACCAGAATGCACCATATATTGACACTTTCTGTATTTATTTTTTCCCTTTCAAGCATCTAACGAGTACGATCCACATCATTTAAATTTCTCTTGCCACACTTTGTAAAGTAATCCTTCGTTCGCGTATCGCGTCTCACATTCTTCAATTTCAAACGCGTTCGTTGCGGGAGTTCGATCGTTCTTGACGAAAATTGCGGTAAGGGCTAAAGAGCAGGGTCGAAACCTCGGAGCACCGACGTCGAGCATACACCCTACGAACTCGAAATCTTTGAAAAGGACGCATCGAGATCTCGATAAAAATCCGAGAAATCGCAACCATGCGAGTAACAATATCACACTTAGGTGTACTCTGGGTTTCGCTTTAGGAACAACGACCGAAGAACTTGAAACGTTTGAATACCAATATCGAGCGAACATGCGATCAGAATTTACTATTGCGCGTTAAATGTATTCGGTTGTTCGGAAAGTCATTTCGCTTTTTTTTTGTGAAAATGAAACACGATTTTTTCAGAGTTTACAAACATTTTATCAAATTACATATTCTCCATTTTGGAAAACGAAACGACTTCCCGAACAACCCAATAAAACGTACCTACCGCTAAACACGAACGTCTTATTATACGGACCAAATATCGAATCTCTCCGAAATGTAACCTACAAAATTTGAATACTTCCAAACGACCTCGAGTATATACCATACCGTTACATGTACGTGTACGGTAATTTCAAACTCGCGTGATACCGCGTAATTCCATTCAGGAGTTCTTTTCGGGAGAATAAAAAAGAAATCGATCGAAACGTCTACGAGACTACAAAGATAAACGTAAGATTCCGCGGTCCGAGTCGTCAGGACACCGAACTTGGGCCACCGTGGCTGCGCGAGTAGAGAATATGTCGTCCAGGTCGACGGAAGAGACTCCGGCTGTGCACGGAGGAAGCTCCGACTCGATCGAAGAGTCTGAATGGTAGAAAACGGTTAAAACGCGTATTACCGCCACGCCGTATCGGAGAATGCGTACGAGGTGGTACGGAAACCGACTATCACGGGTTTATACCGGATAAATCTTGTTTCTTCCCGCGTGCGAAGCGTTCTCCGTCGCTGTTGCTCCGCCGCGGCGGGGTTCCCCGTCTTTCTCGGCGAGTCTCTCGCCGGCGTTGTCAGTCAGACCCGCTCGAAGCCTAACAAGTGTCCGTGAGGAACGACTGCGACGCGTGTTATATAGCACGGGCGAGGTTATTACTGATCTCGGCAGGGAAAGGACCGAATGTTTGGCCCGACTGTCTGACCACACACGCGTTATTACCGCTATGCACGGTCTGTCGCAACGCTTGTCTACGAGGCGCCACGAAACGCCACGATCTCTCGCGAACGTTTCGCGCAGTGATGGGACCGATCTAACGACACACGCTCGTTAATACCGACACGTATCAATTTCCGAGCAACGTGTCGAAATAAACCACCGGTACGTGTACTTGTTTCTCGTAGCAACGATACAAATCCAATACCGACTATCGTCCAGACCTCAACCGAAAAGCGATGTAGATATATATCGCATTCAAGAAAGTCGCGTATCGTTGTTCAAATTATTTGCACGATTTTTCATTTTTAAAAGACCTTTACCAACTTTGTAAGAATTCTTGAACCTCGATCAAAAGTAGGATCGTCATCGATACCGAACGACGTCGGTGTCGTAACAACGTGGAAAAAATTCTTTTTCGAGCAATCACCGGGAAGTTGAAATTCGAATAGAAAGTGTAAAATTATTTTCATTTATTTACTTCTTCTCTACGACTCCGAACGATTCGGTACAATCACCTGTGTACGATCTATAAGATTCCGACTCGAAAGTTACTTATAAACAGGTACTAAACTTGCTGTAATCGATAGGTACCGACACGATAGCCGCGTGTCACCATAAATCTCAACTCCGTTGAAGACATTCCTTGAAACGGTCCGATACAGGAGTATTAATTTCAATCGTAATTGTATCGAGAGTATCGAGGCACGTCTCGGTCCCATCACCGGTTTTACGCATTCCTTGAACCACTAGGTATCGATACGATAATCGTCGTGATGCTGCTCCTCTCTCGAGGGCCAAACCGCTGCCAAATTTACAACGCTCTCGATCGGTATTGACACCGATTTCGTGTCCTCGAGCAACTTTTCTAGGAACGGTTGTCTATTTAGACTTTAAATGGTCGAACGTCTCGAATATCAAGATTTTTCGTTTGGAATGGGTTACTTACAGGAACGGCCTATTGCCCGGACATTTGCATTTTAAACGTTTCTTTCTTGGGATCACCGATCGTGTCCTCTGGGCGTGGTTCGGATCAATTTACGAGCAACTTTCGTAGAAAAATCAGAACTTCGAACTTTATCAATTTAATAATTTATTGAAGTTAAACACATGATACACGGAACTACGAATTCGGCGAAGTTCGTTCGCGTTCGGTGGGGAAGGAATCTGTTCGATCTAACGGTCGAATTGAATTTAATTTGTAATGTCTGTAGGTAAGGTTATCCTTGGGAAATGTGCCCTACTAACTTTCGCTTTGTCGAGGCCGCTCCCTAAGTTTGCGTCTAGAAAACTGAACCCGAACAAAGTGAATGTCCAATGGATCCCTAACGAAACAAATCCTTAAAAACTTTTAGCACGTTTCAGAAAATATTCTCGGTAGTACATAAATAGATAAATTCGTGAGATTTATTTGGACATAAATTACTGCCACGATTTTATATTCTTCGGTGTCCTTCGACGAATCACTCCTATCGAACAAATAGTCAAAATACACGCTTTTGGTTATAAACAGGCTAATAATATATATGACGTCCACGCTATTTCGTGTCTGCTTTAATCGGTACGCGTTTGAATATATAATAAATAAATATTGCTCGAAACAAGCAGAGAATCGCGTTTCTGGATACTTCTGAAGTATTATAGTATTTCTTTTGTGCGTACGATTCTCGAATTATTACGAACGGTTTGGATACCAGTATATATTATTACAAGTACAAAGAGTTCCATAGAACCACCAGTAGATTTTACCGGTGCGAACGTGTTTATCCCTTCGACACAACGGATACTCAAATATTGATTTATCCCGTTTGTAAATATAAGAATAATGCACAGATACCGACCGTTTGAAACTTGGACGGTGTCGGTGAAAACCGAGTATGAGAAGAAACTAAGAGACAGTGATAAAGTCCCGGGTAAAGAATGTTTAAGCCGGAGGGAGAAATAATTGTAGTAGAGAAGATTATCTACAGGAAAACGAGAGACACGGTCAGTAGCTACACGGAAAGATAAAGAACTAAAGATACAATGAGACGTATAAGGATAACGTACGTTGGAGATAACGTACGCCGGTGAAGAGGATTTAAAAAGATAAAGTGTAAGAGGTACCCAAAAGGTAATGGTGAGATTAAACCGTAGAATGCGTGGAAAGGAATGCCGGCATGTATCTGAAGGAAATGTACGGGGTTTGGAAAGAAAGACTGAAGCGATAGAAGGATTATTGGCCGAAAGAGGGGGAAAGGTATTAGACTGGATGGCGAGGGAAAGGAAAACAAAGGAAGACGTGTGAGATGCGAGACAATGAAGCAATGAATATGCTTTAGGTTTTCGTTGAAAACGTTGCATCGAAGCTGATAACCTCTTCGTGGACACCGGCATAACCGTGTACGCGTAATTCTCGAGTTGTATTAAATACAGCAACGTGAAAGTAACCACTGAAATTTTTAACGAATACGATTGAATACCTCTACGATGTATCGGGTTGTTTGGAAAGTAGTTTCGTTTTTTTTTTTTTTTTGGTAAAAATGAAACACGATTTAAATATTGTATTATTAGGTAGTTCGGAAAGTCATTTCGTTTTCCAAAACTTTCCGAACTACTTAACGATACAGTAATATCGTCGCAAGGTATACATATCGTGGGTTAATTGTTTATCCATTTCGAACGAAACGATACGAGGAGATGAAAGAAAAAAAAAAGAATAGGCAAGACTGCTACTTACCTAAAGACGAAATGAGGTTTCCCCATAGTTCGGCCGTCTGCCAGGCTAGAAAGAAGAACCCGAAGAATCTGACGACGATGGCGTCCACGGGTTGATCGGTGAGCTTCGCGTAGACGCCACCTACTTGTGTGAGATACGTGGCTTGCGCTGCCCACATCGGTGCCGCGCCAAGACCGAGGAGGACACCAGCCGGTACCAGGGTGTAAAATTTCGGATAGAATTGCGAGCCGATGTACGGGGCGTAACACAGCATAGAGACACATAGCGTCCATTTAACGGTGAGCCTCTTGATAAGGAAGGTGGGCACGAAGATGCAGGATAGCACCAGCGCCGCGTAAATCGCCGATAGAGACACAGTACCCAAACCATCACTAGCGTTTATCGACGACTGGAGGTTCGCTGTGCCTTGAAACGCAGTAAACTGCACCATAAAAGCTACGGAGACGGTACTAATGTTCTTTAAAATACGCCATTTCTCGCCACGTGAAAGCTTGAACTTTCTGGACTGGGTGTCGTCGTCCGTGGACGACAACTGCGGCGGTTTCTGCGGCTCGGGAGGTATACCGTCGGTACCATCGTCTTTGTAACCCTCGTTTCTGTAACCGACCCCACTCACGGTCACCGTATAAACGGTTCCGTCACCACCACCGCCACCGCCATCTCCGCCGCCCCCGCCACCAACACTTCTGGTACCGTCGTGTTGTGAAGCTACCATTCTACGTGGCTGCTACCTGCAACAAATTAACATCGAATCGGTTATTGGTTCGTTTGAATGTCAGTATTGTTTACGGGGGTGTGTTTAACGCTAGAAGTACCGATAAGTTTAAGTAGAAGAAAACCGATGGCCGAGGAAAAAGAGGAATTTTTAAAATTGATAGTATTTATAGAATGGAAAAATCTTGTTTGTCTTCCGGAAATTTTTATTCAAAGTAAATTTCTTTGTTTAGCTTCCAAGCAGTTGGAATCGGTCATTTGGACTCAATTCTACACCTGAACGATTTAAAAGTGTATAGATACTCCTAGAAATTGTAATCAAATTTTTTCAACACTCTGAATTATAACGAGATATTGGTCACTAAGGTGGTCGTTGCATTTAAATAATTTATATTGTACTGTGTTCGTAATAACAAATTCTATAATAAAATAATTGTATAAACATTAATACGAGAAGTTATAAGACGGTTAACCGATCGGGTAAAATACTTCATCAAGATTGATTTACAGTTCGGAGTTAAACACTTTAATGTTAATTGAAACTGTCAAATGGTGCGCGATAATATCTAGCTCTGTAATATCTACATGTATAAATAAAGGTGAGATATGTTTACGATGTTAATTAACAGAAAGTTAAAATTGTAATTGGTGTCTGTTACCGGAAAGAATTCTATCCTTTGTAATTATTACCAGTTTTACGTTTGATGCCAGACAAAGCTGGATGACCTCGATCATAAAATCGAAACATTAACCTCTTCCAATGCCATATTGTCCACTTTAAACGATTTTTCAAGTTTGTTTTTCCACTAGCATAATGACAGTCGTACAAAACAATTAAGAAAATATGACAAGTATGGTTTTTCTTCGCCGATATTTTAATTTTCATACGAATTTGCGTAATAAGATGTATACGAACAAAATTTTATAGGTTAGAAATTTTGAAACTAGAATTAGCGTCTTCCCAATCTTTTATTCTTGATTATGATTGTTTACGAATTTTATAGCTTGCAAAGTTTACAGAGGTTAGAACTGTCTCTCCTTTCAACGTCTGAATTTTCTAAAAAAAAAAAAAAGAATTGAGGTTATCGTGCAGTAGAAGAGATAGAACATGTCATAAATGATGGTAACAAACATCATAATTAGTTCATTGACTTCTAATATTTCTCTTAGGATTTTTTCACCAATAAGGTCCGACTTTTGTAATCTGAAAAAGTGGCAGCATTCATTTGAAACCTCGTCGAAATCGCGAATTAAACAGTATTGTCGAAAAGTAAGGGAAAGCTGTGGGATCATTGAACGAGCGCGACATTTCCTTAAGAAACCTGTTGAAATGAACGAGGATGTGTCGAGAATATGCTGTCAACAAAGATAACATTTAACTAACGAAAATGTCTTATAACTCGGGTACGAATAATTTTTTAATTAATGTTTATTAAATATTCTTTGTTTATTATTAATAAGTTCCGCACGTGTCTGAAGTTTGATAACAATTTCTCGCACACACAATATGCAACTGCGATATTTCCGTAAACGTAATTAACGGAAAATATTGCGTACATCGATGCTTTTATTTTTTAAACTTTACATTTGGTTACTACCTTTTAAAAAGAAAGCAAGTATTATAAGAAGGTGGATATTTACTACTGTTACGTTATGACACTTAATATCTCCTTCGTCTCATAATATTTAGATTCTACGACCGTTATTCGTATACTTTCAATCTACATATTATAGGTTACGTTTATAACAGCATACCTTGCCCTCTGCATCAAAATTATGTATTCATACCTTTTTTAAATTCTACTGATCCTTTTAACTCATTTGTATGCAATTCTGGTGTAATAAAGACGTATTATTACGTCAGAATGGTTGAATAAGAGTCAGTTTGGTTCGGTTTTTCAGAGAACTTCGAGAGAGTCAGTAAGGTTAGATCGAGAGAGTGTACAGCAGGGGTTCTTAACCTGATGTCTACTAACTTCTTGAGGTCCATAAACTCGAGTGAAAAACGAAATCTTGTTTTGTTTTCACTCGCTTCTAATTCGACTGTAACTTTTCATTCAATGATGACTGTAAACGACAATGTTATTTCTCTTCGAAATGTCTTCCTAAAAAATCTATGACACAAAAGATATTACAAATCACTGTTGTAAAACGAACAGATAAACACAGAACGAGAACTATCGTATTCACGGTTGTTTGATCGTTAACGCACTCTATTCGATATATTATAATCAATATCGCACAAATCTCTCAACCACCACTAAGGCACGATTAATATAGAGGTTATTAAAGAAAAATACCTTCTGCATAACGGACCGTTCATTGGTATGAGGGGGCGCGCGGAGACCTCGTCACGAATCGCGAGTTAAAGAGAATCCTTTCTTTTATTTGGAAAGGCCTTATTGAAGCGTTCGCGAAGCACGTTCCAGTTGCGCTTGTAAATTCGTTTGTCGTCGATGTAATCGATGGGAATGCGTGACCGGCCGCACAATGCCGTGACACGTGTCGTACGGCGTGCATCGCAATTAAGCGGCGCTCGCAATACCTTCACCTCCTTCGCCGCTCTTTCCTTGCCCCTCTCCGAATCTTTGATTTCATTGGCAGCGTTTCTCAAACTACTTTCTTCCGCGCCAACCAGCCTCGTGTGCGCGATGACCGGCGTCAACACTCTCCCGTTTACAACGGAGAAGAAAATCTCTCAAAAGGCGGACAACTAATTTCACCCGACCGTGGAATATTTAACGACCCTATTGGCTGCCCATTAATGGGGCAACGTTCCGAAAACTCGTCGTGATTAGTCGCTGTCCTCGCGAACACGTCATAATATTGATATGTAAACTCGACTCGAAAATTAGAAACACGACCATGTGTCGGTAAGTCGAATTATTCACTGGACAAATTATAGTATCATGTAGATATGTCACGATGTCGGTCACGTTACACGTTTCAATTTTGAAAACATTTAACGTTAAATTAGTGCACAAGCAGACAACAAAGAAAGTATTTTCACGTTTCAGTAAATATCATTTTCTTGCAATAGATAGGTTAGAACGGTATAGTGCATAATATGACACAAAGAATTAATTCGAAGAATGTGAAATAGAAAATTGTATTACAAACAATAATGTTGGTATTTCATATAACCTATTAAAATAATACGCGTACGTACCGTAGATTAAAAAATGTCTAACAGAAAATGTATGTTTTGCGAAAGACATCGTGGCAAATATATGTTTTGACCTTCGATACGTTTAAATAACAGTCATCATGTGAGAATACTGCTAAAGAATGTCTGTGTTTTATTTTGAAATATTTGATGGAAAATGTGTATCCCGTGAAAGGCATCTTAACGAACGCGTTTATTTGCCCAAAGGATACGTGAAAGAAGTAAGTAAAAGTGCGTAAAAGTAATAATTCGAAACAGTTAAGATTGCCGTAATCGCACGAGAATGCTATCAAAAAGTATTTCGTTTTACTTCAATGTAGGTACGTAATACAGAAACTATACCTTCATGTATGTAAAATGCATTGCAACAGGTAGATTTATCCGTTAAAAAATCTATCTAAAAACGATGTAAACGTATGGAAAAACCATATTTTAAAACGATTAAATCGCAATAATCGCAATAATCGCGTAGAAATACGATCGAGGAATAATTGAATCTTGGTTTCATTGCGATTGTTCATCAAGATCGAATTATCGCGTAGAAGGCTACCGACTCGGATAATAAATAACAAAAGGCAATAACGGACTTTTGCGTAAACGCTGCACTACCGTGACAGAAAGTTGCGTTTCCTTATATCGCGCGATTAACATGGTAAATCGTTCCGTAGATTTTTTTTCCCCGGATGGGAGCAGTCATTTTCTTTTTTCCGTTTACATTTTGCAAAAGACAAAGCTACGGAAAAGCAGGACAAAAACACATAGTAATCTTTCGGTTGCATAACAAGAGTAGCGCCGTACCAAGCGAGTGCACGATACGAGAATTCTTCGTTTCGTTCTTCGAGGAAACACGTTCTAAAGAGAAAACATGTGGGAATTGTTTTTCCGTTGAAACGCGAGTTTCGTGTGACGGGTCTCGAAGTATCGAACTACAAGAGTGGCGCAATTACTTTGTAATTTAAATTTTATATCAGGGTTACATAATCTGTAAAAAAAAAAATTTCGTATCCACCGCTGTTTATACCGGGGACCGAAAAAACTTTTCACTTCGAATCGAGCGAAATTTTAAAACGTTCATCGATATCGATGCAACGACACGTGCAAGTTTCGAACCAATGAAAATATACAATCGTCCACGGGGAAATTGTTTATATTATGGTTACGCAATGCGTAGAAATTTTCCAAGTACAATTATGTACAGTTGAGACCAACCGAAGATGCGAAATTGAAATTGTAGAACTCGTGTTTTATGAGTCATACACTAATGACACGTTGAGTTCTGCAATAAATCAAAATATGTAATATCGTTTTCCTCGTAGGAAAGTTTTATATTACGGTTACATAATGAGTAGAATTTTTACAAGCGCGGCTATCTACTATATACTTGAAAGAACCCGTGGCACATTTAATAATGGTATAAAACTCGGGCGTGGACCTACCGATCAAAATTTTTTAATATTAAAGAGGGACTTCGTATCGCGATTACATAATAGTTAAAGTCTTTGTACGCGTAACTTATTTATCAAAAATGTCAAATTGTTGTAAAACGTTTATCGGTCGTACGACAATGACACGTGCAGCAATTCACGAGCCAAAAGTACAAGGTGATCCAAAATGAATGGTACAACCGAGAAAGAGGTTATTAAAGAGCTTACACGCAATGTAGCAGAATTGTTTCCTAATAGGCAGGTATAAGTTGCATTACCGAGTCATTGCTGTTTGGTCTTCGCATTTGAATTTTACGACTTTCAACGAAACGTATTCTTCTTGCTGTAAAACTTTATTATTCCGCGACGACGTGGTAATACAAATCACAAGGAGCAAATATGTACAGAAATGGGAGCTTTTCCTAAGCGTGACGTGTTTGACAAACACCGTGAACAAACAGGTTATTCTACGTGCAGAAATAAATCCGAAACATAGAAGAAAATCTGTTCGTACGAGGCGTAGTTTACGAGAAAAATTGATTAAAGTTCGATTCGACGGATCTGAGACTTGAATATTTCTGTACAATAATTTACGACAAAATAAATTAGTCAACATTGTACGTATCGGTACTAACCGATGCGAACATACAAGAAAAACCTTTTTCCATTTATTTCGCATCTAGAAACGCCTCTCGCGTTTTTTTTTTTTTTTTTTTTCATCGTTGTGCATCGTTGTCCTTACCAGAGATTTTTCGTTACGATTGCGCGACGTATACAGATTCGTTAAACGGTACAGTCACCCGATTGAGATCGATCAAAGGTACGAAAGCGATATCGTAAAATATGCGCGGGTCGGGCGCGCAACTTTTGTCGAAATCGAGAAATACCGATGACGTCGGGAGAAATTTGATCCCGCGGTTGCACAATCGACGTGAATTTATACGCGTAGCTCGCGCGTGCGCATCTAATTGGCACCGATCGGGAGTAATATCGAAAAATTGAAATCGTAAGATCCGACGATCCACAGGATTGCTCCCGATCGAGAGAATCTCTGCGCGGCGGCGTTCTGAAAAATTGGCAGGTTCCTTCGACGCATGCGTAATTAAGTGTCGCTCGACGTGGTAAATATACGTAAACACATTCCCACTTTTATATTAGTAACACAGAAACACGGTTCATATGACCCTGACTTACTTGAATACGATTCGGCCACCAAAGTGCAGTACCACGAACAGAATACCCACCCTAACCAGTTTCCAACGACCTTCAACTCTGCTTTAACCGCGAATCTCGTTGTACTATTTCTCCTCTTCTTGCAAACAAATGGACGATACACGGGAACGTATCGATTCCGTGCGTATCGTCGCCGTATTATCAATAATCCTATTTCGTAACGCAATTATGCCGTTGGTCGTTCTTTCTTCCTTGTTTATCGAAACTTAACGACACCGTAAAGCAAGGAAGAGGGATGAGGGGAGGGAAGGAAACAAAGAAAAATGTAAATGGTATTCCGAGTAGAATGATCTTCAAGATCGGGCGAAGGAGATGACGAAGGCGGGAATAAAATTTTTGTAAAATTTGATGGATATTAATGGATTTACGTTTCGGGGAATCACAGCTTCGTACGGGAAAGCATCGGTTAATTCGGCGATTACCATCGGAGCAGGTTTACTATCTTGACTGACAAGCTTTTTTATTCCGGGAATTTTGTATAAAAATTGTATGCACTTAAGCACATTCTCAGAATACGGTAAAAGAAACTAATCGTTATTCCTCATTATCGACCGTCTGGGAAACCAGCTGGCGCTAATAACGGCCTGAAAACGATTTTCTGCGTGCTTCGACTGCATTACGTATGAAGTCGATGTAACAAAACGTTATCAACAAGCGAATAAACATAGGCAGAGAGGCGTGCGCAGACTTGAAATTAATTGGACTGCGAACTTGCACCGCGACGGGGTCAAGGTTCGATAAATGGCTTGGCTAGCATTCAAAATTTCCCCGCGTTTCCTACCGTCGCGTTTTTCTGTTCTAGGGAAAAAAATACTCGTCACATCTCGGAGTATGTGAACGTACTTCGAATGTTCCGTATGACTTTGTTCGAGCTGAAAATCTTGAATTGTTTTACATCAATCGAGCAACAATTACTCTATGCACCAACTCCAAGGTATTAATAAGTACTTTGTCTTCGAGTATACTGAACATTTTTGTCACGAAAAGGACGAAACTATATTGAACGATATTACAAATTAAAAATTGATTTCGTAAAAATTTAGTTACACCTGTACACGGCCTAACGAGATGGATAACATTTCACTTACGTCATACGTATATATGTATAAACCAAAGAGTCCCTAGTTCAGATTATGCAAATATTATTACTACCGAATTGATTAAAGCCAAAAGAATGCTCGTTGAAAAATAATACGTATCAATGGAATTCTATTTTTGTATATATATATGTATTGTCCGCGAAACGTTGCTATTGACACAATAAATACAAATTTATGGAAATTAAAACTTATTATTCTAAAAATAATGTGGGAACGCGAATTAGAAATCAACGTGATAGGTATCTTCCTACTGGAATTCAATTTTAACCGATCAACTTTAACGTACGTGGCCAGGCTAATTGCCGTGTGCAATCTTATTATTAATCGGACAGAGAATTGATATTGAAACTTGTGTTTTTTTCTTTTTTTTTTCTAGTCGATGATGTACTACTGTTACGAAAACGGCGATGATAATGAAACATAAACTAGTAATTGCAGATATGTAAGAATAACGGAGGAAGATGAAAAAAGGAAGTGGACGTAAAATAATTTACGACGAGGTGAGAAAACAAAATTGCGGAAAAACATTGATCCATCGAGGTGGGAGCAAAATAAATCACGAGAAAAATACCATTGGAAAATCTGACGACGGTATTATTGGTCGAGGATACAGTTAGATTAGTACTTCGTACTTCGAGTTGCCTCGCCTGAAGCCGGCCTTCGTGGTCGAAGGTTGCGGCGTTTTTCTCAATTTCTTTTGTCATAAAAAAGAAATTACGTACTAGTCGTCGTCGAAACGACGAACCGTACACGAAGGTTATTTGATTTTTCATTTTTTCTTTCGTTTTTCTCTTATAAAATGTCAACGCGTCAGCTTTTTTGCGCAGGTAACGTAGAGTATACACTCGGAAGAGACCGGCAATAATTAATAAACGTACACCTGCTGACAATTCGAGAAACAGTCGTTCAAAGTCACGAACCGGCTGATATCACCGGGACAATAATTTCCCTGCCGGCGGTACGCTGTTTTCGAAAATCTCCGCATTTGTTTTGCAACGGTACGTGGTCACCCGTATACACCATTGTAAATACGCATAAAGGTGACCCGAATGATGCAAGCGGTTCAGGTGCGTTATGTTATCGTTCCGTTTAAACAATACCGTTCATGCCCAAAGTCACAAACTAATCGAACACTCGACGATAAGGTCGCCAACAATCGTGAAAATCGATGCACGAGCAATGCAATTGCATCTCAGAAAAAAATCATTCCGAACTTGAAAATACAAAGGCCAAGATAACGATGTTGATAACACTGCGGGCAAAAGTACTCTGGCTATTGCTAAAACTCGTTCTTAATCTCTACTTTACGAGTAGAATTTTTCGTTAGTCATTCCCACGTGAAATTATCCGATTTTGATTCGTATCGAGTCACATTGACGAAAACGTTGAAATTGACAATTATGAATAGTGATCGACAGATGGAAATGAAGCGTTCGGAAGAGAGACACGATCGATTTTAAACAAATGTCCTACGCAATTTGAAATAAAACGAGAAATTTATCGTTACGAAATTCCAACGAAATTTCGAAAACGTTCTCAGCCGCGGCAACGTGTAAAAATTCAAAGACCCCGAAGGCTGTACCCTTCCAAGGTAAAGGGTAAAAATACGCCTAAATGAACCGTTCGCGGCGAAAATCGTGTCTTATCTGAATGGCATTCCGTGTACCGCATTCCTGGAGCTGTATGCAAGTCCGTTTCGCGTTGAACGCCTTTATCGGCGCATCGAAATAAATGTACGCGCATATTCGATATCAGGGACATTACGCGCGCAACGGCATCCATACGGCTCCGGTGTGCCGTATTCCGGACATGTTGGTGGCCCCCGCGTGCCAAAAATAGGTTCATTTCGAAAACCGAACGAATCGGCGCGAAAAGCCACACGAAACGGCGATATTTTCGATTCAGGAATCTGTCACTTGTAGCACGCGGCACACCTTGCAAGACACCCTGTATGTATATACACCGGATTAGAAAGTCTTCGGGAACGATCGACTCGTAAATGCTTCAATCGTTTCACAACGAAATGCTCCAAGGCGCAAGCGTACCGTCTACTATGCAGCCTTTATCGTGTCCAGCCTTGGAGTTACGCTCTCGTAATGCCGTGATCATCTTTCGACGAAAGTTTCTGTTGCAGAAACGCGCTAAAAACCGCAACCGGTGCAACCCCCTCCCCGCCTCCGAATCGTTTCGCCGTTGGATGACTTAAATTCATATTCGAACGTGTCGAGAATTTCGACCGGGTCCTTTTTTCCAATTCCAACGACAAGAAGAAGAAATTGTCTTCCTCGTTTTGGTCTCCGTGGATGGAGTACAGAAATCAAACCACGAGAGAGTGAGAGAGGAAAAAAAAAGAAAGAAAGACAAAGAGAAAGAGAGAGAGAGACTGTAGCGGAAGAGAGGCAATAGGTTCAACAACATTCGATGGTACTTTTTAACGGACCCGTCCTGATCGACTTGCGCATATAAAACACGTTTTTTATGTTTCGCTCGTAAATCCGTTTAAACGATCAGAGTGACTGCGCGTTGCTTTCGCCGAGGTCTTCGGTCGAGCAACGAGACCGCGAGGTGAAGGTACCGATGTAAACACCGATTTAGCCGCGACTGGTCAGACTATGCGCGGGCACGGAAACGAAAACAAAGTTAGCGATCGTGTATGAAAAGTACGCGTATCGATACCGAGAAAGAAACCAACGGATCGATGGTTTTTGGTATACAGGAACAGGATACTCGGAACGATCGCAGAATTATTGGTCCCTAACGGGGAAATAGGTACGCGCGGTTGCATTACTGAGTCATCGGTGTTTGGTCTTTGCGTCTGAATTCTATGAATCTCAATGAAACGCGACTGTCGCTATAAAAAAAATCGATCGGTCCGTTAGAACGTGGTAATACGAAACACGCCGAGCGAAATGTATACAGAAACGGAAACATTCGCTAAAACGTGACGTCCTGTTTGACGAACCGTTTGGTAAACGTCCACCGTAAATGGCGCTCTGTGAGTAATCCCAACAAATACAAATCGTGCGCCGGAGTAATTCGTGAAATGTACCGTCACGGAATATATTGCAGGAGCACCGTGCCATTGTTGCTACCGTTTTAGAGCTTGCCTGTTTTTACAACTGTCGTCGAGTAAATAATTGGCCATTCGGAACGTCTCGTAACCGTACGCGATACCGACTCGTTCGCGAGAACCACGAGACGATGAATCGTTAATAAAAAAAAGTACGCGATAAATAACGCGGCACTGGTTTTAATTGGTCGCGGGCTAACAGTATCGATCGGTCATCGTTGAATTCTCTATCTTTCGTTCTGTTTGGGTTGTCCCGGAGATAAAGAACGAACGATAAAAAAAGAAAAAGAGAAAAAAAAACGAGGGTCGATTTTCTGTTCCACGAAAGCAGCGTGCGGTGCCACGAAAGAACACAGTTCACAAAGATAATTTCGAACAGCTGCGCGCCGAGGGAGATCTAGCACCGTAACGTTGTTGCTCGTTTACATTCCACCGTTGTGCGTCATTTCGGAACAATTATATATTATATCGGGGGCACGTCGTATCGGGGGAGTAACGAACGAACGAAACGAAAGAATCATCGATCATAGTGCAAGATTTATCCGTAATGGATGTAACGTCGACCGAATCGTCGAAGCTACAATTTCTTAAAACGTTTCATGGTAAAAACACGTGCACACTTTCGTCGCGACGACTCCGAGTCGCGAAAACTTCCATAGTTAGCGGGCTGAAAAACTTCTAGAATTATACTTCGCGAAGTTCTTTGCCCGCGATCCAGAGTACACAGCTGCGAGAAGTCATACGCGGCGCAGATATAATACCTGGATGATTTACGATTGAGAGATCAAATACAATAGAACTATCGACGTTCGCACTTCTCACGATACGGGCTGACATTGTTAATTCAATTCTCAATGGACCGGGTGACAATACCACAGGGAGAATTTTATGAGAAAAAAATTGGAACGAAGCACGAACAGTCCCTCGAACAATATACTTTCCTTTCAGGTGTCTTTGAACTTAGGATTCGCATTGTCGGTTATTTTTACATTTTCTATTCAATTTCTGCGTTTCACTCTCTTGTTTCACGAACATGGAGTCGTATCCATGGAGTTCGTTGATAATAACGCAAGGCTCTTTTATCATTCGGTTTTCTAATCGATTTTTTTATCTTTGGTATCCTAGAATTCACGAAGTCTCGACCGACGTCACGTTTCCAAACTATTTACAGCTTATTCGCGTTTCTCGAGTATTAACTTTCGCTTCGTTTATGTACAATTATTTAACCAGCCTGTAGATCGTTGTACTGCGTTCAAAATGAACAATGAAACGAGAAACGTAATACAGTAGAACCTCCATTATTCGATCTAACGGAAAGATACGATTGTTGGGTCGAGGGAATTTTGGAACAATGTAAAATAACAAAAATAAATAGACGACACAAAAGAACCATTTTCTTAAAAGTTTGCACGTCTTTTTGGTTACTACGTTCCACTAAATTTTTACCGTACTTAACTACGTAGTTACATTCCTTCCATTTCCCTTTTGTTAGTATCGGGTAACTTTTATTATCGAAGTATAAATTATTATCGTGCCGCTTTGATACAGCTGTGATTTATGTTGGGTTTTTTTTTTCTAACAATTCATTTTTATCGCGATAAAAGAATATTTTAATAAGAAAAGAGGTAGTCTATGTGAACATACTCTATTCGGATAATAAAACGTTCGAAGAGTACAGCTATCGGGACATTAAACATTCGAGTAACGGAGGTTCGTATAATGGAGGTTGTACCGTGTATTAAAACGTATTACCCAACGAATTAGTCTTGGCAGGTAATACATTACGACGAATACAACTCCGGTATAATGTGACAATGATAAATTTCAAATCAATTTTATTGTCTTTGGCACACCTTTCGAACGAACTTTCCATTCTCTTTACGTGGCATTCGTTAAGTAAAAAATTAATCGATTACTATGCGATCATTCGTCGTGCGTTTTCTATTCCTTGTATACCTTCGTTTATTATAAACGGAAATATACTAATATTTGTTACTGTACATCACACTATATTTTCTCATAAATATTACAAATTTATCCAATCGAAACTCGATCGAATTTAATCATACAACCCCCAAAAGTCCAAATTCGATAAAATTCATCGTAGAGTCGATCGTTTAGCGTCTAATACGTTTCGTGTAATAGATTCGATCATTCTACACGATCGTTACTTAAAGTAACGTAACGTATTGCTTGTACACCAAAACGTCGGTAATGATCTCTTTACTTGCATACAAAGTAGCCTATTGATTGAATAGACGGTACATAAAAAACGTTAGACACGTCGGTAAGTTACGTTACCTTAATTTCTGAGAAAACGTGCGAACTTTTTATGATACACCGATTATATTATCCGTGTGCACGGTACGATCGAAAATAATGTTACATTTTCCGATCCGAGTATACCATTTAATTCAACGAGCGCAAAATTATCGCGCGTATTTTACTTCTATACGCCAAGTGTAGCAACGCGGGCGTAAAACGTACCCAGAAAACGCGCATAAATTTTTTCCACTCGCGCGCGTATTTTATCGTCGAAAAAGTCAAGTGTAGTCCGGTATCTAAACGCGTTTCGCGGCGTCGCCGCTCGCGTTACGTGCCCGTCCCGTATAGATTCTCCGACGACGAGGCAAGTCGTTCGTTCGTTCGTTCGTTCGTTCATTCGTTCGTTGGTTCGTTCGTTCGTACGTTTCGATCGGGCCGAAGACGCGAGTCACCGAACCGGATATTCGATCGAAAGTCGCGAATACCCCGGACGAATACACGGACGTGTTTCCATATGGTTTGCCGCTTGCGCTTTCGGAGGTCGATTATTTATTCCGTTTCGACGACACGGGAACGGTGAGGAGCAGACGGGGGAGGTACACTCGTAAAACATCGAATTCGTTTGCGATCTCGCGCGCGTTCACGATGGAATTCCACGCGCGGCGGACTCCGTCGCCGCGTCCCACTGGGGGGATTCGTACAGTGGGACGCGAGATCGCACATGCGCGCTCGCGTCCGTGTAACTCCCGTGCGTTTCGTAAAATGAAAAACAAAACAAAAAAAACACAACGAAAGAAAGAAGAAAAAAGAAAAGAAAAAAAAGTATCACCCAGGTGCGATTCGATTTCTTCTCGGGAATATTCCGTGTCGCGGTTGAACGACGACGTCTCGCTACCTTACACGACCCGCTATCGGGTTGAATCGAAACCGATAGGTGATCGTAAAACTCAATGAAAACTCGGACGGACGGACAGACGTACGGACGGGTGGACACGGGCAGCTGTGTGGTGTATGCGCGCGCGGCCGCGCGAACGAACGAGTGCTCGCTCGCGCGCTCACACGACTGGGACACTGTGCCACTCGGATCGAATTACCGTTATTCGCGTCGAATTCGGTAATCCCCGATCGCGCGCCCCGTACCGATCCACACGGCGGGGCACGCGGATCGTAACACGATCGACAACCGCGGTGTAAATCCTCGCACCACCCGGGGTAATCGCCCACAGAGTGGGCGGTAAGGAAGGGCAAGAGGGGGGGACCTTTAAATTCGCTTTTACGAGCGCAACGCCGAGCCGCGCCGCGCCGCACCGCGCCACGGCGGAACGCGCTCCCGTGTATCGGGCGACGATTTCGCGTCGCGCCTTCTCGCTCCTCTACCTGTTGATGCCGCCTGGTATTCCACGCGTCAACATTTTCCTCGTTGTTCGCACGAGACATTACCATACCCCCGCGCTACCTTATAATGAATGAGGTCGCCGGTAATAAATATTAAATAATTCCTCGCGTATACGTCTGTCGTGCGGAACACGCGATACGTTTTGACGAACGATAGAGAAACGAATAAATACAACGAGAGGCCTCGCCGTAACCGAACGCCGCTAGCGAGGAACGGTTTCCTCGCGCGGGGAAAATTCAGGGTACGAACGGAATTAGAAAATGTCTTGTGTCTTACGTCTTAACGGTTCGATCCTTCGCCTGGACGACGATCTTGTCCCTCCGTCGAATCTGGTTCTCTCGTTTCCGACACACGTCGCACCTACGGGCAGTAGTTCTTCTTTTCCCCCTTTTTTTCTTTTTTCTTTTTGGTTTTTTGTTTTTGTTTTTTTTTTTCGTATTCTTGGCAAAGCTCCGCACGCGATCCCCCGACGTTGACAACAAACGGTTCGGTTCTCTTCCGGCTTTTCGGGTTAAAAAGAGAGGAAGCACACTCGATTTCTATCGGACGTCGTTTAAGATCGGGCCCGTGACATGCCAACCACGACCACGAGAGTAAACCGCGACAACAACGGGCACACAACGTCGACGTGCGTGGATGAGAAGTGTCGAGAACGTGGAAATAAGCGAGGTTCAGCTACATCCGAACGGTTCGGGGGTTCGGAGACAACTGAGCCTACCGGCGGACTTTGGAATCGGTGAGCGGTTCGGTTCGCCGACTCAACTTCTCGAGTTCGAGTCAGTCGTGATCGTTGTTTTCTCTGTCTCTCAATACACGGTACACCAAGTGCACGGTACACGCGCGTTCTACCTTCGCGACGAGCTCGCTTCTGTTCCTCCTGTTCTCCTTCTGCTCCTTTTGTTCCTTCTGCCCCGTGGCTTTTCTGTATTACCAGCCTCGCCTCGCCTCGCCGCGCCGCGCAGCACGCGGGAGCCACCGCAGAAGCGGCCACGCACGCACGTGCGTGTCTCGCGACTTTGTTCGTGCGTCGATGAAAATGGTACAATGAAAATCGTGTTTGCGCGCACCGCCACGTTTTCGTCCTCCGTGTGAAGTTTTGCATTGTCCGCGCGCAGCCGTGGCTAACCCGGCCTCCGGTGGGACTGTAATCGGGTACTACCGCACGCACCGAAAATCGTCCATCATCCCTTGCATCCGTGAAACACACTCCGCGTGTAAATAAGACCCGTTCGTATTAGTCGTGGCGTAGACATTTTTCTAATGTCGCTCGATGCAGGAAATTTTATGAAACGTTTCAGTCGAATGGAAGATAAATAAGAGAATTTTTACTTAAAATCGAAATTCAATTTGTACGTGAAAAACAATTTATATTTCATTAACTCTTTCGTGTAAGTCTTAAATTAAAAGACCACCGATTGTGCTATCTCTGTACAGTTTAAATACTGCAGCCATCTAAATATTTACGAGGCAGAACAGATTTTAAATTATAAACAAAAATTACACGTTTTCGAATTCGTCAAATATAATTTACACAAGTTTTTCCTGATTTTATCGTTATAACAATTTTGAAAGATTAAAAGTAAAGATAAATTATTAAATTTATTTTACAAACTAATTTTACCAATGCTTTGTTAATATCCCAACATTGAGTAACTAATGAATTATCGATTATAATAAAATATATAACAAAATGCAAAAAAGCAACGAACAGGTACGACACACGAAGGGTAAGAGGATAAGAGATTAATGTGTGATAGAAGTAACCAACTTTATATAAATATAGCGTTCTTAGAACAAATCGAAAACAAAGAGATTAAAAGTTTTATCTCAACTCATCTACAATAGGAATTTTTATCTTTATCAGTGCGTATCGTAACAGTCAATGGAATAAATGGAATTACACGGAACTAACAACGAAATTCGTGCTCGAAGTGATTCTAAACACTTTCATTATTGTTCGAATGTAACAATTATCTATTATGTTGTAACAAAACTACAGTGTCTGTAAATATATTACACACACACACTTATAAAGTGCATGTAACCAAAATAAACTAAGATTGTACAATGTTATAGGATTATTTGTATTTACAATGCAATATCGTTAATGTAATAGTGGGAATATTTTTTGTAAACTTTAAAATATCTGTGACATTTTTACGTACACTTACCTAATGCGGTGTGAAAACCTAAAGCAAACTAAGAATATACGCTATCATAGGACTGTTTATGTTTGCAATGAATTTCAGAATATTAGCAACACTGACAGTTAATAGCTATTCTGGTTTTTGTTTGCTGTGCTTAACACACAGGTCTGTAGAGACTGACCATAACCTATCGTCATGTATTATTTGTTACACTACGTATAAAAAAAAAAGTAGAGATTGTATTTTTATTACAAAATATATTTAGTAAATTTTACTATTGCTTCTCGAGAATAACTTGTGAAAGGGTAACAAAAAAAGAGACCTAACGTTAAATTGCTTTATAGTCATTATATTTAGTCAGTCTATGTAGATAGCTCACAGAAGAAAGATACACTTAGAATGCAACTTTTAATAAGTAAACAGTACGTTCCAATGTATATTCTACAATATAATATTATTCAACGCACATGTCCCAATTTTCTTAACTTCACACTCAGTCTGCACCATTATAATTTAATATTATCACTCTGTTTGTTCGATTCCTTTTCGTCATATCGCTCTTTCTGTTGTTTGTTATTTTATACTTTACAATCCACTTAGTATTTCTCACCCGTTGTACCTCGACTTCTACTGTAATCAGGGTCAAGTTCGTAACATATTATCGTAGTACATTAACTGAGTCTCGAATTTGTACCGTAATTGCGACTAACTTTATTCCTTGTCGAATCTTATTTAATTTAGGGCAATAGGGTCGATCTTCGAATAAACTTCGAATAAATAAATGTCTCTTCGTGTTTCATTTTCGTGACACATTCAACCTTCGTGGACAAAATTCTCGAAGGAGAAAAGTGATTAAATACACCGTTTGAGTGTACAATTATTGTTTGAATATTTATGGACGTGACTCTACGTCATAATGAAATTAAAGTGTATCATGGGTAGTCGATGGTGATGCCCGTTAATACGTTTCCATTGTCGGTTAACGGGTACGTGATCGGTAGATCGTAAGAGTGTCAGTTTTACAACCGTTTCGAGTCCTCGCAAGAACTTTGGTATTGTCCATCTTCCAGAATCATCGAAAGAAGTTTATGGCTTCTGACCTGGAAAATCCTGTTGCGGGGCAACTTTCCTAACGGACGACCTTGCTGTTTTCCCGTACTCTGTAAATTTTCTGCTCGTTTCGTCAGTGACTCGTTAACACGGGGACCTGTATGGATCTAGCCAACGGAAAAGTAATCGTGAATAGTCTAAGACGCTCGCTTTTTGCCAAGTGATGCAATAAGGATGTTCTCCAGGTGCGCATAATAAAATCTAAAGCCCGTATGTAAAGTTAATCCTTGGAGTATCCCTGAGGGACCCTCGGATACCAGCAGTATTTTTCCATTGCACAATCATTAACAGCACCCATCGACACTGATTCTAGAATGCTCGTCAATGGTAGTAACTCTAGTAATACCTTGAGGATGACCACACCTCTGTCAGATGTTTCTTTTTCTTTTTTATTTTTTACAAATTTCCTAATTGTAGGATAAAAAGGAACGAACGTTTCTGATCGATCGCAATACCGTTGGAATGTTTTTCGACAAATATGCGAAACGAGATTGCAAAATTGCTTTATTATTCGATACATCGATATTTGGTCGTCCGGAATAGAAATTTGTCTGAAATTTAACCAAGTAGGCCATGGCTTTGTAGGCTGATCCGTAGATTATGACATCAATACTTTTTACGTAACACCGTTGAACGACAAATACCTAAGTTGGGTTTATATTCAGGATGCACCACTGAATCGATCCGTCGCACAGATTATTCACGTCCAAAGTCATTTACACGTTCGATGTACCCCGTATAAAGAATAAAGAGTGTTCGACCGAAAGGCTGAAATTTTCCATTGTTAAGGCAAACAACATTTTCTTAAGTGTAATCGCGAGCACCTCTTCGTCGTGAAATTTTATTGGAAAGATAGATGTGCGTCAAATTTTGATCGAAACGAACAATAAGGAAATTTGTTACTCTTGCTTTGTAAAATATTATATAAAATAAAACATTGTCTACGTGAAACTCAATTATTTTTAAGAATTTCTTGTAATAGAATATTTGTCTATGAAATTTTATAAGTAATCGAGTTGTGCATATTATAGAATATTATGTATTTTGTATTTTCGTTCAATATCTCATTTGTTGTAATAGGTTTAAAGGAGGTACTTTCCAGAAAGATAAATTGAAAAATGAAAATAGTAAGGTGAAGCAAAGATTACATATACACACTAACATTTTGAAACTAAATCTACCAATGCAATTTGTCCGAAATGCAAGTTTGAAAAATATCTTCAAATCAATTTCCGTATTGTCCAGAGAGAGACAAATAATTTTCTATTACACAGATGTTCTTTGTTACTTTTATAAGAAAGCAAATATCTTTATAATTTCTTCACATTAGGAAAAGTTATTGTCTGAGGATTACGCAACAAATATTTTAAAATCTTGTCATTTCTTGTCTGTGATTCTTGCAGCCTATATTTCGCAGTATGTGGAGCTACGGTTTATAACTTAAGATTCTCTACGGTTCATGAATGATTTATACGAATAGCTTAAATGCTTTGTATAATTACTTTTTATGCAACAATACGAGAAGAAAATTTGTGCCAATAATAAAATACCTACAAACGTATATTGTACGTGTGCTTGTAATGCGTTCAATTTAAAAAATGGGAACAATACTATGTAAAATTTATATTGTTCACGAATAAATTTCGGTATGATTTACTTCTGTCTTCAAAATATAAGCAAGATAGATACCCTGCTAGATATTTAATATTCTTCGTATACGTTACTAGAAAAAAATGTACATTAATTATCATTTGGCTATTTCCAGTAGTTCGTTAATCATTATCTAGGAATATGTTGTATATGTCAAGTAGCCGATATACTTGTCCAGTGTATCTTCTATATATTTTTCTTCATCGTAGTGCATTATCGTTGGTACGTCATGAAGACTTGTTTCTGAAAGCTGAACAAATATCGAGTCTGAAAATAGTATCTATTGAATAAAACACAACGGGTATGTCTGCATTCACTTGTATTTAAAAGTTCATTATTAATATCGTTTACGAGGTATATAATAAACTACCTTTAATATCGTTCATAAAATTTATAATACGTAAACAAAAATGTGTTTTTGCTCAAACTTAAAATGGAGAATCTTGCAGGCATTTTTATTGTACTGTCCCTTTATCAGCAGAAATGCGAACCGATATTTTTTAAGACTTTTGTTTTATTTTAGTTAATTGTATCCGTAAATTTATCAACAAAACAATTTTACAATTATTTCGTACATGGAAGAATAGGATTTTCTGTATTGTGTAAATTTTTGTTCACTTCAATCGGCAAAACGAAGAAGTGTGGAATATATGAACGAAGAACTAAAAAGTCACCAACATACATAGTCTCCAATGTAGTTTATTGTAGTCTACGATAAGAAATGAATTTGATACACATCTCCCCGCATTTAAGCAAAATGGTCATATCATCGCGCGTTGATGTCTCCACTTACAATTAGTGAGAATATTATATACGATACCACCTATTTTCGCAACTGCTTAGTCAACTAGCACGTGCTCGTTAGTAATTTAATACAATTGCGTGTACGTAATGTTAGTATCGATAGTATCGACACGACACTGATTTTCTGTAATATATATATAGGTATATATAGTGCATTCATACCCACCGTAAAATTAGCAGAAATTACTAAGAGTGTAATTAACAGACCTCAAAAATGGATTCTTGGTAATGTAATAGAAGTCATTTTGAACACGATGTGGTCTTTACAACATATTAGTAAATATAATATTATGAAATGTTCAATCTATTACTTTCATTTCTGACCTTGTGTGACTTTGAAGGTCGTATATACATATCACATAGTTGAATCTGCCCGAAGTACATTTTCATCTCATTTCACTTAACTTTTTCGGTGTTAAGGTTTGATGGTTTAGCATGTACCATATGTGGAAATCCGACAATGCGTTTATTGTCCGTATTTACGGTTAATATTTAATTGTAGAAAAAACTATCCAAACTAAATACTTCATGCGAATATATTTATACGGTTATACTTACTTTTGCATTTCCATTATTAGATTACGATTTTTTCAAGTCAATTTAATTGTCGAAATTTTCCCAGACATATGTGAACAAAAAGGGATTAAAAATCAAAACACAAGTAATACAATATTTTCTTCGATATGTGCATACTTTCTTCACCACATTAAATGCTACATATATTTACAACTTTGCTATATTGTGAAAGAACATCGCTTTAAAATAAAATTTCTATTTTCATTATCGTACTCATTTCTTCATCATATCAAGCAACTTTCTGTAAATTAATCTCGAAGCATCTACACTCCATACATAATCTATATGACTGAATTTCTTATACGGTACTATATACATAGTTGGTTTGTTCGGTAACTCATTGGCTAGTTTCATTACATCCTGAAAATGAAATTTACTTTATTAGTGAAGTATAATTACACGAATATCTGTGACTCTTTAACACACGTACAGCGGTACTAGACAGCCAATCGTTTTGGGCGTAAATTAGCGTGATTGGTATCGAGATCTTTGATAAACTATAACGGGGGGGTTCGGTGCTGTTATAAATCTCAATATTTTTCGTTCCACCGTAATCGTATTGTCGAAAATATCCGGACGAAATTTCTTGGCTGTAATGAACCAAAGACTTAATAGATGTGCCGGCAGGCGCATGATTCAAAATCGTTGGCAGTAACGTCTGCAACAGGTCAAAGTTTGAAGAAAAAGAATTACGGTAACGCTGTCAACGGACGTAACTTTCATACTCACGGAATTAAAAAGCGGTGCATCAAAACCGACAGCAAGAAGTATCATATTGGCACAAATTTTGTCGCGGACAGTATCGAAGTAACATAAATATTTTGCTAGAAACTTGGTGAGAAAATTTTGCGACAAGACTTCGCCTTCACCGAACAGGTTGCCGATATTCTGAAAATTGATCGGAAACAGTTTTGCGAAAAATTCGAAACTTCAGAGCGATGCGAGTTTCGTACACTGCTCGTAAAAATTAAACGATTTTATCTATTTGAGTGATTTTATTGTTCGATATGGTATCCTAGGGTACATCTATTTCGTTCGATAAAACACGAACAGAAGAATGTAGCGTATCGTTTAAAAAAATTGAATTGACCATGAACACGTTTTCCAAAAATAAAAAGAAAAATACGAGTCTCAACCTGTTCGATTTTATTTACAAAAATTGAAAGACTGTGCTAATAGAAATGACACTTATATTGAGACATCGCGTGCAATATATTTCTCACGTGTGATACTTTGTACACTTCCTGAATTATCGAGGAGCGTGATCTTTTAATTAATTGAGCAGGTATTTTGACTCGTGAAGTTGTAGTAGTTGTTCAGTACCTTGATAGTATTTCGAAACGGAGCTAAATATCGCGCGGGACTTTTTAAATGCTTCATGAACGCGACTGGAGCTAGATTATACGCAGCTCGCAATAGACTTACAACTTGAGGTCGTTCGCTGGCCATTACGTAAAAGCATGTCGAACCCATCGAATATCCAATGTACGCGGTTAAAATATCTTTCTTCAAGTCAGCAATGTAGGTAATCATAGCTGGTAGATCATAAACACCTGATTCATGCCAGCTAAAGGCATAATTAGAAAATAATATCGTTGGTTATACATCCGTTAACACAAATGACAATTTTTATGCATAAATGGGGGTTACCCGTTCCCTAGAAATATAACTGAACAATACTGTTAATAAATCAAAATTGTGCATCACACGAAAACTGGTACACGACAGTTATTACGTATCGCTATTACATAATTAATTTCTATCGTACTTCGTTCTCCTGACTGTTGAAAAAGCGCATCACTGTACCATTTTGCTTGTCACTGTTACACGCGTTTGTATTAATTTTTTACAAATACCTGAAGTCCCAAAATTTGGAGTTTCTACTGGACAAAGAAATGTGTCCCTTCGAGTAAGTGTTGCCACGCAAATTTCCAAGCCATACATCGTAACCCTGGTCAGCTAATAAGTAAGCTACAATAGCAAAACCCGGTAATAATACACAATATTGATCAATCGGTACGTGTAAATATCACGAACACGATATACGGTGCAAAAAAATGTTAGTCTCTTTTTTGTGAAAAAATCTTAAAATTGTGAAACTTTTACGTCTAATTATTTTTCATAGCGTATGGATTCCTGTACCAAGAGCATTGCCCCTGCCAAGCACAACCCAATCTGCCGAGCTGCCGAATATACCATGCTGCACAAAGATCGCGGGGGCTCCAAGTTTCCCTGGAATTCGATGTATTGTTAAGAGGTAACCATCTTCCGTCAATACTGCATGAGCTTCTGCAGGGTAACCATTCTTTCTTATCAATTGTAACTACAACAAAAAAAAAACAAAAGAAAACAATATCAATCATTGATTGGATAAATGTAAAATACTTTTGCGTAACTTTTATTTATGTGCATGAAAATTTAGGGATGTGCCATAATTCCAGAATTAATGAAATGAAGTATAGTATACTGACTGTAGTCTTCTTTGAGAATTCACTTGCCTTATTTAACCTACATATTGATAGTGAACCTACGAATTGGAGCACGTTCCTAAACTTTTCGTAACTTTTACCATCCTATAGTCATCTTCTAAAAATTGTAGCGTTTTTTACAGATACAAAATAGGTAAAATTTCTATTGAAACGTGTAAAATGTAGTCACATCTTAAAAGAGATAATTTTGATTTAAATTTAAGTACACGATACATGATTCACCCTATATGAATTTCATTATGAAAAATGTTATACCTATCTTAAAATTATCTAATGTTAATTAAACTTGTGCAAATGTCAGAATGTATTCCATAGGGTTTGAAATACAAAACATTGTACTTCGCTAAGTGCCTAATTTTTAATGAAAAAGACCTTCCTTTATAATCGTTGCATATATTGAAAAACGTAACTATGTTTACCACGTTGAGATCTTCATCGGGATGATGCTCCCAGTTAAAACCTGAGACTACTGTGACAAGAGATGAAACCGCAGAAACAAAGATGAGCAACCATTGAAGTATTATTATGAAATCGTTCGTTTTAAGTATTTTGTACGAACGAACTAAGAAACTAATAACTCGCTTAGTCACGTATAAGTAGTTTTCAAGCAGACCAGATATTCGAATGAATAAATTTTAGACTTCCTTGCACGTGTTATGCAACAAGTAAAAATCGGTAAGTAATTAAACAATAGCACCTCTACTTATTGCTATTTATTTATCAGAAAATTATTTATTTATCAAAATTGTCAAAATTGTACAGAAAAAGTGAACGATAATAAAGAAAAGCTCTACAAACTAAAATACAAATGATACAAAAATGTTATTTATTTATATAAATCTATCTTCTTAAATACTATATATTTTTATAACTTTCCTATACTGAAAGGCAATACTCCTTACGATAAGTGATAAATTTCTTTTTTCAATGTATCATTCTTCAACATATCAAGCAAAGGTTTGTAAACCAATTTTGGAGCATCTCTAGCCCACAAAAAATCAATGTGATTGAATTTCGTAAATGGTATATTATACTTGGTTGGTTTGTATGGTAGCTCGTTTTCTAACCTCATCACATCCTGAAAAAGGAATTTACGTCAATACTAGAAAGTACAAACGGTTACGTAACTGTGTAGTCAGTAGAAGGAATATAGTGAACTCGTAAATCAAATTAGACGGGAAGACTAAAGAAGTAATTGATTCTTTTCTTGGACCGACCGTATGGTGTTAGAACTAACGAAGAGGAACACTTTTGCAAACTTGATCCACAAAAGTATCTATAGTAATTGGTATACCGTTCGAGTACGCCTTGTACAAGTCGCCATATCTCTTCCATCGACTATACTTCTTTTAACTTTACGCAATATGTACAATGGAGCTAGATAACCAATCGTTAGCACCACAAAATAGTGTGATGGGCGCCCTAATCCTCGATAAATTATACTTAGGGGGCACGGTGCTATTGTAGATCTGCATGTTTCGTGTTTCACCATAGTCGTACTGTCTGAAGTATCCGGATTTAATTTCTTGAGCGTAGTGAACCAATGTCTTGGAAGATGTGCCAGCCGGAGTATGATTCAAAATCACAGGCAGTAACGACTGTAACAAATGGAAATTTTAAATGAAACAATTGATACACGAAACTGGTAACGTAGATATGCACACTTTATACTTACGTAATTAAATTGTGCTCTGTCGAACCCAACGATGACAAACATTGAATTAACGCAAATCTTCTCTTCCCAAAAGTTGACGTAACATAAATATTTCGCTAAGTGCTTTATAAGAAAATTCTGCGGTAAAAATTCACCTTCTCCGAGCAGATAGAAAATCGCCTGATGTTTGAAATGAAAAATTCGTTGAGAAAGTTTGTTCGTAGAAAGTGGTTGATAAAACTTCGGAAGGATGCACGACTTATCGCGTCTTTCATCGCAAAGTGGTTTCAAGTGTTGGAACTGCTTGCTTTACCTTAAAATTAGTTGCAATCGGGGCTAGATACCGTAAGGGACTTTGTACGTGTTTTAGGTATACCACTGGAGCAAGACTGTACACTGATTGCAACAGTCTTGCTATTTGTGGTCGTTCGCTCGCCATTACGTAGAAGCATGTTGTACCCATCGAGAATCCAATGTATGCTCTCAATAAATGTTCTTTGAATTGCACAATGTAGGTAATCATCGTTGGTAGATCATAAATGCCCGATTCGTGCCAGCTAAATAAATAATTATAACATAGTTTTTTTTTTTACCATTGGTTAAAAAATAATTGGTACATACGTATTTATTTTACGATTCGTATGAGAGATCATTTTTTTTAGTTAACAGGTCGCTGTTACTTTGCTTTCGATAATTTAGATGCAGATTATTTTAAACAATTTCCAGGAACGCCCATAGGCGTTCGTCGTACGCGGTGCATCGATCGATTGAACGCTTATGAGACCGAACGAGGGTTTTCTTTTTACGCTACACGTTACGTGCTTCTGCGATCAAATTAATTGGTAAACATTTATGCATATTTATGCGACACGCCACGCGCTAACGGCAAAAAAAAAGGCAAAAATTTGCGTTACCCATACACCAACACGTGATAGTTATTACAAAATTCTAAATAATCTTACTACGTCATCGGTCATTAAAATGGCGAACACTTTAACCGTGCCACTTTCAACCGTAACCGTTTTTTCTCGAACAGTTATAGTTATCGTAATTATTCGTCACAAGTACCTAAAGTCCCAAAATTTTGGGTCCTCGGTGGACAAAGAAATGTGTCCTCTTGAATAAGTGTTGCCACGGAAATTTCCAAGCCATACATCGTAACCCTGGTCGGCTAGCAGATAAGCTATAAATGGCGAAACGTACCAGTAGTATATAATATTGCTAAAATTTAAGCATGTAAGTGTCAAGGGTGTGATATACTGTACAGAACATTTTTGCAGTGTACTTTAAATTTCTATACGCAGGGGTATCGGATACGCGAAAGTGCAATTTAAGGCAATAACAAACTAAAACACAGTCTCACTCTTCGCCCTCGAAGATTTCTCCGAGTAGCTAGGAAATATTTCAAATCCGGAACATTTTTTGAAAAAAAGTCGCTATAGTCGAAATAAAATCCATTGGTCCGTGAAAGTCACCGAGGGTCTGCATCCCCGCTTGTACTCCGAGGTCGTTTATTCCCATCACACCGTTTCGCTAGCCTAACACTGTCTCTCAACACCTTGGGTTAACCTACAGCAGGGATGCCAGGTTTCCTGCTACCGCTTTGATTCAGTTTCTATGCTATTGGCTGGGATAAGAGTGAAAGAGAAGAAATCATACAGGAACCAGACTTGAAGGTCCCTTCCCCCGCCATTCGATGATACGAGAGAAACTCCAGTAGCAGGGAACCCGACATCTCTGATTTATCGACACATAAGTTAGGTCCCCGCTGCTCGAACAAAAAACCTATTCTCAGCACAAAATCAATTGATTGCTCAAGGCCATTGAGAAGTAAATCCCACTGTATGATCTATTTGTCGAAGTAACGAACACAACGAATCAACGACGCAAACACCTGGGAAAACAGAAGTGCAATGAAATAGATGTATGAATAAAAGTGAATTGGCGGTGGAAAAAAAAAAATAACGAAAATGCGTCACAGTGACACACGCACTTACACGTTCGAAATGGTCCGACCCAAAAATTTAGGGCTAAAAATAGTATAAGGTAAAAATGGGAATTGTACCTTGCGTGATTCACGGTCGAGGCAGTGGCCTTGAGCGGCCAGTTCATATGACGCTAAAAATAGTATGGTATAAAAGTGAGAGTCGTATCGTCGTGCCTAACATGATTCACGCTCGGGAAAACGACCTTGAACGGTCAATCGATTTTATTCCGACTGTAATACGGAACTGATATAACAAATCCAGGACATCTGCTACCGATAATTTGAACGAATTTTATATTTTTCATGTTTCTTTTTTTTTTTCTTTTAATTTTTCTTTCGTGTGAATACCTAACATTGCAACACATTTAGATCTAAGAATTATTTACTATATATGTATTTCTGTACCGAGAGCTTTGCCTCTTCCAAGTATAACCCAATCCGCTGAGCTACCTAATACGCCATGTTGCAAAAAGATCGCGGGGGCTCCGGATTTCCCCGGAATTCGATGCATTGTCAGGAGGTAACCATCTTCCGTTTGTACAACATGAGCTTCCGCAGTATAGCCGTCCCTTCTTATCATTTGCAACTATAACGAATAACTTATCTTAAACACTGATCGAATACGCGAAGGTAAAAATAATGTCGACATGCGTACTACATATAGATGGTGGTTCATAAAAAAATAATAATCATCACTTTTACCGTTAAAGAAACACAAAAATGCGTAACGAAAACATTGAACGATTTGTTGCAAAGATAAGCGGCTCTAACAGTCATTCTTATTTGAAGGTAATCT
The DNA here is from genome assembly GCF_051014685.1 of Ptiloglossa arizonensis. Lineage (NCBI taxonomy): Eukaryota > Metazoa > Arthropoda > Insecta > Hymenoptera > Colletidae > Ptiloglossa > Ptiloglossa arizonensis. The sequence goes on from NC_135052.1 coordinate 13,375,054, forward strand.
CTTACTGTTCAGAAAACAGTAGATCAAGGTATTGATAATTGCCACAAAGCTTCCCGAAGACTACCTACAATGTGATTATTTCAGATTGACGTCGTTGAAACAGAACGCCATCCATACGATGCCCTTCGGATAAAGTGCAAAATGAACCTATCACACGTAACTAAGAATGGAGGCTAATAAACACAGAATAATGTGGCACACTTCTATTAGGAAATCCTTGCTTATATTCTTTTACAGCAGTTGAAGCGTTCCCATTACAAAAATTGTAAATGAAATACATATTCGCGTACTCTTCGTTCGAATAGGATGATGGTATTTTACAATATATAATTCTGTGTATTGAAATAGGTTACGTTGATGACCTTTAAAAATTTCAAAATCAGAAAAATAACTCGAATGATAATTAAATAAATATTGTCAACTTATTTTCGTACCATAATGTAAATACAGTAAACATTTTATTATTATCTTCATTTTCAAAATTTTGTTATAGTTTTTAAACAAAATACTTCACACTGCACCAAGTTTGTGTATACATGCAAAATGAGACATTTTCTCTACAACTCAGTGAATAATTCGTGTGACACAAACACAGTAACTTAAGAACAAGATCAAATAAAACATACAAACTTTGTACAAATATTATATTAATTTCTTTCTACTTTAGTATTCTGAATCGGTGCCTAGATATTATGATATACCTTATACTGATATCGAAGAATACAATTTTACTTACTGTGTCAAGTTCATCATTTGGATCAGGCTCCTTATTAAAATCGAATGATTTCATATTAAGAAACGAAACTGCAGGAGAAAGGATGCACAATAACAAAAATGTGACGAAATCCTTCATCCTGAGAATTTTTGCACAAACAACAAAACAAAGAAAACAGTATTACAAAATATGACAAAAAATGTTTTACTAATATATCTTATCACCAATATTTGTTAAGTACTGTTGAGAAATATTGTCAACTGAAACTCTTCCGAGTAGAAATGAAGTATTAATAATCATTTGTCGCTTCCACTGGTAATGATTTTATAATCATATTTGTATGTGACATATTAGTCATACATGTGATTCATGAAAAGTTTATTTTTTCTGTCTGCTTATCTTTAAAGCATTTAGATTCATTTATTTCGTTTTGGAACATTGCATCATACCACATTCAACTAAAGGAACTCTCCTTTAATCAAATGATTATTATGTTGATTATTTTGGGTGTTACAGTATCATAAAATAGTGGATAAACTTTTTGTTTTCTCTTTTTGTATATTTACCTTGCAATATTTACTTTTTTCTCGTGTCTTTATTTAATACTTTATAACGGTTATTAAATTCTAGTATGTCTTCAAAAAAAAATTTTAATTCTTTACGTTTTTCGTGCCATTATTTTAAGTAACACAAAAGTCAGATCATATCACGCAACTCAATGATGAGAATCTGACAATAAAGGGTAAAACTCAATGCAATTATTTTATGTGAAGAAAAATTAGAGTTTCAAGTTGATAAATATGCATGTTAAACTTTCTTATTAAGAATACCAAATTCCTATTTTTATAGCGATGCAATCACTTTCACACTTTGGGGTTATGTTATGAAGAGGTTAAATCATACTTTCATGAATACTTTTTGTTGCATTTTTCTTTAGATTAATATTAATATAATCACAATCGAAAAAATTATTAAAGTATGTATAAAGGTACTAAAAACTAATATTTCAGTTTAAGTATAAACGTTAAATGTTTATTTGCATGCGATTGTTAGTTTGATTACAGATCGAATTCATATTACTATTCTACTAAATGAATGATAATATTAAGTATATGTACAATGTTTTCGCCTTAAGCGCGCGTTTCTCGAAACCGAAAAATCACATTTAAAGGAAGGGACAATGTTCTTTGTATTTTACTGCTCGCTTTAAATGTAGAAAGAGATAGCAAACAAAGGAAAAAGAGGAACCGAGAGTTAAATAGTAGCAATGTCCGTGTGAGATAATGACATTCTTGTTTACATTTATATTTATCGTTAACCAGAAACGAATTCCACAGTGCGACAAGCTCAAAACACAATGTGCATACAAGATCAGTTTAAAGTGTGTATTCTGCCGCTTCTTTTTTTTAGCATTTCAATGATTATGCGAAAAATAAACACAATACATCCCTATTACGAAAGTGACACAATTTAAAAGAAAGTATCCTGCAAATTGCAATCATAAAGTAATCTACATTATTATTCGTCATTTAAATCGATCATCAAAAAACTTTTCCTTTACTTAATCTCATAATAAACTCGATTTTTTAGTAAAATACATAAATTCCTAAATGAAATATTAAACTATATCACATTATATACATGGCAGATGTAATATTATTTTACATTTTCTTAAGAACTTGCTTTTATAATTTATTAGTAGCAATTGTAAAGTATAATAAGTTATGAGTTTATTACATAAATAAATATTATTAAAATTATGACGTGCTTGATTTCATTCTAATAAAAAAAATGTATGGAAAAAAAAATTAGAAATTAAATAATTTTTGTCTATTCCCTAGTGCTGTCCACGAATATTTGACCCAAATCGTATTACACCACTCGGTGACCGATGTCGTGCCGTCGCATTAATTACTTCATTGGTTCCGAAGAGGGTCTCTCCTAGTAGTAGGAATAAAATTTTTACATTTAACGCAAGGTCCTTTCCCATACTTAAGGTGGGAACACTGAACATAGTTTTGAACGCTTTATTGATCTATAGAGTTACTACACATAGACGGTTAGTATTATTCATTTATCAATATAAACAAAATTTGTTTTAAAAAGTTTTGCAAAAGTTGTCCGATTCAATCAAATTCAATAATGAATGAAATATCGATTCTTGAAAAAGTGACATTGCATCACATTTGCATATAAATTGTTTATATGTAATATTGTGTGTGAAATAAGGAAGCACTTCAAAGTGACAAATCCATCGTACACAAGAAACAAAACACTATTTTTTTATATATAAGTTCAGTTAGTACAGTTACACCAAAATAACAGTAGATTAAACGTATACATACAAATGTTTTAAATACAACAATTTCTAGTATTAATAGTTCGTATAATTATAATTTTAACGTAAATTAAATTCTGGTTAACCTTAAAACATTATAAACATACGGCCGTGTCTTACTTTATGTCTATTTCAGAATATAAAAATGAATGAAGCTACTTTACCTCCTTCACCAAATTGGTATCTAAGTAATGTTCTTGCTTGTTCTTTTAATGGAACTGTTGCATGGGGTGGAAGAAATACAATTGTTGTTGCTAAGTCTAAGAAAAATGAAAAGGCATTACAGTATTCAATTATTAAACATGCTCACAAGGACACAGTGACTTGCCTTGCCTTTACTCCCCAATTTGAACAAGTAACAAACAATTTATTAGCTTCTACTGGAGATGATAATATAATTAAAATATGGAATTTGAACACATTATCTTTAGCTTACAATTATTGTTTTGGAACTGTAAGTATCTACCTAAATATGCTTTATATACTTTTATAAAAAGTTCTCTGGTCTAAACCTTTTTTTAGGACAAAAAACCAATAGGTATAGATTGGTCACACAAAGATCCTTTTGTCATATATTCAGCAAGTTCTGATGATTATCTATTATTATGGAATATGTTCTTCAATACTACCTCTTCCATTTTACTCGGGAAGAAAATGCCTACTTGTGTTTGCTCTTGTCCACATAATTCAGATCTGGTGGCTGTAGGTTATAAGAGTGGTTTAATCTATATTGTCAGCTTTCAAGGGAAGGGAAGTATAGTTTATAAACTAAGAGGACATGATACAGAAATAGTTAGTTTATCATGGTGTCCTACAGAACAAAATGTTATAAGCAAAAATTTCAATAAAGATTTACTTTTAGCATCAGGAGGGAAAGACAGGTAATGTGAACAATTTTCATAATTATAATTTTGATATTTTCTCAAATACTTACCCATGTAATATTTTAACATATAGATCAATTTTTATTTGGAGAGCTGGTGGAGATGGACGTTATGAAATGACAATTCCATTGCCTGTGAATCCTCTTAGTAGTCATCGACATAGAAGCAAATTAAACGCATCAGTAGGTAATTGGATTGCAATTCGTTGGGTAGAACCTGAATTGTTACTTTCAAGTTCCTTTTGGGGTGAATTAATTTCATGGGATTTATCAACAATGGTAAAGAACAAACCCATTTGCAAGTTAATACATGGGTGTCATAACAGGGGTTTATTTTGTATTGCACATGTACCAAATATTCAAGCAAATTTGACAGAAGATTGGAGAATAAAGAACAGGTTTCTAATTAGAAATTAATTAGAAAATTCAATATATAAAGCAGCTATAAATTAAAATACTTTTAATCAATTACAGGCTGAAAATTTGGACTTTGGCACAAGATCGTAGAGTTATTTGCTGTGAAATAAAAGGAAATAATGTTGAAATAGAATATGACATATTCACACAAAGTGGATATGTTTATTGTATTGCTGCCTGTCCATTAGATACTTCACATATTGCGTTTGGATCTGGGGATACTATGTTACGATTATGGAATTTGTCAGAACCACATAATACTTCCTTTGATATAACATATTTATGGCAAAAGATTAAAGGGAAGATTCGTACGGTAAGAATATATATATTTTTTAAATTATATATGAATTATTACAAATGAATCACATGAAGCAATTATATTGCTCACAGATATCATGGCATCCTGAAAAGGAAAATTTATTAGCATATGCAACTGCAGAAGGTCGAATTGGTATATTTGATGTGAATGGTAACAAGCCACCCACTTTGTGTAGGCCATATCACAGAAATATAATATATACGATAGGTTGGGGTCCTCATCCAAAGAGTAAACAGCATGTTTTATACTCTTGCGCAGAAGGAGAGCTTGTATTCTATAATCCAGGACAACCAAATGAAGGTAGTAATTTACATTTAATTATTAATTAATATTTGTAATATTATTAAACAGTATTTACCATAAAATTGTAATTCTATTCATTAGAACCGACATCTGTATTAAAAAAAGAATGCACAGAATTCTCTTGGAAACCAGATTTTTCTTGCTTAACAGTTGGATTTGAGAATGGGTAAGTTCTAAGATACTTTATATTAAATTCATTTAAGTAAAAGTACTTTAACTATCTTCCAGATCAATTTTATTTCTTAATCGCAAGTTTGAACTGTGTGGATATGCTAAATCATCCTCAGTAATGGTACATTGCTTGGTATGGCATCCTGAAAGTACAGCAACAGATTCGACATATTCTCCATTCAAAAATTATTTAGCTGTTGCTTTTGAATCAACTACAATAATTATATTCGATCTATCCAATTTCGTAGACCATTTAACAAAATTAGAAAATTCCGAAGAAAATGAGAATGAGAATGAGAATGAGAATGAGGAAAAGTGTGATCATTATAAGGTGCATGAAATTATAGCTACTCTAACTGGGCATCTTCAAAGTGTTGTTTGTTTGGCATGGAGCCCATATATTAGTGGACAACTGATATCTGGTAGTTATGATCATACTGCACAGGTAAGATCAATTTTATGTCAGAATACAGTAGTTCTTAAAGTAATTTTCCCATTAAATTGGGGAAAGTTTTGTATGTATTAAAATAATAATTAAAAATGAAATAGTATTAAAAGCAAATAAAAACTGATTAGTAATCAAATTATTTACATACAAGAATAATTATTTCTTAGGTATGGAATATTGAAACACAAGAATTAATAGCTACTTATACAGGACACTGTGGTCCTGTACTGTGTTGCATGTGGAGTCCACTAGATCCTGGTTATATTATAACAGGCTCTGCAGATTTTACAGTACGAATATGGGAAATCGCTAGTAATTTGCCTCAAAAAAAGATACATGAAAAATCAACAAAGAAAAATAAGAAGAAGCAAACAAAAGCAAACAAAATCACAGACATTTTGGTTCAAAATAGTGTAACAGAATTAGTTGATACTATATCAGAGTGTTCAATTTCAAACATTTCTCAAACTGCACAAAGTATGAAAATTATATTCATGGATCTACTATTAAAACATTATTCTTACCATAACATAAATAATGAACTTTTATCAATCTCTAATTTCAGAATCAAAGACAGTGTCAGTGACAAAAGTAAAAAAGGAAAAAGCTAATCGAATACCATATTTTGCAAAAAGTACTGAGACAATGAATAATAAGACACTTTTGCTTAACACTCTCATAAATGTTGTAAAAAATATGCAAAGTGAGAATGTAAATGTTGAAGAAAAACAGCAAGACATGTCTTATCATTTGACGCCATTATTTTCGAAAAAGGAAGATTTTATGGCATATTTGATTAATGAAAGTAAGTTGTTTATTATTTAAGTAAAATAATCATATCTCTATTATTATCTTTTGTCAATATGTAGGATGTAGTCATGTCGAGGAAAATAGATATAATGAAGCAACAGAAATGGACATATGGTGTGATAATCTTAAACAAACTTTAGAAGAAGCTGCTAAAGAGAAACGTCTCAATGACTTTCTTGTTTCGTTGTCAACTAGTCTCTCTATGAAGTATACAATTCTATTTTTATTCTAAAATGTAATTGGAATAAAATTTTGTGAAACAAATCTAGCAATTATATATTTTAGAACATGGAAAGAAATGTGTGAACTATATGCATATCAATTAGTAAGTGAAAAAAATCCTTATAAAGCAGTATCATATTTACTTTGCATACACAAAACTTACAAAGCCATAGAAGTATTTCAAAATGTGAATTTATTCAAAGAAGCTTACGTTCTTGCAAGATGTAAACTTGAATCAGACGATCCAGTCCTAATAAGTGTATTAACAAATTGGGCAAAATATAAAGCACATACAGGTCATTTTGAAGAAGCAGCATATATGTAAGTTGTCAAGTTATAAATCATAATAGATTGTATATGATTTTTGAATTTTACTTTCAGTTATGCTAAATTAGGAGCCTTTTCTGATACAGTAAAATACCTTACACGTCGTGAGGATGCAGCTTGTTTACAAACTGCAGCTGAAATTGCACTTTTATATGGTGACAATATTCTTAGTAAGTCTTTAGCTGAGGAAGCAGTAATTGTAGCTTTGAAAAATTCAAAATATAATTTAGTTCAAAGTATAATCACAAAATTTTCATACCTCAAGGTACGTTTATATAATATATTCTTCTTACATTTTACATATTTAATATCTACAGAAACATAATTATACTCTAGTACCGAGAAGTACACTTATTAGTCCTTCAAGAAATCGAAAAAGTAATTGACAAAAATGTGACACATGATATGATTCAAATGTGGTTGAATGAAAAATTAAATTATGGGTTGCTTCAAGAATTGGAAACAATTTGTGAAAACAGTAGTTCTTATTACACTAATTTATGTGAAAATAACTTGTGTTGTACTTTGGAGAATGAGCAGATGGTAAGATCAATAATTTTAAACAAATAATACTTAGTGACTATACGCATTTGAATCGTTCTATCCCATAATTTTTAATTTCAGTTATGGTTGACAGTTAGCTACGAACTTGCAATGGCAATAGTTTCCATTGAAAAACGACAACAGTTAAAACATATTGTCACTGCATTAGGTACCATTACTCAATTTGAATTATTGCATCGAAAAGATCTTGAAAATCAGTATAATTTATTGATTGGAGTTATTATAAAATTAGATGCTAAAAGTCCACTAAATGAAGGAAGCATTTATACGAAAACTGAATATCCTGTATCAATTAGTTTACGGGCTTATTTATGTTATGCTCTTTTAAATTGGCTTGTTGATAATGTAGATGAAGAAAATGTGTATAATAAAATTCAGACTTATATAACTTTAATTAATGATTTAATGGAGGACGTTCTAAACAAACGAGCAGTAAGACAGTGGTCAATTACAAATAAAATTAATAAACTAGAAGGTCAAGTAGCATCCACTTTGTGTAAGTAATGTAAACATTATCGAATTAATTTAAAACCGTTTTTACTTTGTTAAATTTAAATATCTGTTTGATGTATTAAAAACTTTAGAATATTTATAACAAACTTAAATAAAAGTCTTATTAATAATATTAATTCTTTCATTAGGTAAATCACAAGAAGATGAAAATGAGCAACATACAGAACCTCTTGTAGAAGAATTGAACGAGTTAAAAACCGAAAAGAAACAGTTACTTGATGAACTAGTTTGTGTTCCTAATCCTGTCATAGTTTATAGTAGGGCAAATGAATTAGCTAGCAAATTATTGGATGAAACTATTAAAACTAAGTTTCTAGAAACTGTTTCCAAAGCATGGACAAATGCTACTTCATGAATAAAACTGTCATGGTCGGTAATCAAAAGATTCAATGCTCAATACTTTGTTATATTTTGTTTTTAATCATTAAAGAATTTTTGTTCGTTTTTTAATAAATAAAAACTTTTATTTTAAAAAGGATACGTTCTACATGCAATGTACAGATAAAAAATAAATGTACCAAATTATATAGTATATCCCATATCCTATAGTATACCAGTTCCTAAACATGTGTTTACATAATTTTAAAGTCATACAACATATTTATATGCGATTTATAAATTATGGATATCAATAAATTAGAAAAATACGATTTTTATTTATAAAAGTAAACATTATAAAACATTTACATTTTTAGTTGTAACGAAATAATTATACTATATGCAACAAAGCATAATGATTGCTTTTAATTCAAAGTCACCTTCCAAAAACGGATTTCTCTGTCACTTGCAGCGCAAATATATGGTAACTTATAATGCCATGATATTCCACCTATTAACTTGACTTGACCACAAATTACCTCTTGTTCAGATTTTATATTTGTAACTTTTAATAAATTATCTGGTCTGCCAATACTTGCTACAAAATATTCATAAGCAGGTGAAAATTTTACCATTAATCCACCTTCTATATGAAGAGGCCTTGAATCCTGAGGTGGACTAGAAATAAAAACATTTTCATTGAACATATAATACTTATTAACTTATTTTTCAAATAATTTTCTAATTGATGTATATTTGTGATTACCTAACTTTAAATATATCCCAAAGTATTAATTTTTCAGCAGCTACGCCTGCTACTTTCAATGGATTAGGTCCCCAATCAATTGACATTAAAGGAACAACATCTGTATCTAAAGACATAATTGCTTGTTGACTTCGTACATCATACATGCGAATCAGTCCATTCTTTTCTCCTACAAGAAGTTTGCCAGATTTTTCAGGGTGAAAACAGATGCTCATTCCAGGAGATGTTAAATAAAATGTAGAAATACATTTATCATCTTCTTTTACAGCCCAAAGTTTACATGTATGATCATCAGATACTGAAGCCAATATTTCACCTTCGGTTTCATAACAAATTGAGTTTACATAATCCTTATGTCCTTCCAGCTTATATTAGATAAGAAAATTATTATTATTATTATCATTAATAATGAATATAAAATAGATAGTAATCTGTATATTATATCTTATATTTTTTCAAACATACCTCATACACAATATTGTTATTCATATCACTACTATATAATCTTATTTTAAAATCTGCCCCAGCAACACAAAACATAAGAACTTTTGGTACAACACTCAAGGAGGTTTCTGGACTCCAAGCAACAGCATGAGGTCTGGTATCATGACGAAATGTTCTAAACGGACTATAAGCAATATCTTCTACTGTCTCATCTTCATCCTGAACAAGTATAAATAATAATTATGATTTTATTGGATTTATTTTATTTCTAATAACTGTTTTTTTTTTTTAAATAAGAACATTTGTTCAGATAGCTTATGATATCTTCTGCAAATAGTTGTTATTCTACAAATGTAGAAGTATACATTTTTAAATTGCACTTTTGAATTCTTTTTCTTTTTCTTAATTAGAAACATATTTCGTTTTCTATAAAATGTAACTTAAATGTACTACACAAAGCCTTTACAATATGAAATACAATATGCCACTAAAAAGAAAAAATGGATTCATTATGATTGAAATAGAATCCTATTTTATTTAAATTTGTTTCGGTATTCATTATTTAAAATAATATATTAAGTATTACTATTTCAAATTTTACTCGACTCTAAGTGACATATCTTTTATTTTAAGCGTTTGGCATACATGCAATGTGTACGTGACGAAGTTAAAAGATTTTACCTGAAATTTAATAGTACCAATTACAATTTCTTCGGCAAGTGCGATACAAATTAAATGCTGAGACCATTCATACGGAGATAATTCAACGCAATATATTTGTTTGGAAAAATGTAATTGAAACGTAGGCGGTGTAATCAAAGCCTCATCCATCGTGTTTTGTGTTATCGCTTTTAAGAAACCGCCGGCATAACCTTCAAAGTTTCACCAAAAAAGTTAACTCAAAAATCTAATCTGAAGGAGTTTCAATAAATCGTGTATGAACGGTAAACGATAGTTAAAAATTTCTTCTGTAATTTTTTAATATTTGTATAGCATAATTATTGCTAATAATATTATGTTAAAATTTCAATTCCGATCTGTATAAACATAAAAACATGCACGCGTTATAAGGTGAGGTTAGATCGAATTCAAATCATCTAGAGGGCAGTACGTATTTTACGTGTGATATATGTAATCGTTCAACGTGCCGCGTATCTCTCGGAAGTGAACTTCTTTGACTAAATATAAGATCGCCGCTTATGCACGCCGCGAGTTTTTGACTACTTGAACGACGACCAGATATGAATTGACAGGCTGTATTGGCAGCAATTTTGCCAGACGTGTATCTTCGATCTGTCTCGATCCACGATCGCGTTACGAGGTGGGTACCTTCTGTCAAGGCATGCTCACCAAGACATGCTGTGCACACTTCACAAGCTGCTTCGCCTCGTGTTTTTCTTGCATTATAATTACGCGATTTCGCTTTATTTGGTTTTTGTATTAATTTTTATTAAGCCACACAAACTCTCGTAAAACGTGCAAAGGTTTAATATATCTCGTAAATCATCTTTACCTTCGTTCATTTATCTCTGATTTTGAATTTTCAAAAAGATGTTATTTTGTGAAATATAAGAACTTCTTTTTATAATTCATTTCTTTAAAATTTCTATCATTTAAGAAGATTTCCTATGTATAATTTGCAAATATTTTGCGGTTGAAGACAAAATAAAACTTTGTTCAATGCTGATATGTTATATTTATAAAAGTGCTGTTCTAAATGATGAAAACATTGTTAATAGGTTTTTCTCTTCACTTGGTGTAGAAATTGATAAATCAGTCTATGTCTCTTGAACTCAGTCTTAGAGGTTTAATATTACAGAACCAATTGTATGTTTTTTACATATAATTTTACATTAAACTTATGACACATAAAAGTACTCATCATTTGCACATATTATGATAAGTCATTAATTCTTTTGGTTAAGAAGTTAATTTAATTAATTAATAAACGCTATTAATGTCTAGTGTAATCTTTTCTTTATATTTAAGATATTAAAAGAAGCATGCAGATGTCACAAGAGATTTTGTAATTCTGTTTCCGATACTTTTTATAGATATTATATCAATACTTTAATTTAAAACTAATAAACTAAAATAAAAGGATATGAAAATTTAAGAAATTGTAATTAATCTTTTTTATTCATTACAATAGATCTGGCATAAAAAGGATTTAAGAAGAAATAATATGAATCATAATTGTATATCTAAACATTGTACAATTTATTTTTAAGTTATTATTTAATGAAAAGATTATCTAAATTTATACAGAAAATTACACTCAATTATTATGCATTGTTTTCATTACAGTGCAATAGATAGGAATGGAGTTCGGAGTGGGCGATGTTGCCCAAATATCAGCAGAACTTGCCCAAGTGGTTGAGGTGATGATGTCACCAAATGTACCACAACAGCAACGTTTAGAAGTATATAATGCTTGTGAGCGATTTAAGGAATCTTCCCCTCTATGTGCACAATGTGGCTTATATCTAGCACAGAGGTCACCCAACAGAAGTTCTGTAGTTCGTCATTTTGGATTACAACTTATGGAGCATTGTATTAAGTATCGATGGACACAAATATCACAATCAGAAAAGATATTTATAAAAGAAAATGCAATGAAGCTACTTCAAGAAGGTACAGAACCATTATTGCAAGAGGAAGCTCATATTAAAGATGCTCTTTCTCGTGTTGTGGTAGAAATGATTAAACGAGAATGGCCACAACAATGGCCCACATTACTTGCTGAACTCAGTCAGGCTTGTACAAGAGGTGAAAGTCAAACTGAATTAGTCCTTCTAGTGTTTCTAAGACTCGTAGAAGATGTTGCATTGTTACAAACGTTAGAATCTAATCAAAGAAGAAAGGATATATATCAAGCACTTAATACAAATATGGCTGAGATTTTTAGCTTTTTCTTGAGATTAATGGAGCAGCATTTTTCTGAGTTTCAAAAGAAGAATAGTTTAGGGTGTACTTCTGAAGCAGCAGCACACAGTAAAGTTGTACAGGTACATTTAATACAAAAGTTTTAAGGAATAAAAATTGTGAGTTACATTTATAAAATTGTATTAAATTATTCTTATTTGGTAGGTAGTATTATCTACATTAACTGGATTTGTGGAGTGGATTTCAATTAATCATGTCATGGCAGAAGATGGTAGATTATTGCAAATATTATGTCTTCTGTTGAGAGATCCGATATTTCAATGTTCAGCAGCTGAATGTTTGTTACAAATTGTAAATCGTAGAGGAAAAGCTGAAGATAGGAAACAGTTAATGATTTTATTTTCTGAGGATGCTTTGAGATACATTTATTCTGCAGCAACTGCAGCACCATCTGTTACTGGATCAAACGAGTTTCATGAAAACCATTACTTATTCTTAAAGAAACTTACACAGGTAATTCTTATTGTTAGTTTATTTCTTCTCATGGAGTACAAAATTGATTATATATTCATAATGGTTTGATATCTATTATATAATCATTTAATATGGAAAACCTATGTTTTATGATATATTTATTTTTTTATTTTACAAATTTTTACTGCACCTTATTCAAATTTAAGTTACGTTTTAATAATATTTCTTTCAAAAGACATCCAGTTGATTTGTACTTCATTTTAATTAAGTGTCATTAACAATCGACTAATATTAAATATAAATGCAGGTATTAACTGGAATGGCAACTCAACTATGTACACTTTGGGGTAAAGATGATGGTTCTAGCATCCGACCAACACATTTCAACATATTTTTAGATACTGTGTTGACTTTTACCATGTCTTCAAGCTTAACACTAATACACATGGCAAATGCAATCTGGATAATGTTGTTTAAACACGAACAAATAAAGCAGGATCCATTGTTGTTAACATACATACCAAAATATGTAGAAAGCACAGCACCAAAGTTAATAAAAATAGCATATCCACATGGTAGACAAAGTAATGGAATGAGCACTTATTGTCTTGCAGACTATGATTCAGAAGAAGAATTTAATGTATTTCTTCATCGATTCAGAACTGATTTATTGGAAGGATTCCGACAAGCAACAATGGTAGCACCATTAGTAACATTTACTTATGTACAACAATGGTTGACAGCTAAAATAACAAAAAGTATGGCAAATCTTCGATATAAAAGTGATCAAAATGATCCACAATATCTTGAATGGGAAGCTCTTGCACAAGCATTAGATTCTGTTGTATCAAGAATTTTATTGATTAACGAACGACCAAGTGTACAAACTGGCCTTCAACTATTGGAATTGTGCCTTGGTTATGCTCCACAAGACCCTTGGCTACTATCAGCTTTACTTTCTTGTATTAGTGCTCTCTTCGTATTCTTATCCATGTCAACTGGTTCAATGGCTATGCCAGGAGTAGCCATCCTACCGAGAGTTCTGGAAAAAATCTTTGCTGCTCTGGTATTTGAAGCGCCCGGTGAAACGAAGGGTACTCGATCTAGAGCAGCAAAGAATGTAAGACGTCATGCAGCCAGCCTTATGGTCAAGATTAGTTTAAAATATCCATTGTTACTTCTTCCAGTTTTTGATCAAATACATACAATGGTTCGTGGGTTAGCGAGAGAACCTAGTTCATTATCTAAAATGGAGACTATCATGCTTTATGAAGCACTTTTATTGATATCGAATCATTTTTGCGATTATGAAAGACAAACTAGATTCGTTGCCGAAGTGATTGGTGAAGGATCTGCAAAATTTATTACTCTTGGACATGAAGCATTTAAAGGTCCACTTGAATTAATGAGATTCATAGGATTGAATAGATCACCAGTTGAAAGTATAACTGAAGATCCTGTCGGCCAAAATCGAAGTGACTTAATGATTTGTGTTTGTACAATATTGAGTGTTGTGAAGCGGTGTTCTATTCCGGATGATCCGGATCGTGCCGCAAGAGGTAGTTTTGTAGCTGCACTTAGCGAAAGCGGAAATCCGGTATATAGAAATCCTGCTACTCCACATGTAATTCCAGTACTACCCACATTATTTGCATTGCTCAGGACAATGAATGCACTCTTCACTCCTGCAGCATTATCAACTTTATCAGAGGTAATAAAATCATGAATAATTTCCTTCAACTAAACAAAAGTATACATAATGCTTCCTGTTTTTTTTTTTTATTAGGGATATAAAAATGCTCATGAACTGTTGGAATCTGAAAAGGCAAACCTTTTAGGTTTAAATGTAACAAATGATAATGCTTCTGAACCTGATCAATCTACTAGTACAGCTTTAGTTCGTATGCAATCATTTCTCAGTACTGTTCATGATCAGTGCTATCATATGTTAGGTAGTGGATGTCATATGATTGGAAGAGATTTTTATCAATTACCTGGTTTGGCACCAGCACTTATCAATTCAGTTTTCTCTAACATGGAGGTAATTATTTATTTTTCTTTAGTTTAATAAATATTTCTATTCTAGAAATAGAAAAGACTCTAAATGCTGTTTACATCTTAGCAAAGTTTCATCTTTTTCTTTCAGTTGATTCCAGATTATAGATTACGACCAATCATACGCGTCTTCATGAAACCATTTATATACTCTTGCCCACCTGCATTTTATGAAAGTGTTCTTGTACCTGTATTGGCTCATGTTTCTACACATAGTAAGATATTTTAATTTTTCGTTTTCGCATTGCTGTTTATTTTTTTCTTCATGTTTATATAAATAAAAGTGTAAACTTTAATTGTATTTTAATAGTGTGCCAAAGATTAAGTGCCAAGTGGCAATATATTGCACATCTCTATGAATCTGGTGGTTTGGACGAAGAAAATACTGATACACAGGAAGTTATTGCTGACATGTTAAATCGAAATTTGACGAGGGATTTTGTGGATGTGCTAAAAGTAGCTCTTGTTGGAGGTGCTGCTAGTGACGCAACTCCTCCCGATACTATGGAACAAGACATGTGTGGTATGGCTATAGATCCTCCGACATCACGTGGAAATAGCATAGTCGCTGAAGTTGTTAGCGAATTGGGAACATTTGTTCTCAGACACTCATCTACGTGTCATAGTGTTGTTTTATGCGTTTTAGGGTAAATTTTACTTTTAATTAAGTATTTATTTATATAAATATAGAAATAAATATCAAATAAACAACTCTTGTTCTGTTTAGGGCTTTGGCTTGGAATGATTCAAACGCAAGTTTGAAAGCTACAATGTTAACAGGGCCAGTTGTGCGAACATTAGCAGCTGATGGTAGTTTAACACCAGCTATGGCTGCTCATATTATGGTAGCAATTCTTCAAGGTTTACAGCTTCATGGACAACATGAAGCCAATCAAGGTTCACTTGTAACTTTGGGTGCACAAGTTTATGAATGTTTACGACCTAAATTTCCAAACATTATCGAAGTAATGCAGCAAATTCCGGGTATTAATCCTACCGACCTGCAGCGTTTCGATGAAAAGATGGCTGTAGTTAGTACTAAAGGAAATAAAGTTGAGAAAGGCAAGAAAGATCTTTTCAAGAAAATCACGAACCAGGTAAAATTTGTTGGATCAGTTTCAAAATTAAGGGGCAAGAAAATATTATTTTCTTAATATATACTACACAATACTTGTTACAGCTCATCGGTCGAAGCGTTGGTCAATTATTCCGTAAAGAAGTTAAGATAGATAACTTACCACGAATAGAAGTTTTTGGAAAACCGCAATCGATACACGTGGACGAAATCTCTAAGAATGCGACTGAGTGTGGGATTGCAGCTTTATTTGTAGGACCTACGTAGCAGAAACTACATTTAGATGACCATATTGCAAAGACATGGTCTAAATTAATAAAGAATAAGTCGTCGTCGTGAAAACGATTTCCTACAGAAAGAAGATTGAACTATAAATAAAGAAATCCTGTACCTAAAATAAGAAGGTTTCATGAAATAAGTTTGTTACGAACAACATTCTTTTGTTTAAATTATCTACGGGGTTGAACACGTGTATGTAGTCTGGATTAGCGTAGTGACACGAACTGTACTCAACATAGATATAGGAAGGACAGAATACAAAAATATTATGCTTATACGCGTATTCAACTTCAGTTGTGAATAGTTTGTAAAAATTTTTATGTTACTTATGAAAACTGTCTTATTTTTGGTTCGGGATTTCATCGTATACAGGAAACATTTTGTTCAATGAGTATCCAGAATGCGTGCACATAGAGAGAAAGGGAGAGAGAGAGAGTGCATGTATGTTTGTGTGCGTGGTGCGTATAAATACGCAACTTGTAACATAGGACATTTAACGCTAAAGAGCAGCATGCAGCATGCAGCAATTCTAATATGACAAATTGGAAAAAATGTCTAAATGTGTTATCAAGCAAATGTATATTAAGTTGCACGCATTTATTCCTATTCTTTTGGATTTACATAAAATCTCTTATAACAATGTAAAACAGCATGATTTTTAAAAATCATGTGATGTGTAGTACAGTTTTTGTAAACAATATTTCGCTATAATATACAATACAGAGGTTGTTGATTTATATGAAACAATTTTACAATTTGGTGTAAAAATTTATACTTGAATCGTTTGTAATTATTTTTGGATAAGTAACACGTGTATATTTCTCGGTACTTTCACAAAGCGCTGTACATTATAACTTTTAATCAATATTTTTACCCTAAACATTTCATTTAGGAGTTCTTGGTAGCTTAAAAGATACAAAGTGAACATTCTTTAAAGTCGAGTCATTTAATGTAGAACAATTTTTTTTATATACAGGTTACTATAATTAAATGCAATTTTTACTTAACATTTAAAATTGACAAGAATGCAGCATTCCACTTGCTTACACGCGGATATTTTTAAATGTTAAATATGTTTAAAAATGTAATACTACCATGTTTTGTTGTTACATTTCTTTTAATTATTTTAATTTTATTCTATTATTGTGAAGAATATAGCACTGTAACTATCGCACGAAACTCGGATTAGTACTTTGTATAGTCGCTATTAGACATCAAATAGTGACAGTACTTTACATAACATCGTAGACATTAATGATCACTTATTTAATATGCGACAATCATCAGAAGTGGAATTTAGAAATCTTATGGTAAAGCATATTGTAAAAGAAACGAAGCACTATCGCGATAAAGGCCGTGTTATTTAAAAAGATTTATAATAATGGGCACGTAGCGATTAAAAATATCGACAACTTTTGTTATTTCGACGTATTTCGAAATGTTTCAAATACTAGCACTCGATATTAAATTACGTCTTGTTAAATATGAGAAATTTGCCTATCATATTAAAGTCATATGTTATTAAACAAAATTCATAAAGATCTATATTTTACCACAAAATATTAAGATTATTATAAGAGTACAAGTTTTGATCAGCTTCAAATTTTATTACAAGTTAAACTAAGTACCGTGATAGGTACTAAAAGTTTTCCTTTCAAAATGCACGAAGTTACGTGCTCCAGATATCAATGAAATCGAAATACTTCGCCCTAACTCCTTCAATTTGTTTACATTTACAACTGTACATTAATCAAAATCACAAAACTTGTTAACTCATTTTGAAATAAGTACAAATAGAGTCAAAAACATGTTTTGTATTTTTTGTACATATGTATGTATGCTCATACAAAATGGGACATTAAGAAACTTCATGTTCTGAACCTGTAAAAGATAGTCTTTGGGATACGATTGCAGTAAAATGCTGAACGATATTTCACTGTTCTTTTATATCTTTGTATATCTTTTTACCGATATTTAACAAAAAAAATATATAAACTTTAAGGTAAAAAATGGCGGAATGATAATTTATGAAACGCGGCTTTATTATTGAAACGGTAATCATTGATGTAAATTTTAAAGCAATATTACAATAAGATTCCAATCATTATTTTCTACTATATGTTTAATTAGAACAGAATGTAAATTTTATATGAAATTACCGAGTACTATGTTTCTGATAATTATAATAACCTTAAAACAGGTTTTTTATGGTGTAATCTTGACCATACAAGAAGTCAGTGGAAAATAATCCGGAATTGTATTTATCTAATTAATGTTTATGATTGCAGCCGAGTCAGACGAGAGTTTCGGTCATAATTTTCTGGTCTGTAAAGTCTTAAAGAATGTTCTCCTGATAAGGAAACCTTACAGTTGGTTTTTCAAGGATTTTGCTAAAATTTCTGTGATGTGAATACAGAATCCGACGCTACTATTATGTAAAATATTTCGTTTCATATACATTTGTTTACAAATTAAAACTGAGACTACAAAGAGCTTGAAATCTTTTGTAAGGATTAGTGATAAGCGTGTGCATTGTGCGGCTGCTTCGGAAGCGAACATTTAAATTTGAATGCTGTGACCGCTTTTTCAAATTTTATTATAAATAATTAAATTTCGTATACCGTCACTCATCATACATATAAAATAAATATAGTCAAACAAACTACAAAATTAGCAAAAATTACATCCCTTATCTCTTACGTCATTAGGAAAACATTTATATTTATTATCTCTAATTTTAATTAAGTACGTTATTCTAATGATGTAAGTAGTATAAAATATAATTTTATATCACAATTTGAAAATAATTTTTGTTTCTGTTTTTTTTTATAACACATACCATTCTAGCTGTATAGATTATTATAAGATACAATTATAAAGAATTATACAATAAAGACTTGTAAAGAATTAATTTTGTTAAAATATCAAACTGTAAAAACGTTTCGTTTTAAATTGAAACTATTTAAAATTATAAAGTATTTTTTAAAGAAATATATGCATCATTTGTATATTTTTAAAATGGGATTTATGTATAGAAATTGCAATACTTCTGAAATAAAAATAAAGGTATACGAAATTGAAGTCTTTGTAATAGAACTTAAAAAAAGAACAGTGGTCACGGCATTTTAAATCTTAACCTCTCGTTTCTCAAATAACAATTCAATGGATATAACCATCACTAATCTTCCAAAGGATTTAGAGCTATTTTTAGTTCCACTTTTGTTTTTAAAAATAATTAAAGAGAATATTATCATTCGGCCACTAGATCCTCAAGATTTACACACATAAAAATTACTGATAGACTAAACATTAAGTTATTGTAAAATTCGAGATATTTTATTATAATTTTGGAAACTGACTTTTCATTTTTTCATATCCAGTTTACTGTATAAATAATTCTGATCAATTCGCAATAGAACAAGGAAACAAAAGTGGACCATATAATCTCGTAGAAACCGAAAAAATTAATGAGAGAAAATATCAGAAAGCTTTTCATACACGAGATAACTAAGTTATCAAATAAGTCACACGTTTACTAGGAACTGTCGACAATGACCAGTAGTCGGTCATATACTCGTTCATTCATACAGAAAGCACACAACAATAGAGACGCGTACTATTTATCTCGATAGATGTCTCGCGCAGATTCTTCGCAATAATATTTAGGGAAAATTTCATAATTTCAAAATCAATCTGATTTTGTACTTTGTAAAGGTAGGTTTTGGTAGGTCTCGCATCTGATGTTCTTAAATTATGTAAAAAAAATACAGTGAACATTTCATTAAGAATAAATATCTTTAATGAGCGAGCAATTGAAGAGTAAGGTACTTTTGGTTTTTACTTGCAACGTTAACGGTTACGTTCATCGCAATTCATACAATTCATTACGAGATCGAAATATCGCTAAAAGCCTAATCCAGAATAGATCGTACGTTCGATAAATGTAACGTGCAATCGAATAATTCGTAGGCAAATTAGTTCAGCTTGATCGTTAGGCGCTGGAAACGTTTTTAAGTGTGTGTCGTTGTATTGATATCGTTCTTTTTTCCTATCAACAAAAACACATCCATATTATCTTTCCCCTTAACATACACTTGACCACGTGGCTCGAACTCGTATTGCTCTGATAGAACATCCAAAACATTTTTGGCCACTTGTATTCTTCCAGCTACTCCAGTAGAATCCATTCTAGACGCTATATTTACAGCATCACCCCAGATGTCGTAGTACAATTTCGTAGCACCAATCACTCCGGCGGTGACATCGCCATAATTAAAACCGATCCTCAAGATCAATTTAAAACCTAACAAATCTCTATTAAAGTCATATATTACTTTATGCATTGCCATAGCAAAGTCTATCAATTGAAAGAGATGTGCTTGTTCGTGTTTACTTTGCTGTCTAACTTGTGGATTTAAACCGCTCGCAGCCATGAACGTACTACCAATAGTTTTGATCTTCTCCACGTTCGAGAATTCCGGTTTTTCTAACAACTCGTCAAAATCACCAATAAGTTCATTGAGCACGCGTAGGTATTCTTTGCCGCCTAAGTAAGACTCGTCATAGAGTTCATTAAAATTTACTATACTTGCAAAAATGATTCCTACGGCCCTGTGATTTTGCGAATATTTGGCGGTTGTTTTTAACTGATCAGCAACATATTTCGGTATAATATTGTGCAAAAGCCAATCGGCTTGATTTTTCATCGACTGGACACGACTTTTATCTCGTGCCGCTACCGCATTTCCATGGAAACTTAACCGATAACTGATCTCAAATTCACGATTTAAAAACCAAACTAACATCAGTAAAAGTATCATATCTAAAAAAATCTCGGAACTATACAATCTTTCGTTGTATCTGATTTCTGCTTCTCGTTGCCTCGTGAGAATAATTCTCGACGCGGAGCTTAATATAAAAGCAGGAGTATTGTCGTCCATTTCTTTCATAGCACTTGCGTTGAATTTATTCGTAATTAAATCGGTGACACGTTGATTTGCCAAGGAACGTGGATGATGTACCGAATCGTTAGTGAGTTGGTTACCGAGATTTTCTTGATTGTACGATATGTAATTCATTACAAGACAAAGAAATAGTACACCCATAAACGTTACCAAGAAATTCTTCATCCAGCAATTGAGTTGTGTAAAATTACAAAAATGAACTAAACCGACAAAGATCAAATATCCATAATAATATTCAAAATTTTTCAAGTGATGTAAATTGCTACACGAATAATTGAGAAGTATAGACGTAATTGGTAAACCAACCAAAATCGCACCGCAAGTATGCCAAGGATACCATTGCGAAAAGAATTTAAATATTTGTTGTATAAACGTTGCGTGAACCATGTCCGGATATAAAAGTTGCCGAACACAAAGAGACACTGCTATAATTTGGATTGTAGTAGCACACACAAAAAATATTATATAGTATAATGTCGGCTCGCAAAGTAAAAAAAGCGAAACCGTGACGGCAGTGTATACCAACGCCGAAATTAAAATATCAAAATACGTATTGAATCTCGAGGTAGCCAGGGTGGGCGGATTACCACTGATACATTCGCTGACCTTATGAGCATTCTCTCTGTATTCCTTTTCCATTTCTTTGTTTTTGAAGAAAAGAGTTACACTCGAAAGTGGTGGTTTCACGAAGTACGAGCGTTGAGAACTTACATTATCTTGAACACACCTACGTGAAAAATAAAACCGTACGAATTATACGACATTCTTTAAAATTCATGAAATGAAATTATATTATCTGATTCACCTTATTAATTGCAGATCAGATTGTTTTCTTAACTTATGAAAACATGCACCAAAAGTATCCGTGACTGCTGGAGGAAACGGATAAGGTGGTACCGAAGACGACGGCTCATGGACAGAGTTCAACGTCGAACTAGAAGTATAATAGCCACTCACTCTGTGTGCCAATAAGTCTCCTTGAGCCATACCATTCATCAAAAATAACTAAAACGTGAAAATGAACTGCAGGAGGAAAAGAAGTATACCAACACTGTAGATGAATGAAATTATAACGGTGGGATACTCTTTTAATGCGGTTGTATCATTATGTTTCTTGTAATACCTGCTGCTGTATACTGCTACGTCTGCTATTACTTCTGATTCCAGAATCTTTTCTACTGCACATAGAAGAGGCACGACTGAGTGGCTCTTGACCAGACAATAAAGGACTAGAAGGTATAGGGTTTGGATCCATTTCAATATCATTTTGAGACGTATTCTGCAAAGAGATACAACTTATATACAAATGAGTCAACATGATTAAAGGTTGAAGTAAAAACTTTTTATTGATGTGATTGACCTGCCTAAATCCATTGCGATCTTCATATGATTGAGATTCAATTTTCGATCGTTCGGTAATAATTGCTTTGGCTTCTTCCATTTCTAGTGGAGTCATTTCTTCAGTAGTTCGTTGTCGTTGTAAGTATTTCCATGGTTTGTTCCTCAACTTTTTCTTTCCATAACTAGCAACAGATATCGGACTTTTATTCACATTTTCTTTTTCATCTGCAGTGTCAGTATCTCCATTTTCTAAGTCTAGAATACTCGGCAGAGAGTTTGCTTTCATTCTATAATTACTTGCATTAGTGACCATATGGAGATAATGATATTTCGACTTAGATTGACTATTGCAAGAGGCCAAGCGATGCCGCGTCTGCATTAGAGGTGATATACTTTTTGGAGATGCAATATTTGTTATGAATTGGTTGGTGAAATCTGATTTTAGACCTTTGATGAAATAAGTCTTAATACCTAAAATAAGAAAACAATAGTTTTTATCAAATCTTGAATACAGTGAATTCAAACAATTTACACACCATTTACCAGATCCCCTTCTTCTGTAATATATCGATCATTGAGAAAACTCAAAGTGTTTTCACTTAAATGAACTCTTCCTGGTTTCCCTGTACTTTCTAATTTATTTGCCAGTGTCACATCATTAGACCATACATCAAATTTAAATCTTTTAGTACCTACAATTCCACAGAGTACAGTTCCAGTGTGTACCCCAACTCTCATATTAACACCCTCTCTTCTCTCGATATCAAACTGTTTTATAGCTTCTATCATGGCTGAACATACATAGGTTACTTTTTATTTGTATGTTATCTTTTTACAATGTAACAATAAAAAAAAAGATAAATTACCTAATCCCATTTCAATACAACATTTTGCATGATCAGGTCTTGGCTCCGGGCATCCACTTACACAATAATAACAGTCTCCCAATGTGGAAATTTTCTCACACCCATGATGTTCACATAAATCATCAAATCTTTCAAAAAGATCATTTAAAATGCCTACTAGTTCTTCCGCAGTCTTATTAGAACTCATTCGTGTAAATCCAACAATATCAGCGAATAAGATACTAACATTCTCCATTGAATGCATATTGAATGGCCGAAACAGTGAACGTATATCTGTATTATTGGACGGTATTGATCCTTTTTTTAAAGAATCTTCACGCTCCCTTTCACGCTCACTTTCTTCCATTAACCAGTCTGCAACTTTGGGCGGCATTACCGAGTGAATCATTTTTTCCTTAAGTTGCTTTTCCATTTCTAGTTGACGCCGGACCAGTAGGGATTGACCAACTTTCATAAATGTACCACGCATTCTTACAAAAGTCATTATTAAAATATGTATACCTATCAGATGGATGCAGATTTGCATTAGGACTCTTATTCCAAGACTTGTAGAAAAATAATTATCGTCCGAAAATGGTCGATTGGATATGTTGCTACTTAAGAAATAATTTGACAATTCACCATTTTTATGGGTCAATACACTTTCCCCCAATACTGAGGTTGTATTGTTTATACCTTTGGAAATTAAGTTGTCAGATGAAGCATTTATAGTGGAATTAACATTAGCTATTGCTGATACTATGCTGGAATTCAAGTTTTTAAGAACATTTGTATCGTTCAAAACTCCAGATAATCTGCCCATCATTGTTTCTTGGTTAGATGACTTCAGTCCAAGCATAGATAACAGTTTTAAATCTTGAGAATATGGTGCTTGTTTTACATTTGCTGTTATATATTCGTTGTCATTGTGCATCACATTTGAAAATTGACTGTCATTGAAATTTCTCAAAGAAGAGTATGCAACTGTTGATATTTTGGTATAATCTAGTACTGCATCATTTCCTGTAGAATTATTTGATAAACTATGTTCACTAAAAAATTTTTCTCTTGCAGTTTTTGTACCATATAGATAGGCAGTCAAAAATTCAAATAGAAAGGAATAGACTGTTGATATCCCCACACAAACATACAGTGGCATTGGCAACACAGTGTAAATCAATAATAAAATCTCAGAACATAGTGCAAAATGTCCGACTAGAGTTAAGCCATCTATGTAGGGTGGTACTATTGCGAGAAAAAGTAAAGACAGGATGCAAAGCATAGATGCAACTGCTAGTGAAATTGGTAGTAGATAGGTTTTGTAATAATCTGTATGTGTTAAATACAAGACCACTGATACCATTGCTCCGACAGTTGTGAAAACTGCTGCTATGGCTGGCCATGTTGTAGTACTATATTCTGTTCCAATTATTACAAAATATGCCAACCATGATAAAGAAACCAATAATATATATGTTAGAGCATACCTGAAATAATACAAAGTAATATATTTTTAATACTAATTATATAAATATTTTTCTGCAACATACCGGAATCTTAATCTAATTTGTGGAAAGGCACTTCTTTTAAATTGTTCTTCAAGTATTTCCGAATCGAATTTAGGATTCCACCAAGATCTTGGTGCTGCACGTTCAAATGGTACTGGAAGGCTAATTCCACAACATCCAAGCCCTTGACCACTGTGTGCCAAATAGGTTTGTATATATGGTGCTAAAGATATATGGATTTCATCTGTGGCATCTTCACTGTTATCCTTAGCTCTTGTAAAACTAACAGATGAGCTTCGCTTTCGATTTAAAGGAGGAGTCATGCTTGACATTCAAATAATACTAAAAACAGAAATTATTTCAGATTGTATTATTTCTACAATAAAGCAAAAGTAAATGTAAATCATTTTATGTAATAATATTTGAAAGAGAAAAATAAAGTGTAATCATATAATATATGAATTATATAATTAAATTAGCTTGTTGAGTCTATGTTGTTATATGATAAATTATACAAATGTATTCTTTATTAATATTATTTTATTCTTCTTGTTGCAAAATAATAATTTTAATTAATAGTATTTTAAAGTCTTAGAATCATTTGAAATTATTTCGTATTTATACATAAAGATACAATAAAACTTATAATCGATGTACGACTTATTCAATTATTAAGGTGGTTATGGAACATTTATTTTAAATGACAGCAAGTTCCCTAACATAATCTACAAAGTATGATTCTATAATAAAAACAAAATATGCAGTTAAGTACGATAATGTTTTAATAGAGAAACTTATATCCAATTAATTCACCTCAATCACTGGCGAAATCGCCACAAAACTAAGAAAATCATCCTCCCTGCTGACATCGGAGATTCTTCGTGCAATCAGCTTGCTTCAAAAATTGTCATTTTGATTTTTGTCCTTTTTGCGTGGCGTTTTTAACGTTTGCAGAAAAAAATATCTTCTTGTACACAAAAACGTAAATTGAATTCGTTGCGATGCGATTACAAGTATATATTATTAACAATTATCATTCGAACGTTTCGAATTTTCTCTTCCGTAATGCACCATAGCCATCTTGAATCTATCGATGACAGCGCCCAGGAATAGAAAGCTTATGGGTTAAAATATTTAGTGATGCTTTAAAGACAATAAATTAAACTAACAATGAAAGTTACGGAATGGAGAAATATTTAGCTCAAAGTTCAAAACATTGCGCTTTGAAACGTTCATAGTAGAGGGCTCCAAGCGACTCAAGTCAATGTAGTGCGGGCTTTCTGCTAGAGGTGCATTTTAGGATAACAATATGGCTATTATCAAAATTTGCTCACTATTCGTGGGGTACGGAATGTAAAGAAATTACGTTTCGCCACAAATAAGATAGAAAACAGATTGGACATCTAATGGAAATTAGTATCTTATAACAAAGTATCGACGTCAAAAAACTCATTGGTTTATAAATCATGCGAATATCTGTCAAGGCATATGTATGTACTCGAAGTTTCAAAGTTCGATGAAAGTAAAGTATAAAATGTAATGAACTTGGCTAAATAAGAAAAACATCAAAATTAATTCAAATCGGGTATCCATGAAAATTTTTATTCAGTTAATAGAACATTTAATAATTTTAATAATGAAATAATAAAATGAAATACACAATAAAAAAACAAAAAGTATAAGATAATTTAAGAACATGTAATTAATATCTTTTTCTTGAAATTCTGTAATGCTTAAGGTGAAACTAAGTTAAATTTAATTGACACGTTCAAGTGGAAAGTAGAGATTTAGGGAACTATGAACATGGTAGTTCCTAGTTCATATAATATAAACGATAATTGCGCCATCTTGTGTGGTAAAATTGGTATTACATCTGTAATATTACTACATTAAAACTACAAAGTTATGACATTAGAGACATTTGTTTCATGCTTGTTTGCACGTTGATATAGCAGAGTCGTGGTCTGATCGTAACAAATGGCTGTGTTTTACAGGTTAAAATTATGTGAATTTCCTTAACGACAGTGAAGGGAGCATAATAATTGATGGGATTAAGAAATGTCACAACAAACTGCCCTCGTACAGACTACCAGCGCAGGATCAGACATGACACCTGTGCTTGGCAGTATACAATCTATTGGACCTAATACTCAGGCATCATCTACCGTGCCTAATATACAAAGTGGCAATACAGTAGTACAGATTTTGCAGCCTCAGACTCAGTCTCAACAAACGCAATTTGTAACGCAACCACCAAAACAACAAGTAGCGCAACAACCATCTACACAACAACAACAACAACAAAGTTCCTTTAATGATTTTCCACAGGTACGCGATTTGTTGCATTTAAAGACGATCGTGTACTGCATAATTGTCAATTTTTTCGATTTGTAGTTCTTAACCAAAACACGGTTACAAGATCTTGTCAAAGAGGTAGATCCCACTGAACAATTAGATGAAGAAGTTGAAGAAATGCTTTTACAATTGGCAGATGACTTTGTGGAAACAACTGTAAATGCAGCATGCTTGTTGGCTAAGCATCGTCATGCCAATACCGTAGAAGTAAAAGATGTTCAATTACATTTAGGTAAGTTAGTTTACATTTTTCTTTTATATATATTTTACTTCTATAAATTTTTTTTACATCGTAGTTAATTTAAATTTTCAATTTTGTAATCAAATGAGATATATGACTCTATATAAATTATTTATTTTCAGAAAGGAATTGGAATATGTGGATCCCTGGTTTTGGTACAGATGAGGTGCGTCCATATAAACGAGCAACAGTCACAGAGGCACATAAACAGAGATTGGCGCTTATACGAAAATCAATCAAAAAATATTAGTCTTCCTATATATTTTATCTTCTATACCTGTTGTTATTTTATCTTTAAGTGACAGTTTTTTTATATTTACATGACAGTACATTTATAATAACATGTGTCACTGATATTTGTAAGTAAATGAAAATTATGAATTATACATAGTTCTTGCAATGTATAATTTAAAATGTGAAGTGACTTTAAAATTGAATAACTAAAGTACTATTCTTGAAGTAAATTAGTAGTTACTTAAATATGATACAAATAAGGAATAGATAAATTGAATATTATAAGAATTTATGTGTTACAATATTCTTCTTCCTTAGTCAGATGGTAAATGCAACGGTTTTTGACATTTGTAAATTTGATGTGATATTCCAAATGTATATAAAAAAATGTTATTTTTTGAAATTTAAATAACATTATTTAATTTTTATAACATTATTATAAATTTAAAATTTAAACGTATTTTGTTAATTGTATAATACTTCCTTTTTGTGTATTGCAATAGAAGTAATACTTGTTATTATGGTGATGTAGATTTCTGCCACAGGATGGTGTTAATGTGGATTTTGGCATAAAGGGCAAATTAGATGGTTGTATTCATCCACTTATTTTTTTGTTTATTTATTGTAGAGTCACAAATACAGATATAAACTAGATATTCAAAGTTATATCGAGAAAGAGTAATGAGCTGCTTATATTACAAATCATTACGTATAAACAAGACCTTGTTTATGAAATGAAACAAGTGTAATCATTTTTACATTAAACAATAAAAATTAGAAACAAATACAATAAAAAATATATAATAAAAAAGATTTTACTAAATTGTCAAAATAAGTTGATCTGAATTACGTGACGATTCGAGTTTTGAACTTCTTAACGTATGTAGGTGATCGTGGGTTCTCTTAACACTCCAAATAGTGGATAAAATACACTCTTAACATTGTAACTTTCATTTTTTTTTCAGTTACCTTTAGATAAACAATATGTGCATTGATAACAGCTATTCCAATTCGGCTTCAAGTTTGCTATAGCACTTAACTCTTTCACAGTTTTGGTCCGGTGGAAGGTGTTACGAATAGTAGCTGAGAGTCAATATATTAAAGTAGACTGAATTTTGATCGAAATAGGCACTAGATTCAAATCACTAGTCGATCTAGTGACTCTTTGACTTAGCAATGACTGTAAGACAAGAAACCGGAACCTGCTTGCTCATCGGGTTGAATTCATCAAACTGACATTACATACCACAGTCTAGTATATAAATCGTGATAACCTTTTTCTTTCAGGGACGTCCTGTGAGATTTTACCATCTGCTTACTGGAACATTTTCCAGACGGTATTATTCATTTTCTTATATCGTCTCCATAAAAAACATTTTTAGTAATTTACGAGACAGCATTGTATACTATTAATATCTAAAATATAAACAGTTCTTTTTTTGTCAAATATCTGTTCTATCGGAGTTCTAGTGATTGTGAAGTATCATTTGAACATGCACATCTTTATTCTACTAGTTAAATAAAAAAGTTATATTAAGCAGATTTTATGCATTTGTATTGTATTTTATCGGTTTAAGTAAAATACTTATCAGATAATTGATTAAAGTTTATTCGCAAGTTGCATTTGATCGTGAAAACTAAAATTATATTTATAACAAATAAAATATCGAGATTAAAATGTCAATTCTGTTGCAGATTGTGCAGAGTATTATAGGAGATAATATAATTTATTTCATTGAAATCAGAAATTCGTTAAAAATTAAATAATATCAATACAAAATAACAATTTATAACATTCTGCAAGCAGAGTGTATATTGACAAAAATTGATATTTTCCAAGGGAAATTTCATTAAGAAGAATGTCTGCCAGCAATGATAGTACGAATAACAACACCTGTGTTGTGTGTTACAAAAATGTTGATATATATAGTATTGGTATGTGCGAACACCCTGTGTGTTATGAATGTAGTACTCGAATGAGAGTATTATGCTGCCAGAATGAGTGTCCCATTTGTCGTCAAGATTTACCAAAAGTTGTATTTACGAGGGAGATAGAACCTTTCCGTTATTTACATAAAGGCAACTTGTTAGACACTCGATATAATATCTATTTCGATACATCTGACATTCAAAGTAAATTTTATGATTTATTGGCGAATAGCTGCAATGTTTGTAAAGAAAAACCTGTGTTTCATAATTTTAACAGCTTGAAAGATCATATGAGACATCAACACATGCTGCATTATTGCGATTTGTGTGTAGAAAATTTGAAGGTAAAATAACATTATTTTACAGTGGTAAATTAATCAATTTAAGTTTATTAAAGAATTGTTTTAAATATGAAGTATTTTTATGATTTTATGGTTTTTAAGAAATGTTCATTTTTGTTACAATAGATATTTTCCCATGAAAGGCGCTGTTATACAAGGTCTGATCTTGCACAACATAGAAGAAAAGGAGATATCGATGATAAAAGTCATAAAGGACATCCATTATGTGAATTTTGTGATCAGCGTTATATGGATAATGATGAATTATTTCGACACTTGAGACGAGATCATTTGTATTGTCATTTTTGTGATGCAGATGGTTTACATCAGTATTACAGCTCGTATGATTACCTCAGAGACCATTTCAGACAGGAACATTTCTTGTGTGAAGAAGGCATGTGTTCTGAGGAAAAATTTACAAGTGTCTTTAGGACTGATATAGATCTTAAAGTGCATAAGGCAAGTGTTCACAGTAAACAGTTGAGCAAAGCTGCTGCTAAACAAGCAAGAACGTTAGAGTTAGAATTTACTCTAGCTCCACGCGGTGATAATCGAATGAACAGAAGAAGAATGTTAGGTGCATCAACTTCCAGGAGTTCAAGAGATTATGGTGCAAGAGATTATAATCTCAGGGAATATCAGCAAACAATAACACCAAACAATTCAAATGTATTTGTATCAAACAACGAACCTACTTTTGTACGTCAACCATCTGTAGATGTACAGAGTACTGAAGAATTTCCAACACTGGGTAACACTGCACCTATTGTACCTACCTTAACTCAAAATAAAGGTAGAGGAAATGTAACAATTCGTAGCACCATAAGACCACAGCCTCTTGCTGTTACGGATGAAAATTTCCCTGCTTTGGGGTTAGAATCGGCAAGTACAAGTATTTCTAAAACTGTTAACTTCAGTGTATCCAGTGGTAATGCTTCAGGATCAAGTACACAACCTCAAAAGAGTACAACTTCCAATGTGTCTATTCAAGTAAATCATGAACCAAATGGGATTGTCACTACAAAAGTTTCAGGTCCTAATATTAGAATTCGTCCTGCACAACTTTCAATGGAATCTGAGTTTCCTGCATTAGGTGCTGTAGAACCATCAACTAGTACTGCAAACTCAGCTCACTGGAAAGAAGTTTTACAATGGACTTGTTCTAAATCAGCATCAATGTCTGTACCAAAACCTAAAAAAGTTGCATCACCACTGTTAGTAGCTTCTCCACTATCTATTCAATCTGGTGAAGATTTTCCTACATTATCGAAGACATCCAAATCAAAGAAACAATCAATAATTACAGTAGTACCTTCTTGGGGTCAACCACAAAGTTCCAATAACAGTAACAATGTGAAAACAACTACTGATATAACAAAAGGAAAAACAAAGAAGAAAAAAGTTAAACAAAATTGTACTAATAATAATACCAATAGTAATGATACTAGCAGTTCAAGAATGAATGTAAGTACTGTTGTTGTAAGGAAAGATTATGAAACACCTAAAATATCAAAAAATCCATGGAACACGCATCGCATAGATACTGTACAATCAAGTTCTCAGTTTATGCAAAATACAGATAATGTGAGTAATAGTGAGAATACATCAAAAAATATAAATGTGCAACATTCAAAGGAAACAGAGCAAATTACTAAAAAAGATAAGAAAAAACATAAAAATTTGGATAATGAAACTATTGTAAATACAGTTACAGATTGTAATACTTCTAATGGAGTACAGAGGAAACGTACTGAATTAAAGATAGATAGCTTAAATTCTACTAATAGAAATGTTCGTCATTTAGAGGAATTCCCAGCTTTAAGTAGCAGCAGTTCCAAGCCACCTGGTTTTACAAATCCACCACCTGGATTTGGAACAACAACCCCTCCACCACCTGGTTTTTGTATAAAATACAATAGTATGGATAAACTTAACAGCAGTAATGGATTAACTTTTACAAACAGTTCTGGAGAGAGTTACTCTATCTTGCCAGATGATAGTAAGCACAATAATACATACAACTATGTACCTCCTCTGGATTTTCAAAAACGGAATAAATGTCTCGTCGCTAAAGTTAACGAAGTTTTGGTGCAACAAGACCAGATTGAGGAATTTCGATATATAAGTGGATTGTTTCGTCAAGGAACATGTAATGCACAAGACTATTACACGCATTGTCGTGAAGTTATGGGTCTCAGCGCTTTTGAGACTGTATTTCCCGAGCTTCTAGTTTTACTGCCTGATATTGTAAAGCAACAGGAACTATTTAAAGTTCACAAAAAGGAAAGTGGTAATAAGATTAAAGGTTTAGAAATTTGTGCGACCTGTGGCCAAGTTTTGAAGAACGGTCCTGATTTAAGAACACACATGACTAGTCATACATTAGAAAATCATTTTCCAGTTCTTGGAAAAACCAGTGCACCACTTCAAACAAATTCTTGGGTACGTAAATGAGTATAAATGTGTTCCTTTAGTTAACTTACAAATTCTACCAAGACTCTGTAAGATATGAATAAAGGAACTATGCTGAACAAACTATTTTTGTGGATGGCATCATTGTAAGATAATCACAATTAACTTGAGGTTAAAACATATGGTACATATTCCAACTGTCAGTTTAAGTATTAAAGTTAGCTTGAACAAATTAATTACCATATTGTATTTGGTATTTGTTCAATGACTTGTGTGATTGCTGCCTAAAATAAAGAAAATTTGTTATTGAATGGTTGTACTAATAATTTTATGAAATACAAATATAGCAAAAAAAGTCAATAATTCTCTGTATTATAATAAAGTTTGTGTAAATTAATTTAAACAATTTAACACTTGTGACACATTATCGATAAGATATTCGTACATAAATCTTGTACTAAAATGTTTTAAACAATTCCCCATTCCGCCATATGTCTGTATATATTATTCATAAGTAAAAACATTTCTTTAATTTATTCATTGTGTTTCATGGAATAAAAATGGAATAGAATTTTATAGTGTATAAAAATAGTATCATATATTAACAGATTATTTTATATAATATGTATTATACAGTGCAGCTATTATAAACGTACTGTTTTGTACTGTAATAAAGTTACTAGATTGAGTTACATAATAAGACTATAAACTATAATTTTCTTTTCCACTTTCGCGTTTTGTAATTATCAAGTTTAAATTTGTTATAAAAGAACATAGCAATGGTGGAACACAAATATAAAGTAAATTTATAATTTATTTTATATCTTTATTTCTAAATTCTTTTCTTCACTTATAAATATGTGATACTTTACAATAAGAATAATTATTTTTATGAATAAGAAAAAGTTTGTAAATTTTAATAGTATGTAATGATTGTTAAAGATAAAAGTTTTTTAAATGCTTATTCTTAAGACTTATTGTTAGTATTACTCATACTATAATTTATTACTTATTCTTTATTCAAAAAACAGGATAGTAAAAATGGTACATGAAATTATGTTATATATAATATTTCATTTCTGTCTTACTGCATAGACACAGAGTAAAGTGCATACAAGTATAAATTCACTTATACTTTCTCCTATTTTGTAACAGAAATTGTTAGTAATACTCCAAGTAAATGACATTTACAGTACTTATTTTTTAAAATGGAAACAATATATGTACTGAAATCAACGTAGATATATTCTTTATTTATTTCAAACTCAATACACTTTCAAGTAAACTTATAACTCTACAAGTTAGAATCGTAAATAGCATACAAATAAAATGTAACTGTTAAATTCACACACTCATCTAATTTATAATTTCTTCTCTATTGAAGGAAAATTTCATTTAAAAAATGAAACCTATGTAAACTTTATGATCATTGAGTCAGTCAAGTTACTCTATTATTCCAAGTAGTTTTTTTCTTAGAAATTAGAATCACAGTGGTATTAATCGTACACATAGTGCATAAACTGATAAAACGGAGATTGCAACTTGTCATCTACGTCCATGCTCAATGAATAAATTATTCATGAAGATTATGAATAACGACAGTGCTTTATCACTTCTTAGCTAATTCATTACTCAACCAATCTAGTCCTTCATAAAGTCCGTGTCCTTGCGTAGCACAAGTGTTTTGAATGTACCAATGACGTCCACTTAATGAATTAAGTCTCAATTTATCTGTGAGTTCTGCACCAGACATGGCATTTGGTAAATCTTGCTTATTAGCAAAAACCAACAGCACTGCATCTCGAAGCTCATCTTCTTTCAACATGTTTGCCAATTCACGTTCAGCCTCTCCAATACGTTCACGATCATTACTGTCAACAACAAAAATGAGGCCTTGTGTGTTTTGGAAATAGTGTCTCCAGAGTGGTCTGATTTTATCTTGGCCACCAACATCCCACACCGTAAAACATATATTCCTATATTCAACAGTTTCAACATTGAATCCAATAGTAGGTATCGTTGTGACAATTTCACCAAGTTTCAACTTATATAGTATGGTAGTTTTTCCAGCAGCATCTAAACCCACCATTAATATTCTCATTTGCTTTTTACCAAAGAGCCGGGTGAGTAGACCGCTGATTGTTAGGCCCATTTTGTTTGGAAAAACACTGCACGTTTAAAGTGTTCGGATTAATACTCTTGTATTGATAAAAATTTTACTGTAGTCACGCGTTAGTACATTTAGTAGGCGATCCAATGTTTTGCATGGGAAACCAATATTCTGAGATTTCGATGATGCGACGACGTTTCCAATGATGCCGTTAACACACCTTACGGACAATAATAGCAAACGTCACCTCACGGTGGCTTATTATTCCGGAAATAGTTGGCAAAATTGGCCACGCACGCCAACTCTTACTTAAAAGTACCGAGCGATATATTATCTCAGAATTTAGTACAGCCACTTTTCTTGGAGTATCAAAATATTATAAGTACAAATGGATACGGTTAAAAAATTCACATAAAATTATTTCATCATTGAAATTCATGAGAGACATTATGGCGTAAACCGAGCATCGCAAATCTCGCAGTCTGCCATATAACACATTCTCTATATGTATGTATACCTAAGCGCGTAATTTAAAGTGGATCTTTTGTAACAATTTATATCTACTGATTTTGAAAAGATTGACTTTTAGATGATAATATGAAAACATTGACATTGGAATATTAGTTAATAGTTTGCACAAATTTTAAAATGCTCTATATCGCGATCATTAAAATAATTTAAAATCAGATTAGTAGTATTATTAAATTATTTAAAATTATAGACACAAATTTGTACGAGGTACCATATTTAGACGGCAATAGAAAATATCGTTGATAAAAAATTATTCGTTAATCTACAGAAATGACTTAAAATTGTCTTAATTCTTTTATCGATTAAAAAGTTTAGACGTAACATTTTCGAGTTTCTATTTTCCTTCTATAATGTGTAGAATTTTTTAATACAATATATTTTCCTTCTTTTTTTTCTTTAAGGCAAGTTTAGAAAGTCCA
Organism: Ptiloglossa arizonensis; assembly: GCF_051014685.1. NCBI lineage: Eukaryota > Metazoa > Arthropoda > Insecta > Hymenoptera > Colletidae > Ptiloglossa > Ptiloglossa arizonensis. Next base: position 13,410,611 of record NC_135052.1, read on the forward strand.
AGAAACGTGCGAACTTTATTGCCAACCTAAAATAACTATCGTACGTCATTTCCGAAAAAGAAAATTAGGACAGCCAAAGAATAAAAGTTGGTAGATGTTTTTTGAGTATGTCAACGTAAAAATGTCTTCTCCAGCGCTACCTAATACTTTTCCGGCTGAACTAAAATCCCATTCTGTTCTTAGCGCCTATTTCAAATGAATCTATTTTTCTTTCGATCAATAGTAATTTATTGCTAAATGAATATCTAAAAATAATAATAGTTGTCTTATGTAGAAGTATTTTCTAAGCTCGAACGTGAAATATTAGTTTCAATATTTTCCTGGAGTTGTAAAATATTCAATCGAAATCAAAATCAGAATCAACGAAAATAATATTTAAAACAAATTATAGATAAGGTTTAAAGAAAATGGACGTTTATTAGTTTTTTCCAACGTTTTCAGATTTGCTTACATACTTATCGGTAACAAGTGAAGAACCGATTATTATTTTTCATTATGATAAGAAAGACGATACGAGTGGGATCGTCAACACGTTAAATGTGAAATAACCGCGCTAGAAATTACATATTTTATAGAGGAAACTTTAACGAAACAGGTGATATTTACTTTTACAAAGATTTCCATACCAGACGTTTGATCTGAAATTTGCAAAATAAGAATTTTATTTTGGAATTAATTCTGCGCGGCGCAGAAATCGTTCAGGTTTTCAGAACGATTTACAATATTATTTTATTATAAAAGGACCTGCGCAAAAATTCCTACATTTTCCGAAATCATCGAATTTGTAAATTAAAACTTTTTCATTACACCATTCTTCTCAAGGAAGCTCCAAATAAAATGTTCCAGTTATCCTTTCTGCGGTCCATTTGAATTTTGATTTTCTTGTTTCGACAGTTTTCTTTAACGCATTCCTTTTCGATGTTTGCGTCGCATTTCAACGTAAAGTATGAAATTCTTGGCTCGAACGGAGCAGGATCCGAACAAAATAACATTGCACGCGTAGGCCATTTGCGTTTTTACTTTGTATCGCCGAAAAACGATTACCAAAACGAAGCTTACACATACGGCAGCAATAAAGGTGTTATGATCATTACAATTATGTACTTTGGTTTGTCCAGTAAAAAAATTGTTTACCGCATTGATTTCAAAGTGGAAAATTTTTATTGTGTAAAAACAGAAATAGGGGTCATGCGGGGGTCATAGACGTAATGATTTATTTTACAATGTTAAATTGCAACGATAATTGTACACCAGCACCGTACTGTCACTCGATATGGAGACATTGTACGACAGGTTGTACATTAATTGCGCGCATTGTATAATTCTCGTTTAGACAGTCGTATCAATGATATGTTTAGAATTTATCGCACGATAAATCGTTAAGTCTCAATTTATCGATTTGATAAATGTATATCGTAATCGATTTTTAATCTGTTTAGTTTCAAGTTCAGATCAAACGTGTAACACGCTCCCCTCAATCCGAAGGGGCAAACTTGTTAACGAGGGAATCATTTTACTCGAGACAATAGTTTTTGAGTCGTCAAGATCACTTGTGTTTCTTTCAATAGACACTGTACATTTTTTTAAAAAATATTTTAGTTAAGAAGGAAATAAAGACAATTATTAAAATTTTATTTCAAGTAAACTTTCACAAGCATTTCTTTTACAGACGTTTTATCTTAATCGAACAAAGACCGATTGAGTCTGTGTCTATCCATTGTGTTCTTATCGTAAATTTTCAAACACGCACGTAAACGCTCTGGTAATTATTTTCTTACAAAACTACTATTTTTTTTTTTTTTTTTTACACAAATTGTCTGACATTTTCACGACATTTTATTGTCATCGAGTCGATCAATGTACGTGCTTGAGGTGAGAAGCGATTTTTGGTTTCACTAACGTCGAGAGTCTCGTTTCCTTCTTCTTCGTTAAGAAACGTATTATAATATCGTAAAATCGATGAATACAATCGACAGATGTATTTAAACGATATTGCAATTAATTGTGGCAATATTTTCGTCTCACGGTATTATAAAAAAACCTTTTCGCTTTAGCGATTGGAAAATGCCCGAATCGGGGGATTCGAGAGAGGTTCGAAATTTTTGCATATGCGCGCAGACACCCGTGATACGATTATGCGAAGCACGCTTGGATACGGATGGAACACTTGGGACACTTTTTATAAACACGAAAGTACGAGCATTTAAGAGAAGACGATCGTTTGACTTGGCGCACGATAAACAGGAAGAAAGGAATTATTATTAAAAACAAAAGTGACGGTCAAACACCCCAAAAAATGGGTATTTACATATAGGTTGATAATGAAGAACAACGAGAGCGAAGAAAATGTAATTAAATGCTCGATTAATGGCTGACAGTTCGAGATACAGAAACTGTATATTAACCAAGCACTTGTTACTTACTTTAGTGTCGTACGCCACCCTTCATTTTTTACCAACTTCCCGTACACTTGTACGAAACGTGCAATTGGAAAATCAGTACCGTTTCGGTGTGGGTGTGTCTTATGATAGTGATCGTCGAACATTTCGGAAGGCGTTCTTCCCCGAGAAAAGAAGATAATTATTCATCCGTTGAGAAAACGGTAAGTTGTTAAATTTCGTTTATGTTGGTTACACCTTTTCGAATTGAAAATCATCTTTCACGGCCCTCTACCCCCTCTCCACGCCCGCCCCCTCCATGGATTGTGTGGCGCTCTCACTCTTCGGGGGTTGTGCCTTTCCGAATTGGAAAACTATCGTACGAAGTGATTGTAATACGAATTCAAGACGATCGACACGTTCGAATGGAAAAGAAAAGAAAAGAAGAAAAAAAAAGAAAAAACTAATAGAAAAAGAGGAAATAAAAAAAGAAAGTGTTTTGCAGTTCGGTGGCACGTTGCCTGTCGTAAATGACGATTATAGATTTTATTGTGATAAACGTTCTGTATGATTGATGCACATTTTTTACGTGGTGCACCGTAGTGGGAATGCCTACGTAGCTTGTGACGAGTACTTATCTGCGTTGACAGTAGACGATGTGATACTGTTATAGCAGGCACTCTTACCTTGAGTCAAATGTGTAAACCGTCTACGTGAAACTGGACCTAGAGGACTTTAAATTTGGATTAGTTGCGTTTTCGTAGGATCGGGACGTTTAAAGCGGTAAGCAATTCGTTACGTTACTTTTGTTTGGTGTTTGGAACATTTTATCAACGAGAAAGTTTTAGTAAATAAGTAACAGTCCGAACTTAATTTTCAAAGATTGGTTCAAAGATTTTTATAGACGAGTTTCAACCCCTTTGCTTTAGATTTTCGTTGAAATAGAATATTCATTATTGCAATCAATTTATTAAAATGTAAAACGTGTCGCAACGCCACAAAGCGGGGAAAAATGAGTGAGAAATTTTTGGATCTCGTATATTTTTTGGGAAAAAATAATATCTAGAAAAAGAGGCATTAACTTCAGTTTTTGTAGAGAAGTAAAATTAAAAAAATGATATAGGTTTTTGCAAATAAATTTGTATTTATGTAACAAGTTTTTGTCGGGTAGAGTATTAAGTTGTCGTTGTGAATGGATAGTTAGGCAATGTTAAAAAGTTGATTGGAAATAAAATCTCGAAAGAGTCGATAAAAGTGAAGAAATAATAAAATGTCAATGTGGTTAATTTTCTTAAAGACAGTATCTCGCATGTGCTGATTTATAAATTCGTTTGTATACTGCAACACGAAATTTAAATACAGAAGTTAAATATTACCGTGATCGTGAATATAATTAAATAGAATAATATCAATCTTGTCTCGAAAGCGATAAGTGTTGTTGTTCAATGTCATTTTTATGTGTTAGTTTCAATTTCCATTCATTTTTATATCAAGAAATATAATTCGTTCTCGAAGAAACTTTTACTTATAAGATGAAAAGTATTTTCTTGAATCAAATTTTTATTTACACAACGCAAATCTCATTGAAGTCTATGTTTAACTTTAATAACCTTAAGTATTATCGATATTCGTAAAAAAATTCATATTAACAATTGTTGCAGTGATCATTTTATCAATGTTGTACTCCCGAACGAATTGTTTGTTTTATTTATGTGACACTTATCAATTGAAAGTTATGTCGATGTATAAACTCTTATCTGAAATTTTTGTTGTGTCTTCTGTAAATTAACGAATTGCGATATTTGTTTGCGTGTAAATTAAAGTTCGAGTCATCATCGGCTGAGATGGATTTTCGAAAGTTGACTAAATCAGTTCCTTTTGCAGAATCTCAGTGAAGTAACAAATATTTGTGAGGTTCGTCGTTGAATTAGAATAAAAACAACCAGCCGTGTTTTATATTTAGAAACCGATCGGAACAACTGCCGATCGTAATGTGATTGTTGATAGTATGTTTGCATTCGTTTGATTCATCGAAAATAGATTTGTGCAAATTCGTAACAGGAAATATTTATTTTTATACATAGTTCATCGATAGACCATTTGAAGAATTTATTGTAAAAGTAGAATACCATATAATTAATAAATTTTGGATCGCGGTCGTCTCGTAAAAGATTCACGCGACAGCTTTGACATTGTTAATTTCTAATAATTAGATATTTATTAATTTGTTAATACGTATCCGTAGATATCAATTGATTCGCACGTTTTTAAAAATTCTATAATTTTATTATTATACGTATAATATCGGGTGATATCGTATAATTTTCTTAGAACGAAACGAGTTTGCAATTGTCTAAACGAAAACGGTTGGGAATAATTTGTTAAATAGACACTAACCCGCTCGTCGATGTAAATATACAAAATTTCCGATCAATCTACTCAGAATGTAGTAACTATCGTATAACAATACAATAGGGAAATATGAATACATAACAAAGTGTTTTGTTATTTTACAGCATATCTACACCCATTAACGCGGATTACGTCAATGATAAAAATCGTACAGATTGCACGAAACTGAGGAGCGTATAGAAGAAATCGATTGAAAATTGGTCAGCGTTAAACTCTTGGCAAAAATGATAACCGGGATATTATTTTTGATAGCTCTGGGTCTGCTTTTGCACTTTTTCATTTTACATTATGGAAATTTGGGAAGGAAGATCAACTCAATACCGGGTCCTCAAGTGATGCCATTGTTTGGGAATCTGTACCAGTTCCCATCCTCCCCAGGTAAACAATCGTTCGATTAATTTCCATTGTTTTCGTTTCTCTTCGAATTTTCAAATCTCTTCTCGAGTAATGCAATTTCAAAGTCGAGTGGGTGCATTTTTGGTATCGATAGAAGTGAGTACGAGGAGTGTAATTTTACGAAGGATTTGAACAAAATTGTAAATAATTTTTTGTTTTAAAATCTGTTCAAAAAAAGAAGAAAAAAAAACGAAGGAATTAAAAGTACGATCGAATTCCGTTTATTCGAGCAGAGATTAGAAAAGGTACTAGATTAATGACAATATGGTACACGTATTTTATTGTAGCTGGAATTTGGAACCACGTACGAGAATTGGGCAGTCAGTATTATCCGATTTATAGAGTCTGGACTTTTCTGATGCCATTCGTTAATATTCGTCACCCGGACGACATTGAGGCAAGAAAAAAGTTGTTTAGATCTGGCACTAATTTTGAAATATTAGTATAACGTCACATTTGCTTACGTACTTGGTCTTCGTAAAAAGAAGAAACACTGTATGCATAAATAAGATATATTTCAAACATTTTATTTTTATTATTGGATATATACAAGATAAACATGCAAGATCAAACGCAATAAAAACAAAGATATAATTTTAATAAGTATACACACGCGTAAATGAATTTCACAATAGAATATATTATACATTTATTTGAGATACAAACGTTTTATATCGCGTAAGGAAAATGTACAAATTCAATACTTCGTAGATATTTTTCATTATTTTCTATTACACCGAGCCTATCAATTGATTCAAGTAGCTGAACTAGTTAGCAGCTGTTCAAAAAACTTTTGTTGCGTTTAGACGATTCTTGGAAATTCCAAAGCCAATAGGAAAAGCGAGGTTTACGATCTTCTGATGCCTTGGTTCAGCACCGGACTTCTTACCAGTTCAGGTACCATTTTTCTTTTCTTCGTATAATCATTTCTACAGGGTGATTCCGAGAAAACAATAGTTCTTACCACTCAGAATTGTTTCAATGTTATTCGTAAACGGTGCACGTTAAATGTGATTTTTATTCTTTCGGAGATGCACCATTGCACGTACAATGCGTAATTACGTTTTACTTTAAATGGTATCACGTTTGTATTTTTGTTTACATTGATGCATTCTTCTCGTTATTCTATGTATAGAATTATCAGCGTACAATTTATCGAAGATTCAAAGTATTACAGTATTAAGAATTGTATATTCTCTTTGAAATGTTTTTAAATTACCATTAGACCGATATTTTTTTTAAAAAAAATAACTTTTGTTCCGTTTATGATCGGCACACACAAAATGTACACTCGGTACAATGATTTTCTTATCTTCACGAATCTTTTTCATTGAACTATTAATATATGATTTCTCGAGTATCACTTGCTTTTGCTTTGATCTTTCTTAGGTCGTAAGTGGCAAGTACGCAGGAAGATATTGACACCAGCTTTTCATTTTAATGTGTTACAACAATTTGCTGACGTTTTCATCGAGGAATCGGAGCGTCTGTCAACTAACTTGAAGAAAGAAGGGGGTCCATCCATCAAAGATTTAATGCCTTTCTACAGCGAGCACACTTTGAACATAATATGTGGTAAATTATAAATTATCTTACTCGGGACGTACGCTAATAGCACAAACTCAACTTCTTTATATACTTCGATATAATATCGTGAAAAAATTGCGACAGTTCTCCGATGATACAATATTCTTGTAACACAGTTTCTAATGTAACATGACTTAATAGATTTGGATAATTCTCGAATTGGCCGTGTTATAGGAGGGTTGTTTTTACGGATGTGGAACCACGTACACTTTTTAATACAATTATTTTGATAGAATTCTTTTTACGTTTCGAACAATTTCAGGCCAATTTTTCCAACGACGAGAAATTTTCAAAAATTTTCAACGAAGATATTTCTAATGTTAGTGATTACAGCTTGCGTGATATCTTATATTCTTGTTAATGTCACAGCACCAATCTTTCGTCTTTTATTATTATAGTTCTCACTACTCCTTTCCACTTTGGGAGAAGTATTATTTGCGAATTCGTGCAGTACAAGTTTTCTATTTTTAACCATAAATATGTATTTTCATTTTCCTTTTCAAGGGAATCGAAGGTGTCTGTTCAAGAACGTCAGTCTTTAGAAAATTACGAGGGACAATAAATTGTGACTTTTGGTTACAGTTCGATGTTTAAAATTTGTTTTTGTACGTGTTTCACGCGGATACGTTTTCAGAGACCGCGATGGGAACTTCGTTGAAGGATAAAGGACCGTTCCAACAAAAGTATCGGAAAGCTGTGTACGATATAGGAAAACTTTTAATTTACAGGTAAATAATTTCAGATACACATTGACAATTATTTTAAACGGTAGTTGACGAAATGTCAAGAATAATTGGCACTTTTTTGAAGTGTAAAATAACTTGTGAAACCGATCTGGGACCTTCATCAGGGAACACGATTTATTGTTAAATTAAGAAATGAAAATTTCTTTTCGAATTAACGAATAATTGGAAAAAAGTATCTGTTAGAAATTTATAAGCTTAGAAAATACAAGCAACGGGCACGGCTCGCGTATAAAATAGTACGTTGGAAATATTGTAATTAGACAACTTGTATGTTTCACGTTTACGAGAGCAGAAGCAGAAATGGAACCGCGATTTTTTAATGAAAAATATCTCAAATTGGACGCCCGTAGTTAGATCGTAGACGATCACTCGTTCTCGAAATAAATGATGTTACATGACAAAAATTCCGATGTCTCGATAACGACAACAGTCGTGCAAAAGTTATGTAACACTAAAACAAATATTTGTAGCTACTTAAATTGAAAACGTGCATTTCCGCTAGTCTTCTTAGTGTCAATTGTCCAAATCACGACCGAAATGTTGATTTACCATTCATTTTATACTTTCGATGACCAATTACTGCGGTTATATCTTTATTCGTACATCAGGTGCATATAACACACTCATATATGTATACTAATAATATACTTATTTATAATTAATTTTGTAGATTAGTAAGACCGTGGTTCCATTCAGACTTTATTTTTAAATTCTTTCCCAAAGGATGGTATCAAGCGAAAGTACTCAAAATATTGCACGGATTTACTACAGAGGTAAATATTATTTATAACCAAAAATTATTGTTTATATTTCTTTTTTTGCTCAATTAAACCATCGTACGCCTAAACGATATATCGTGAGCGATATAGTCGTGTATTATACATTGTTACACGGGCATGTTCAACAAGGTACTTACGTTTCTCCATCGTTCTTCTTATGTCCAATCAAAATATATTTTTGTTTTCTTTTTAAAAAAACATAAAATGTACGTAAAATTGTTTAATTTAAATAACATAAAATGTTCATTTTTAATCAATAATAAGTCGTTGATTGAACTTTTACAGTGATTTTGTTCTAACAGGAAGTATCATTTTACGACGATTCTTTTTTTACACACCCGTTCAAATCGATACATATTAATAACGTTAACGATTTGTTGTAGGTGATCGAAGAAAGGAAGGATTATCACAAAGAGACTAACGGCCGATTTCTGACTGGTTTCACTGAGGATCCTAATCAAACAGAAGGCGGCAGTGATGTCGGGGGTAAGCGATTGATGCTCATTGATTATAATATTTGCGATTTCCTTGTTGTAGCGACAGTTCAAAGTTCTGATTAGTAATCTTTAGTCTGATATTTCGACAATACCGTGAATTTACGAAACACGAAAATCACTGAGTCTGCTAATTACAATTTTATTACGTTCCAAATCAGCAATGGAAGATTTTCATAATAAAGATAATCACGAGTGTGATTCACTTCTAGAGCTACTTTATTGGATCTATTTTATTCGCTTTTATTAGACATAATTGAATCAACAGATGGAATTTCGATAATTTGTGCAAGTATCGAAATTCGTGCAATGATCGAAGTAAACAATTTATTTATTTATTCATAGACAGGTAAAACACTTTGGTAAAGAAATATATGAAAAGAACAATTCAGTAAACAGGAGGTCTATTTACAGAGTAGATCTTTATTATTGTGCAGAGATGAGAAGTTGACCTCTAGAAGGAATTGCGGATCGTTTTGGGTCAGACGTTTTAGTTAGTCATTTAAGATTGCAAAAATTATTCGACACTGTCCAACTTCTCTTTAAACGTGTCACAATATTTCTTTTAACCAGAGAACCAACTTTCCAGCTTCCAACTGTATCCATGGGTATTGCTATCTGTTACCTTCATCTCCAATTTAATTTGTTGCTCGGTGCTACATTTCTTCCATTTTTTTTTATGCAATGTAACGAACAAGATTCCTAGATCATTGTTGTCTAAGTTTCTTCGCCTTGCCTGCAAATCGCTGAGCTGTCCTATCTGCATACAAAATTCGCGTTTCTTAATTAAAGATACTCGTTTTATTCTTCTGGGAAGCTAATTATTTTCCAATCCAAATCGTGGACGTTTTCCTGAATCATCATTGACTGCACACGGTTGAGGATTTATATTTCTTATCGACGATAGAGATGTTTCATTCTTGACCTTTTCAGGGACAAATTATTCTGTTCTAGAACGAATGAAAGATTCAAATCGATTTTGACCCATGACAGCTATTAACTTTGTGACGATATTGCCGTGTCGTTTTATCTAAAAATTTAGTTATAAATATTTATTCGTGATTTTAATGGTTACTTTGATGCGACATATGTAAAATACTTTAAAAACTAAGTGTACAAGTTTTTTTTTATTTAATATTGTTCAAACATCGTTTTCACTAATAGAACATTGAATTGATAACGACTTTATCTACGATGACCGCACTTATCTATTGGTATGGTTAGTATTTCTATATTTCGTAATCAACAACATTCAGTACACCAACGATATCTGTTCTATAGTAAACAAAGGAAATTTATATTTTTATCATTACGGTAATTAATTATTTCTCTATTTATGATTAATTTATAATAAATATATATTGATTTATTAAATAAACATAATTTAGGTACAGATAAAGATATCAATTTTATTTGTTTACTGTACAATGAGAATCTATCGCGCAAGACAAAACATATTCGTCAAAAATATTTCTCGTTTGAAGCAAAATAAAATTTTCACAATTGCAATTTATTACTTGATACTGCACGAGATGCTTCCATTTGTTCACAGTTCGAAAAAGGAGGCTTGCCATGCTTGATCTTCTAATAGCAGCTCATAATAATAATCAAATAGACGACATAGGTATTAGGGAAGAAGTTGACACCTTTATGTTTAGGGTAAATGTTTCCATCCATTTTTTGTACATCTCTATCATTCTACAAATATTCTCGCGGAATAAATTCGATAAAAACTCGTTCTTTAATTTCAGGGACATGATACCACGGCGGTGAGCCTTTGTTTCACCACTATGCTTCTAGCTGAAAACAAAGAAATACAGGTGACTCCTTTCTGAACAATTTAATCGATGTAATTAACAAATTGATTTCACGATAGTGTTAAGAACGAATGAAATTCACCACAGAAAGCAACAAAATTTAACAAAAGATCAACAAACAATTTTTACATCAAATAAATAAATGTTTGTTTCATCTCTGGATTGGATCGAGTAGATAGAGTCTTAGACTGTTCAGAGTCCGGTGAATAGTTTTTCGAATGGTGGACCCGTTAATTATTTTAAAAAACGGAATATTCTCGATGAAAGATCATTTCGTTTAACGATTGGTTTCAGGCACGTGCGAGGGCAGAAGTGAAAGCTGTTATGGAAGAAAATAACGGCAAAGTAACCATGAGCAGTCTACAAAATATGCAATACCTCGAGAGATGCATTAAGGAATCTCTTCGACTTTATCCAAGCGTACCATTTATATCGCGTTGCCCGGAAATGAATATGCGATTAAGTAACTATTATTATTATATATTATATACGTATATTAATTATACAGTTGTTAACAATTATATAGTTGTACCTGACTATACGCGAAAAATCGAGACTGGACATTTTCATGTAGTCGGGGTTGGTCGCGAATTCGTTTCAGGAATCTACCTTTTTATCTCGATTTGAGACCCAGTTACACGTGAATTATTCGACGAGAAGAGTGAATAATGTACACCAAGAGTGAATGCAACAGTAAACGCGTCTCGTATTACAGGAGCTCGGTTGTCGAACTTTAAAGCGACACTGCTCGCGCGTCCAATGTAAACTAAAACCTTTTATATTTCTCATTGCATTTTCGCGAGAATATTGCCAACGAATTGGCGAGATTGAAACTAAATACGTATCCGGACGACTTTTAGTTGGACGTTACGCGAATCATTTTTTAATAACATTCGAATGCTTGTAATTAAAAATAATCGGAATAAAGTTGTGTTTGGACTTATTTTTAACAGGAGAACCTTAATAATCTGTTGATAATAGTCTCACGAAGATGCAACGTCGAATATAAAAATTATAATATTTATTGAAGAAACGTAAACAGTGACGGGGATGATTCTTTAACATGTATCCGGGCAATATTTTTCTACATAGTCGGGCACTACTGTATATCAAATGTTCTGTGTTCAGAATTTTATTTTTGTTTGTATGTCTGACAGGATATTCATGCGATGCATTGGGATAAGGAATTTAATGTTTTCAGGTAATTTCAATGTACCGTCTCAAACGACAGTCCATGTGCACATTATAGATGTTCATAGGGATCCAAAGTATTGGCCGGATCCGGAAGTTTACAATCCGGATAGATTTTTGCCTGAAAATATTAAAGGACGTCATCCCTATTCCTATATACCGTTCAGTGCTGGACCACGGAATTGCATAGGTAAGGAAAACCTACAAGATTTTTATTACGAACTGTTTAACAATTTATCTTTTTTGATACTATAGTAATTAATTTATTTATTATTCAATATAAAAATTTATGTAACACCAATTCGTTAGTACGTTGGTTAATAATATATCGTTGTTATATTTTTATATACTTTTCATGTTGTTGATAATAATTTTCATTAAAGTATCTGAGGTTGCAAGTAACTTTTCCTTATTGCTTAAAAAGAATGAGTAATATTAGGTTAAATATTAAGTGAATAGGTTAAATGTAAGTATTAATAATAAATTAACAACTTGAAATATGTAACTTTATTATTTTATTTTTTTATTTCCAACTCCAATTTGAATAAAAATTGTTTCTTCACTGTTGAAAGAGATTGCAAATGAAAGATATTTTATACTAGAATTGAAATGTCAGATATTTAAATTTGAACGCTTTATGGATTTCGGGAACGATGTTTTTACTGATGGTCTTGGTCTTTCATTTCCAGGACAGCGATTTGCTATGATGGAACTAAAAACAACATTAGCATTTCTATTAAATAGTTTTTATTTCGAGTCGGTTGACCGTTTGAAAGATCTATCTATTGACGCCGATCTGGTTATACGTCCTACGAATTCACTTCGAATAAAATTTACTCCCATTGAGGCCATGTGTTGAAAACCACACGTCGATGACGAAACATGAACTTCCAGAGCAGTAAGTAGATACGTGTCCGTGCTGGTAATAATAACAATAAAAATTGATTCACGTTCAATGATATTTCAAATTCTAGACACCGTGTTACAAATACGTTGGTTATAAGCAGAAGACGTGTGGCTTCGGAATAAAAAAAAGAGTTCAAGGTCATTTTTGACGTTAATTATTACGTCATTTTTCGAAATTATTGAAGGTCAAGAAATTCTCCATTTCTATATACTTGGTATTTTGAAATTTATTTTTTTTAAAGCTTCAAACTTCAAGATAAAAATGTTGTAAAGAGAAAGCTGCGAACATTGTAATACCTTTAATTAGGATAATAAAGTAATTTTTGCCATATTCTAGATTATATAATTCTTCATGAATTTATAAAACAAAAGTTAACTTTTCATATCGATCGTACGACTGAAGTTTTCTTGTACGGTTTTTAACTATTAAAATGAAACCAATTGTCCCTTTCTATCTATCTAAGTATTTTTCTAAACTAAAGCGTTGAAGTAAACAATTTTTTTTATTTCTTATGTCGGAAAAGTTTACTAGAATTCTTTAAGAGACAAACGTTGGTACTATTGTTTCTCGACTTCCTTTAACCGCAAGAGGGCACCCATCTTCGTTTCGTTTCAAATGAATCGATGTAAAAAGAAAAAAACGAAGTATTGCTCTTCTTCATTCTGAAGCAAGCAGACATATCATATTATTCGTATAAAGGATCCCAATGAATTGTAAAAAAAAAATAATCCTTGTCGCTATTACTAATAGTTCTTAAGAAAGTAATTTTTAATCTGTTACGTTGCCTACCCTGTGCAACGGGATTTTGAAAGAGGAAGGGTTCTTCGGGTATATTTGGCGATAGAATGAAATAAAAACAATGCTTAGTTGACGATCACTTTTAATAGTTGAAATAGGAAAACAATGTACAGATACAGAATTTACATTCCTAGCCGACAAAAGTTGCTAGATAAAATGTTAATCGTAAAAAATGAATTAAAATAAAACGATACACTTAACGAGCGGCTTATTCCTTTTATCTACTCGCTTATCGGTTAGTCCTTTACCTAATTACGATGATTGAATTATTAATTATAATTATGTCTTCTGTATAGACACACAGGTGTGAATACGTAATGGAGATTCTTAAAAGCTACACAATGTTTTTTCTCTTTACTTTGGTTTTAAAGTAAGGACTAGTATGTTGAGCTTCGCTCTGTCTCTATGTGTAAAAAAACGAAAAATAGCGATAAGTCGATAAAACGGATTCTGGCAGTTCCTCCGTTGATAAAACAACTTCGGTGCGCAAATTTACACGGGTCGGGCAATGTCGTGTTTGCGTTTACGACAAAAAATTCAAAAGATCATCGAATACATCAGTGAGTGTCGTTCCTCGTTCTAGACGTCGCGAACATTATTCGGAAAATACGATCACATCCGCTATGAGCATAGTTTAAGTAGGAGTTAAATTACGCATATTAACATCGAATACACCGTAACACGATGTATGTATACAATGAAGTATTCCTTCTCTTTACTTTTACTCGGGTACGGTCGCATCTAGTGCGCATACGCGCAACTATTTGCAAGAACGACAACGGAAACAAACGTAGAAACGCAAATAATTGGTAACACAGTTTTCGACGGTAATTGAAACCGAGACGCGAACCGGGAATTCTGCCTTTATCGACGTGCTTTTCGATCGATTGTGTTTACATTATCCCAGACGACCACTAGTCGACAACTACTCTTCGCAGGGATAGTCGCGGTTAGTGGTACTAGATGCGACCCATAACCTTAAAAGTGTCTAATTAATGTAACTGCGATGAAGGCACGAGGCGTGTGTATTGAATCTTGTGCAGAGGGTGCAGTGAAACGAGCACAAGAGAGGGAACGGGACAGGGAGGTTAATGTTTGCCGAGCATCGCCGCATTCGCGGATTCGCGATAGACGCTTTTCTGACTACAATTTTTACAATGAACGAACGTCAGAACGTTATCGATGATTTTACACAGATGACAAGCGAAGCTCACAGAGTAATGTATACCATTTAGAATTGGAAATGTAATTTAGAATTAGAATGTAAAAATACTATGTATATATACAAGTAATTAATGTACCATTTTTTTTTTGCTGGTATCTTAGTTTATATTACACGGTTTTTTTTTCATTCTCTCTGTCTCCCCTTTTGTTTTGCTTTCGTTCATCGGAAAGCATCATTACCTCTTCAGTATTATCGGTTGTACTTAAGAACAGCGATGATTGCTCAAAAGAATTACATTGCATTGTAAATTCTGATCGCAAAATTTAAGCCGTGACGGCGGCCCGCGTAACAGTATGTATGTATAGCGTCTCGCTATGTATCCATATATTTATACATCGAGAATGTCGATTTTTCTTGTTGGCACACAAACGGAAGCAACATATATTCGATGATACGCTTAATGATTTACGACACATCGTTTATTTTGTATCGCTCGATATACGTGATAAATTGTTGTTTCCCTGTTCGACGGGCAGGAAATCTGCTTTTGTGATCCTGAAACGAGCCACTTCTCCCTATTTGTTGAAATTTCGTTTCCAATTTAATTATTATCAGGTTCGGGTAACTTTTTCGTATCCGTTTCGCGATCGTTTCTCAACAAAATAATTCCAATGAATCTAATCGCAAAATGAACGTTGTCGTTACATACATTTTATCGTTCGTCGCGTAACATCGAGTGGAATTTTTTTTCCAAATTTTTGCTCGCGGACGTTTCAGGAGGCTTCTCAAAGCAATCGGTCGTTCGTCCGTGTCAGGAGCGAGATTTCTCGCCGTCGGTGTACAGCGAAACGCAAAAATCGATTATCGTGATCAAAGAATACCGTACTGTAATCGAAAGTTCGTGGTTTCGTTCGATCGAACGAGAAATCGAATCGAATGTAAAATCGAGTCGTTCGAATATCATAAAAAACGAGTAAACGGCTCAGGGTTATCCAGTCTTCGCCTCTTGTTGAAATAGTAATTTGGAACGGATAAGTTCGTTACGGTAAAATTCGTCACGTCACTTTCGGCGATTTCGAAACTCGGGAGTTACACGCCGCGACTCCGCGTCGTTCATCGCAGCGCCCTCTTCGGAGCGAACGACGCGTCGCTTTCAGCGTCGGCGAGAATCGTTACAGTTTTCATTCGTTTTTTTTTTTCTCACAATGGAAAAGAATGGAAAGAAAAAAAAAACGAATACGAGGAAAAAGAAAAGCATCAAAAGTGATACGAATACATTTACGAACTATTTACGAAAGCTCTCGATCGTTTTCCTCTTAATTTGATATAATTCGTTATGCATTTCATTTTTCGTGTCTATCTAAGTGTATATTTACATTATATACATGTAAAACGTTTAATTTATCCTTCGTACCTTAATGATTGTATAATTAGGATTGACTATGTCTTAGAATAATCAACGGAATTATTAATTATTGTGTAAAATATGAAATATCGTACTGTTAGATGGTATGTCCATCTCCAAGGTACCATTTTGGACGAATATCGGTCCGTCTAACATGCCTAGCACTTTGATGAGCAAATACTTTGGAGATTACATAATCTAATAATATCAGGTAATATTAAGTATAGATGATTTTGTTATTAATTACAAATATAAAACATGTATATGTAAATAGAATTCTTAATTATGCGCAAACATGTTCTCTAATTGAGCATACGTGAATTTTATCATCAGTCTAAGCCGAACGGTGCGGCTCCATACACAACAGCAGCGGTTAACAATACACGTTTTTTTTTTTTTCTTCTTAAGCTTTGTAGAATCTACTGTAACAAATCAGTGTCCTCCCCGGTAATGAAATAACAATAGCGCATGCTACGAAAACGTTATTCGTAAAACTTTCAAACAGTTCTCAAGCACAAAACACACATGACAACGGCGCGGAAAGTATACATATCGATTCCGTTCGAACGACACCCTTCCCCCTCCCCCCCAAAATTCCGGCTTCTTGCCGAGTTCAGTTTATTTCGTGTCTTTTCCGTTACATGTGCTCCAAGGACATAACAGATGGCGCCTCGAGCGGTATACGCGCGAATCGATGAACGATCGACGATCGCGAGAGAACGAAGAAAGTGAAAAATAGCGTAGGATGCGATCGATCGTCGATACATCGTTTACGGGTCGATTGTTCACGCTCGGGGCACCGATGTGCGCGACAAGTACAATTGCTCGAAAAAAAAAAACACATACTGCACGCTCGCGCGGATGATTCTCGGTATTTATTATATTCGTGATTAATCGCGAGTTTAATTCCTGCGCGCTGTCCGTGCACGTGTGTCCGGGATATGCGAGCCGATGCGCGCGCATTCCGTGTATCTTTGGAGCAATTCTACTTACGTCTATCTTAACTTTTATATCCGTACGATACGCGAGCCAAATTAGAAGCGGCGACGTGCGTAGATTTCTCAACGTAATGCCCCGATGATCGTACACAGAGAACATCGGACGTGAACTTTTCTTTTCTTTTTTATTTCCCTTTCCACGATTAGTTTGCATTGAAATTCACATGTATATATGTATGTATGTGATTGTATGTATGCATGTATGTATGTATGTACGTTTGTTTGTATGTGTGAATGTATGTACGTTTGTATGTATGTATGTAAGTATGTGTATATATATATATATGGAAGTTATTCAGATTGGGCGCGTATCGATCGTGATCTTTCATGGTAATTGAACGAAACTTACACTTGTCGACTGATTCAACGAGTTTTCCCGTCACTCGTGGGCGTTACACGCGTCATCGTGTTCGTCCGCGAGATGTCCTCCCCCCCTTCATAATAGGCCAAACGTGCGCGCGGTCTTTTCGTATCGTTTTCTCCCCCCTTTTTTTTCATATTTTCTTCTTCAAAAATATATGTCGACTACTTAGGCTTTCGATAAACGGAAAGACGTTGTCTCGTTCCGATAACTGGATAATAATTATTTTTTTCTTTTTCTTTCTTTCAAGATATAATTTGTGGCCTAGCGTTAATAACCCTATACAATATTTCATTATAGCTTAGGTAAAGTGAGACCCTCATATGATCCATTTTTAATTACTTTTTTTTCCGGAGTGTGTGAAACGCTGAGACATATCGCACTATTTACAAGGATAATCAATTTTAATGGAAATAAATGCAAAAATATATATGTATAAACATTTAGTTGAACTACGTCTTTTCTGTCCTTATCGTTTTGCACAAAGACCCCTCGTGCAAATGCAACTTCTAACTTGGCTGTGCCAGGGAAATAGTTTATTCTTAACTAAACTCATACTCGTATAACTAAACTTATGTACTATTGTCTTTTTTGAAGATATCACTACTCCAAGACACTCACTTTTACTTCCTTTCCTATTTTTTCTTGGTGTGTGTATGTGTGTGTTTTTTTTTTGTTTGTTTTCGTTTCGTTTTCGTTATCTCCGTATTTATAGACTTCGCTGATTATGTTGATCGTATTTTCTCTCGGTTTTCGGGGGATTTTTTTAATATCCTATCGTTTCGTTGCGATATTATACGTTTTTTTTTTTTGTTCGTTTTTGACAGTATATATATGTATATAAGTGGCTCGAAGCTATATCGCTATCTTAGGAAAATACGTATAGCGAAATGTTACGAAAAGTCAACGGCTTTCACGTGATAGTAATTATCTTAAGTCAATTAAGTATAAAACGTTCGTGTTCGCGGTACAGGAATAAAAAATCAGGCAGTGAAAGTAGTCGAACTTCCGTTACTTAGAAGAAATGGTCTCTATCAGTCGGCAATCATCGACCCGTTCAACGAGGGGTCGACAATAACAAAAAAAAAAAAAAAAAATAAAGAAGAGAGAGCTACTTATTGGCTACGTTACAAATATTATCGGGAATGCGCGATATTTGTAAATATTTGGCAACCTTTTCGTAAATTTAATTATAAAAATATCACCAACTGTACCGCGTTTTTGTAACAAACAATCGAAAACAATTTACTCGCTACGTGTGTGCCGATTTTGTTCGCCGGGGCAACCAAATTGTTCACAAAACGCGACAAAACGTAAACAAAATCAGCACGCGTTGGACGTCACGTGAAAACGGTTCACCCTATAGATATTCTCCTAACTCTAGAGAGTCACGGTTTCGTCGTTCGTATTTGTGCCGTATCATCGTAACGTGTCTACCTCGACAACCGAAAAATCGACTCCAAATCGTTTTGGCGGAATGTAAAAAATTACACCGTTGGCGAAAATGAAAAAGCTCGATTCCGTCGAACACGCGGAACAGAATATCACCGTAACCGTGCGTACAATGTTCGAAATCGTGGCCGTCGTTTGTTTCACTTGGCGCGAAAGCTTTCGTAACGGTGATTATACGGTAAATGCAATCAATCGAACATTAAAAACTATTCGTAATATTGACTTCTGGACTCGGCAGTGAAGAAACTGTGCTTTCTGTCTAGGTTTCGCAACGCAAGGGAACGACTCGACTCGATCAATAAAAAGTCGATATTAAATTTTGGTAAAAAAGAGTAAAAGATTGATCACGAAATGCAAAATACGTTCTCGTTCGTATGTATGTGTGTACAGGGTGATCGCGTTATTAACGTCCTGCATTTTTCTCGCGAACGAACGATTTCGAGATTTTTTTTACAAGTAGAAAGTTACAGCGTTACGTAATCCGCGAAAGACGCGATAGAAGAGTTCCGGGACTTTGCTCAACCTCCCACCCTCGATTCGTATCGTCGGTTTCGTCGAATCGTAAACAAAGTTCGAGAATACTTCGAGTTTCGAGATATTCGTTCGAGAAACTTTCGCCGCCATTGCGATTTTAAATCGATAGAAAATCTAAAAAATCGACTCGAGCCTCCCTACGAAGAATAGTGAAAAATGTTTCGCGTTATTCGTTGGTGGGGGAAAAAAAAAAACGCTGAACAATAACAACGCGAACCCTTTGTATATATTTCTCGCGATACGGAGCCGGAGCTCGTCGAATAAAAAAAGAAAAGAAGCGGCGTTCGCGAGCTTCGTCTCGCGTCCGAGAGGGAGCGCTGAACGATAACCTGAAAAGTTGGCGAAAAGCGCGGGAATCGGGTCTCGACTGTCCGTCTCGACTCGTGAAATAACGCGATCCGCTAAATTGTAGTATCCTCAGCCTCTAGAAGGCCGAATGAACGTCGCTAGCACGTATTTTCTGCGTTCCCCTTGGGATTCCCTAATTTAAACGTCGCCTAGTATTTTAGTACCTATCGAGCTCCTCGAGTTCGTTCTCTCTTCTTAGCGTGCGTCGCGACGCGGTTCCACGTCGAACAACCGACCGACTGCGCGTCGCGCCGCCTCTTGTCCCCGTTTAATAAGTAAGATCCGTTCAATCTAACAGAGAACGCGTCGTGTGTAACGAGCAAGAGTGGAAAATGGGAAGAAGGAAATTAACTCGGATCACCACCGATTACGAAACGTCGTCAACTGTTTCCCTGTGTAAAACGATTGTCTCGCTTCCATCGAATTTCAAACAAGAAGCCGGCCTGAACTGTTCGGTTAGACGGGACGCCGACAATCTGTCGACCGATTTGCAAACGAAACACCATGGACGGTCGTATGTATTTACGAAACGAATATAAAAACATGGCGAACGCGACTTGACGATGATACCGAGATAGAGGGCAGCAGTGTCGTCGATTGCTCGTCGACGGTTCGACCGTACCGTGATCTCGATGATCCGTCGTGGGTTTCGAACTTATCGTCGAAACCGAGATCGTTTTGAAGATGGCGGCCAGCAAACCGTCGAAAGACAAATCTCTCACCGACCGCGTCGCGGAGAAACGTAACCGAGAATCGATTTAACAAACACACACGTGTCCCGAATCAACGACGATCTCGGCGCGAGTTTAGAAAGCACGTTTACAATGGATCCGTCGATCATCCTCCGTTCGCCTAACGACTCGCGGTCGGTTTTTACCATTGGATCGTGACGAGTTCGTCGAAACGATTCTGGTACAAACTACGAGTAACTTATTCCAAGATAAGAGTAGTAAGGCATAAACGTGATCGTAAAATCCATAATATACCTCTGTGCTCACGGGGAATACGGGAAACGTATTCGCTCGATTAATTTCTTTTTTTTTTCCACCTGTGTTAACCCCTCGTTCTTCCCCGCGCGGGATACATCGATTCATCTTATCCCGGGACCACGTATATAGACGTCGCGCTAATCGTCGAACGTACACGTCTTTCGTCTGTTTCGTCGGCGCGCAACGACGTAGATAGATCACGATCGTTGTGCACGCGAGCGCAAAAAACGTAGAAACGATCATCATCATTGAGCAAGCGGCGAGCGATCGGCTTGGAGCGCGTGTATTCCACCCTGAGCTCGGTTCACCGGGCCGTCGATTGTTCGTGCTACTTATCAACGCGCGTGATATGCGTGAAAAACGTAAACTGTACGCGCGCGCTTAAACGGGGGGGACAACACCCCCGGGTTCGGGTCGGGGTGGTTAACGTCCGTCCACCGCGCGAAACGCAAGTCGAATACCAACAAACACGAACTTAAGGAATTGCGTTTCCGGTTTGTAACATTGTACCGCGTACTTAATAAACTTACGTGTTAATAATACCGTACACGGTTTGGGTACGGTCTCTCTGGGGAGTATTTACATGCTTCTTACTTTCTTTCGTGTTCGAAGAGAGGATTTTTAAGGTCGTCGGAACACCCACACGAAACTCCCGCGAGTGTCGCCATCCCTGCCCCCCACTTCGTCGAACCAAAAGGGGGGCTGCCACGTGGGGATGGACCTCGATCGGTGACGTGTTCATGAACATACAGAGGCCGTGAATCCGTCCGTTTTCAGTCACCCGCGTGCGCGTGTATTCTTGTTTGTTTGTTTGTTTGTATTATTATTATTATTATTATTATTATTATTTTTGTTCATCTCTCTGTTGGGATTAGAGCCGGGTGGTTCTTTCCGTGACGGTGATAGTCTCGTCCCTCGGCACGGCGCGGTATTTACCGCGCACCGAACTGGGGCCGAAGATGGGCGATCCTCAGACAAGATGGCCGTCGATGTCGGAATAGGCCGGCGTCGGTGTAAACGTCGACAACGGGTGACCGTGGGAGTGGGGATTCCCGGGTACCGAGCGTGCGAAGGTCGCTGGTGGTGGGGGCACTGACGGCGGGATCGGTGACTTCGAACCCGCGGTCATCACGGTGACGTCGGGCGGCGGCACGGGACGGGGCAGGGTCCTGCTGCGCGTCAACGTACCCGTTCCGCTGCTCAAGTGTCCTGATACGATGTGACCCGTGGGGCTCATGGATGGATAGTAAGCGCCCGTGCCAGGCTCCACCACCGGGATCGGGCTGTGGTTCGTCTCGTAGCCCATGTAACGTCCGTTGTCGATCTCCACGCTGTAGAAGTTCACGTCGTTCGGCGGCGCCGGGCTCGGGTTCCCGATGTAGCTCGATTTCGAAACTGCAATGTCGGGAAAGTTCGATCAGCGGCCGGGGCTCTCTCTTGTTCGCCGTTTGGGTTATCGATCATCGATGGCTACCGGGTGATTCTCTCGTCAGTGGATCATCGCAAAGGAACGCCACCCACTTATTCTCTTTCTGTCTTACGAACGCGGAGGGATTCGGATATACGTGTCTGTACTTCAAAGAGCGAATCTAAAAAGTGTCCTATAAACGTATGTCCCGTGTACTTTGGTTTTCGAGTAACAGATGATCGAAGGAAATGTTCAAAGTATTGGAAAAGAATATTATCGACTTTTTGAAACTGAACTACCAGAGTACCCCCTTGAGGGGAACGTAGTGTTGCGTCATAGAGGAACCTTTAAGCAATTTTTACTTATCGTCAACTGCAGGCTGTCTTTAAAGCCGATTAAAATCTTTCACCCGATACGAGTCTCAATTACTTCCAGAGGTCAACTTCTCAGCTTTACACAGTATATTGTTGGCTTCCGTTGTATGCACGATACTTTGAACATTTTCTTCGATTATTGTGTACTTCTGAATCATCCTGACTAGTCTCCGACCAATATGGAACCATCGCCGCGATGTTTGGGCGCGGTGGCACTCCTTTGGAGTCTACCGGTGAGAGAATCATCCTGTACTTTGGAAATTTACTGGGCTTGGGGTTTCTAGACGCAGTTAGTCGGTAAAGGCACGCTGTTTGGGGGGAGACGACGCCAACCGAGGTAGCTAACGGGGGTTGCAGGGATTCGCCGATTATCTTCCGTCACCGTCTTCGAGTGGTTCTTCATATTTTTTTTTTTTGGGTCATGACCATACGAGGAGCCCCTACTCACGGGGGATGGACAGTTGAGTTTTACACTTGTCCCAACACGATAGCTAAGTGGACCTGAGTCGTTGGACGATCCGTTCTCTCGAGTCCTGCAGTAAGAGTTTTTACGATGTTCCCCAGGTCTTCGATGTGTTCTCATCGTCGACCGGGAGTCTCTCGCAGCAACGGTAAACCTTAGGTCTAACTATCTCGGAATCATCCCTCTACACGGGGGGTTTATCAGTTATCGTCTTGAGGCTAAATCCTGCTTCGAGAGAGGAGATAGAGAGTACAAACCCCGAGTAATTTCAAGAGGGCTACGCTCTCATTGGATTCACCCCGATACGGAAACGGGGTCGGTCAAAGAAAAACAAGGATGACAGTTTTCGAAAAACATATTCCAATCCCGAGGGCTTGGTTCCTAGGTGTAAACTACACTTTCTTTTTCAAAGGTACACGTGCAACGTGTCTTACACCAACGATTAAAAATACGAGACTCGTAGTTACTTTTCGTGGTAGCCAGGTTGTAATAAGATTGATCCTTTTCGACATATCTATGTCAAGGAGGACTTTAGATGTTCGAGCGATTGATCATTTTCTCTTTGATATTCTAAATTAGCGGACGGAAGTGTCGAATACTCGGTCTCGTATTTTTAAACGGTTGAACTATACCCTGGAGAATTGTTTCAGACTTTAAATGTCGCAACCGATCGTTTGACGATACTAATTCTCTGTCTTGGCTCCTGTTCGTAGATTCCTCCTTTCGGATCCTAATACGTGAAAACGTCTGTCACTCGGGGGAGTTGTCGCGTTCGATTATCATGAAATACAATACATTTTATACACACCGTTTCGTGGCAAGAGAATTAGTTGAAACTCGTTGGAAAATAACATACCAGAAAGTGTCCCACTGGCTGTCGTTCGCTGCGGCGGCGAGTCCATACTCATGGGTGGTTGAATGTGGTTGCCACGACGACCTAAAGTTCCCTGATGATGCACCTGCATCTCCAAGTTCCCTTTCCCAAAATCTTGCATAGTTTGATCTATTAAATACGTGCTAGCTGCTGTCTTTCGGCCTTCGTCCTGTTGCGTTACACAGAGAGAAAGCGTTCGGTTAAATTGCCGCACGTCGCAGAGACAAATCTGCAACGTTTCTATACGTGTCGTTAAAAATGCTAATACCAGATCGAATAATTTCGTGGAGCTTCGTGGCTCCGTTTATTCGTAGCGTATCAGTATGAAGCAGGTTACCGATGGTTTATATGCGACCGAAGCGGACGCTTCGTATTCTGTTTCGGGTTTATCGAATTTCATCATTCTGATACATTACGAGGTTTGCTCGGCGTGTGTATACGTGCATGAGAAATAGTTCTAATCATCCACCCCAAAACCTGTCTATACTTAAGGATACTGTAAGAAACGAAGTAAGATTCTGATAAGTGTAAAGAAAATTGGAAAACGAAAACGAAAGTGTTACAGAGCTGGTATACGAAAGAAGTGTACTACTGGATCAGGCCCCGCTAAGGAGGGTCTGTATTGGTTATCGAAATCGTAATACGAAGTAAGTGTTACGAAGAAAGAGATACAAAGGAAGAAGTACGAGGAGGAGAAGAAGAAGAAGATGAAGTAGTAGTATACGAAAGAGGTAGCACGATGCGACAGAAGAGAAAAATAATCGAAAGAGATTCGAGTCACAGTTGTTCGGCAGGGATTCGAATTCGAACCGAAGTGTGGAAAAGGGGTCCGAACGGAAGTAAAACGAAACAGAAATGTGTTAATAGAACTCAAACCTACCCTCCGGCATTACTTGTTACTAAGAACATACTGACTGATCGCACTGACCACGTAATCGTTAGTGTCGAAGTTAACGTCGCTCTTCTCGTCCGACACCGAACTTAATTCACCGGTCATGGTGTCTCCATTGACGGTGGATGGTGCGTACATATCCGCTGTCTGCGATTTGTTAATCCCTGTGCAAAGAGAGAACGGATGCGATGAGAAACTCGTCGCTTCCACGGGCCTGTGCCTCTCCGTTTTTCTTATCTCTTTTAAATTAATTAATTGAATAATTCGCTGGCGGAACGCATTCGCTCCCGATTCAATTGATTTCACTTACGATCTTTATTTCGTTTTCTCATAATGTACCACAACACGATGATCAGGATATTAATGACAAAAAAGATGAGGGAGGTTGCAGCAAACGTATAGATATAATTCATTGCAAAATCCCCCTTCTCCAAGAGAACGTCCGGCAGATTCTCCGCGTTATTTGGTCCTAGAGGATAAGCAGAAAAAGAAGATATACGATAGTGATTATATTTACCGGAACGTTGAGCCTTCTTTTTCGATTTTAATGTAGCAAAGACTATGGGCGCAGCAATGAGTAGGCAAACAGAGGCGGAAACAGTGATGATAATGACGATGATGTAGGAAGAATTAATCTCGCTGGATGTCACGTCGGTAGGTGGTGCCTCCCCTGTAAGCCAAGCCAACGCACCCATCACCGAATTGTTATTCATGCAACGGCGGACCACAAATGTTAGTTACATTTAGCACGCCGATCGATTATTAAATGCTCTCGCGCGACATTTCATTAGCACATGTAGGGTCCATCAGCAATGGTAATCTTTCGTTTTGAATCCGTGATTAGGTATACAATCACGGGACAGTTTGCATTACGATGGCGGGTCGTCGATTAAATGGCGTATTCTTCGCGATACTTCCTCTTTGTTGTTAATGGACGACATCCGCTTTAAGCAGTTACTCGTTAAAATGGATTGTTACACTTTAAGAGCTCACGCCGATCGAAGCGTACGTCCCGTACGTGGTCCGCGGGATCCAGAAATTCTGGGCATCGCGAACCACGATTATTGTTCGCCGATAGATACGTTACCGCGAATTGAACAATACCTGTACGATTCCGTTAAACGTAGAAATTGCAGAAAATTTCGTTACGGAAGCACGCAGGATATTAATTGCCGACTAGCACCAGTACTATAATCAAGGTACGAATTAGCTGCACTCGCTCGACAAAATTATTACTGTCCCTCTACTAAGCGACACTACATATTAAAACGTATTCCGGTTGCCGTACTATCGGCAACACGTGGTAAATAAAGTATGCACGATACGGGAACGCGTATACGGTAATTGAAGCGATCGCGTGAATATATTCGCATCAACCGAGAGATTGTTAGTAAACGTGCACCGTTGTCGCAACAACGATCCACTCGGAGACTGTTAGCGCTAAAAAATGGTATAAATCCAAATGGCTAGGTACTATACGCTCTAAAGAAGCAATATAATTACGGCACACACACAGCGACTGGTATTACTCTCTTACTGTAATTCCAAAGACTTACGAAGCGTCTGAACTTTCACCAGGTCGGGTAGAAAGCCACTGTCCCCTTTTTCGTTAATGGCTTTCACGCTGAACACATAGTAAGTCCCCAGGGACAAACCGGTTATCATGGTTTTATATTCTCCCGGGGAAACGTCCAAATAGTGATATCGATCCTCGTAGTCGAGCGCTTCCCTCCAACGTATTTGGTAGGATGTCGGTAAGCCACCGTCGAATCCTCTCTTCCACATCAGGGTGACGGAGTCGTGGGTAACGTTGTAAACCTCCAGATCGCTGGGTTTGTCCGGCGGTGACGTCACGTCCAAGTGTATGATATCCGTCGACTGTCCCATCTTGTTCATTGCTCGGCATTCGTATTTACCGTAGTCGAGGGCCGTCACACGGAGAATGGTTAGGGTCGACTCGGAAAATAGTTCGCTCAACTGTGAGAAAGGGAACAATGGACGAAGAACGATTTAGTAAGCTGTGTAACGATAAAATTGATAATTTTCGGTTAACCGTTCGTAGAAAGCATATGAAGTTAGGCTCACGAGGCGAAGCGATTATTTTCGGACACCTGTAACGGTGTCGAGGACACTTCAAAGTCAACCTTATATTTCTCTTTGAGAAGAATCCTATACT
Source organism: Ptiloglossa arizonensis (assembly GCF_051014685.1). Taxonomy (NCBI): domain Eukaryota; kingdom Metazoa; phylum Arthropoda; class Insecta; order Hymenoptera; family Colletidae; genus Ptiloglossa; species Ptiloglossa arizonensis. Next base: position 13,437,555 of record NC_135052.1, read on the forward strand.
CGTTTTATTTTACGAGGATGACAGTTAACACGTCCCGCAAGGACATGTAGGGTCACCAACATGTACCAATGCGATCTTTGATGATTCGTTGAAAAATCCCGAACAAGTCTAAACGCAACTCCCACTTTTACGTCGTGGTAAAGATACACACCACGCATGTGGCCAAAATATACAACCAAGATAACTTCTCCTTGGCCTCGAACAACCAACTACTCCGTGTTGCTAGAAACTCACGATTCCTTATCGTTTCTCAAGGATTCGAGTTCAGCAGGTAAACTTACGTCCGTGTGCGTGATGCTGTATTTGTGCTCTGTTGCGTTCGGCAGCAAGGTTTTCCCGTTGAATGTCCAGGTGAATCTTGGCAACGGGGAACCCCGCGCTTTGCAAAACAACTGCACGTTTATCCCATTGTTCGCCGCTGCCCTTCTCGTTAGGGGTGTGTTCATCATTTGCGGTTTGACTGCAACGAAATGATATTTCATTAAGACAACCGAAACGTCGTCAGCGAGTATTGTTTCTTGCTCGAATGGGAGTACGTTTGATAAAAATTCCATCGATCGAACAACGTGTTACGTACAATTCGTAATGAAGAGAATAGGCTCGGAAGTGACGTTGCCGATTCCATTGTTGACTTTGCACTGATATTCACCGACGTCCTCCTGATCAGGATTTTCGATGTGCAGGTAAGAAGTCTTGTTGATGAAAGAGGTGGAATATCGTCCGGAGAGCTCCGAGTTCGAACCAACTTTCTGCCACGTGACGTATTCGTCACCTATGGGGCTACCGTCCACCTCGCAGAACAATTTTGCCTCGATTCCTGGCGGATATACCATCCCGGACTGCGAGGTACGTTTAATTTTTGCAGAGTCTGGAAACACACGGTGGAAGATCAAACACGAAGAACTCTTACCGAGGGAAGTGTTTTCTGGAACTTGGATTTTTTTTGCAGACTGTAGGAACCTTACGCGGCCGCGAGACTTCCTTTTTTTTGTCTACAAATTGCTCGTACTTACACTGAACGGTTAAGTTTAATTGGTAAAACGTCGTCCCTTCTTCGTTGGTCGCTTCGCATATGTAGGTACCAGCGTCGTGACGTTCCAATTTGGTAATGTTCAACATGGAACCTCGAACTGATATTCGTCTGCTGTTGCTGGCCAACGATAAACCATCTCTGGTCCATGTATACTTGATTTCATTAGGATTGCCTATAGCCGAGACAGAGATCATGAACGGTTCGCCTTCCATCCCGATCATCTCGTGAGGATCTATCGAGGTGAATATCGGCTTGTCTGTGAATCAAAGTCGATGTTTCAGTTTAGCACTTTCTTTCCGATTGTTGCAGTTTGCCTCGTGATTTACATCAGTATATATATACATGTGTATCATCGTACAGAACGAAATAAAAAAAAAAATGATAACTATATTTTAGCGTGTATTACAGAGTATCAAAGTTGGTACAATGTTGACGGTTCGTAGATTTAATCAACGTTAATTTTATCGTTAATAGTCGTGTACTCACACAACACATCGAGGGTGGTAGCATCGTGAATGGATCTCTTCATTTGATTGTTCTTCGCTTGGCAAGTGTAGACCATTCCGTTCATATCATCCGTGATGTCCAACGTGAGCTCCACGAACGATAGAAATCCACCGTACAAGCCAGATTTAGTGCCATTTTTGGTACCCTGGACGGGAATACCGTTCTTCCACCATGACATCTCTGCCGCTGGATTGCTGCTGCTCGATTCGCAAATGATACGACCCTCTTGACCCGCGTGTAGGTCGTGGGGCTCGCGAGAGATCTTAACCTTGTCGGGTGGGACTGAGGCAGAAAAACGTGTCAATTGTTAATCGATCGCAGCCGGGGTACTGATTAAAGGAAATTTTTCGATGAAAATTGAGAGTTCACTCGATAGAAAAAAAAACGATGATCGTTAATGTACAGTTCGTTGAAAGAAGTTGGAGCTGAACTTTGGGGGCATGTACCATTCGTAGAAATCATCGAAATAGTTTTAACGAACATCGGTCTGAAATGTCGAAGAAGCAAGTCAGCGGCGAACGAAATGAAACTTTCCTTCTTTGGATAATCAATAATTTCTCGATCAAGATATTTATCCACAGCACGGTAAGTTAAAAATACGTTTTCATTCTCCTTTTAATTCTTCTAATAGAATATCGTATATCGATAGAGAGATATTTTGTACAAATATGCAAAGAAACTATAAAAACTTGTAATATTTCCAATAAAGCGATCGTTTACTTTTGCGTATATAAATATCCTGTAAGTAACTAGGTGATCAATCCATTAAGAGCCCCAATTATACAGTAGGTACATTTCCACTGCTTGTGATCACTATTTCCTTCCACGTCCAATTTCATTGGTTGCTAAGTGACCATCCCTTCCACGTGTCATCGCAATTCAACGAACGAGATTCTCGTACGACTATCGAGGCTCTGGAGTACTTTAACCTGTGTCAGGCGTACATTTCGCAACGGATAAATAAATATAACAAATTCACCGAATAGATTTCGAAAAGATAAGAAACATTCTTTCGGAAAATTTGCCACAAAAATATTTTTAAATATCGTTTCACCGAAAAAGAAAAAAAAATTCTGTAATTGTTCGTTGAGAAGGTTTCATTCGTTTCGACGGGGCGATATGAAAATTTCGCGCCAACTGTTTTCAAGACACTGTACGTATTCGATCGTATCTTACAGTTGACTTTCAGTTTGAAGTCTTTGCGCAGAGGAAATTCGGTCGCGGAATTCGATCCCTCGCATCGTATGTGCGCGTTATTGTCCGACGCGTTGACGAGCATCGTCAGCTCGCTGGACACAGCTTGGTCTCTGGTTCTTGTGCTCCCGGGTATCTGAAATAGAGAATATATCCATAAGTAAATACAGTCGCCACTTTTCGCTTATATTTATATTCTTCCTGGGAATAAAGTCGGATAAAAAGAATACAGTAGCAAAGTACAACATTTGCAATATCGTGTTGACCGAGAAGGCAATAACATTGTAAAATTGTTACGTTAAATCGCCTGGGAAAATTCACGTTTCATCGATCGAGAAGAATATAACTTGTTTTCTCTGTTCGAGAGAAATTGTTTCACTCGATGGTGGTACAATATATTATACAAATTTTCTATAATTCGTTTAATGCGAGAACTTGAGATCCACTTGAAGTTTCTTGTAAATTTTGAAACTCTTCTATTTTTTGTCTTATATTAATAACGCGATGTATCGTTGGGAGTCGAAAAGATCCGTTCTAGAAGGAACGCGGCTCTCATTGGTCAGAATTTTGACCCCGTGTTCGTGACGCACACGCCCAACCCAATTGTCTACAAAGTGACATCTATTGGACTACTTTCCAACTCGCAAGGCACGAGGAACACAATTCACGAGAGTCGAGAAGCGTTCCTCCTTACCTCATCTTCCACTTCGAGCCGAATCTCTTCGACTCTCGACTATATACGACTATGGACACGTTTCGAGGTTTCGATTGTTGATCGAGGTCCGTCCAAAGACATCGCGATGTATATTACCAATTCACTCACCTTCCTGTCGTTTTTGTACCAAGTTAAAGTGGCCAGCGGATTTCCCGAGGTGGCGGTGCACACCAATTTCAACACCGTGCCAGCATCAATCGTCGTTCCTTTCTCGTAACCGGTGATCCTGAGCTGCGACGGTGGAACTGTGCACGACAAAACGAGTAAAGAATACCCCATGGCGCATAATTTTGAGCAATCATCGAAAGCAAAAAGATACTCCTTCGAGCAGTTAATTTTCAGAGCGTTCGAATTACAATCTCGATGAAAAAGTTAACTGAAAAGTTTGAGAAGCTACATTACTATTCGATTCTTCATTCGTTCCTTCCTCAATTACAATAGTCTCGATTATCGACAAACAACAGGTCGACGAAAGTTAATTTCTATCATTTTTATTATTGATTATTTAACGTTAATTATCGTCGTATTTTTATTATCGTTAATTATTGTCACGAATTTTTCCACAGGGCCTGGAAGATACAACCATCGTGGGTACTGCCCGGTTCTCGATACTTTCTCGCCTCGGTTGCACAGCTTTAATTATCGACTAATAGCGTACTACGTGTGGATCGAAAGAGAGCCGAGACAACCCATTAGAGTTCGTCTGGGTATATCGGTGCCCGAGTGGGTGTGAAATTCACGGATCCATGGGGATAAACCGACAAGACGCGGAACAGCGCGAAGTCCTCGGCTAACTCGGGATTAGTTTCGTATTAATCCCGTAACTACGGTCCAGATTGCTCGCGGATCAGGTTTACAACGCGTTCGTGGAGGTAATTGCTCATCGTGTACTCACAAATCACGTTTATGGTGTGCGTTCTGACGACGTTCTCCGTGAGCTTGACGTTCGACGCGTCGCATATCACGACGATGCTGCGATTAATGTTGAACGTCACGTTGGACGTGGTGATCCATCCGCCCTGGGGCGCCGGCTCGGTCCTCGAGGCGTTACTTTCGAAATTGTGACCGTCGACCGTCCACTTTATGTCTGCCGGCGGATTTGAGTTCTCCGTCGTGCAAGTGATTACCACTTGCTCGTCCGCTTTCGCCTCTGTGGGCCCGGTGATCGTCACCCCGGCCGGAGCGACTGGAAACAATTGCAGCCACGGTTAATCGACTCCTCCAGCTCTCTGTGCGTTGAAACCGAGCAACTTGAACACGGTGACACCCGCAAGAGGAGAGCGGGATAGTTTGTTCACGAGGTTTCGGGATCTGACCGGGAATCGAGTTGTTTCCGTTGATTTAATCTTAAACCGTTCGTCCGTTTAACATACGCTCGATGTCTACGGGTGAAAAATTGTTCCCAAGTGTATTGTAACATTTAACTTTGCAACGGAACGAGAGGATCGAAAGCACCCTCGGTCATCGTTATTACGATAACCGTAATTCTGGAACAATAATGTATAATATCACGAGCACCAGATGGGTCGAGAGTGAATCGAGGATTGGTTCCACGCGTTGGTGTGTTCAGTGGGACAGATCTACACTGTATTCGTGCTTGAAGTCGATATTGATACACACGGGTTATCTAAGATCGTTTCGACTTGGTATTTTACACTAACAGGGATCGAAGGGCGTACAGTTCGAACGAAATCAACCTGACGTTCAAGGGGTATCTTTAACGGTTAGCTACGCCCTATCTGTCTCTCGTGTTGTCTTGTTCTATTACAGTTCGGTTTACACGTGCCTGTACAACATTCTGTCCGTTGTAATTGGTTTCATTCGACTGTACTTCGATTCACACGTGGCCCAAATGTGCCCAGTAACCGTGTCACGCCCTCGAACTCTTCGATACGGTTTTTGGGTCACGGATGGTAGACGTGCGACGCGTTTCGATGCAACGGGCACATCGTTCGAAGATACTCACAAAGCACGGTCAAATCGATGTGGACCTTCATGGGCTCGACGCTCATGATGTTGGATACCTCGCACCTGTATCTCGCGTTGTTGTCCTGGGCTCTCGCGATGATCGACAACACGCTCTCGGAGAAGTTGTCCTCGGTCCGATACACCGTCGTGACCTGTTCGTTGTTCCTGTACCAAACGATTTGCGCCGGTGGATTCCCGCCACGCGATCGGCAAGTTAGCTCGAGTTGTTGTCCACGTTTCACGGTCTCACCCTCGGTGTATCCCTCGATGTACGGCATACCGGGCAGGTCTGAAAATTATTCAATCGCGCGAGTCTTGAAAACCCTGAAATTCAGACACCTCTGTTCCCCCACTAATGGAAAAAGTTTCTTAATAAAAGTTCACCGGATGGAAACGAACGAGAAATACGATACGGAAGATTAATACGTGACTGCCGGATCGGCGTATGACGATTAATTAATGTGACTCGACCGATGTAATAAGTTTAACTGAACGTATAAATTACGGGTCAATATAGGATCTTTGATCTTCTAGCGTAATGTGTAATATTCGTCTTGAGTACGATTGAACGTTATTTGGGCGAGCCTTCGTGCAAAGTTGGATGTTTGAATGAAATTTGAATCGTTATTCGTGTGTTCTATGTGTATATGTTTCGCTTCGTAACAATAGGTAGAACAACATTTCTGTTAAAGGTATTTTTGAGAATTGTTCGTTTCACGCATACGCGAAGATTTTTGTTGAAAGAAACATAATATGCTGTGGAATTATTTTTTTTTGGAGAAATTATTTCGTACAATGTACGTAGACTTGATAATTTTTAATGTCGAGATTTAACGAATTACGCTTGAAAATTGAACGATTTATTAGGTGTTACTTGAAATTTGTATTTCTTGCGATTCTGGAATAATTTTAGAATTTTCATTCGAACGAAAAATTATTTGCACAACTGTCCGATCGAGAAAATATTTATTCGTTAAGTACAAATACGTTTGTTGTTTTTATTCGACGAACAATAGATATTATTGCCCCTTAACGTTTCGTGCAGTTTGTTTAAGAAGTATAGCGAAACGTTGTACTTACAAAACACGGAAAGCTTGATAGTGGCCCTTAAGGGCATGTCGATTGGTATAGCAGTATGATTGGCCTCGCAGGTGTAGTCCATGTCATTGTCATCCGCGGTGGGAATTATGGTAATGGAACCATGGGTGTCGTATTTGAGTAATTCCTTCTTATTTTCGCCAGGTTTTTGCAGTTCCTTGTCTGAAACACCATTGAAGAATTCGCGATGATTTTACACGGTATTTTTAACACCACGATAATTGTATTATATCCACTTTCTATTTTCAATTAATAATAAACGTTTGAAAGGACAGGTACCTTCAATCTCTCATGGGATAGAACACCCACGGACAAACTTTTCTATCGACTAATGTACAAATCTGATATTTCATTGGTTAATGAATAATTCTATGAAAATTATTTAGTCACTTATTTAGAATTTCATAAACGGAGAATTATTACAGAATTATTCATTTTACGTGTAGTATTGATAATTCTAATACTTTAAATCAGACATTTAATCCATGTACATCTATTTGACTAAATTTCGTTGAAGACAATTAATTATGCTGTACGCGTCCGGAATAGTCATTACGTTATAAATATAAAATACGTGCTCTTTCGACAAAGAGGAAATTATATCGCTTTTTTCGGATTTTCTTATTACGAACTAAACGCTATTAATTATTACGCGAAACGATTACACCTTCGACAATCACGCATAAATGTTTCATACCGGAACCTCTTTATTTCGAAATTATGTATTTACAAATATTGAAATCTTTAACGTTCACCGTTAAACAATCATTTCTTTCCAAGCTGGTAAAATTTCGCGATTATTAATACCGTCCAATATTACGATTTAAATTTCAACAATACATACAGCTTCGCAAACTCTCATTCGATAAAATTAAAACTCCGTTATAAACGTTACAAACTTGATTAAATATCCGAATTAAATCGATAAAAAAAAGAATAAAATCTCATCAAAATCGACCGACATCCCACGTCTGAAAAATATTTATCTCCGTTTCGGGCGAATTATCGTCGTCGATATTTAAAAAAAAAGTTAGCAAAATCATTGATCAGATTATCGGATAGCGCGGTTATTTGCCTTTCAAACAAGCGCGAGAGCATCAAAGTGCGATGATTTTCAACGATGTTATAGCCATTGTAGTAGCGCAGACCACTTGTCTGATCATAGACGGGTCATACTACTTCTCCGATCGCATACGGGGCAATACTCCTTGTCTGATCATAGACGAGTGCCACACTACTTATCTGACCATAGACGGGGTCACACCATTTGTCTGATCATAAACGAGACAATACTACTTGTCTAACCACAAGTGAGAACAAATACTACTTGTCCGCTCATAGACGGGACAATTCTATTTGTCTGACCACAGACGGAGCAAATCTACTGGTTTTACCACACGCGGGGTAAATCTACTTGGCTGACCATATGCGGGGGAAATCTACTTGTCTGACAATACGCGGGGGAAATCTACTTGTCTGATCATATACGGGGATCTACTTCTCTGACAACACGCGGGGAAAATCTACTTGTCTGATCACAAGCGGGGGAAATCTACTTGTCTGATCACAAGCGGGGGAAATCTACTTGTCTGATCATACGCGAGGGAAATCTACTTGTCTGGCCACAAAGCGAGGGAAATCTACTTGTCTGACCACGCGCGGGGTAAATCTACTTGTCTGACCATAAACGGAAAATAAATACTACTTGTTTGGCAACAGCCGGGGCAACACTACTTGTCTGACCATAGACGGGACAATCCTACTTGTCTGATCAAATACGGGGTACATCTACTTGTATGACTCCGTGAAATGTTTCAACGTCGACAAACGAAATATTCGCCGGGTTAACTCTCTCTCTCTTTCTTTCTGTGACAGCATTTTGCCCAATAAACGGTCCGGCATTATTTTAAAGAAGTTCGACGTCCGTTACATCACCGGTGTTACGTTGATATTTATTTAGGTCGCATTCTCGATCGTTCGCGAATAAAGTGTCGGGGCCGGTACCACCGGCTGTTAAGCTGTTGAATCATCGTTAAACAAGACCGGACAGGCTTTTACCCAAAGTAGCGATGCCTCTTTATTTCATTTCAGAAGTCGCGGGTTCAGCAACGATGTCAGTTACGAACGGTATTAAACCGGAAATGCGGCCGTGGTTCCTCCACGGTTGCGTCGAGGAAAAAGGCAGCGAAAAGGGGATTCTCGTTGAATCCGCGAGCGATCGGTTTTGCACCATTTTCATTTACCACGATACCGTGCGCGTTTCTCGTCCAATTTCATTTCGAGAATCGCGCGATAAGTTCCGCCGCGGTTTTTCTTTTAACTTGGTCCCTTTTGTGCCTCGCTCGGGTTCGATACGCCCACCTCGAGAATATCCTCGCAATTCGTTTCGCCTAGACGATCCGTCTAATCGCCGAAACACCGCCGTTTAATACGCCGTTTAATTAATACGGTGAGAATTTTCATTGTGCAGACCTGTCGCGGGACCGAACATTCAACGCGGCGGCGCGCTTGGTAAAAGATTCCCTCCGAAAAATGTCAAATTCCACGGTACCGCGCGTTATCGATCGAGGGCCAATTAATTTAACGCTTATTAGGTCTCTTTTAATCGAGCCCGGAATATCGAAGAATTATACACGAGTTTATTCGGCGATCGTGCGCGCACGTACATATATTAATCGGTAATAAAAGTGAAATATGCGGATCGACGAGTAAAAATTTATTTACCAACGAACGACGCCGTGTATCGATGGGGTAATGCGTTTTTTTTCTCGAGTTACCTCGATAACGCTATCGAATCGTTTGTTCCTCGAGGTTGGAAACCGTTCGTACGATACGGCGATTGTTAACGAGGGATCGTATATTTTGTTCGTAAGGAAACGGTGACTAGTTACGATGCGAAAGTAAGGGGGATTTAAATATTACGGAAATTATCGCTTAAATGCAGTGAAATTTGAAGAGTTGCAAGAAAACGGGGTCGGACACTCGTGCGAGTATCGGGGTACGATTATACAGGGAATTTAGTTCGATAAGAACGATTTCGAGGGTCGTGTGTGTATCCACACTACCGATTACCAGTTGTTACTTTCATTTTCAGCGCATTTTCACTCGTTATGCAACTGTCCCTTTCAACATTTGTCAACAGGGTGCGATTAACGAGGTTCGCGTGCAAGTATCGAAGTTGTATCGGAGCGCTATGTAATTTAGTTTTCTCTATCGGAGAAGATATTATAGATTTGTATTTTGATTAATAATAAGATTACCGGAGAAATTGAAAATACGAGGACTGAATGATTTTAACGAGAACGTTATGTAATAAATAACGTCTCACGTTTCTCGAAAAGTATTTACTTCCAGTTCCTAGCGGAATGAAAATTATTCGATCGAGCAAAGGGGCTTGGAATAAATTTCTCTCGTTTTTTAAAGATTCTAAGGAGGAGTTCCGAAGTTTCGGTAAGTAGAATCTTTTAATATGGCGCGGAGGAGAAGTCTCTGATGAAAGGGAAAAATTTGTTCGTCCCTCCCACATTTTTTACCTCCAGAGCGAAATGATCAATATATTAAAAATACCTGGATGAAATTTCATTCACGTCCGCGGTCCCAAAATGTTCATTAATTATTCTACCAAGAACTTGACACTTTGAAGTTTATTGTCCGATATTAATTAATTTTAACGATATTGCTGTTCGGTTAATTGATACGTGTCTTCAACGATGCAAATACGCACACGATATTATCGTATACACTTTCCCGCATTAATCAAACGATTATCTCGTCGTATTTTTAATATTGATTATCCGATCTATCGGGGATCCGTCGGTATCGTTTAAAATATGAAATATTTATTATAAGAAATTCGTATCGATGGCAAACTTTGCGACTTTAAAAGTGTATCGAATCTTTTGGAATAACAAATTTCTGCGCGCTTCACCGCTGCTCGAAGTAAATGAAACAGCGAGACCAATATCAAAATTGTGTGGTACCAGTATGAATAAATTATTTACACGTTATTTCATCCGTACCATGTTCACGAGATCGTTTACAGTTGTCTCGATTACGATTAGTCGAATCGTTTAAGAAAAATTGCGTCGTCCATTATCGGAATTTTACATCTTTTCGAAGTATCGATTTCGAGCAATTGGCAATCTCGAGGTAAAACCGAGAACGAATGATTCGAATTGTCCAATTAATGGCAGATCATCGAATGAAACGGAGAGACAACGCAGAGACGCAATCAGCGAAAAGCTTCTATTGACTTAGAAAACGATCATCCGTGGAATTTGGTGGGCCGGAACGTGTGCAAACGACAGGAGTAGAGAAAGTTGCGTGTGCACAGTTAGAAGTAGACTAACTCGCGGAACTTAGTTGTAAACTAGTCGTAAACCACCGAAATTTTGCCTCGAAGTGCGAAATCCGATTGGCGGATGGCTGGTACGCGCGAACGTGCCTTTCGAATCCGTATTTCATTTCCGCAAGAAGTTCCTGCGTTTCGTGAGACTTCCACGAAATCCAATTTGATCGGTTTTTAAACAACTCCGTTATTTCAACGCGGAAAGTGCTCCGTAAAATTACACTCTAGTGACTGTAGTCAAATTGCGCGGATAGATCAAAGTATCTTCGAAAGAACTATATTAGAAACTTTTATCGAACACTTTTGCGACAAGATTCGGTTCTTTCTCGAGGGATAAATATTTGTTAAATCGTTTGGAACTGTTTGTTCATCTTCGTTGGTAATAGAGATATATCTTTGGTTGTAAGGTTAAGGTTTTTTTGTAACTATATTTAGGTGTAGAATTTAGTCAACGTTTCGACCGTGTACAGGGTGTCCCGATCATCACCGGTCGATTTGAATTCCGCGTTATTTTTTAAACGTCAAACCGATTGACTCGAAACTCGACACGTGTTATCTAGATGAATGGGAGATTAATCGTGTGAAAGTACAAGGTGAAAGAACGCGTGACAATTATTCAAGCGTATCGCGAACATTGTAAAGTGAAGAGAGCAAGAAATTTATTAAGCAATCACGAGATTTAATCGTTTCTTTACTTTCTTACTTCGCAACGTTCGTATATTTACGTTTACATTACAAACGTGATGTTTGTACCACGGTGTACGTAAGCAGTCGACACGTTGAGTACATTTTAATATTGAATAACGTTAAAGGCACCATTACCGACATCAATTTATGAGCAGCGAGAGAGATTACAATTTTTTTATTTTTACGTTATTTTTCCTAACCGACGCTAAGAACGGCGGTGCACGTAGAAAGATTGAAACCTCACGGTTGTAAAGTGAATTTTCCGTGATATGTTTCGGTAATTTCGCAAGATATACGCACGTGCATTGCCGAGTCTCCATTTCTAAATGAAATTTAATTTCCGCGTTAGTAACTGCAATGTAATTGGTAATTCTATATTTTTCCTGAAGTGCGGGAATCGTGGTTCTTCCTTTTCTCTTGATTTCTAAACGAAATTGTATTTTTTTCCGCGTTGGCTTACAGCTCATTTGGTTCGGAAGCAAAAGCAGATGGAATTTTAAATAACGGAAAAACTAACGGACATTTCGAGCCGGGACCTTTATTTTTCATGAAGATTTATCTACTTTCAGCGAGTCTGTAAACTCGTTTGCGGATCATCAAAACGAGTACAAGTTTCTTTTTTACAAAAAAAAAAGAAACGTAATTCGAGTACCTTAAATAAGTGAACAAAGTTTGTAAAACCCGGAAGAGAATTCGAGTTCGAGTTGTAATTTCGGTACGTAGAACCCGGACATCGTTCGTTCGTTCTTCGATAAATATTTTCGTATCGAGGCCACGGTATTAAAATTAACTCGTATCATTTTGCTCGGTTAATTTCAAACCAATTGAATCAATTCGATTCGTTTTGGATTTTCGTTCTGCTCGGATGTTTCGAGGGATTTGGTAATATTTGTCGGGCGAGTTTCAATTCCGTTCTTCCGATCGGTCGGAAGCACGCGGAAAACAAATACATCGGAATTTTGGATTTTTTTGTTTCTTTCGTGTTTGCTCGACCACGGGGTTGACTTTTAATTTTTCAAGAAATTTTCCCATTCTCCCGGCCGCGATAGGATTTTCACCAGCGCGGTGCCGCGCTGTCCGCCAGACGTTTCCGGTCCGGCCAATTTTCTTCTCGCGAAAATTATTTTCCATTTTGGCGGGATGAAATAATTTCCCCCCGCTGTACACGTATAATAACGTTTTCGCCCGTTTCACCGCGTTTAATTTCTCTTGTTAATAAATCAGCCCGTCGGTCTCCCAACAGTAATGCTGCGAAATGCAAAAATCTTGTTATCTCGCAATTATTTTACGGGGCGAATATTCGTCGAATTCCGGTCTACTTTTTATTCCTCCATTTTCGTTACAACCGTACATTCTTTTTCTGCCGTTGCAAAATTACTGTTTCAGATTCTCGTTTACGTACCAAGAAATAACAAATTCTCCCGATCTCGACATTCCACCGGTTTGTAATTCACGAAGAATACCGAACTGTATTACGTTCGTTCGATCGGACACATTATCAATTGTTACTTCTTCAAAAATTTTCATTCCACAAATTCGAATTCTATCAAATCGTTCGTAAAGTCATTTTCTTCTCCAAAATGAATATATAATTTAGTAAAATATTTGTACGCTTTAAAAGAATCGTGTTTCATTTCCACCAAAAAAAAAGAAACCGAAACGACTTTTCGAACAACCTAATAATTTGTATTCAACGCGAGTTGAAGTTTAGTTTTCTCTATCGGAGAAGATATTATAGATTTGTATTTTGATTAATAATAAGATTACCGGAGAAATTGAAAATACGAGGACTGAAAGATTGTAACGAGAACGTTATGTAATAAATATTTTTTGTAATAGATAGTTCCATTCTTTGTTCGTTCGAAATTTGAATCCGGATAAAAAATTCCGGCCGTCTTCGTGCGTTCTCGATGGTGAGAGATATCCGTTTTTTGATTCGCAAATAAAATCAAATTTCTCGACGCATAACGAAGTGAAAATTTTCTTAAAAATTTCTCTCGTTGAATCGAAATTTTATCCAGCGTCGTACTCTTCGGTTATACAACGTACGTTGCGCAAAAATGGTGACGCGAAACGCGCTCGAACGCACGAATATTGCACGCGTGACGTAACGTTGAGTAATAATAAAAAAAAAAAATAAAAAAAAAAAAAAAAAAAAAATACAGAAAAAGTCGCGTATACCGAGCAACGAACTTTACAGCGATTACAACGTACAAAGTTTGCGTGTCCGTCGTACCGCTTTTATTAAGCGATGCGATTACCATGGCCGAGAATTCCTTTGAGGGGAGCGACACTTTGTCGCGAGCGGTCCAAGAGACCCCATGAATGCTTTAAAAATTCGCCCGCGCGAGTATGGGAACACGGTGGCCGTCGAATACCTCGTAAAAGCACAGTGCGCGGTGGAGAACCTACGTAGGAAATCGTAAAAGTTTTCGAATAGGTAAGGAAGTGGCGAGCTACCACAAAAGCAACTATTCCGTTAAAAGATGTAACAAGTGGGAAAGAGGACGATGACATGGATCCGTGGGCCCTCAGGACACGTTCGTATTCTTTGATAAATCCGGCAAAGCAAGTGGCCACTTTGACGAAAAACGTCCGAGGAAGTCGAAGAGAAGTTTAAGCGCCGCTTCAAACTTGGATCCAGCCGCGACCTCAATTTCGTTCAGACTTTTATTCTGCTCGAATCTCGTCAACTTGTATTTAGTATACGGCGTAACGTTCTCGAAATCGGGTTACCTTCTTCTATATGCCGCAAGTTCGACGTGGATAGGTGGTGAACGTTGTTAACGATGTTGGTTCAATTCTGATAATTTTCTTCGTTCCAACGGTAAGAACGATTTGAAGAATTTTGGTAACAATAACGATAATCGATCTGAATTTTGAATCGTTCCGATAAAAGATGTAATATAAGATGTAATATCCGATAAGAAAAGTTTCGATAATAGTAATAATTTTTGTAATTTGAATCGTTTTAATAATTACGATTATTTTAAGGATTGTAACAATAGTAATGATTTAAATACTATTGGTAATTTTAATAATAGTGTCTAGACTTGTTCTGTTTCGAGATTACGTCACTTTTTCTTCGGAATTTAATACGAACGAAATTTCGAACACTTAACTGTGGATTTGCGAACTGAACGTAGATATACCGAGTGTCTAATCGCAGTGTACTCTGACAGAGAATATTTAATAAATAAAAGATGCGTAATAAGTCTCCAGTTAATCGGTGAAAACTATATTCCATTCGAATTGTTTCGTATGAAAAGGAAATCTGAAAATAAACCGTGTCAGGAATGAAGTATTAATCGACGGAAAGGAATATTGTTAATTCAAAGGAATTCGAGTGTTTCGAACGTTTGAATCATTTACTTCGAACTGTCCCGTTTCGATTCGTTCGTGGGAATCAATTTTTGCGATTAATTTTTGCTAGACGATAATTTGTGCTTTTTAACCGGCGTATGTCTCTAGAAAAAAAAAAAGAAAATGGAGTCTATTGTACGCTCTACTCGATTCACCCGATGCGTTGCCTCGAATATTCCTGTAAAAGGCATCAAGAGGTTCCTTTTCTTTTGAAAAAAAGCGTTGAATTATTTTTTCGCACGTATTAATATTTAAACGCTGCCCTCTTCTCCTCTGCAGTGTTTTTTGAAAGCACACTAGAGAATAACTTAATAGAGTGTCTTAGTTGCTCCATTATATCCTTTCCAACAATGCACTTCCCTCTGTGTTCGCCCCATATTCCCTTCTTTTCGTGCTCCTCCAACATAGTTAACGTTTCATGATCTCCAGGGTCGTAACTATGGTTTGCAGTACTTGTTCCAGCAGCTTGAAAGTTTAATCTATAGTCGTACAGGCTGCACGAAGATTTTTCGTCTGTAATTCAGCCGCGTTCGTTCCGTTAAAAATATTTTCGTCAGGGACGATATTAATTGCAATTGTTTCTCCGGTGTTCTCTTCTGTTTCGGTTTAACGTTACTCACTATTTTCCGGATACAACTTTTTCGACGAAGCGCGCTTGTTTTTGCTTCGGTAATGTTAACCGGTGACAAGAAAACTTCAACAAGGTCGAAAAACAAACATTTGCGTAAACGCAACTTATGCTTGCAGCCATCGAGGATTCTTCATTGTTCCTACACCTTGTTATTTCGTTGCAGCTCCTCTTTGACGATAAAATTATTTACGTTGCAAATTGACAAACATCATTTTAAGGATAATGTTGCAGAGTCGGAGAAAAATATTTCGTTTTGATACTTTTTTTTTTTTTAAACGAAAATACGTGTTTCACCTCAAATTGTAGTCTCTTTCTGTAAAATGAAACGATTCCTTATCATTTAAATTGTTCACGTGTTCTTCGATTCGTAAAGACGAAATATTTACGATCGATCGCGTTCATCTACGATGAACGATTCTATTTAATAAGAGAATATGGATTGTATGAAAATATAAATAAGAAAATGTAAAATCGTTTGGATGATAGACAACTCTGTTATTATACCATTCGAAACTGTCGTTACACTCTTTAGTGAATTTGCAACTTGTACGAACGACTCTGAAATTATTTCGAGCAGTGCAACGACTGGTAAATTTGAAACGTAAGTTGTGCCGGTATCTTAATGATAAACAAAAGTAAAAAAAAAAGAAAGTACTAATACGGTACTTCTGTTTAATTGTATCCTTCTGAAGTATCCTTTGTTTTAAGGTACTTAACATTCAAATTGCTGTACTTTTTAGTCCGGAGTGGCTCGTCGAGCAATCTTAAACGCATAAAAAACGGAAATAAAAACGTCGGTACAGAAATTAATTCTTTTGCCTTTTGTTCTACCGTTCATGGTGTATAGCAGTACAGGTGAGAGTAACTACATTTCCTTTTAAAGTCTCGTTTCTACGAGCGTCCAGAACCTACGCATACATCGTTACTGTATAGGAAGGCCGGTGAGATACAATGCGAAACGAATTTACTACGATTAAAACGTTACACACAAACGGAGGATAAACAAATTTAAAAACTTTTCCTAAAACACAGTACTCGTATAATTAATTCTCCGTCGAAATACTACTAGTCGTATCGAAAACGTTGGATCACGATTAACGAAATTTCCATTCGGTCGAGGTAAGGTACAAGAAGAAAATATCGAATTGTTAGGAAAGTAATTTCGTTTTCCAAAATGGAGAATGCATAATTTAATAAAATATTTGTACACTCTAAAAAAAATCGTGTTTCATTTTCACTAAAAAAAAAACAAACGAAACGATTTTCCGAACAACCCACTGATTTCATCGATCAGGATATTCACGAACCAAAGCTTCGAACCTCATTTACAAAGTAAAACTGTTCAAGTGTCCCGATTTCGAAGAATTTTGAACAGGGACGTTTCGCACGACTCCTCGAGAAGGTTCTTTCTTTTAATCTTCTCGAGAATCGTCCACGCGACGAGAACAGTTGAAACGAAAGAACTTTGAGAGGACGAATCTGACCGGTTAATTTCTGTATCGTCTAAAGCGTGCTGTCGACAGCCTCGTCTCGCTTTTGGAAAATGTAACGAATACCGAGCGTTGACCACGAAATTAACTATGACCGTAGTGGTCCAATTAGGGTGGCTACACACGGTAATCCAATTAGGGGCCCGTGACTCTCGGATAATCCAAGTAGCGGACCATGATTCTATACCAGCCGATATAAGATAATCATGACTCTCCGGTGATCCAACAAGGTAGCCACGATCAGTCAGCAACTCCTTCTTAGGGTTGTAGCCACGGTGGTTCCACCAGGAGCTTCGGTGGTCGATGAAACCAGCCATCGAGGAGACGTCGATTATCATACATTATTCAATTCTCGTTACGAGTCACTTCTCGATCCGAGAATGGCGCGATGGAATAGCATCGAAGCGGTGAACTGCATACTTAGCGTCCCCGGTGCTTCTGATTCTCGTTGTGTTCACGTGGGATCCACTTTTCCAGCTTTTTCCCTCTCTATCAATTTCCCTTCGGTATTTGGAAACCGTCGCGGCAAGTTCCGCGACACTTTGACGCGAATCTTCCTCCATTAGAGTTTTCGAATCTTCGTTGTACACGAGACCGGTAAGAAAGAAAGTTTCAAGAATCGGTAATAGAATATGTATAGACACGTTTCTTTGAACACGAGTTCAAACTCGCGAAGAATAATAATGTGGAAAAGTCTCCGCTGTTGGAGGATCTGGCCTACGACTACACCGAGATAAGGAGAGAACAACTTCTGCCCTTCGAAGCGAACGAGAAACATCGGGACGAACGATTGTTCGCGCGTAAAATAACTACGATTACAAATTCTCCTCGTAGGGGTAATTGGATTTTATGGATTGATAGCGTACGGGGAACAAGAGGAACGAAAGCGTGCAGAAAATTGTGCAGGAGAAACTGTGCATCCGTGCGAAATAAAATATTATCGCGTATAATTTTTACGTACGCGTGGTATGTTTTTCATAGTGTCGCAAATGCATAAAATCGACACTCGTGAACGTTGAGAAGCAACGAATCGAGAGTCACCGAATCGTTTCGATTTTACCGGAAATTTTTCCCACTTATTTTCGTCTCCTTGTTCTCGGTGCTAATTTGAATATCCCGCGTCTTGAAAACCGTTCGAACGATTAATCGCTCTCGAGTGTTCCGCTCGAGTTCCGCTCGAGACAATATTGTCCCTCGTATAAAAAAACACGTTACTGCGTATCGATTAAGAACCACGGGACTTCGAAGGATAGTTTCGCGCGAATAAAACTCGACGTGTTCAACAACGGTCTTGAACCACGACGGAATATATTCATCGGACGCAACTTTCGCTATAACAAATTTCTAATAAAACAACGATCTTAAACCGTGGCGAAATATATCCACCGAACGCAACTTTCGTTATAACAGATTTCTAATAAAACAACGATCTTGAACCACGACGAAGTATATTCACCGGACCCAACTTTCGCTATAACAGATTTCTAATAACCCCCTAGAACTTTGGGATATCCGTTAAGCTAAAAATCCACGAAACTGACTTCGTCCCCGCATCGTTCAATCGCTATCGAACCGATCGCGTTTGCATTCGCGTTATCGGACACGCTCCGACGATCCTTGAACAACTTGGGTCGATAATTGCCACGGATCACCGGGACACCGTCTTTCGTTAAACATTCTCTCGGTGTTCCCCACCCTGACCCCTTGCCAACCACCCGTCGGTACCCGGTGCTTTTATAATGCATTGTCTGAAGTATCCGGAACGAAGGGATAAACAGATCTTTCGGGTTGATTAAAACGTCGACCACCTTCGAAGTCATCCTCCAAGGTCTCCTTAACTCCCTGTTGACCCCCCCTCCACTCGGTTCAACGTTCATGGGATTTAAATAAAGATAACGAGCCGAGTCGCGACGAACTGGTCTGTTTCATATTCATTAATTATTGTATACAATCGGGGGGGTGGTGAGGATGAGAGATAGAAGAGGAGGGGTTTGGGTGGTCGGGAGAGCCATGGTCTTTGCCCGGTTGGACAATTACGGCCTTTTTTCCATCGCGTCCCGCCTATTACTTCTGCTTCCGCGGCACTCGTCTTTTATAACGTTTCCCTCTCTCGCGACGTTCGCCTTTGTTTCGGAGTCGTGCATTTCGTGCGGATCGATAGTGCTCCCGGGTTGGGCCGATTTTACTTACTGAAGATTGCTCCTTCATCTCTTCACCGTCGAGCGAAAACCCTGGGCGGCTCTTCTTCTTCTTTTTCTTTATCTTCTTCTTCTTTTTCTTCTTCTCGTTGTTGTTGTTCTTCTTCTTCTTTTTCTTTATCTGCTTCTTCTTCTTCTTTTATTTCTCCGCGCGTTCGCTCTTCTTCTTCTTCGTTCGCTTCTTCATTTTATGTTACTTCGTTGCTTCTTCTTCGTTTTATCTTACTTCGTTGGTTCTTCTTCGTTTCATCTTACTTCGTTGGTTCTTCTTTGTTTCATCTTACTTCGTTGGTTTTTCTTCGTTCCATCATACTTCGTTCGCTTCTTCGTTTCATCTTACTTCGTTGGTTCTTCTTCGTTTTATTTTACTTCGTTGGTTCTTCTCCGTTTCATCTTACTTCGTTGGTTCTTTTTCGTTTCATCTTACTTCGTTGGTTCTTCTTCGTTTCATCTTACTTCGTTGGTTCTTCTTTGTTTCATCTTACTTCGTTGGTTTTTCTTCGTTCCATCATACTTCGTTCGCTTCTTCGTTTCATCTTACTTCGTTGGTTCTTCTTCGTTTTATTTTACTTCGTTCGCTTCTTCGTTTTATTTTACTTCGTTGGTTCTTCTCCGTTTCATTTTACTTCGTTGGTTCTTCTTCGTTTTATCTTACTTCGTTGGTTCTTCTTTGTTTCATCTTACTTCGTTGGTTCTTCTTCGTTTCATCTTACTTCGTTGGTTTTTCTTCGTTCCATCATACTTCGTTCGCTTCTTCGTTTTATCTTACTTCGTTGGTTCTTCTTCGTTTTATCTTACTTCGTTGGTTCTTCTTCGTTTCATCTTACTTCGTTCGCTTCTTCGTTTTATTTTACTTCGTTGATTCTTCTTCGTTTTATCTTGCTTCGTTCTATCCGTCGCTTTCCGACTCGAATTGTTGTGCCAGCGTCCCGACGCCTCTGTAACCCACGTTCCCGGTGCCTCGAGACTTTAATTGTCAGTAAAAATGGATTAAGGGGAATTAGGTTCGGAAAGGTCTGCCCGAATCGACGCGCGGAATCCACTTTAAGCGTTGCTTTTGTGCCTGATCGATTGACCGATGTTCGGCGGGATTAACGCGGAAGAATTTCTACTTTGGCTTCCAGGGCGGCTGAGACCCGCCTTTTCCGGCGATTCTTGAGCTAAAACTGGGCCACGTTGGTACTGTTTATCGTTACTCGCAGTTTTGAATTTTAATGCGACGCAAAAGACCGCGGGGAGCTCGACAATTTGGGTGTGAACAGTATCGAACAATTGAATTAGTTTCTTTCTTACTATTTCTTCGTTACTCGTTTGTTATTCGTATATATTTCTTCTTAATTTTTTTTTCAATTTCTGTAGTTTCTTTTTTGTTTTTTTTTTCAATTTCTGTAGTTTCTTTTTTGTTTTTTTTTTATTATTGTTTCTATAATTTCTTTCTCGTTCTTTATCACTATTTCTATAATTTCTTTTTTGTTTCTTTACTATAATTTCTATAATTTCTTTTTTATTTCTTTAGTATTATTTCTATAATTCCTTTTTTGTTTCTTTACTATTATTTCTATAATTTCTTTTTTGTTTCTTTGCTATTATTTCTATAATTTCTGTTTTGTTATTTCTTTTCGCGTTGATGTCTCCTTCGCGAAGAGTGACACTTGGTGAAAAATGTTTATGGTGACACTGTTCGATCGTAAGTGCCGTATCAGAAAATTTGTGCGACGTTTAAATGGGTATCGGAGTAGGATTAAAGAAGTAATTTTGCAAACCGGCACCTTTTTACGTTTTAAATTCACTTCGGTCGAATAGCGAACGAAATTACGATTCGTTGAAAAAGATACGATCAAGAGAATTACAAGTAAGCGAAATCGAATTACACCGCGAGGCCAGTTATTATCGTTTAGGTAAAATATTGATGCGGGATTATTCGTTCTTCATTGTTTCACTGTTTCGGGTGTAAATTCATTGCTTTTGCAATTATCTTTTAAAATTAAACACAACGATTGTATTTTGAAGTAATCGTGAAACGTAACGCATTAATATTTATGTATTGTAATAATGACCGGGCTCTGGTTTTAATAATAACATTTTAGTCGCCCTCCGTCTTTTACACGCTTGTATACTTGTCGTTTCGTTTGTTTTTACATCGCATACCAGTGCCCTTTCATTTCGCGTAATAACGTTGAATAAGCAAAATAAAATAAAGTAATAATATTTTACACGTGCTATTGTTCGTACAATCATAATAATAATATTATTTAAAAAATATCCGGGTTTCATCCACGTGGAGTACAATTTTATGAAATATCGCTAATAATTAAAATTTTTTTTAACTACCTCTTCCACGAGCTCTCGGTGCAATAGAAAATTACGTTAATGAATATTCATGCGGACGAGTTTAATATTTTTTTCTTAAATCAAGCCGATCGCGTTCTCAGAGGAAACCTTTCGATCTCTGTTCGCCTAAATTTGATTAACAAGAATCCGTTCGTCCCCACTGGTTCCTACGGCGATAATGTAATTAACTTTGTAATCCACGATCGAGTAAACAAAGATTAATCATAGCTCGAGAAGATCGTAGAGGGTTGGGAACTTAATTTCGGCAAGGAAACTCATTCGTCTCGTTTCTATTATCAGCCCGTGTCAATTATTTTCGCTCGATCTATCTTGTCGAGACTCGAGTTCTGCTTTGGGATTGTTACTTTCCAAGATTTTCGTGCCAAGCCTCGGACTTAAACTACGAGTCTGTTTTTTATACCTCGTAACTCTACAATTTTCTCGCCATCAAGTTTCTCACAAACTATTCAACACGATTTTAACAATTTTTTCATTTTTATAATTGTACGTTAAACGAAACTATGCGAAACAATTTTACGACGAAAATTCAATACATATTCCACATTCGAAGGTAGTTTCATTTATAGTAGGAAATACGATAAGCAAATTTTATGTAAGTGTAAGAATTGGAGAAATCGTTCAGACGTTTCGTCAACAACTTTCTTACATCGAAAATAATTTTCAAAAAATGTACAAGCTCGTACAGGGCGATTAAAAGAGAACGCTTTCAAAGATTTGTAACTCGATAACTATATTTAACGATAAAAGACCACTCGTAGTCTTTCACAGTGTAATTATTTCTGAAGCAAACTTATTATACGATAAATAATGAATTTTAAAAATTTTCAATTTTCTTTGAATCGCATACGTTTTTCTCAAATTCGGAGTATTTGAACATTCGTGAACATCGTTTATCGACGACGAGTGTGTATTTAACGCAACAATTTTCTTAATATTTAAGCCCGGAATATATCCGCGAATTTTTCATTCCCACCGATTTTTAATCGTCCTGTAAACAGGAATCCTGAACAATGCCCCGAATACATCTTCTTATGCAAATAAGTCTTCGGGACAAAGCTCGATATAAATTGTCCTCTTTAAGAACTCCGATGCTCGTCGACTCTTATCGCGTAGATAAGAAGTTCGAGGCACGCAATAACACTTCGTCAATTTTAAGAGGTGAAACGAGAAGCGACGAATTTACTTACCACCCTCGATGGAAATTGGTGTAATCGTTGTGTCACCCCCTTTGATTTGTACGTTTCCGCGATACCAGACGATCGTTGCAGCAGGTTTCGCCGATCGAACGATGCATTCCAATTGACGCGATTCGCCAACCTTCACCTCGATCTTCTTCTTGTTCGGGTAGTTGCTGATTTCTACTTTCTGCGGTGGCGCTGCAACAAAAAGTATCGAGACACGTATTATTATAAAAGAGAAATGATTCGTGCGTGATTCTGAGTTATGGGTGCGATTAAATAACTTAGTATTTCTATTTTATCGATAAATCGAACTTTATCAATATTGGTAATGGTAACAAATGTATTTTTATTTTGTTTAATAAATATCACGTATCCGTTGAATAGAAAGACTTTATATATATATACACACACATATATACATGCATATATTCATACATACATTCATATATACATGTATATAAATATATACATACGGTCACCAAAATGATTTGTCGTATCATCTTTACTCGACGATTACGGAACATTAATCGTTCCTATATCGCAAATTGAAAACGATGACTGAAATATTTCCATAAAGTTTCTTACAATTTTATAATTCAAGTCTTATAATTCAAGATATTACCGAACGGTATAATCGAGTTTAAAAGAAACAAAAATCCGTCTGAAATTTTGCTTAATTATTATTCCCCTTTACTTAACGTTTTAATTACACAAACGCGATGAATACAAACACGAATGTAAAATCGAACGAAACAAGTTCGGAGATACGTAACGAGCGAGGTACGACTGAAGCGCTGTTATTAAAACCTAACCTCAAATGTACGATGCAAATACGGAAGGACTTCGAGCGTTAGAAATTCCGAGTGAACTCGCGCGATAGAACAAGTAGGGAGAAAATATTTGTCGATTTTTACCACGTTGAACCGAAAGTATCCCGGAGGCTGTGGTTGGTCAAAATTCGATCAGTTTTCGATTTCTCGAATTGTGGTTCCAGCGTCGCCCGTCTTGCCCAATTACTCTACTTTCCCCGTTTTCCTGCCACGTCATTGTTACGCTCGGTATATTGTCCCGGAAATATTTTCACCGTCGATACTCGTTTTTCTTTACGAACAGGGAAGCTTCTCGATGGAGCTCGACAACCGATAAACACGGGAGAGTTCTCAAAATTCGCGGGACGGAGTTTCGGGCGTAGAAACGATCTTTGCGAAAAAAAAGAAAAAGAGAAGAAAAAAGAAAAAGGAACCACAAACGCATTGACCAGGAAACTCCGTAGTAACGGTTATTTGCCACTTCATTTGGCCCGATGCGGCGTTCTTTCGATCGGTACGAAGGGTACGGCGCATCGTCGGGGAAGAGTCTTTCCATCTAGGAAGCTCGGCTATCGATATTGGAAAATACGTTTTCGACCAACAACCAACGTCGAACGGTATACAACGGCAGTAGTAGCTCTTGATTCGCGAGTTACTCTCCATGGAATTCTTCATGCGCGCACCGCTCCGCAACGGATTAAGGGGATAGGGACTTAACCCTGGACCGTGATATACAACAGGGGTGAAGTTCGTCTGGGTAGTTCATCTGTTGCGATTCAACGAGAACGAACGAAACTTTGCGAACTCAATTGGGGACCGTCGACTCCTTTCTCTCTCTTGTTCTCGGTTGCGTCATTTCGTTACGTTGCTACCTTCCGGTGGACAGATTATTCTTTCTTTGTAATTCCAGAATCTTCGTTCGAGGGTTCGTTGATCCGACGAGAACTATCGTCGTTCACCGAGTCCGATCGAAAGAGACTCGAATTCATTTTCTTCGATATTTTCATTCGTTACATCCTTTCATCGTATCGCTGTGGGAGAATTTTTTCATCGCGGTTTTTTCCATCGAATTCTACAATTTTAGAATATTCTTATTCCCGATACTAAGAATACTCTCGTTTCAATTATTCTTTTTAGCACGATATCGTCACAGACAATCTTCTCGAATAAACGTCGATCCACAATTTTCAAGAATTTCAGGCACACAGGTGTACAGGAGAACGTTGTTTCTATAAATTTCTCCCACGTGTACAATATTTTGTCTTCGATAACAAACAACGTGAGAATCAATACTTCCACTCGTTACTGTCCTTCGCTATTTACATTTTATTAACTTATCTCGAAGTGGTGATTCGTGTTTTTTGTCATTTCTCGTCACGGTTCGTTCGAGTGTGAAACCAACGGTTTCTGGGACCGTTTTCACGGAAAATTCGCGATGGTGTCTAATTCGGGAACGCGGAGAGGGAAATGCAGTCGCTGAGGGAGAAATAAGACGATGGTGGCGGTGGTACACGAATGCGAGCGGAAGCTCGCTGGTGGGAATAGAGGGAGAAATTAGGCGAGAAGAAAGACGTTCCCGTTTAAGTGGCGAGAGAGCACGGGGAACGGTAAACACGGTTTAGTAATGCTGTTATCGCGGTGGACAGCAAAAGAAAATATGGCAGCTATTATTCGTCGAATACCTTTACCCTCGTCGCGCGTAATTCCTACAGGGAATGAATGCTACGTTGGGTTCTTTCCTTCGGTAAAATGGAGGATCGGAGCATTCGTCCACGTTCGTTTTTATCCGACGAAATTGTCGGTTGTCCCGAGCGTGAAGATTAGGGTAAGGGGAGGAATGAAGAAGGAACCAAGTTCGAAGGAATACAAGAAAAAAAAAAATAAAGAGGGGGAAGAAGGGAACTTTTTTTCTACTTTTCCTCGTGGTTCTCCTGCAAGTGTTTTTTTTTTATCATCGAGCGGTGTGTATTGTCCAGCTCGTTGTTATCAATACCCTCATCCTGGTTGTCGTCGAGGAATTAGGAGCGCAATACTATAAATTTTCACGTGCGAGTGGACTAAGGTCCCCCGAAGAAGCGTAACGTTGTTCGTTGGGGGAAAAAAGGAACTCACGGCTGTTCCTTTGCAACCGAAGGATTGTTGAAAGAATCTGGTGAGAACTCGGGTAGGAGAAAGTTGTATAAAAGAGTAAAAAATAGAAAACAATCGTTTTCATCGGGTGTCGGTTAATTGCGAAATAATTAATTTCCAGGTTGATTGAAACTCGGTAGAAATATTTATTTGCCGGGCTGAAATCAATAATTCGAATGCGCGTTTCCATTTCGAGTTATAAATAACCAATCGAAATGATTATTTATCTCATTTGGTGGACGAAAGGTTTAAATGGAGGCGTAGACACGAGTATCCGCTGGATTGTTCAGCGGTCGCGTGCACAGGTTTATCGCGGGAAGAGTTTTGCGACGAGTGGTGTAATTGAGTTGAAGAGGGACAAGGGGGCGATCTCGCGCGTAAAAATAAATCGAAAATGTGGAACGAAATTTTTTCGTACACGACCTCGTTTTCGCGAAAATCGATTTTGAATATTCAACGGGCACACGTGCGACCGAGTTGGATTCGGTTAGCGTGTCCGACTATCGCTGTGCATTTCCACTTGTGTTTGTGTTCCGTAAACATCGACGGTGCTCTTATTTGCTTAAGGTCGATTTTACTATCCTTATAGGTGTATGGCCAATCGATCGCAACGGGGAATATATACACCGGGCCCTAGAAGCGGAAACGACGAGTAACGATCAGCCAGTAGCGTCCAAGTCGTATTTTATCGCACGCGTGTCCAAGGAATTTTCAAAATCGATTCTTTTTTTTTTTCTTGAAAATGAAATTTGGAACGTTACTTCACAATTTGGATTTATTTTCGCACCTAGAATCTGTGAGAGGTAGAAATTAATAATACGTCGGTAAGTTTTGTGTACAAAATTTTGGTAGTTTGTATTTTGAATTAAAATGGCAACAATATTTGAAACGTTCGGTGCAAAATTTCAGTCGAACGTTATCTCGAACATAAGTTTCTGACAATCGAGCACAAAATGCTCCGAGAGTTTTGCAACAACTCTGAATTAATTAATTTCACGAAGTGCTTTGACATCGACCAAAATTGCGATTATTCTACGAAATGGCTTCGATTACTTAATACAGT
The DNA here is from genome assembly GCF_051014685.1 of Ptiloglossa arizonensis. NCBI lineage: Eukaryota > Metazoa > Arthropoda > Insecta > Hymenoptera > Colletidae > Ptiloglossa > Ptiloglossa arizonensis. The sequence goes on from NC_135052.1 coordinate 13,464,322, forward strand.
TCGTTCGTCTAATTTGATCGTTGCTAAGTAGCTACCATTTGCTTCGAACTCATCAAACAAATACACCTTGCGTTCTAATAGATTGCCAGATGATTTGTGGTGTATTTGGGGCATGAACGTAGGTTATCGAATCCACGACTACAAATGACAAAAATATTTTAAAATTACATTTGTACCCTAGTCGATCTTACTTTCTCTACAAGTTTAAAAATCCTTTAAAAATTCTCGGTGCGAGTCTAAAATCCTGAAAATTTATTTTCCAAAGTAGCTTCTTCGAAACTGTAGTACCCTAACGTTTGCTCGAAAAGTATAGAAGGTTTTTCGAACTATTGCAAAAAAATGATAAGTGGGTAATCGAAAGAAAGGCTAGCAAGACACGTTGCAATGTACAGCCACGAAACCTACTCTTTCTCATCCAAATCGACGTTAATTCGAACGTAGATCCAAAGTCTCGTTTGTCTATTTTCATTCAACGTCTTTGTCCCGTCAAAAAGGTTGCGACACGCGCTCACGGTAAACGTTCGTTCACCGCGCGAAACGAGACACGGGAAAAGCCAAATATGCAAAGAGGCGAGGCGCAACAGAGGTGCTGTTCCGAAACCTAACCTCAAAATATACATAAGTTGCGTCGCGCGAGTCCAAAAGCGTCCCTTTAAAATTCACGAGATACTCCTTACCGGGCCATTTGAGAAACTTTCCTGCTGCAACACCTCCGCGTGAAACCATTCGTCCGTGCTCGCGTAAAACAAATATCCCCCCGGGCCCCCTCTTACCGGAGACCGCGGACGAAACGACTCATTAATCTCCAAAAAAAAAAAAGAAAAAAAAGAAGGAAAAAACACAAGAAGAAAAGAGGGAAAAGGAAACAAAACGCACCAACGGAAACGGAACAATCCCGAATAAAAGATGCGTTGCAGATTGGCCCCCTCCCAACTCCCCATGGGGGACGGGGGGTCTAGACGCAACGTGGATGAAGCAATTCGCATTCCGTCCTCCCGGAAACCACCCACGCTCTGCTCTCGTTATATCGCCCCTCTCTCTCCCCCCTCAAATCCCCTTTTACATCCAACCAGCCCCCTTCCGCGTCTCTCCGGTCCCCCCTCCGTTCTCTATCAGACGCAAGCAAAATTGAACGCGATTTCGCGGGCGCGTGTCGCTCGGAGAAGCGCCTATTTTACATTTTCTAGAACAGTGAGCTGGAAGTCCAGCAATATCGCTGGATCGCGGGATTGCAGCGACGTCGACGAAACTTGTAGGGAGAGGGACTGGGGAGGGGGAACGTGGCACGGTCGCGAGAGAATGGACGGGAGGGAGGTTTGGGTGGGAGGAGGGACGACGTTGGATTCACGCGTTGCGTTCCACGGGTTTGGTGAATGCGCGAAGAATGGAGCAGGGGGGGTGAGGTAGGACGTAGTTAAGTGAGCTAGGGGGCGCGCGGCATCGAAGTGGAGCGGTGGGAGCAGCGGAGAGTTGTTTCAGGGTTTAGTGATAATTGAATGAGCGAATGCTGTATCGCCACGGGATTTCGAACGGGCGTCGAGTGTACAAAGTGTGTCTGAAAAGTTCTCGGACCGTTCGAGCTGTACCGGGAGGGGGCTAGGTGGGAGGGATGGGGGGAGTGTAGCTCGCTGACGCACGCGAATCGTTCGAGAGAAGAAAAGAGCATCTCCGTAGGCGAACTTCCCTATCGACGGAGGGAGAAAACTAATTATTTTCCGTCTGTCAAGAGTCAACCGTGTTTTCGTTCTCTCGAGGTTTTTTCTTGTTTTTTCTTTTTCTTTTTTTCTCTCTCCCTTCGTGTTCTTTTTCTCGAACACACACACGTACACACACAGGGGAGGGAAACGACGCGTGTTTGTCGAGGTGATTGATTCGATTGGCGGGAACTGATCGGACGTTAGCTTCGTCACGGTAGGGAATCGAATTTGTTATGGAATTCGGCGCGGATGGTACACCCGTGGTGTTCCGTTACGATGGGCGGCCTTCTTAGGGCGTGTTTACATCTACGGGGGGACGACGAATCGGTGTCTGCTTCGATCGAATCGCGTCGAACGTTTGGCGCCGGTTGTTCGATTCTGTAAAAAATTGTTAACGAATTTTTCTTTGGTTCGAGAAACTTTCTCGAGGATCGAACAATCGAAGATCGTTCGCCAGTAATCGTTTAACAAACGCGTCTGTGTCGTGTATGGAAAATTGTGCCAACAGTTCGAAGATCGACGAATCGATCGTAATTGTCGCGACGAAAATTATTTTATTGCTTTTCTTTCTTCTGATAAATTGAATTCGTATTGTGCGATTCTTGTAACAAAGAGGAAGTGTATTTCCCTTGGGGGGAGTTTTTGGGTTTAGAAAAATTAACGAGATATGCCGAAGACATTTTATTACTATTATTAACTTTTACCAGATTTTTCACAGTTCACCAAAATTTCATATTCCTTAAATAACCCGACATTGTTGTTACACCGAAGTCTCGATTATGGAACCGAGGATTTCGTTCGACACGAGTTGTTACGAACGCTCACACTCCTTACAGAATCATTTCTTGAACAACAGGTTGATAAATCATCTCTCGGAATTGAGCAGTCTGAGCTCGAACGTCAACCGGCACGTCGTAAGTTACCGGACTCGGATAAATCGTTTCTCGGATTTCAGCGGGCTGAGCTCGAACATCGATCGGCAAGTCGTAAGTTATCGGACTCGGATAAATCGTCTCTCGGACTTGAGGAACGGTTCTAAAAAAAACAACAAAGAACGTGGATGAATTAATGTTTACGAATACGAAGCTTAGAAAATTCAAGATTAATTGGTCGGTCATAAGTGAGGTTATCGTGAAATTTACATTGCGCTCTTAGATCGAACTTCAACCGGCAGGTCGTAAGTTATCGGACTCGGATAAATTGTCTCTTGGATTTCTGGAACAGCCCTGGAAAAAAGGATCGTAAGTGAATTAACGTTTACGAATACTAAGCTTGGAAAATGTTTGATAAGTCGATCGGTTACGAGTGAGTTATCGTGAAATTTACATTGCGTTCTTAGCTCGCACTTCAACCGGAAAGTCGTAAGTTATCGGACTCGGATAAATTGTCTCTCGGATCTCTGGAACGGTTCTAGAAAAAGGAACGTAGAGGAATTAGCGTTTGTAAATACGAAACTTGGAATGTTTAAAGTAAGTTGCTCGGTCACGAGCAAGTGATCGTGAAACTTACGGAGCTGGTTTTACGTATATGACAGGAGAGTAAGAGTTCTTCGACTTGGCCTCTTTCGATGGACGTCTTTCTATGATACGTTGCCTCGTGCGATCGTCACCTTCGATTCTGAGATCCAACGACAACGGTACCTTCTCATCCGGTATCGTACGATGCGGTCCCTGAAATTATTTTCTTGAAAAATGTCACATCCGTCGCTGTTCCTTTTCGTTTTTCCATTAAACACAATTTTGTTCCCCGAGTGTCCGAACGATCGAAATCGATCGATTCGAATTATCGTCGATTTGGTAAACTTTAATTTCTACGTACCTGGATCTTGATTGGGAATTGACGCGACGAGGCACACGGTTCACCGTACGTCACTACATCGATACCTCTATTGTTGTATTTGAAACCGTAACAAGATTGCAAATAGGGGATCGCGGCGAAAACGACGAAAATAGAAATTACAGCTCCGTTATTCATGACGATGTTTTGCAATCGAGACTACAATGCGGTTAGAGACGGTGAGATACTCTTTATATACGAATTCGCAAAAGAAACAATCCAACGGTTGGACGTGTTGGTATGATGTAATTTACGTGTGACGTAAATAAAGTGGCGAACGAAACGTGTCATTCTTCTATCGAAAGATTCGGCGGTTCTCGAACGTGCTCGAGTAGGCAGAAACGCGCGAATGATATTTGCGGAAGTTGCAAGAGTGTTTACGAAAAAGGAGATAAGATGCACGTATTGCTCGCTGTGCAACGATCGGTGTGCATCGGTGCAATCGTAACGTTTATAGACCTTCGACACGATTTCGATGGATAGTTCGCAACAATATACGATTAGCACTGTACTCGATAACTGTATCTCTTTTCGTTTGGCAAACAGCAGTGTATTTATATTTACGCACAACGGAGTTTTCGGCTCGTGTTCGAAAGAAACAAATCCAAGGATGCGGGAATAAAGAGTTTCAATTATTCGCGATGTGTGATCAAAATTTACTTCAACTTTATTTTAGCGTATATAATGAGAAATATAGCGTAGATATCATTTATCTGTTAACTTTCCCTTTTATTTCACCGATTTTGTATTTTGATCATCGAACAAACGGTGCGAATAAAATCGTCACACGTTGATTTTACTCGAATCAAATTTTATCTAGGATTTTCGAAATCGATTAAGGAGTGTCAGTTGTTTAAAGAAAACTACAGAAAAAGATCAATCGACGGAAATAAATATTACACGGTTCAATGCGTTTTAATTTTTTACAGTCTGTGTTCAATTGTCCATTAATGCATTATTTTCTCTCTTAAATGGAACGACGTACTTTTATACATACATCGATAACATTTTGGTACTCTAAGTGTACGAAAGTATTACGAACATTGAAAATTTACTACATTGGAAGATATTTGGTAATAAAACATGTTTAAAGTTGGATCTTCTTCACGGTGCGGCGTTGTACCATATAGATGTACCATCTGTCTCCCTAATGTAACTTTAAACACGTTTTATTTCCAAGTATCTCATAAAGTATTCAGTTTTCGTTACATTCAAACTTTTATACGGGTTGTATGGTTTCGCAAATGTTCCAAAAAAGTAAACATATGTCATAATGATCTCCTTGTTTGCATTATAAAAAACATAGATTACATTTAGGTTAGGTTAACAACGCGTAGCTATACCTTGCCTCAGCACTGCTTCTACGTATCATATTTTATTTAATCTTTCGATTAATATTGTACACAATTTCGATGCAATGACATCGTATTACTGTTATTATTTTACTGTCGTAACAATTTTCTTTTTTATAAAAATGTACGATCTCTTATCTAAATATAGATGTAAAATGGGCCATTATATATATACATATATATATATATATATATTGTTCTTCTGAAAAAGTGGAATTATACTTTGCAAGTGTATCGGGGTAACATTTGAGTAACATATGGTTACAGGAACCCAGACCTCGTTGAACCAAAGTAGTTTCCCTGTACTAATTTTGTCTACATTCACGTTGAAAATTGCTATACTCCCGACCTGTCTCTAGAATCACCCTAAGCTCCCGTGCAAAGCCTGTATAATCTCGTTGTAACATTTACAAACCAGTGGCGGATCTAGACGGAACCTCTCCTTTTCCGAAATTTCGAGAGCTATAACAATACCCGGAGGAAAATTGCATACGTGTAAAAATTCCGGTTCTCCATTTTCGGGAGAACACAAAACTACTTAAATAGTATCGCACAATCAAAACGATAAGTGTGAAATGAAATTAAGAAACAATTACCAGATTATACACACGACCCGTACAATATTCAAGAACGAAAAATATTAAAACAAATAGACTCAAATAAAAAACAAATAGACTCTTTTGAGAGCCTCACAACTTGGAGGTTCCAAATTTCTTGCGTAGTAATTGTATAAAAAGACCAACAAATAAATTCTTAAGAGGCTCTTTCAATCAGAGGTTCAGAACGTCTTCGCAGTAGTAATTAAATACACGATTTCCACACGATGGCCCAAAACTTGCGCATCACTGGTAGTAGAATAATAAAAAAAGTCAACAAATAAGCTCTCTCTCGAGGAACTTTTCCACGCGAAGGTTTCAAACTTCGTTACTTTCGACAAATACAAAAATTAAACAAATACTCTCTGTTTCTTTACATCCACCAATAATCTCGACTAACCCTTTCCCTAAAGTAATTTCTCGTTATCGAAATATTTTCAAAGCATTCTCTCGAGGAACTTTTCTACGCAAAGGTTTCAAACTTCGTTACATTCGCAACGAATACTCCCTGTTTCTTTACATCCACCAATAATCACGACTAACCCTTTCCCTAAAGTAATTTCTCGTCGTCGAAATATTTTCAAAGCGTTCTCGCGGGCAACTTTTCGCAAGAAGAGGGGAAAAGCACGTTGCGAATGGGTATTGTGGAGGGGGAAGGCGAATCTGCACGCGCGTTGAACTTTCCCCGTTGGTACAGTTCGAAAATAAAGGCCGGACCAACCGATGGCAAGTTATTCCCCGACAATCGTCTTATTTCGGTAGGCGACGCGGAAAATACAGCGTTCACCAGATGCTCGCTGTAACAGCGTGTCGACGCACGCACGCACGCGCGCGAGCGCGAGAAGAAAACACCGAGCGGTCGCGGCGCGGAGAAGCTGAAAACCGGGAAAGTTGGCGGCGGCCTAGTTTCCGTGAAAAGTGTTTTGCCGCTGTTCTACACGGTTTAATGTCCGACCGCGTGCACCGCGCACTTCTAACGCCGGTTGTTAATGCGTTACTTACACCGCTCGTGCGTCCCTGAGTGCACCAGGTCGCATGCATTATTCAGGGACACTTTGCATTATTTAGGGGGGCCGTCCTCTAACGCCGATTACGGGGGACGGGGTGAAAGTTGTCTCGTAGGAAGAAACAAGCCAGACCCCTCGTTTCGGATCCAACGCCCCGTGTCAGAGATTCGTCCCTTGATCGCGAAACAATTACAAGCGCGTATGAAAGTTTCGTTCGAAGGGGATTGGTCCGAATCGTTTCTTGAAGGAATAAGAACGATCGTTATCGCGAGATAATGGTTTTTGATTGTTTTAGGTTTATTTTGGGTTTACGAACGGTGGCGGTCGAGAGTCGATATTTAGATAACGATTCCAAGAACGGTTTAGAAGTATTAGTGTATCAATTTTATATGTAGTTTGAGTACATTTTTACAAACAAGACACGACGATACCAATTCCACAATCGTTCGCAAGAAATCAATTTCACAATTTTGAATTCGTGTATCTAAAGTATACTTGTACACTTTTCGTTCTTCTTTGTGTTCGTGTATCTATTTTGTGGAATTAAAAATACATTAGAAACGAGTGAAACGAATAAGCATTGCACGTCAGTCGCTGTTAGGTATCGGTATTATACCGTGATTACATTTTTATTGTTACTTTAGAGGTTGTTCTTTTTTATTTTACGATACCAGAATTTTGAAAAACATTCGTAAAATTATACATCGTTTCGGTATTGTTCTTCGGTTATGCGTTAACGATCAGTTTATTTTGCTCGAAGGCTATCACGGAAAACAGCCCACGGAGTTACAGCATAAATTGGTTGATAGGAAACGAGAATAATGGTTATTTGGATATCATCTGTTGGTAGATGCCTATTGGCATCCTGCAGGGGACTATATTTATAGAGATTAGATTGAAAATTGTTACAGTGTACGAAATTTAGTTGAACGGGTATGCAATTTGCACACCAGCTGCAGAGTGAACGTACGTTTTCGCGAGCCCCGGGCGTTACAATGTTGGTTGATGATTCTGCCCCAGGTGTTATTAAGATCCGTAACGGTTGATGCAAACACAATTTAATAATAAAATATTATGAATCGTTTACAATTTTACCGTCTACTTGATTTTAATATCTATCCAAGGTAGCTGCGTACACGCGTAACTTTCGTTAATATAACGTATAGTTATATTAAGTATACACATTATTCGAAGTATTCCAAAAAGAAGTACACAGTCGGAGAGATATTGTAATATTGTAGGGCACTAGGTGTACTCTGCATACATTTGATCGAAACATCGATACCAGTATTCGAGAATTACTTCCCAATTTTCTTTTCATTCCACGCAGCAATCAGCTGATCATCGTCCACCAAATGACGCCTCTTTAATTGCCCTTTGATACATGAAAACGATCTAAAATCACAGAGCTCGAGATCCAGACGGTACCTTGAGTAAACATCGCCATTTTAAAAATCCTTGTATCGTCGTTTCACGGTCATAAAATTCTCCGAATGTATTTCGCGACGTTCGTGGACAAATTGTACTCGAATTTCTAAAGAACGATCTTTGAATAATTTAAATCACATAGAAAATACTTACTCTTAACTCCGTTCAACGAATTGCGTTTCTGCTCGTGAAGAACCTTGTTTAACATTTTCAGGAATAACGACACGTACGTTCAATTTCTAAATTCGCACAATCGTTCGAAGATCGACGAACGAGGATCGTGTTGTCGCTTTGAATCTTCTTCGTTCCTAGAAACTTTGGACAGATGTATCGATGGTTCCCTATTCCAACCGGTTTATTTATATCAAAGCTCGCGAAAACTTTTCTAATATCCCGACGTGCAAGGACGAAAGTAATCGAGAAACGCGTGAACGTAACTCGATAACTCCTAAACAAGAGAGATTTCTATCGCGGTAGCGTGGAAAGGGATAGACGAGCGAGGAGGGACCTTCTTGTTTCTTACGAGTTCTGAAACTTCAACCTCGCGGAGATAACACGGGTAGTCCGCGAATGTGCCTTCTTTATTTCAGAATTTTTATTACTTGCGTTTTCTCTTTTCACGACGAAACTGCCGCCGCCGTTCCCTCTCGCTCCGTGCAAACTTGTTTTTTCGACGAAGCACCGTGTTAATGAGGCTGAAGGTCCAACGTTGAATGCCTGAATGTTAGCGTAGAGACCCCACCTCGCATTTTCATTCCACGTTTCGCTTTTCAAAGTGTGCCCCCGTGTGTCGGCTGCGTTTTACAGTGTTTGCAGCCACTGTATCTTTTGATGTCGGATAGACGCGTCTGCGTTTCACCGGGTCCCTAACCGTGTTTTCGGGGAACAGCGATCGGCAGTGGCGAGTTGATCGATCATGGCGATTCCGGTAGTCTGAAAGCGCTTTGTGAAATGAATTCACGTGGACTCTTTACAGAATTCCCGCATAGATCTCCGTGGAGAGTTCGCCGATTGAATACGCGTTTATTCTTCGTGCCATATTTCGTGGACCTGGTCCCCGGGTAAATAAATTAATCGAAATCGAGCACGCGTTCTGAGAACGTGTTTCATTGACAATATATTAACGAGCTCGTTGTAAATGTACAAAACGGACGATACGGTTACTCGGTGGTGCGAGTTGGTAATTTCGATTATTTATTTTTGCAGTTTGCGGTAAGTGTGAGAATTGCACGTATAGAAAGGGGTTTGTTGGAACGGGGCACAAAATGAAATTGATTATATTTTTGCCGCGAACGATGAGGAAATTTGAAAGTGACACTTCGATACGTTCAATTTTTAACACGTGAATTACCCAAAAAGAGGTCAATTTGTTTTGATATTCTTTTTGAAATTACTTAATTACCAATGTTGCTTTTGCCCGCGATACTCGGGTCACAATTATCGAAACGGAACATTGATTGGATTCGTAAATTAATTTGCCCCTACCCTTCCCTTTTATTTCCCTGGTATTGTACGTATAAATGGGAATATGTTCACCATCGGTTGTTGTATCGTTAGCGACAATATTTTGGGAACGAAACTATCAAGATACGTGTACAATAATGGTTGTAAAAATTCCATTACCTTAAAACTCTCAATATTTTTAGTCGAATTTCTGCATGAACATCGATCGTTCGTATTATCGTGCAAAACTATTCACGTTGTATAATTTACGTTATAGAAAATCCAATCGATCGCAAAGAGACAATTTAACGCGACTGATACATTTGCAATGTGTACACGTATTCGTGTAATCGTATTTCTATGGATCGGTGCAATTTCTATGGCCACTATATCACAGATATCGAGCCACCGAAGTAGTCGAATTTTAATCTTTCGAACCGCCACGACGCGTGTATTGTCGGGAGCCGAAGAAAACGATCCCAGAAGGAACGCGGGCTCCCGATTGGTCAGAATTTTCCAGCCAGACACCTCGCGTCAATATCTCGTTCAAGGAAATGGGAATTCGTACTACGTACGGAGGCCATCATCGAAGATTTATGGTTGCACCGTGGCCGCAATATTTCCCTCTATTCATCCGTGTCGCAAATGTGGAAATTTTTGTTCAACGCGGTCTAATTAAATTATTCGCTTTCAACGAATGTATTACATTTCTCGCCGCTTTAATTTCTAACTTTGGTAATTATCACCGTGCACGGTTCTCGTTTCGCGTTCGTTGATAAAATTTCGAAGAAAACAGTCGGTAACGCAAGTTTTGCGATCGTGAATATTCGCGCGAGAGATTCAACGCACTTTAAACGGTTAAATAATAATTTCCGTTAGGTAAGGGTTGACATATAACGGTAAATAATTGCTACGGCAAAAATACCTGTCGTGTGCAAATTAAACGTACATAATTGTACGTAACAAGAGAGATATGGAAACTCTTACATGGCACTGAATAAAATATAAGAATTTTTAAATAAAATTTCACAATCTCGATCGACGTGTTTCCAACGGTTAGATAATAATTTCCGTTAGATAAGAGTGGACAGATAACGGTAAATAATTGCTACGGTAAATACCTGTCGTGTGCAAATTAAACGTACAGAATTGAATGTAAGTGACGTTTCTGTGTGAATACCTAAACTGTATTTATAGTTTCTGGAATATTCCATTAATCGAAATTAAATAAAATATAAAAATTTCTAAATAAAATTTTACATCTCGATCTACGTGTTTCCAACAAGATCGATCGTGTATACTCCAGAGTGTAACGAAAGCGATATCAAAACTCTTACATGGCGCTGAATAAAATATAAGAATTTCTAAATAAAACTTCACAATCTCGATCGACGCGTACCGAACAAGATCGATCGCGAAACATTCGTTACTAGTATTTAACGACCCCCTTGATTAAAAGAAGTAGGGGTGGGGGGAGGACAGTGGTGGTACTCGCGTCTCTTTGTTCGTTTCTCCTGAAAACACGATCAAAGAATATGGGGTATAAATATACTCGCGTAACGTCAAAAGGAGAGAAATTAAATCACACGTTTGAACGATCCGGTTCTTTCTTCGTTTGGGAACACGCGACTCGCACTCAAGAAGTTGTAATTAAAGAAAAATTCGTTTCCCGAGCGGGCAGCGTCCTTTTGAATTCTAAACGATGCGGAAAACAATCGTAACGACGTCCATTGTTTCCGTCCTGAAGGTTCTTGTGTACACATTTAATAAAGAATAATCGTCCTGGTTTTTAAACAGAAACTCGTCCGGCGGCTGAAAATATTCGACGTCGGCCGGTGCTGGTAGCGAAGGGGTTAACGGGGGGTAGGATGGGGGGCCAGGGAGGAGGATCTGCTCCAGAAATTCGCAGTATTATCTCCATTGTCGACGAAACGGATTTGTCTGGAACTCGTTCAAGGAAAGCCATTGTCTCGACAACCGTTGTCGCCGTTTAACGTAAATCGCTACACGTTGGTTAATAAATATCGTAAGCGAGGTGCTCTTCCAGCGCTAAAACGCGGCGCAGCAATTTCCACGGCCGATTCGATTTCAAGCGGTTCGAGATTCCGATTTGCAATTTTGTCTACGGTCGAGCCGAGTGTCTGCAACGATGAGCGACCGCAGAACGCTTCGGAGAGCCAGCTTGTATAACGAACGAGAGAGATCGACTATTTAAATATTCAAAACAGAAGTTGTTCCGTTCGATGCTTAATCCGGGATCCCGATAAGAATGGTTTATGCAACTTCCGGTCCCTTTCGTCTGGATACGTTGTTCCCTTTTAAGTAGCTTCGCCGCGAATCGAGTCGTTCGGTATTTGTTTTGCATTTAAGCGGCCCGACGATAACATCGGTGTCCACTATAGGAAATTTAACGAAATTTTCTTTCACTTTAGCGAAATACAGTGAAAATGTAAATTATCCAGATCTTGGGATTGTCAGGTACGGGTTACTTTGTGTGGAAATTTTTATATTTTAAAGCGTTTCGATACTGTTACGATACTCTTGGATAATTCGATGATGTTTCGGTACATTGCAGAAAAGAAATTACGCCTTTTACGTACAGAGAACTCTCTCTCTCTCGACGACATTAATTTACCTGGAAACGTTCAAGCACCAATCGGTGAAAATAACAGAGGAGATGTACGTTATTTTTGTACCGAATTATTTTTTAAACGGGCACTTTTTCTCGATCGTTAAATATCGGAATGGTATTGCACAATGGAGTTCACGTACACTCGTAGCTCTGTGTTTCGATACCGAGAACCGAGCTACGTTCAAATTTATGAATAATAATATCGGTACTAATTGGAATGAAAATGTATCATTTTTCGATAAGGTATGTAATTTTTGAACAATTTTACAAACGTTCCACTGAAAGTTTAATATCTTCACTGTCGGATTTTCGAGAAGATATTCTCCCGTTGGAATTTCAGGTCGATTTTAAGAAACGTTATTCAACATCGTGAATTTTACTTACCTTCACTTCGTATGATAAATACCAGATCTCGAATTAACCGAATTAGTTCATCATACGCGAAGGATTAAGTTTTTATACCACGTGGTGGAACAAAAAAAAAGAAAAAAAAAAAAATACACTGCTTCGTATACTGTACGCGAGCTCGCGCGGTGATAAATGTGTTAATGTGGATTCCAACCAAAAGGACACACGGTAAAAGGGAAGACTTTTCTCTGGTCTAGCGAGCAGCTTCATCACATTTGACCACTTCTAATAGTATTCCACGTTTTACTCCTATTTCCAGTAGGAAGCCACCGGAGTATCTTTCGCGGGTAAACGCGTGTCGTAAAGGACAGTTTATTTATTCTGTAAAACATGATAAAGGTACAAGCCCGTTTTATCTTGCCGTTTCCACTGGCTTCGTTCGCTCCCGGGTTTCCTTGCAGTAAAATTTTCGAACATAAAGCTTAGCACGGGCATTAATCCCGATAAAAGGTACCCATCCCCCCCTCCCTCCCTACTCTCTGTTCCCCATCCGATCCAAGAACATAAACCACGACGTCCTCGCGCTAATAAGATTCTCCTTCCAACATTATCGCGTTACCAAGTTCCACGGATACGACGTAAATTGAACAGCGCAACGAAGGATTATGAATATTACAGCTGATTCACTCGTTAAATAGTTTTTGCTCCGCATCGAATCGAATTATTTCTAATGGAACTCCCTGCAACGGAAGATGGAAGGGAATTGCTTCATTATTGTAGACACTTCGGTCGGATCGCTTTTAAGTATCTGGTACTATAAATCTTTCCACGTTGAATGTGTCTAAGCTCCGTACCAGCAGCAGATTGGCTCAAAAAAATTGTACCACCGTAATGAACAGGGCACTCGATGCTTTCGAGAATATTGTATTTATTTGTTTGTAATCGTAAATTATTTTGATTAATATTCCGCGTAACGAAGTGTCCGAAGACTAATTCTGGCAAATATTCTGGACAGTGAAGCGTTTAAAGGAAATTTCTATTAAACAGTTCGCGCGGTGAAACATCTAAAGACAATATTTGGTAAACACTGAGCGCGATAAAGGGTCAAGATCTTTATTCGATGAAACACGATCGTCCGTTATTACGGACAGAGAAGTAGTTTTTGAAGTTCGTTTAGAAGAAAATACTTTCCAAGCAATGAATGGACCAATTCGCTACTCTCCCCGGATTACACGCGCTTTGTACAGATGTAACTGTTTCTAACACGATAAAAGCAACGCATATTTCTATATAAGTTGAGTTTATACGTAGGGCTAGTCGATCGAATTCTTTTCCAAACGAAGCTAATGAAAATTAATATTTTCTTGCTAAGAAGTATCGAAGACAATTTGTTAATCTAATCGTACTTTATACAGTTCTGTAACATCGTTAAAAGCAACGCTTCTCGATTCCTTGGGAAGTACGCTAAATTCAACACCGTCCAATAGATGGCAGTGTTCGTAAGCTCGCTCGCGAGCGTTGCAAACTGGAGGGGGAAACATTCCAACCAATCGGTCTTCGCGTTCCTTTCGAGGCAGTTCTCTCCAACTCCCGACAATATAAATCTACAGGTGACCAGAAACAACCGACTCGTTAATCAGGTAACGAAAATGAAGCACAAAATTTCGTTCGAACGCTCGATTCTCAAGAATTTGAGAAATCGAATTTGAAAATTGATGGTCAGAGAACCGGTTGGCGGAAATTCGATCTAACGAGCGAGAATTAGATGTATTTGCGAATGATTATCGTTGCTGATAAATGTATCGTTACGTATTGGTCGCGGTATCGCTAGCGCCAACGTTTATAGGAAAATCCTATAAGGAATAAATTCGAAAAATTCGAATATTCGAATTCGATTATTCCCAAGAACGAAGTATCGCGCAACAAGATTTCATTGTACTCGGTTATTTTTCCAACCGGTTCCACCAACTGTTCCCGCACAATTTATATCGTGGCACCACCGCCGGAGTCAAGCCGCGCACAAATTGCGCACAAATTGCATTCGAATTGCATACTTTCCGCGGCATCGGTTGCAATTAAGCACGATACGATTCTCTTTGGGGGAAAAAGGGGCATTAGAAGATCGCGATCGGGCCGTGTACACGAAGCCCCGTTTACGATCGCTGCGAGTCTGAAAGCTCGAAATTAAAGAATACCGTTTCGCAAAGGTCCGAAAGGTTCGCCGCGTTGTACCATTTATCGGCCGCAGGAATGTCCGTAAAATATCGTTCTACCCGGTCGGGGACTCTTCTTTTTTTTTTTTTTTTTTCTTTTTCTCAACGAGAGGAAAAAGACGAGTCATCGTCAAGACGAACAATCTTCAAAGGCTGACGAAGTTACTGACAATTAAGACGTCCACGACGATCGCGATAATCCGTTTTCAGTGGCGCTTAATTGGCCTCGCTCCTCGGTCCGGCTGCATTTAATATCCCTTATCGATGCAGATTCCGGCCCGATACGATCTCCTTCTCAATTACAGCCTTTCATTTCGTCCCGGCTATCCAACGGCGGAGGAGTTAATTCCCATTCGCCGAGAGTTCGACAGAAAATGTCAGAAGTCGACGTGACCAACCGGGAGGGAAGAACTTAAAGTCGGATATGCGTGCCGGGGAGTTCTATTTAACTAACCGAGGGGTGGATTTCGTTTGGAAGTATCTACTTTCGAAACTTTCCCAATGGCTTCTTTTTTTATCCCGATCGGAGAAACTTATTACGTCAACTGATTCCACTGGGACGTCGTTTGACGAGATTTGTTACAATTAACACGGAATGCGTCACGACGTGTCTCAATGAAAGAAAATGAGTTTAAATTTAACTCATAAATCATAATTGAACTGAATAAATCCGCGAGTCAATTCGAGATTTTGTATAAGTTTCTTAAACAAATATTCTCGGAGAACATTCGGAAACGTTTGTTCGATTTTTTTTGTGTAAAGTTTGACTTTAAGATTTACTGAGAAATTTTGTTTAAATATGTACGAACAGGGAGCGTGTACACGATAAATATTTTTCGGATTGTAATTTTCATATACCGGAGAATTTCAGATACTGCTAGTGTCGATTATGCGACAACTCGAAGGACGTGGCGTACATCAACGATAAAACTGTAACGAAAATAGTTCCGGGTATTGTTACCGGGCAATTCGATATTTAAATTTGCACAGAGCTCCCTCCGGTAAGAATAAACGACAAATTTTACCCACCGCGATGTACAGAAGCTCAGGATGAAAATTCATAGAACAAATTTATGAATTACGAAAAATAAGGGGGGCTTCGCGGGATTAATTTACCCGGATGAAAAGCGAAGAGGAACGTTCACCGAGCGAACCGTTAAATTACGAAATCAGCGGTTTAATTTTTCAACGTTTTCAAAGACTTTCGACCGATTTTGCTTTTTCTTTTTCTTTTCCCCTCCCCGCGAAAGATTTAAGCTAAGCGTTGTTTCGCCTTGCATTCGTTCCCCCGTTGGCGCGAGGAATTTATTTTATTTTGCATTCTTCGGGAACGAGACCGGCTTCGCTGTCCGCGAGGATCGTGCAAATTGTTATCGGTGAAAACGGAACGAAAACCGGAGGAATGTTAAAAATACGGTCACGTGAAAACGAACACCTTGGGGGCAGAACCGGGGAACATTCAGAAAGTTACTGAACAGCTTCGCCTCATTAGAAGGAAATTGAAGTGTAGTTTTGGAGGCCGTTTCAATGGAGTGAAAAACCACAGAGTGCTCTTGTTACGTGTGTTTTCGTTTAACCGCTTCTCCAATTAAAAAGTCTGATTGCTCGGGCGAGGCTGCGCTCGTTTCGACGCGCGGCGCATCAACGGGAAAGTTGAATTAATCGACGTAATTGGAGACAACGCCGATTTAATTCTAAATCACTGGGTATATCACGGGCTAGGCACGTTCCGTACGGACGAACGGTGATTGAGCAATTTGCGGAGGAGAAAAGATCGTAAACTTTCGTGGTGGTTTTCGTTTATAAAGGATTCGTTTAACGTCTTGCCCGGTTTCAACGAACGGTGAGACGCGTACAGGGTGTTTATAAATTGTTTAACGAAACGTTGCTCCGGTTTTCTTCTAGAATTCGATTCGTTCGAGGGAAACGAGAGTTGCAAATAATCGATAATTGAATCGTTTGGTTTGGAATAATATTAGCTTGTTTGGAAAGTCGTTTCGTTTTTCAAATTGGAGATACAATTTAATAAAATGTTTGTACGCTCTAAAAAAATCGTGTTTCATTTCATCGAGAGAATGAAACGACTTTACGAATAATCCAATATGTGAAGAGAGTGTTTCTTCCAGAGAGCCAATGATCTTAACTACGATGAGAAATGTAAGAAGTGGATCGATTTTAGCTCGTTAGTTTTACCAATACGACGAATAATGTCGTTAAATAAAAATAAACGGGAGTGACTACGTTCCGTGGAACAGTTCAGGGACACCCTGTAGAAAATGGTAACGAGGGAAGGAGACGAAGAGTTTCATCCCGATCAAAGGTATTCGACCTAACCCGGACTCCGCTCTTTCATCTTGCCTTTACAGAATGTGATGTTTTTGTACTTATATTCTGTTATTTTTCTTCAGCACGACGAATACAGTTGTCGAATAAAAGAAATATAATAGAAATATAATACGAGTATAATACAAATATAATACAATAGAGAAATGTAATACGGAAATATAATACAATTAAAAGGAGTGAACCAAATTTCGCGAAAAAGTTCAGGGACGGAAGCCTTAACTGAGAAACGAAAATATTTACATTCTGTTTTCGTTATTCTTTTTTAACATAAGTAATAGTTTCCGGTTTCAATATCATTCGATGTCTGTTATTCTTCTTTAATACAACGAATAAGATCGTTGAATAAAGAATTAATAAAATAAACTAAGTTTGGTGAATCAGTCCAAGGACACCGTGTAGAAAGTATTAATGGAGGAACAAGAAGTGCTTACACATTCCGATTCTGTTATTTTTCTTCAACAGATAAAGTCGTCGAATAAAAAATGAATGGAATAAACTGTGTTCGTCGAAACAGTCGAAGAACACCCAGTAGAAATTGTTAACAAATGAACGAGAAGTGCTTACACATTCCGTTTCTGTTATTTTCTCCTAATATAACGAACAAACTGGTTAAATAAGCAATCAATAGAATGAATCAAGTTTGTCGAAACAGTGGAAGAACACCCGGTAGAAATTGTTAACAAATGAACGAGAAGTAATACACATTTCGTTTCTGTTATTTTTCTTCAACGGATAAAGTCGTCGAATAAAAAATGAATGGAATAAACCGTGTTCGTCGAAACAGTGGAAGAACACCCGGTAGAAATTGTTAACAAATGAACGAGAAGTAATACACATTCCGTTTCTGTTATTTTTCTTCAACAGATAAAATTCTCGAATAAAAAATGAATGGAATAAATCAAGTTTGTCAAAACAGTGGAAGAACACCCAGTAGAAATTGTCAACAAATGAACGAGAAGTGCTTACACGTTCCGTTTCTGTTATTTTTCTTCAACGGATAAAGTCGTCGAATAAAAAATGAATGGAATAAACCGTGTTCGTCGAAACAGTGGAAGAACACCCGGTAGAAATTGTTAACAAATGAACGAGAAGTGCTTACACATTCCGTTTCTGTTATTTTTCTTCAACGAATGAAGTCGTCGAATAAAAAATGAATGGAATGAACCGTGTTCGTCGAAACAGTCCGAGAACACCCAGTAGAGACTGTTAACGGGGGAACGAAAGGAACAGTTATCCCGATCAAAGGTACTTAACCTCGTACTCCGCGATCCTCTTTTTCGCTCGATGGTCCTCGTGGACGCATACCGCGAGGAGGGGGCCCCCCGTACCCCGTCGCTGCCACCCGCGTGCGTGTTTTTTTCATCTATCGCGCGTCTGAATGGTCGTTTTCAACCGGGCACAATAAGTTTGCATAGTATCCTCTCTTAAATAAGCACGAAAGGCACGCCCGTAGTCTACCCTCCCTGGCGCGCAACGAAAAAGAAGTTTGCTGCTTTCCGTGCAGTCAAAGGGAATCCTATCCTGTATTCGCGGCGAGCACTCCGCTTGATTGTCGGACACGCATCCTCCGTTTTGGTAGGATTAAGAGAAAAGATGCCTCCGGAGGTAGCCGGAGACGACGCCGCCGCCGCCGACGCCGCCGCCGCCGCTGCTTTATATAACTCGCTATGGACGTACCTGGGGTAGAGAAAGAAAGGAAAGGAAAAAGAAAAAGAAAAAAATCGCTTCGAGACGGGGGAAACCAACGCGGACGAGATTCTCCAACGAAATCTAACGGATAAAGAATCATTTTTGGAATTACTCGAAACGATGATACGCGACCGTTGTCGAAACACACGTCGAAGTACTCGTCGAAACGCCACGGTGTTTATCAAAACACGCGCTTTTAAAGGCAATTCGTGACAGTTCGCGATTTTCACGCGGGACCGAGTATCGACCGGCATTGTTTACGCGTACGGAACACATTATCGAGGAATGTCGTATTAGCGAAAATATCGTAACGGTGAAAGTCAGCCGTGCTGATAATCCGGTTTAATTTTCCGTATATTAATTCTCGTTACTCTTCCTCTATTACTTTTATTCCCGGGATGAATTATCGGCGAACTCCGTCGGTATTAAGTTTCCACTGTCGTGGATTAATTTAGATTTTATCTATCATCGAATTTTCTTTTCTATCCAATTCCGGAAGGAGAGTGGAGAGGACGGTAGGGAGAGGTTGGAGGATCGTAAATTCCATCCTCGCGAATTTTAAGTTCGTCTCGGGAGTGGGAGACGTTATCGAGTCCCCTTTCATCAAATTTTTAAATACACCGTGGTAGAAAAAGGGGACTTCCGTTATTATCGAGTTTCCTTTTTCTTTTTTTTTTTTATTATTCGATTTTTGGCCCCCGTACGCTTCTCCGGTTTAGGTAAACATCGATTCTCGACGACCGAGGGGAAATATTCCGCGGTAGGTTGTTACGTCGCTTTACGTTCTTTAATTACGCTCGGCTTGCACACGGCCGTGCACTTTATTGTAATCGGTTACTTTCTCAAGACGTTCGTCTAGCCTGTATTTCCATAGAATTTCGCGAAACTGTTCTCCCGCCCTTTAAGAGTTAAAGAGTTGCTTGTGGCTGGAAAGGCTGTTAATTGCTTACCGCGTTCAAAGGTGAGACCTGCCTTTCGCATCGTAATAATTGCGGATAATTATGCATAATTCTCGCCGCGGGCGGCGGTAAAATGTAGATCGTGTAATAATATAACGTTTTGGTACAGAAACACACGTGTGCAAACAATCGTGTAAACTTGACGATAAAGTTTGGAAGAAGTAATACAACCACCATGGTGAAACTCGCGATAGAAAACCCATAGAGGATAATGCAATTTTCGCGGAACATAATTTTCAGCTTTCTTCGTCCCCCTCGCCGGATAGAAAAATGTACTCGTCGATGCGAATTGTTTCCGGCGTATTACGAGATACGCTAATTTGTATTTTTCTGAAATTGCTTTTTCAATTCTCGTTGTTGTTTTCTTTCGGTACACGTGGTTCACGTATTTGGGAATTTTACGTGGAAAAATGATTCGATTAGCACTCTATTTAGATATACGAGATTTGTTATTAATTTGTGTAATTTCTGGACGACGAAATATTCAAATGAAAATCAGATTCCGGCCAACTAATTCGAGAACGAAAGAAGGGCAGGGAAATTGTACGCAATTGCTAAAGTAATTTGTACATTATGAATGATTATTATTAATTTCACCGCTTCTTTCTCTATGAAAGAATATTTCTTTTGTTACAAATCAAGTAATTTGTAGTTAAATTTTCGATAAAGTTACCGTGGAGAGATCGAATTGAACCAAATTCAATTATGATCATCTTTCGATCAATTTTGAATATTGTTCATTCTTTCCCCGCTTCTTTCTCTAAAAAAATAAGTGGACGATGAAGAAGTACGGAAAAATGTAAGAATATTTTCTTTTGTTATAAATCAAGTAATTTGTAGTTAAATTTTCGATAAAGTTACCGCGGAGACATCGAATTGAACTCAATTGAATTATGATCATTTTCTGGTCAATTTTGAATATTACACGGTACATCGAAGGTACGTAAACGTAAGGAAGATGATAGATAAGAGAATACCAGATACCAGATTAACTTCGTTGCATCGAGACATTGTCTCGCTGAAAAGTTGTAGTAATAAGCTGTCACGTTATACGTGACGCGCGATTCATCTTCGTCACTGACACGAGACTTCGTACTTCCGGCATGCGACAGTCACGGAAGTTGCATCGTGAAATCGATTTTTTAAGCCGCTCTTTACTCAAGCTGCGTGCTTTACCTTTTTCCAAGCTCCGGTAACTTTACGCGTTTACTTTTTTGTTTCTGACAGGGAAGCTGTTACTCGGAAAATTATCCTCTATCCGAGTAGTTGTAATGTAGTATCACTTGGAAAGTATCGTTTATCTCGGACGTTACGTTTTTTCATTCGTTCGTATTTTTTTTTTCTAAACGAGTCAGATAAATATCATTACGCACATTTTGTACATTATTTATCTTTACCGAACGAGTTCGGTGAACATTGTTGCGTAATTTTTGTACAAACCCCTTTTCTATTTTTCTGTAATTAAAGTTTCCGGTCCGTTGACGAGAGAAAATAAAATTACAATTCTAAAAGTATTCTCTGGTTTATCCAACAAACAACTCGAAATGTGTTGGATTTTCGGTTAGATGAATGAATGGACGGTGGTTGTGTGCGAGAAGGTTGTGAAAAATGTATAACGTTGGTATAAAAGGGTATGTGGTGAAGCGCGAGACAAATTACGGCGGACGAAGAACTCTAAAGTGAGGTTAGGGAAAATGGCGGGAAAGAGATTACATGTGTAAATACAAGAACCACTGATTAATTTAATAAAATAATCGCGTTGCTCGCGATACTGTAATTTATATCGTTTGCGTAACCATTTGCAAACGACTGTACGTCGATTCGAACATTTTTCATTTATTTTAACAACACTGCCTCTCGATTCACCGATCCTTTTATTATTTAAATTACTTTGAATTTCGAAGTGGATTATGAAAATACTCGCAAAATCCGAGACAGGGAAATTTGATTCGAATGAAAGCCGATGAAGGTAAATTTTAATAAACCTCTATATCGAGCGTTGTGAAATATTTAATCCTATATTTCAAGTTCTAATTTTTATTAAACGAGCAACGAATTCAACGTTGTTTATCTTCTATTCGTTACTCGAAACGTTTCTCCGGATGAGAATCTTGCTTACCTCTGAACAATAATATGGAAGCTGTAACGTTCTTCGAAGAAACAATATACTCGAGTACAATTTTATTCATAGATCATTAACGTAATGGCAATAAAAAGAACCTCGTGTACATTTTCAATTTATTCTCGAGATCCAAATAGGATACGATATTATCTAAAAATAGAAGAAGGTAATACGGTGAAGGTAGTATCGCAACGCGAGTAGGAATTTTTCAAAGAAAGTTCTAATATTCCTCATTTGGATGAGATCTTCGTATCACGAAGTGCGAAGTAAAAAATTTAGCGCGTTCTTGGTGTTCGCTGCGATCCTCTCGAAAGGAACGGAGTTTCACTCGACAATAAGAAGCAAAAGGAAAAGGTGCTAGTAAATAATACGAGACGTCAGGTAGCTAGAAAACGACGTTATTTTTCCGGTGGGCAGCGACGTCGCGCGTGCAAAGAAAGGGGCACGGAGTGGGAGACAATGGAAATTCATCACGCGCTATATTTCCAATGCGACATTAACGTCCCCGTGTACAGAATAATGGAGATCGTAACGACGATTCCAGGACCTCGGCACGATTTATAGTTTCCATTTAGCTTTGTGGTACGACGAATTATAATATTAATTGGCGCGACCCA
This sequence comes from Ptiloglossa arizonensis, assembly GCF_051014685.1. Taxonomy (NCBI): domain Eukaryota; kingdom Metazoa; phylum Arthropoda; class Insecta; order Hymenoptera; family Colletidae; genus Ptiloglossa; species Ptiloglossa arizonensis. The sequence goes on from NC_135052.1 coordinate 13,486,607, forward strand.
CATTTCGATTGTAGACGGCAACGAGCACCGACTTCCGAACGTTGACATTGCACCAGAGTATGTTTGCTGTTAACACAATCGAAACATGGACTTGGCGACGAGATTTCGACTCGGTCCTCCGGTTGATGGTATTCAAGACGGGACCACCGTTCTCCTCTTGTGTGCCCCCCTTCCACGACGTGTAATTTTAACTCGCGATCGCGAAACTGGAATTTTTCTTTCCACCGTGTGTTCCTCTGGCATCCAAATGACGTACACGAGTCAGAAGTTACGAATTTTCTATTAAAATTCAAATTTGAAGGATCATCCAAATGACGTGAATAGGTCGTAAGTAACGAATTTCGAGGTTTCGAATTAATTTATCATCGCAGAGTATTTTTCGATCAAATTTCTAGCAGTTTAACACTTCGTTGACACTTGATCGAAAGATTCACTGTATAAAATCTCGATTCTAACATATCGGTAACAGTATTATTCTATTATTAGTTTATTTTTGTATTTTAATTCTCGAGTTAGAATCTCGATTGTAGCATATCTTGGCAATTATATTATTATATTATTTTTGTATCTGTAATTTCTCAATTGTATCGTACTTTAACAAATCTAGGAAGAAACACAGCACACAGATAGCAGCCATTTTCTTTGCAGTTTGAAATACACCGGTGGAAATTTCGCACCTTGAAAAATACGCGTCTAAGTAATTCGCGAAGAACGCGTTGCAAAATTCTCTCGCGAATATAATCGTTGGAATTATTTCTGAAATTCGTGCACGGTATGTATCGGGAGATCGAAAATGATGAAATTCGAGGATACGGTAAGAAGCATATCGGATCACCCGATGGTTAATAAAGAAAAAGGAATTGCACTTTTAAAAAGCAATTTCAAGAGGAAATAATTATGCACGGGAGGAGTTTCTCTTTAACGGAATGGAAACGACGAAATACGCGTGTAATTAGATTTCATCAGCGCCCGGAAAAAAATGTTTATACGATTGTCGACGGAACAAATTGTTCCCTTTCTGTCGCGCGTTCTGTACACGTCAGTGAATGCATGTACAAGGGGAGAGAACGAGTGAGCGAAAAAGAAAGAGAGAGAGAGAGAGAGAAACCGCGTCTATCCATTCGTGCGTTACCACTCGAGAATCATGAATTTTTATAAACCTTGATAAGCACAGCCGGGAACGTTGTTTCGTGCGCGTGCGCTTTATCTGGCCAAAGTTTAATAAAGCAGTCACGGAATTCATGAAAAATTTTTCAACGGAAGGAGACCCTCGAAGATAGCGCAGACTTTTTTTCGATTTTCCCTCGAGGGCGGCGCGTTCGAATCTGAATAATAAAGAATATCGACGGTATCCTATTAAAAACGTGATCGTGGATCGAAGAAATTTGAACGACCAGACGCCTCCGTATCCCTTTCAAGAAGCGAGGATATTGTTCGCGAAATTGTACAGCGATAAATATTTCGTATACGGACTCTCGCGATCGAGTGAATCTCGAAATATTAAAATTGCAGGTAAAGCCACGTGACTCGAAGCCGAGGTTTCGGTGACAAAATTCAAAACATTGTACAAAGGTTCAAAATCTAAGTTTAACGTGTTAGAGACGATACAAAAATTTACAATGTTCGATGTGAAAAGTTGCACGAATTTCTAAATATTAAAATTGCAGATAAAGGTAAAAAAAAAAAAATGATGGTCCACGTGACTCGAAGCCGAGGATTCGGTGGCAAAGTTCAAAAAAATTGTACAGAGGATCAAAAGTTAATTTCGAGGTGTTGCAAAACGACGAGGACGGAGAGGAAAATTTACGAGGTTCGATATGAAAATTTGAATGCAGCGAAGGAAAGTCTGTCTCTTAAATATAAATTCCGAAAGTATGGAACCTGAACGGTTAATGTGGCAGAAGAAGTGGCTGAGGCCTGAATTTAATGCAGGGGCGGTGGATGAGTGGACAAATACGAAAGTTTAATATAACTGGGAAAAGGTACGGAATCTAACTTTAATGAGATAAGAGAGAAAGGGAACCGTGGGCATAAAATTCGTAGATTTAATGTAAGCAGACGAGTAAAGCCAAGATTCAAATGTTAATCGTGTAAGAAGCAGGTGGGCGAATTGCACGAAATTCGAAAGCTTAGCGTAACTGGTAAATTGACTACTAAAAACGTAGATTTAATCGTGTAGAAGTTGGTAATCAGAAATGTAAATTCAATTTGTTAATGCAATACAAAAGGGTCTCGAAAGCTCGATGCAATGTAACGAACGGTAGGAAACCTTGCTCGAACGAAATAATCGTAAATATTTTACAAATTATCGACAACTTTTTGCCATACTTCACTCTACTAATTCCTTGGTAAGTTGACAACTGATATTTTTTCAAACTCGAGAACGATAATTGATCGATTTATCGGTAATATTTTTCTTATTCCCGCAACGATCTTTCATTACTGTTCGCGAATAACAATTGAGCAAATTATTAAACAAGTTTCCACGGTACGTATCGAAGTCAATTTAATACCGTATCAGCAATTTTTCATTCAAGTTGGTTAATAATATTTTTTCCCGATCTGTTAGCAATTTTTCACTGTACTTTACGAACAACGTTTGAGCAATTTAGGGGCAATCGTTCACTGTAATTTATCAAGAATGTGTCCAATTTATCAGCCCGTTTTTCTTGCACTTCATCGAGAATGTTTCATCAATTTATCAGCACGTTTATCCCACACTTCATTAGGAACATTTCATTAATTTGTATTAGCTTGTAGAATAACAATCTCTGCTAAACCTTGTCAATTATATTGTTCTCCGAATCCCATTTACCCGTATTAATATGGACTTCCACATTCTGTCAGTTATAATCAGAGCTCGATAAAATATGTCCCTCCAATATTGAATAGCAAATAGTTTGATTAATTTCAAAATAATATTTATCCGTGTAATTTTTAACAAAGGTATTTACTTCAAACGCTATTTCCGTAAATTGAAATAAAAAGATACCGATCCGCTAATGTACTTGAAAAATTTATCAAACATTCAGACCCCTGCGAAATACTTTGGTCTCAGATCGAATTCAATCGTGATTCGGTTCTCTCTAAATTCCACCATTGCAACGGGCACGAGTTATTTCAAGATCGAAAATCTCTCTCTATATATATCATTCGTTACTTGAGACGGTATAAAAATAAAAAAATAATAAATTTCCATTTTATTTGTCGACTCTTCGACTAAAACCGTCGTATTTCTTGAGCTGTTGTATCGGAAGGAGTGGATTTGCATTCGCGTTGGTATTCGCTATGTAAAATAGCAATTAAAATTCTACCTTCAACAACACTAACTGCAACGAAGCAAACATTATCGTCATTCCAGTTTATTCATCGTTAACGGTCAGCGATCTAAAAATTTATTTATCACGTTTCCCGGGCCGTTGAACGACCGTTGATCGTTCCGTCTTCGTTCCCCCTCTCCGCGAAATTCTCTTCTTTTTTTCTTTTCTTTTTTTTTTTATATTTTATTTCAATTTCTAAATTGTTCCCTTTCCCGAGGAAACCTTTCAATTCCGAGCTCGCGCATCGAGACGGCCGCCGAGCGAAATTAATTTTCCCCAGTGTCTCCTTAGTTCTCATTTTATCCTCGAGCAAGGGTGCCATTCAATCGTCGACGCGCACTCGAGGCTATTCGACGGGACTCGGTGTTGAAAGACAGCCACCAAAGTCTGCGCGGTATCAAACCTCAGTAAATGGCATGCTCGGTGCATAAAGGAGGAATCGTTGCGCGGCTGGAGCGTTTCGTTGGTTAACGTACGGTTGCGCGCTCTATCCACCGCGTCCGTTAACCGTTCGAGTGCCGAACGCGGACGCGAGAGGGCGCGCGGGAAACGACGAGCAGCGACGATAGCGCCGCCTCTACCGTTTCGTTTCGAAAAAAGAAAAAAAAAGAAATGCCAACGGACGCTACACCGCGTCTCGTTCCTTTGTCCCTCTTATTCGACGCTTCGCGCGTTGCAATGATTCCCGTTTTCGTGCAGATATTCGAGACAGACGTGTGCCCCGAGCTCGATCAACTCCGTCAGGTACAAAGTAGGAACAAATTTACGATATTGACTCGAAGCTTTTCCGCTGTCGAAAACTAGCACCTCGATGAAATCCTTCGAATCGTGTACGTAATTTCAAAGGGAACATTTTCATTTCAACATTTCGTATACATGCGTTTGTATCTTACAAGGAGTGATTGAATTTTAATTTCAATTCAAAACCACGATGGTTTTCCGAATTGGAGAAAGTAGGAACAAATTTACGATATTAAATGCGATTGTCTCGCTTTGAGAAGAAACGAGACATTTCCACTGGGAGTGGAAATCGCTCTGCATGTTACACCGGATATAAGTAATATTATTAAACACGGTGTACGATAATATTGTACATCGCGGAGCGTCTAAAACTGTTTATACCGAATACTTGGTAAATATTCCTACCGAACGTTATTACTGTATTTTTAAATAATTCCAATTACACCTTGTTCAAAGTACCCTGTGTTCAAATTTAGCTTTTTAATTGAAATAAAGTTACCAAAAACGAAAGATAATCAGTCTTGCGTTATTACTTTCTGGAATTTCCATATTTTGCATACTTTTACAAAACGTGGTTGTACGGTATGTAAAAAAGCTATCTACCTTTAGAATCCCGCCATCCAGCGGGAACTGTGATAGTCCAACAAACTCTCCGAATGGAAAATTTAGTTTTACCTACGAGAAAGAAGAATCTAATTAAAAAAACCCTTGAAACTTTCCAAATTGGTACCGTTCGTTGACAATAAATATACATTTATTTCTCACACGTTGTAAACGCTGTGTACAATTTGTGTCTATTAAACTGAACGTTGATGATGCTTCGAAGGCAGATAATTCGATGTTGTTTCGTTGTTCAAAGGTGTACAGGTCGGTCGTAGGGCTGGGATACGTTCTTGACATAATCCATACATCCTCATGGGCGGACATTGAACGATGACTGGAGACGTGGAGCGTTATTGGGCGTCGGATGACATTGTTTAGTTAAACTGGGTGTTGCTTCTGCTGGTGCTCGATGTATCGTTACCACGCTTTCGAGTCAACAGGCGGTTTCGATTTTCACGCGTCCCGAAAATTCGCGCGTTAAAATTGCGTTTAAAACAGCGATGCGTTATCTATTCGATTTAAAGGTAACGTATCACTGACGAAACTGTTCCCAAGGGTTCGACCAACACTTTTTGGTAGTAAATGGGGAACTGCGATCGCGTCGGCTGGCACTCAAACGGTTAATTTATCGTTGCTCGTTACTCTTCTGCGCGTCACGACGCTTATTTTCCCCGGTATTCGAGCCACTCCTCCCTTTTTCTTCCGCAACCCCGTAACTTCTTCCCCGATGTGTCTTACCGTTGCTCCAAGGGGCATGGACTTATCGAAGCGGGAGCTTCTCGGGGATGGTACCCCGAACGCCCATCCCCTACGGGCAATTAAGTGAAATAATGTCTCTTAACGCGGTATCATTGAAAAGAAGGAAGGAAACTATTTCCTCGGGACTCGAGTGGCATTCGAATCGAGACCGTTGAGAAATTAAGACCTCTATCTGATGCTACGAAACATCTTTTCACCGTACTACGATTGGGAATTCTTTTTACCTTCCGTTCCGCGACACGGTATCGGCTATCTTCAATTTATGCAACGTACTTATTTCGAGGGTCGGATTGTCCTTTTCGTTTCGTAATTATTTACCCAGGTTCGGTACACTTTTACGCAAATGTTACGTAGCTGGTAAGACAATACGACTTTACGTTTTGGTGTAATTTCTCTCTCTGTAAATCTGTGGTAGTTCAAATTTGAGTGTTTCAAATGTACGTTGAATATTGAAATTTCTAATATTTCCAGTTCAATTAAATTTAAATATTTTACTTCTTCAGTAATTTTCTGCTTTTTTTTCTCTTGTTTTGTACGAATGAAATTGATTCATTATACGTTACGTTAGATTCGTGGTTTCGAAACATCGAGTACAGTTTTTAATCTTTACCTCGATATTTACGTAAAATAGTCGATACGAAGATAAAATACACCATGAATCGGAGTTGCATAATGTTTGCAATAAAACGACTTTGTAGACCACCAGCTTGAAAAATCTACTTTGCGTTTCGCACTAAAGTGTCAAGGGATTGGACCAAATCCTAGTTTATTGCGTTTCCAGGTGGATTCTGTATTCTGTAAAGTTGATGAAATACAGACTCGTCGTTTTAGATTGTGCACTTGGAAGAACCACGTAAATATTACCAAGACTTTCAACCAATAATTTTCTTCAACTTTTTAATCATTTTTTTCATGGACACACTACCGAGTTCCATTATATTTTTACAAGAGGAAAGATCCTTTTTTTCGTAAGAGATATCAAATACAATGCTCGAACTTTCAAATTATAATGTTACCATTTTATTTGTCCACTAATTAGGTAAAATTATTTTCTTTCTTTAGTTCGATTTTATATTCAAATTATTTTGGTCTTCACCACTCAAAATAATAATTTCGAATAAAATTTCAAGTAGTTATATTTTAAATTTAGCCAAAGTTTGAAATCATGAGCGACGAGTCGCTAATTTTTACATACGGAAATTCGATGTATCGTTTACACGTTACGTTTCATTTATTTATACCTGTCGAGGAAATTTCCAAATTTTAATCACGAATCGAAAGATACCGAGTTTCTTCCTGCAATAGCAATTAACAGACTCGGATAATAGGATCGTGGAGTATGAAAAGCTTTCGTTTAGCAACGGATCGGTTTTCGAAAATCGGAACTAGGCGAACTTTTGCAACGAACTATGGAAACTTTCTAACCGGTCTTTTAAACTTTTGCATCGAAGTATTTGGACTTTTGTAACCTACCACCTTCGCGAACTTCGAATCTCTCGGCTGGCGAAGTGCTTCAATATTCTCTCTTGGATTTTGAATTGTTCGCTGGACTTTTGTTAACGCTCGGCATTTAAATTGCCGTTGAATGGCTGCAATTGATCAAATTTATCGTGATTGCGAAGGTAGAAATTGTTTGGCTCTTATCTTCAAAGCGCAGAACAATTTCGTTCGGTACGAATGTTAATTGCACAAGCACAGTGTTTTCCGCTCGTTGTTTAAAGCGTTTAAACGATCGGACGTACAATCTGGGACAAAATTTGCGGGAAAATCGTGGGGGTTGTTATTTTTCCTGTAAAATCGAATCGATGATGCGCAATAAAATTTTTCACACGTAGCTTCTTTCTCGAGTGAATCGATTTTGAACGTTTTTAGGAAACGCGTGAGATTAAGATATGCGTTTACTCGTATTACTCGTTAGTGTTATTTACGTTCGTGTTTCTGAACATCGATGGTGATGTTATATATATTTGTCGTCGATGTTACCGTTTCGTGACTAATTAGAATTGGAACCAATCAAAACAGGAAATACCGTACCACGATCGATATTTAGAAACACCAACGCAAGTAGAAACAGCGAGCGATGGTCAGACGCGCCGGACAAATAGTATCGAACTACAGCACTGCTCGATAAATATTTCAAAATCGATTTTCTCGATAAACGAGACCACTTGAAAATATTATTATCCGTCTACGAATCATTCTCCATTTTATCTTCTCTGTACGCAATTGAGCGATCGTTACGTTATTAACGCGAAGAGTTCCTGTAAACATACGTGACGAATCTATCGGAACAATATTAATAATTTTCATCGACTCTGTACAATATTTTACAAATGGTAAAAAGCATCGAAGAATGGTTCACTACGAACGAGGATCTCGTTGGAAAAATAAGTTCGTAATTTCGCCCCAAAAACGAGATAACTACAGAAAGCTGTACATTCCGTATTTATCTAACGGAAACGATTTGCTAAACTTTGTCACGCGCGGACATAAATTTCTATAACTTTGTAAAATCTACGCGAAGTATTACGAAAAAATATTAAAACCGTTCCAATGACACTCTCCGCTGTTATTCCAAAAATGAATAGATTCGTATTATTCGAATGCACGCAATATAAAAAAAAGCCTTGTAAAAAAAATATACACTATTCCTACGATTCAACATTTCCCTCCGCGATGTCTCGTCAATCTTTTACCAAATTCTACGTTCTCGTCCGCTCGAGGAACTCACCGGGTGGACGGTTACCATTTCTCGATCGAGTCTCTCCGAAGTGATAACCGTACCCGCGTGATAAAAATTTTACCCGGCGCCCTACGGAACGCCTATTCGCTTTCGTTGAGCTACAATGCGCGGCAGTAAAGATCGCCGTGTGGAAATTCGTTCACCCCCGTTCTGGTTTACGAGAACGCAGCGAACGTAAGCGTCGAGAATCGTTTCATTTCTCGCGGCGAGATCGGTCAATGGCTGAACGGTCGCGAAGCCGATAAACCGGCTCGATGTATCGCGAGCCGACCAGCTCGATTTCTCGCGAACATTCCCGATCGTTTATTACTGGGACGAGGCGTGTACGATGGAACTCGCGGACCGATAACTCGCGAACGTCACGCGCGATCATCGTTTCATCCCGGGGGACATTTTTGTACGCCCGTTGGGACGAAACGCGAGCGAATTTCGCTGGAAACGAGAAATAACTCGCGAAGAAAACGGCGTTTAAGTACCGCGCGACGTGGAAATCGTAAGGGGGAATCGAGCGATCGGAAGCGCGCACCGAACGACGACGTATGAAAGGTAAATAGAAAATGGAAATGCGTCTGTTTGTCGAACACTGTTCGTTTAACGTTTAGACGACGGAGGAGGATGTTTATCCTCGGCTTCGTTCTCGAGAATTCCCGTTCCGTCGTACGCGAGAGATGTTTTAAAAAAACAGTGGATACCGGAAGGAACTCGAAGAGGATTGATTATTTTTCCAACCGTATCGCGGAAAGATGAACAAAAAATTAGCGACACCGGCTGAGTATCGTACGCGATGATAAATGTTTCGCTCGACGAGTACGACGAGACGGTAATTAGCTCGTACTCCTGGCGAGTGTATCAGATAATGGATATTTAACACGCGTTTACGCGAGCTTTCTAGTGGATTATCGTAGATTGTGATCGATAGAATGTGTATCGGTGCGAATAGATTGCGTTTCGAAGGAACGAAAACGGTGATGTTTCTTACGCAAGATCTGGTTCGATTATGTTTTCAAAAGTTGGTGCATTCGATGGTTAGGGAGATCGTGTGAATTTAATTGTAGTCGAAAGTTTGCGAAATTCGTGAAGAGAGCGAGAAATAAAGAAATGTCTTTGTCATTGTATCTAATCGGTCGTTCTGGTCCAAATTCAATGGAAAATAATACGGTTCGTAACGAAGCACATGTTTCAGAGAAAATGTATTTTGAAATTGAGGATCAATTGGTGGAAATTCTGCCAAGTTTTTTTTATAAATATAGAGTGAACTCGTTATTAGGTGTGTTGCGTGCAAAGCTTGGATAAACGAATATTTATGAGTGTATCGACACGTTTTCGAGGGTTTGTAAATTGTTCGAGGACATCTCTTCGACTTCTCGAGCACCTTCGGTCAATTCTTACTCGTTCATTGGTTCACACTCGGCTCTTGACTTTTTCTCGCGCGTTGTACGGGGCTTTGGTCATTTTACGCGAGAGAGAACACTTTACTACGCGCAAAGCCGGACCCTCTAATGCAATTTGAACCTAATTAAGGATCGAAGACATTATAGACGGAACTTTCCTGCTGGACGGGAGACTGCAAGTTCTATCTTTCGAGACTACGACCAAAGATTCCCAACCTGGGCGATTTCGAACTCTGGAGATCGCTCCGAAGATCAACGAAAGAACTGTTGAATTTTGAGGAGTCGATTCGATCGTTGAAGACGGAGCACCTCGTTCCACGGTTAATACGTAAAAAGTACACTTTCCGAGGGTGTTTTCATTTAAACTTACCACGTCGTAAAATGTCACCCTTTTCCTTTACACCTACGTAACTATACAAATCACACCGATTAATAACTTCATACGTGGTATAATTTTTGACGATACAAAGTAGTTATACCACTGTCCCTATTTTACAATTTTATCCTATTAGTTTGGTAACTAATACAATAATACAAATCAACGATATTTCTATATCACGTGCCACGTAACGAGCTTCAAAAGACTTTTACACAACCACCATTACTTATAGAATACAATCTCTACGCTCGAAAATATTTCCGAAAATTTTTCCACGTATTCACTCTTCCCAGAACGCGTATCTTAAAAAATTCAAAAGCTTCCGTAAAAAATTCCCGTAAATTTTCATCCGTACCAAGATCGTCGCGTATCGTCGTTTAGAAAATTCGAAAACTTCCATAAAAAGATTCGCGTAAATTTCTATCCATTGGAGGCAGCGTATCCTCGTTGAAAAAATTCGAAAGGTTCCGTAAAGATTCAAGGTTAGGTTCTACGAGGCCAGTGGATCGTCGTGGAGGATCGCTTGGAAATTATATCGATCGAATTATATCGATTCTACGCCTATGCGATCCACACTTTCCACGCGATATTACCCGGTCACTTAATTGCGAAGGAAAATCGATCCAACTCCCCGAGCGATTCTCGGGTTAGGGCAGCGGACTTTGGTTAACTAACCACGGAAAAGGAAGCCGTAACGGAACAATGCCTATTTTCCAGGAAATTGCGTAACAAACCATAATTACAGATATTTCCAGCGATCTCCATTTGGGAATCGCGCTAAAGGAGACCATTAATAACGTAGATCCGGCGGGGGATAATCTCCGAGCGGAATTGGAGGATTGCAAGAGGGATGAAACGCACCAACTAGTCACCCTTCAGAGATTGAGCATACGGTGGTGTTACGTAGCGCGCGGGCGTGCCCCCATTTCAGACAAATGGTTGCGCATGAATAGGGGGATCTGTACAGATTTCGTAAATACCGTGGGGCTATGATCGAAGGTACAGAAATCGGTCCTTACTGTTCCCGCTATTGGCTGTCAAAGACGGCGTACAGTAACGTATATCACGAGGGCCACGAGACTACGAGGGAACCGAAGAAGCCACTTTCGGAGTTCCTTTGAACAAACACACCGATTTTCCTCTCCCATCGGGTATCCGTGACGGCGATCCGCTAACCACCCGGTGACTCTATGAGAAAATTTACTCGTTTTTTAGACCAACTGAACAAACGTGGTTTCGAAATAACTTTTGGAAACTTTGAAAAGTATAACTTTTGAAATATTTAATATTTATGACGTTGCTGGGAGTCGTAGGTTTTACGGAATTTGACAAATTGTAGATTTGTTCGTTTATTTGTAAAGTTGGTCGAAAATTTGGTCGGTTTCTAGACCATCTGAGCAAACCTGGTTTCGTAATAACGAAAAGTATGACTTTTGAAATATTTAATATTTATGACGTTGCTGGGAGTCGCAGGTTTTACGGAATTTGACGAATTGTAGATTCGTTTGTTTATTTGTAAAGTTGGTCGAAAATTTGCTCGTTTTGTAGATCATCTGAGCAAACCTGGTTTCGTAATAACGAAAAGTATGACTTTTGAAATGTTTAATATTTATGACGTTGCTGGGAGTCGTAGGTTTTATGAAATTTGACAAATTGTAGATTTGTTTGTTTATTTGTAATGTTTGATCCAAGTTGCAGATAAATTGTAATAATTCGATGTAAATATGTTACCACGTGTATTGACAAATTTATAATCGTCTCTTATTTTGTCGATTTTTCTATTCCTTTTACTTTCGTGGAAAAATGGCGCCGATGAAAACAAATTCGGTATCGCGTTGTTGCTTCGAATTATTTTATTTCGTGTAATATTTTTCGAATAGTTTTTTTTTCGCACGATAAAAATGGTACACCTGTTTCTATCTTCAAGAACATGCATGGATTTGTACGATCGAAGTAAAAATATCCAACAATGGATATTGTTGCTTTTTCGAAACAAATTTGTACGGATTTGTACCAACGAGATGAAAATGTTTAAAAATGGTAGAGTTGCTCTCGTTTTCAAGAACAAGTTTCTATGAATTTGCGCGAACGAGATACCATTCGTACGATCGTCTTTGCTTTTGTAATTGTTGGTAAAATATTTGATCAAGCGGCGAATCGGTTTCACAACCGACTGTTTATTCGTACTGATATTGCATCGTTATTAATAGGTTTATTGTGAATTATTCAATTCAGGTTTAACCACTAGCTTCCACGATGGAAGCTTATTGAAACATAGTTCTGAACTGTCTTTGAGAAGTTTAGTGTCATGTATGCATGTATTAGTTGCATTTACATGCGTATCGCATTATCTCGACGTAATACTATATAGTCCGTGCCATATGGTGCGTTATTAGTACAAGATATGCTTACGTTGCCAGGACAGATTTGCATAGTTAAGATTCTGTCATTCGTCCCTTATTGCGTATCGTAATAATAAGGGATACTTGCACTTTTATCGAAAAATTAGAATCATTTCGAGCCATTGTCTTTTATATTCTCCGATTTCTTGGAAAGATATTATCCTACTCGTTCGTTAAACATTCTACGGATGCTCCACACGCGCGTTATAAAATTTTATTTAAAAAAAATTCTCGTTGCCAGTAACATAAATATATCCTATTCAGAAATAACGTGTCCACTTAAAACAAACTCGTAGAATTTCTTAATTCACCTCGGGCGATATAAAGGAAAAGTTATCAACGTGAAAGAAAAATGCACGTATTTAGCATGTAGTTTCGTAGAAAATATGTAACCTGCCCATTATGATAGTAAAATTTTATTCGTTATGTGTAAAAAGAGCATCTTCTTTTTTCTGCGTCAAGTTGTACGATCAAGAGCACATGTGCGATTCGGAATCTCGAATTCATGTTCAATTTAAAACAGTGTTATCGAAAAATCAAGCCCGATAAAAAATTTACTGTCTCCATGCGCACCAGCTGGGTTCGCAGGAAAGAAAGGCAAGTATAATAAATTTAACGCGTTCATTTTCATTCGTGACTATATCTCTATCGTTTTACAAATTCGAAGTCTCTGGTCGTGCAAACTATAAAAAATAACTCTTCAATGACTACCTATGGTAATTTAAAAATATATTTTAATATTTTAAGTAATAAATCTACTTAATTAAAATGTTGTTTCCTGTATCGTGCATTCATTTTCATTCTGGCTTTTTTTTTCACCCTAATTCGTTCGACACCATTCCCTACTTGTAATCGCTGATATCATTGTCTCCTTTGTCTTGCTGTCGTGATATTACGTTAGTAATAATCGTAATAATATTGGCCTTAGTATTGTAAACAGTTCTAGTGTATTAATCACGGCGTCGCAGAGGGAGTATGCATCAATAAGACACATAAACGTCGCATTGGGCGTGGTGTAGGGCAAACTGCTGTTGCAATAATGGATTGCTCGGTGTCTGAGGACAGAAACACGAAGAAAACCCACACGAACTGAGTGATTTCGGTTCGGACGAAATGTAACAGACGTAGCTTTAAAATTTACAGCGATCGTTTAACATCGAACAAGTTTTTTTTCGAAAATAAAATGTTGCGAGTATCGATAAGAAATTTTAAGAAAAAATCATGTGGCATTTTTGCCACCTTTATTTTTATCAAGATGGGAATACGAGTTATTAAAGAAAAAAACATTATTTTCGGTTTTGCTATGAACTTGGAAAATTTCGTTAAAATTATTTCCCTCGAGGAGGACTCGTACCAGGAAAAGTTAAAATTCGTGGTAAATTATTTAATTACTCGAGATTGCAAAAGTTGCGTCCGATGTGTAAATATTTAGTCGACAACTCGATCCGTGCAAGTCTTTAACGTATTCGTTGAAAGTAAAAGAATATTATTAAAAGGGAGAACAAGAGGCAAGAAAAATACAGAAACAGGGGAACCGTAATAAAATAACTGCTGAAAAACCTTAAAAATACAATATTCTTGAAATAAGCATTATGTAAGTTTCTACATGTGTATTAAATAAAAACCAGAATTACGAACCAGGACTAGAATGGAACGGTACTTAAACTCGAGAAACGAAGTAACTCATAAAATAAGGTCTACATAAATGTCACAACTAATTATTACGAAAACTTATTACGAAAATACTAATGAGCTCTTCGTGTATAAAAATATAAGATAATCGAAGCGCAGAACAAATCGAGTAAACACACGGAGAAACCGATACGAGTTGCCTTATAGGAACGGTTTAAATAAATAACGCGTCGAAAACTATGCTTGCATATGCAAACAAAAGAAACTGTTAAAGGTCGTACTTGAATATGCAAAAAATACCATCTAAGTAAATCGTGTTGATAGAATCGAAATGGGCTTCGCGTTATTTATTTACATTTTCACATCTTTACGAGTTCGACTATTAAACCTTCCACTCGTTTTATCGAAAACTATAATAAAAATATACTCCCTCAAAAAATACTATACAAGTAAAACGTATTGATACATTCGAAATGAACACCGGATCATTTATTTACATTCTCGCATCTTCACAAGTTTGACTACTCAATCTTCCACTCCTATCGAAAACTATAATAAAAATATACTCCCTCAAAAAATACCACAAAAAGAAAAACTTTTTCAAAACCTTGTTAATAGAATCGAAATGACCACCGCGTTACTTGTACACGTTCTCGCATCTTTACAAGTTCGACTATTCAACCCTTTACGAGTTTTATCGTAAAATTGTACCCAACGGGTTTGGTACGCTTGGTGTGTCGCAAAGAAATGAAAAACTACGTTGTTTCGGCGCTGGGGGCGATCCCACTCGGTCGGTTCTATTGCCGAGCGGTTAAGTTTTCGTTGCGCGTAGCTGGTCGTCGTCGAGGGTGTCGCTCGGTTCGATGCTTCTGGGAAATGAAACCGGCAGGCAATTACGATCGAAACCGATCGCGGGATCGGAAGTCCATCGGCGTCGCGGATCGTCGCGCGACGATTCGTCGACGCGCGGTCATCTTTCGTGAGAAAACTTCCCTTCCGTCCAACCGTAGAGCTTCCCCCACCATCCACGGTCACGATCGGCCGAAAGTTCTCTACTCGGTTCTCGCGTTGATCCTCTTCTTGCTTTTCAGCCGGAGCCACGGATACAGCTTTATTACAGGGGGAAACAAATATCGGGTACGTGACACCGCGGCACGACGTCGCTCGCGCGTAGCAGAAACCTCGCGTTAGCTTATTACGCGTCCGCTAAATAGAGCGCGCCTCGTGTATCCTACGCTATCCGGGTCAACGGTTAGGGGCGGAGGACTGCGCTAATGCACTTAATAAACTCGTGGCACGAGAATGATGCGTTGCATCGCCGGATGTGTATCTGCACGCCCGTGGATTACACCGTCTCGTGTTCTTCGAATTGTGAATTATCGAACGGACCACGAGCACGTTGAAGAATATTTTCACGCGTGGAAAATAAAATAAAATTTTAAATAACGCAGAGAATATTTTTATTAAACACAGAAAATAAAAAAAGAAAATAGGTTTCGAATGGAAACATTGAAAAGAGAAAATTCGTCTACCCGGTGATCTTGGAATGGAAATTTATTTCCATTGGAATTATTTTCTTGCTCACTTTGCATCGTTGCATGTGTATTTTAATGACAGCGTTGTATTCTTCGAATTATGAATTATCGAGGGGAATTATTTCAACGCGAAGAAAAAATATAGCTCGGGTGTGATTAGTCGAGAAGAAACAATCGAAATCCCTGTGATCTTGAAATGGGAATTTATTTGTATTGAAATAATTTTCGTATTTGTGTTTTTCTTCAACCTGGAGCATGAAAATTTGAATTTTTTTTTGCAAATACAAGAGTACATCGAAGAATTTTCTTGCGAGATTTATCGTGTATTCGGAATTTTTATTCAACGAGGAACAAGATTTCTAGGGAATTATTACTCGTGGAGGATTGTTCGCGTATAGATATTGTTCCTAAAAAGAATCATGTGGCAGAGATATCGAGGTAATAAAATTTATATCGCTGCGTACGAAGTACGGATGTTCAAAATAGTTTAGTTAGTTACGAAAACATGAGTTTCGTCCGTTTCGAATCGAATGGAAACGAAACGAAGAGCAATTATTATCTACTGTTCGGTGTATTTGGACTATAGTGTTAAGTGGCAATTATTTTTTTTTTATTTCATCGGTTGTCGAAGCGTACATCCTCAACACGGAACTGTTGCAACAGTTGTCTAAATTGAATACCATTGAAAACCAGAGTGACAGGACGAACTTGTATTTTCGATATCGCAACATAAAGCTAGTTGATACCGTTTTTCTAGCGAACATTTTCGTACAAAGAGTTTCGCAATCGATGATAAACCCATTGTCGCGTATGACAATGACGTTCGTCGATATTTAATACCTAAAATTTCTGCAACTGCGTCCGCGCATTTATAACGGCCATTGACAAGCGAAAACTTACAAATTGCTTTATCGGCTTTGGCAAAAAATATTTAATCGCATTACGAGCTTATCATAGTCGAACCATTTCTATTATAATTGCTCTATTCGATCATTATTGTTATTATTACTATCGTTACTATCGTACGATTGAATTATTATTATTATGTATTTCGCTGCAATTGAATTGTCGTTATCAATGCGGTGCGATTGAATTGTTACTATTGTTACGATGTGAATTGTTGGTATTATTGTACAGCGATTGAATCATTATTATGGAAAGAAAATTGTCGTCAGGTAACCGGTAATAATGAAATCGTAAATTTGTAACTGTGCTCTCCTTACAAGAGATTGCAGAAAAATGAAACAGTCTTTGAAAGTTCTGTAAAATTTCTGGTTGATTGTGTAGAGTTCACGAAAAAGGGGAACATTAAGTTCACAAAAAATTGTGGGGAAAATTAATAGTCAATATTGGAAATAACAACTAAGAAACTAACTGATCTAATGCACGTTACAACTTTGCGCGCTGTAACCGAGGGAGGTATGGATTTTTTGGCGCGCTGTAACCGTGGGAGTTATCGACGATTTCGTTTGCGCGCTATAACCGAGGGAGTTATCGATGATTTCCTTTGCGCGCTATAATCGAGTGAAGTATCGACGATTTCGTTCGCACGCTAACGACGCGTCAATCGCTCTCGTGTTACTGACGAGACGCATCGTTCGAAAGATTGATCACCGCCAGCTAAAATTAAGATCGAACCGCGATCGCGTACTGTTGTCCACCGATAGGGAAATTGGAGCGGAGTTACCATGAAAGTATGGGACTCTTGTTTCGAGAGGGGGGATCGAAAGGATAGAAATCCTTCGGTTTTGAGGTTACGTTTAGAGAAATTTATCGCTCTGAAAATTGACACCGCGATGTTGGGATTATTACACTGCCTTTGAATTATTATTATTATTGTTATAACGTGATTGGATTTCTATTAATATGGAACGACTAAATTATTAGTATCATAATTCTATTGAATTATTGTTGTTGTTAATATTATTATTATCATTATTTTATGGTTATATTGAATTGTGATTATTGTTATTATTCTATTGAATTATTGTTGTTACAATTATTATTATTCGATTGAATCAATACGTTTACAAGGACAAAATTTCCTATCCTATTAAATATTTGTTTCTCTTTTTCAATTTTCACAGAACTGCCTCTGTAGATACGAGTAAAATATATTTCAAGCAGGTCATCGAAAGCGAGGAGTGTTAATTAGAAGGTTCGTAACGATCGAAGAAACGATTTAAATAATATATTTAATTGGGACATTCTTGTTATCGTTGTGCTATTGTGCTCTTAATTCACTGACTGGTAAAGAATGGGGACCATCTTGCGAATTTATCCACGTTAAAGAGCACGTGCCACGACATTATGCAACTCTCGGTGCACCGTAAGACGATTCAAATGAGAGACCGACTGTCGTTCGCAGGGCTTCATTTCTAAGAATCTGGCCCGACAAAGCAATCGTTAGAGGATAAACTGGAATGTAACCCCGAAAGCATACATGATATCAAGGTGGAATTTCTGCGTGGAAGATTTAAGACGAGCTCGTGCCGTCGTCGGGGCTCTGGGAATTCGAGAAAGCAGCTGGGAAAATGGTTCTGCGACACGACTATGTCGGAACCCCCCTGACAATATATCGGAGACGAGAATTTTTTTTACGAGTGCCGGCTACAACAAGGGAGACTTTTCCCAACGAAAAAAATCTAACGTGATACGACGCTTGGAAATAATATTTTTCGATAGGGAATTACTCGAATAACTCCTCGGCGAAATGTTCGAATTAAGGAGAACGTCTGCCGACAACAAACTCGTAAATAAGTGTTTTTAATAAAACCACGCGTGGAACGATGAGGAATTTCGTCGTCGAGGTCACGAAAAAATTAACATCGAACATACCTCTTTTTTTCGGCAAGGGAGATGAATATATAGAGAGAAATAATAATAATAACGAGTAAATAATTCTACGTATCAAAGACAGAGAATAATCTGAGAAAAGATTAATCGAAAATGTATTGAGAATACAATTTTCTCGTGCGATCCTTTCTTCTCGAGAATAAAGAGTATTTTTCGTTACGAACGACTATTTTTAAGCTTCGTTCGCATATTTGTGTAGCGTGAACCGTTAAATCAATTTTAATTAATTATAACGTTAAATCAATTCTAATAGAAATAGATCTCTTAATTTCAATTAAACACGCTCCGTAATATTTTCCAAGTCACTTTTCTCGAAAACGAAGCCACCCACGAGGAAATCTTCTTCCACGTTTTCCATTCATTTTTTCACGAGGAATTTCTACCTGTATGTTAACGGTGCATCTTCTTGGACCACCCTGTACATTCAGTGAAACAACGGACTGTTATCAGACACGGTTATTTCGCAAACCGTTGAAGAACCCTCGGCGCGAAGTGGTCTCAGGAAACTGCGAATATATTCATGGGAAATATTTTTATCGATGCACAATTTGCAGGAGTCGCACGATTAAACGAATCGGCAATGAAACTCGAGTTTCCTACGTTTATATCGGACGCGTCTATTCTATCGATATCTCTATTCCAGCGTTAATTGCGCAACAGCGTTGAATATTTATGTTCCATCTGTCTTTGCAAACGATAAACAGGAGCAACATGACATCGATACGGACCAACTGTTTGAAATGCGATAATGATCGACGACACGGTTATTCAAATACCGAAAATCACGGTTAACGAACGATCCCACACAATCGGGGGAAATTAATATACGCTGTCGAGAATTAAACGCGTTATTTGTCACGAAAAACTCGCGTTCAACGTTGATCGTTTCATTTTGTCGAAGTGTTTCGTTCATTAACGAATTCGTCGACGAGAACGTTCGTTTGAGGATAAAACGTTTAACTTGGGCCAATAATCGATGTTCCCTAGATTTTTGACGAGTTTACGTTTAACTATGAAACAATGCTGGAAGAAATTCAAGGTACGATTAAAAAAAGGGGTCAGTTCTTGAAAGAGTATTTCTATTTCAATACACTTGGAACGGAGATTCTATTGTGTTACTGTACTGGGTACAAATTATCTAAATTGATGATTTGAAAATATTGTAGAGGATCGTTGATAAGTATTCTTAATTAATACTGGAAAATGAATTGGTCATTTATAAATATTACGGAATACAATGATATGTATAGTATAACTTGTCACGTGTAAAGACAATAAGTTAAATTCGTAATTCTGTAAGTATATTTACTTGAATTTCGTGCATTATTTTTAATTATTATATTTCTACGTACCGAAAAACGTTTGGAGCAATCGATCGAAAATTTTATTTCAAACACGATTGTATCGACTGTACCCGAATTAGTGTACGCTTCGAAGAAGATCACTTTTCGCAAATACGCGCAATAACCCTCTCGTGGTTCCGCGCGAAGAAAAAAAGGCACGAAGCGGTCGAAAACTGATCATTTCGGTGGAATATTTAAAATAAATATCCTCGTTAACGAAAACGCTGAAACGCGAGTACGGTTATGAAAGTGTAGCCCTCTTTGAACTTTCCCCCTCGTTTAACGTTATTTTTTAAATTGGCCTCGAAATTATACATACAAATTGTTCCAGTTCCGTGGACCGTGTCACGTATCGATAGCTTCGAAACGATGAAACAGAGACGATACATTGTACTCTGTCTTATACACACGTACCGTGAAACACGTACAGATCGGGTTATTAAACGTTTGTGAAAACCGGGTCTTTAGAATTACCAATTAACGTGGTAAATTTGCAAAAAGATTAAGCGGATCGTTTCTCGGAGTAGAATTCATCATGGAACGACGCGCAAAAATTGGAACGAGGATTTCGCGACCTATTTGCATTGAAAAGGGACCTCAAAATATCGTAGGCAAACACGGCGCGCGTCTGCGAAGAGATTTCGCAGCAGGTACTAGTCCAATAATCCTCTCCCGATGAAGAGTCGATTCTCTGTTAATCCGCAAATAGTTATCGAAGATTACGCCGCGGAACAATTAATTCTAAATTTCTATTTAAGAACCGTGCGAAACTCCCCCGTTAAATAACGACCCTTTCTTTTTCCGGTCGGTCGTTTCAGTTAAACTTGTCCACTGACTAAACGACTTGTAGATTTCCATCTCATTGTTAGGTATTTCTATTCCTCGGAATTGCCAAATTGGAACGCATAAAAGCGGGTTTAATAAAGGGTAAGCTACCAGTTGCTGCGGATTAAACTGTGCATCGTAAAAACACACTTAATTTTATCCCGTGCAATTCCTTGTTTGTCAAGTAACGTATCGTGGCTGTTGGTCGAGTATAATAATAAGTCGAGCGGGAAACTTTTTCCAGGAAGTCGTTGAATTTTATTAAATTAATATACGGGATTATCATTCGTTGGTTACCGTATGACAGGCGAAATGTAGCCCGATATGTGGACAAATTATTATGTTTAGAAATGAGAGATACGAAACACGGTGTGTCGTAACAATTTACAGAAAAAATGTAACTTTTAGCGGACGATATAAAAGCAGGAATATATTTCTATATACACGTAAGATAACAATTTTATTCCGGAGTCTGTTCACAATCTGGATTAAACAATGTCATTGCTGAAGGGGCAGAAAAAAAAAGAAAAATGAACGAAACGTTCGAATAAACGTACGTACGAAACAATAATATTATTTACAAGCCGGTATTTACCTTTTCAAACTCTACAAACTCCCCTTCAAAATAGTAATCCTCGGTTTTAAGGAAAAAAATCGGGTCCGCCAGCTGCCATCAATTCGAGGTCGGAGGGAGACTTTGTTCTCGGAACTGGACAAACTCTCGCTCGAAGAGAGTAGTGAATGGGATACACCGAGAATAAGCGAGATAGAACAACAGTGATCGAGTGACCGAAACTTCAAAGCAATGCCGCGCGTGCCTCGGTGCGTCGACCAACGGTACAATGTAACATTTTGTACATTTTCCGTCGTATCTTTACGAAAGTATTATTAATCTATCGATGAGGTTATTACGATGAGAATGAGTACAAACAAGACCATATTCAAATGCGCGCGTGTCTGTGAAATTCAAAAGTGCTTCATTTTACACGTGACTTCAAACTAACACGAATAAGGTTACATTCGGGCTTATCTTTATGGGGAGAACGTCATTAAAAAAAATAGTAAATTATTGGTCAGATTGTCGGATAGCGCAGTCGTTTGCCTTTCAAACGAGCGTAAGAACATTAAAGTACGATGATTTTCAACGATGTTATAGCCATTATAGTAGCGCAGACTACTCGTCTGATCACAGACGGGGGTAATACTACTTGTCTGACCATAGACGGGAGCCCATACTACTTGTCTGATCATAGACGGGAGCCCATACTACTTGTCCGATCATAAACGGGAGTCATACTACTTGTCTGACCGTAGACGGAAGTCACGCTACTTGTCCGACTATGGATACGGCGATACTACTTGCCCGACCATAGATATAGCAATACTACTTGTCTGATCATGAATCCGAGGGTTACGGGAATTATGTACGGTTCTCGTATATGAAAGTCACTATAAAAAAAAACTATTCGTACAATAATTTTCGGTTAACATTAAGAAATGACAAACGCAGAAACGATTCTCCGGAATCCGATATTTGCGCAATTTCACAAATTCTCCCGTCCAGTTACGATCGATACGACGAACCAGAGGGAAGTTAAGAAATAAAATCACCAACATAGACGGGAGCCGGTATAGATGGTTTCTGACATCGTAGAAATGAAATTCTTCAATAAATCCAAGCGCCTACTCAATCGTTGACCTGAAAATCCTCTTCAATGTGCTCGACGAGGAATCGTTCCCGATTAAGAGTCTCCGTGCCCTGGAACATATTAATCCCTCGTTCCCGAGGGCGGTATCGCGCCACTGTTTTCTTCGTTGACGTCAGCTGCTAAAATATGACACGTCGCGTAACGATTCCTCGACATCCATTATTGCGTCTGGATTTCGGTGCATCGGTGACTCTGCGTTTTTCGGTGCACGATATATACTGGGGATCGGGTCGATCGCCGTGGCGGTACGCGACGCGTCTTAATACGATGAAATATCGCGCGTATGTTTCGAACGGTAGTCGTCGATGTGTATTTATAATAAATCGGTGTATATAAATCGCAAATATTTGTTCTACAGTGGAGCAGTCCCTCCCGTACGAAAGGTACGTTCCCGATCAAGTTATTTACGACCAGGCGGTTATTACCGTGCGCAGCTGCGCGTGCGCATCGGCGCGCGGGGCTCGTGTCGCGTCGCGTTGCGATCGTTCTACGAAAGATAAATACCCCGCAATTTGATAAACTTGTTACGAACGAATTTAATTGTCCCTGCGTAAGCGAAGGGTGACTCGTCAGGCGCACGGAGAGCCATGTGTGCCCGTAAATGGGATAAGAGCCAGGTACGCGAAGCAATTTAAGCATCAGGGTGTGAGCACGAGCTACAGAATGTGTTCCAAGCCACACCTGATGGACCTCAAGAGAAGAATGACAAATACAGTAGATTGGCCGAGGAGAGTACTTCGTAAAGAGTAGGGTCTGGGGAAGAAAACGATGAAAGTGATATATAAAGGTACGCTAGCGATGAGCGTGATGTACGGACCAAGTGCACGGGGTAGTGTTACGAAGTATGAATATGGTAAGTGATTGTTGAATGTGTGCCGAACGGTTTCCATAGAGGTCGTGCAAACTCTGACGCATGAACTTTCATGGAACAGGATGTGAAATTATCGCGTGTCGATGATTGGACGAAATTGATCGAGGCTCGGTGGTGTGGAAAATGGCAGAATAGATGGGATGCAAGCGAAAAGGATAGAGTATATCCGAAATGTGTACAAGTGTATCAAAGATACGAGATTTACTAGCGCGAATACTGAATTTGGACTCGAACTCTGTACGTGCTATCTCTTAATCAATCATGGTACGAATAATCTTCTCTGTATTCTCTGTTTCGATTGGTAGGCAATGCGAGGTGTATATGTGTGTACGTATCCAGAGTGATGCGCAAGGATTGTACGCATTTACCGACTGTGCGTTGTACGTGGACTTGAGAGACTCGAGTTTGGTGTGAACTTAAATGAAAATAGTCCAGTTGATGCAAGTGGTGCGTCGAGTAGAGTCGAGTGTGTGTATTACTTTGTTAAGAGTGTCTCTAAAAGAAAGATTCGGTAAGGTGGTGTGTCAATCGTCTCGGTATAGAAGAGAGACCGAGTCATCTGCCAGAATCACCTGACAGAGTCACCTGACCGAATCACCAAACAGAGTCGGTGACTGGAATCCTTTAGGGCTTGACAACCCTGTCCACAGGTCCACCATGGGATGAAAGGCCCTCAATAGGGAGCACACGCATACGAAAACTTTATCACTACTTTGAACCGCTCGTGTGGAGGTCTGACACGGACTATGGAGAGGATGGTCCCCCTATTGCCGATCATGGGGGCACTGGTGCATTATACACCGCATATTAGAGATGACGAACATCTCGACGGATGAGCTGCGTTATCAACTGGTATATCGACCTGCAGAGCTGATAGAGATTTGGAAAGGTCTTGTCTATACCAAATGGAACAACTGGATGACATTTTAGTATCAAATTGGTAGTTCACGCGGAAATACTCCACATGGATGCGCCGATCGAGTGTATCTCAATCCCACGCTAATGGGGGGTCGTGTCTGGTAAGCTTTCGAGGCACAGGCACGTAAAATACAATCGAACGAAATATCTCTAGGAAAATCGGGCACGTGGACGAGCAGGGTATTTAATTCTTTCGCGTTTGCCAGCACGTCGTCGCGACAGACCGATTCGTTGTCGCGCGCTGTATTCGAAACGGAGTATACACATGTATATATATATATGTATATGTAGAGGATTCCCACCTCGAAAATTGCGGGAACGTAAAAATTGTTATTTACAAAGCGACGTAGAGAAAATACCATCCGTGAAATTGTTTTTAATCCGCGGGAAAACGGATACAGATGTTGTGTAACTGGGCGTGATTTACGCGTCATTCAACGAACAAATCGATTGTGGCGAACGAAATATTTTGCATCCACCCTGACACGTGACCGACGCAATCTTTTTACAAGGCCACATATTTTCGAGCTACCAAGGTTACCATTTTTGTTTTCAATGGTGAATGGATGCTTGCGTTCCTTGAACGGGAAGTGCTGCAATCGTTTCAATCGAAGTCGACGAATCGGGTGTAAGAAATATTTCGAAATTAGAATTTGAATCTAGATAAATATAGAACGAAGCATTGTCTGTATTTAACGTTTGTATACCGATTGCGGGTTGTTTTCAAAAATACAATTGGTTTTTGTTCGGTAATTTTTTCGATTAAGGTGCGACGACGAGTGAGGGACAAATTTTGTTCACTCGCGTAAACATATTCCGCGAAGAACGAAACTAATTTTATTTTAAAAATAACGCGAGAGTGATTATGGAACGAGACGCGATTCTTGCATTTTGAACAGCAATATTTTTTTTCGTGTTTGAAAGTGTTTGAAAGCAGTTTGAAAAAACGATAAAAATGTACAATTATTTAACGATACCAATTATTAACGATATTCGAAATTTGCACCATCGTATAATGAAATTCGTGACCGAATTAATGATCTCATACGATAAAGTTCAAAGTATCGGGTAAATTTTCGTCTTAGAATTTTGTTATTATCAATCAAGGTCAATCGAGGTCAATCAAGGTTCGCGTATTTAATTTTGATTGCGGATGATTCCAAGACCCCAACTATCGTATTAACTAAATTGTGCCAATCTGACCGACAGTTGTGACGTTTTATTAACGATGCATTTAAGCCTAATGTTCTAAATAACTGCCAGGCAGTTAAACTCTCGAGAATTATCTGATTCTAGATTTCCCCTAAGTTAGGTGGACCTCGTTTCTTGAAAATTCTATTTTCGTGCACTCCATTTGGATCGCTGATGACCCGAAAGTTTCTAAATAGTATTACGTTAAGTACCGAGAGTTGTGCAACTTCTGTACTTAAAATTGAGCTTCGTTAAATCGGTGTCACGACATTTTGTTCTCACGCATTCAAGTCCGTCGTTCTTCTAGATAACTTCTAGGCATCAAAAGAAACAAGAAACAGTTTAGTTTTTGTTTGAAACCAAAGATAAAACGTACCGTTGAATCTCTTATTTTAGAATTTTACTGTTGCAAGACAAAAGACTATTGCGAGAGCTTCTGAATTTCGAAATTCCAACGTGCGATAATATCAAGAGTATTCCAACAGTTTGTCCTAGAACCAAATACCATTCGTTGTAAAATATTCTGATCAACGAACATTAAATGTCCAATCGAAAAGCAACACATCCCTGAGAAATGTAGAGAAAACTTTCAACTCGGGTCACGAATATTGTCCAGAGTTCATTTCCCCCATTTTTGATCAAGTAACGAAATATTGTGATCAATGATCAACGATTCCTAACACAAGTAAACAGTAACTTAAACAGGTATCAATTAGAATAATCACTTCGGTGCCAATGCGTCTTCTCATGATCGTGACTGTTCAATATCAATTCTCCCACTCCCGATGGCCATCAACTAGCTATTAACACGTCCACTGCCAAGCTATGCATATATGTATGAGACGAATGTTTCAGTTATCGGAGCATCATATTCTCAACTACGGTATCTAATTACAAATAATCGAGAAATCCAATGGGATGTTTAAAAACGTTGCCCCTGCAGAAGATTTTGATCGAATCGATGAACACATTGAAATTGTATTCAATCGAATAAATATCTAAAAATTAATGAACAACTTATTTAAAATCGACAGTCGTTCTCTCTATTTATTACATTGACAAGCAGTTTTCCTTTTACCATCCTTTTTTATTCATTTTCTTCTCCACTGATGTACACACTAGGTTATTGCAATCGAGAATCGTATAGAATCTACTTAAAAGACTTCCTCGTATAGCAGTGCCTCGGTTATTGATAAAATGCTGAGATTCACTATACGAGTCGTTCTCACCTTTGTGATTCGTTACCTTATAATAGTACGAGATCTTTCCACCAGTCGTATTGATAATTGTCTCGATTTTAGACACCACTGTACAGCTAAAGATTTGCGAGAAGCCATCGAAAACTCGAAACTTTGGAGTACGGTTTTGTCCCTTAGCCAAAAAATATACGTACACCGTTATTTTCGACCGTTCCAGAATCCTCTCGACGAAGTTCCATGAAAAAACACAGGGAAGGTCGTTTCGCGGATTCCTTCCAAGAACCACGGACAGTGTCTCGTATGATTATCAACGATCCGTATATAGACAGTTGTCGGGATTTCCCAATAGCTTCCAAGGAAGTGTGCTTTATAGGGGCAGCCAGATCTCATTTAAATATTCAACAGCTTGAAAACGTACTGCCCAAAGGTATCGCCAATAAACTCCGCTTACATGGCCGCTTCATAAATAAAACCGCACTACAAAGGGCGACCGTTTCCGCGGAGAATGTGCTCTAAATCAGTTTCCCTTAAACCGATCCATCCTTCTAACTGGACGTTCCACGATTTACACATATGTACGATATACAAGGTGTCCTTGGAACTTGGTATCGAACTTGTACGGTAGTCATCGAGAAAGTCTCGACAAACATGGATACCGATAACATTACTTCAGAATTACGAGATTCTCTCACGGGTGAGGTATCACCTATCCCTTTTCACACTAGCCTACGTGTTCGATACGACTTCTAAAGTGACTACTATTGCTACTGAATGACATATCGGTACAACTGCAATAAACCTGCTACGTTGTATCGTTGTATCTAACTGTAGTTGTAGAATCACCAGAAGAAGAAACAACGAAAGAAATTGACGACGACAATGAGACGATAATTATTCTTATCCTCTATCTACCCTAAGAATTACACTATTACACTATTTACCCAAAGAGTATTGCCTAAGCGTCGATAATCTCGGGCAAATAAATTCCCCAAAAAAGTCCACGTGCCGTAATTCGAATACGCGATCTCGTTGTCTTGAATCTTCTCGGCCATAAGATAACACGTAACCGGGGTGAAAGACAAAGAGAGTTCCAGCGTGCACAATATCGTGCGTGAAATTGTAGTTTACTTCGTAACTAGACTAAATAGATCTTATCGATGGTTGTTTCGATTACTTCCGTGCTATTTATACGAAAAGTTGGAAACACGCTGTAATTTGCTACGCTGTTGAAAGCTCGGGGGACGAGACGTCTCGTAAACTCGAGAACTAACGATATTGAAACCGGTGGTGGAACGGGACCGTTTTGCTCGTTTTGGCGGTTACCGCGAGCGTCCTTGGAATTTGCCACTTTTCGAGACACCCTTTATACACGTACGTGGCCGCGCGACACACGTACTCTGTCGCGGAAAAGACAGAGAGAACGAACGGACAGGGTTCCCGGGAGGGGGCGTGGTGGGGCCGAGTGTACGGAGTGGGGGTAGAACGGGGAGGGGCAATAATCTCTTCCCCGAAGCCGATCGCCGATTCCGTGCACGGAGCACCGATCGAACGCCATTTCAAAGAGTAAATCCGATTCGGCGGCTGGCTGTCCGCAACGGCGGCGGATCATAAATAAACGCTTGCTAAGGCCCCGGATACCTCCGTGTCGGTTTGTCATCCGCGTGGGTCATCCGTAGTCCTGACAAAGCGTTCGTCGCCCCGGTTTAAAAATGTTCGTCACGTAGGTACGCGCGTCGCGCGAGCCCGTATACATGTCTTCCGAAACCCGCTTCGAAAAATCGACGTGTTACCGCCGGTGGTGGGGGTATGCAGCGGTGGTAGGGGAAAGGTACGCTGGATCTCGTTCACCGGCGTACAGAGTTCATTAATTCACGATTTTTCCACCGATTGTTCTTGACCAGGCACACCGACAATTCGCCGTTTCGCCCGTTCCACGTGAATCGTGCCTAGGTCACCTAGCCTCGCGTGAATTATTACGCGTTGTGTCTGTTCGACCACGGGAGTAAATTCGTCGAAACTGGAAAACAAGCTGTCGGGAAGATGGACGTCCTTTAGTGCGCCGCGACGCGTCGATGACGCGCTCGTACGCTCGTAAGTTGGCCAACGATCTCTTGCTGGACTTTACTTATCTTGTTTTTTTCTCTTTTTTTTTTTTAGCAAGAGAGTGTATTTTTTTTTGCATTGGAGGGGAATTCGTTTTTCCAGGGTTCGAGC
The DNA here is from genome assembly GCF_051014685.1 of Ptiloglossa arizonensis. Classification (NCBI taxonomy): domain Eukaryota; kingdom Metazoa; phylum Arthropoda; class Insecta; order Hymenoptera; family Colletidae; genus Ptiloglossa; species Ptiloglossa arizonensis. The sequence continues at coordinate 13,515,238 of NC_135052.1, forward strand.
GTTGTTACGCATTGTTAAGGTTTTCGACCGGGTTGTCGGTCTTTAAGGCGATGGGATTGTTTGCTCTGAGAATCGAGAAATATTGTTTCAGAGGATACCGAGGAGCGATGCTACGGAGTCAAAGAGAATATTTCTTCTTGTTGGAAGAAGTTTTTCGAACGTGCGAGAACACAGCATGCATGGAATCTTTGAAATATTTTCTTTCCATATTAGAACAAAAAAAATCTCATTCGTAGAATGAAAGCATTTTCGATTATTTACTTTTTCTTTACTTTACACAGACGAAATATTTACAATTGGTTGTTTCCTTTTGAATTCTCTGAAAATAGAATTCACTTATTTTGGAATTTGGAAGATGATAAAAATTGTTCTTAAGAAACTGGTTTTCCATTTGATGTTATTTCTCGGGAACAGTTACATTTCGTTCATCGACGTAGCTCAAACAATCCCTACGATCGAAAATTGTTGAATAAACGCCATTCACTTTTTTTTTTCTTACGTAAATTACGTAATATCTTCACGTAAATTTTTCCACTTTCTTGAATTTCGTACGCGCAAGTGAAAGTATTTCGTCGTCGGGAATGTATCAGCAATCGTGTGTCGTGTTTTCCATTGGTCGATTCGCATTATTGAATTGTATTTACACGTGTTATAATTAAGCGGATTCAGTCCCGTGCTTGAACGGGAGAATTTGTATTATAAATGGTAAACCAGTGTTCTGAGCGTGGCTGTTTGCCACGCAGCAGCTTTGGGTTCTGTTAAACACCGAATGACTTCTTGCTGCGAGTATTATTAATAAGTGGATTCAATATCGACTCGAAGTGCTCGCTGTGCGGTTCGCTTCTTGCTCTTATATCGCACCCGATCTTATTGTTTGCATCGATGCAGCAGGTACTTTCCCACCACTGTGCCACACAGACGAATACACACAGTTTTCTTATCGCGACATTATTTCCGCACTGATAATTTCAGCACTAGGTTGCTATCTCGTTTCACTCTCCATAGAATTTTATTTCTACTTTTCTATTCTTAGACCGTACCCGTAGCCGTAGTCGTGACAAAAATTTTTCGATCAAACGATTCTTACTCGAGTGTATTTACAATACATTTTCCTCCAACCTCTGTCCATCGAATATATTTAAATTAAGATACTCCGATATCACGTATACAATGAAATTTCATCACCTCGATGTTACCAGCTTCGCGAACGACTATCGCTATTATACAAATTCCTCGACAAATAGTAACCTTTCATTTACAATCAATTTTTCTTTCGTTCGCAGACGTTTCTCGTTCGTATAAATTTCAATTGCAGCTTCGCTCCCGCGGTCTTCCACACCGAAGAAATCCGAAGGTACCAACGATCGAAAACATTCCAATAAAAATACTCGCTCCGTTCCCCTACGAGTGGTTTTTCATCGACGACCAATTTACCCGAATCATTATTTCTCTACTTTTTGATTACACCCCGTGGCTGGTTGCTACCTCAAACACACCAAATGGGCTCCGTGATGTTACACGGCTGTTCGAGTGGATTCGTTAACGAAAAAGGCGAGAGCCCGCGAGGGACTCTGGTCTACGAACCGGTCGGGAATGATCTCCGCTTCGAAATACCAGACCGTGGTTACGGGGTCATGTTTGTAGACCGTTGATAAAATATTCCGGGTTAATTGATCGAGAATTCAGGTCAGGAAGAAGCACGTGATGAAGTGACCGAACGCGCGAAAAAACTTCTTACCGACGATCGTGGCTCGCTAACGTCCAACACCGAGCCACCATTTTGCGATTCGGTGATTAGATTGGCTCGTTTCGCGTTCGTTGGTCATTTCGACGGTATCGTTGTTGGAAACGTTACGTTGATAAATAATTATTCGCGCAACCGGCTCCGTCGAAAAGACCGCGTAACTCTCGCTACGAAACTTTGCCCGATCGAATTAATTTTCAGCAAGTTCGGCGTTTACACTCTACCCGTGGCGGCTTCAAAGGCCGGAGCCGAGAGTGCAGGAGCGTGTGCGCCAGCGCGCGCGCGCGCGCCTGCACGCGGTATTCCGCGCAATTAATTTTCAATATGCTGCGCGACTGTTATTATTATCATTATATGTTGTCTACATGTAAATGCGATTAGAGCCGGGAGCGTTTGTTTGCGATATTGTTTACACCGTTATTCAGGATTACGATGGGGTAAACGTATTTTCGAAACGCTCGGGTGCCCGTGTCTGTCGTTTCGGGGACACGCGCGTGGTGTCCCGGGCACGATCACGGGACGAATCGGGACGCGCGAAATCGTGTGCCAAGAGAGATCGAAGAGGGTCCTTTGAACGTGTTCCGCTCGGGGGGTTTGTTCTTCGAGATACAATCGAGCCAAGTTTTCCCGAACTCTAACCTCCGAGCGGTGTTTCAATTTTTCAAGCACGGTACGGAGGACACTGTCGCTGAAATATCGTAGGTCGGTTAGTTAAACTCGAGTAACTGTGAAAGGAAACGCGTTCACCTTTGGAAAATTTCAAGGATTATTACTTTTAACGGGGTTCGTGATACGCCAGGGTGAGTGTGTTAAACTCACTGCGCGTGCGCGAACGAGACCCGGTGAAAGGTAACATGGCGCGGTTGCTAACCTCCGAGTGGTGTTTGAATTTTTCAAGCATCGTACGAAGAATACCACCGCGAAACAAATCTTGCGTCGGTTATTTAAATTCGGGGGAATTTGAAAGGAATCGCGTGGACCTTTGGAAAATTGAGAGGATTAGTATTTTCAACAGGGTTCGCGATACTCGTGGACGAGCTTGTGATACCTGCGGCGCATGCGCAAACGCGCCACGAAGGAAACATGGCGGTTACTACTAACCTCCGAGCCATGTTTAAATTTTTAATGCACCGCGCGGAGAATATTGCTGCGAAAAAAAATCTGACATCGGTTATTTAAACTCGGGGGACTCTGGAAGGTATTACGGAGCCTTTGGGAAATTTTGAGGATTCTTATTGTTACCAATTTTGTCATTCTTGTGCGCGAGTTTGCAAAGTTTGCGGCGCAAGCGCGAACGCGCCAACGAGAAAGGAAATATGGCGTGTCATCGTATAGCGAGCGAATTTCGTACTTGGGTTTGTGTAATCGTTTATTGTTGAAATAAATCGTAATATTTCTTTCATCTAAATAGTGTCCAATTAGTTTAATATCCAAGTTTGTTTACTTTACTAAATTATACGATACAGGTCTGACCAATTTAAGGTACAGACTACTTGCTTGGTTCGAGTTTGTTTCATTTTTATCGTTTAGCCGATTTATCTAAAGAAAATTGCTTTTCAGTAAATTTACAGTTATAAATTGAGTTGAATATTGGAAGAAAATAATTTTTAAGTTAAACAATTAATAAGTATTTTAAATCGTTTGATATAAAATATATTTTCACGGCTGGCCGATCAATATTGGAGTACACTACTTATTACGTATCTCGTTTATATTGTCTTTAATTTTAATAGACTATTCACTTTCTTTACCATGGTTTTTCATCGACCGATATTTATTCAAATACGTTTTCTTCTCTTGGTACACATAAGACATTTAATTCAATCTCTCGAGCTATTATTCTTTTCTCCCGACCTTTATTAATATATACGTTGGTGAATGAGATTGTACGAAGAAATTATTCGGATCTCTGCCTCAACATTTTATTCCTTCTCGCGTCAAAGGTATTACCGTACTAAAGATCTGCTCGAACTTGAACCTAAATTATATAAATTTACATTTTTTAATGTTTCCCGTTGCATTCAAATTCTATCTAGACAATCGATAGACCATTTTAAATATAAATCGATTTAAACGTCGACGTAACCCTAGCCCATCGTTTCACGATCATGGTAAAATAATATCTTTGGTATAAAATTTGTATAAAATTTCCAATATATCACGCTGACTGTACCAAATTCCCGATACGTATTTTTACGTAAATTTCACGAATTTTTTTTTATATTTTCGAGCATTAAACCTCGTCCACGAATGTCTCTAATTAATGACGATGTTAATGAACATACGCCCCGAGTAGCCGGATTCTAGACCGGAAATACCATGTCCTGTTCCCGAATATCTCACGTAACGCAGACGACCGGACAAATTAAGTTCCGAGCAAGATTTCACGAAGATCGAATTCCCTAATGCGTCCCTAGTTATACTCAATATTCTGCAGGTTAACGATGGCACGCGCGAATATTTCATCCCTGTCGTAAAGTATGTGGCGCAGAATGTACCTACACGAAGGAGTTATGCTAGACACGATCCATATCGGGTATCATTAGTGCTGACGGTATTTCAAGCCACATCGCGCGAATTAATTCCTAATTCGCGAATTAATACTGTCAGGTTGTAAACGTCGAGTCGAATGCTTATTTGCGGAGTCTACGGATTGTTCATACACTCCAGTCCGTTTATTGCTAAGTTGTCCAAAGTTTCATTAATCTACCGTGTCGATCTACGCGATCGTTTAAATCTCTCACATTTTAGTAGCAGATATCGCTTGTTATCGCGACAAATCAATAATCGTGTACGTAGTAAGAAGAAAAGGGTCGTTCGCAACCGAATTCAAGTATCGTTACAGTTATAGTTTTCCGATACTTGAGCGACTCGAAGTAGAATATTTGTACGAATAAATATAATTCTTTTTTGAAAATCGGATAGAAATATTCAATGTTTATACAAGATGTAACTTTCGTGTCTTTCGAGTTTCTACTGTTGAGAAAAATGATTAAAAAGTATGTCGTGACTCTAGAATTTCGCAACGATTCCTAGTAAACGTATCTTATCACACTAATGGTAAAGAATAAAAACCAAGACAGTTGGATCCACGTATGGAGGGCGAAAATGAAAAAGGAAAACCGTTCCATGACAGAATTAAACTAATTCAGAAATAAAAAGTCCAGTAGACGAAATCTATAATACTTAGAAAAATTAAAAATAACGAGATAGAGCGTGTTTAAAGTATCTTTAAGTATCTGTTAACCATATACTCTAAATACACTAATAAAGAAATTGACTAAAAATTTCAATCGATTCAAATTTAATCGCGATCGGATTATCGAGTATTCACGTTTCATCTTTACGCGTTAATTTCAATAATAAAACTTACCTTTGGACGTGTACATCGAAATACGAGAATCGAGAGGAAGTACACAGTGACTACACAGTAATTGTTCACAGTGACTACTTCTGGTTCACTATTTACCGTATCAGTCGCGTTCTCGCATCGATTATTTCGCAAAACAATTCGTCGTTCGTGAAACCAGTAACCGGTTAAGAGAACTCGATTCTGACGAAGCGATACTTGGCCACCGCGTCGGTCGATATTCCTGAATACGTATTGAAGTCGATCGAATGGCTAAATGTTATTGTCTCCAAGAATCACGGCTCAATTCCTGGGACCAATTTAATCTAACACGGAAACTCGGCGGGTAGTCGCCATAGAAGAACACGGGGACGACGGAACAACCCGATATTACGAATACGGTGCTCTTTTGGCTCACCGTTTCATTATAGCTGTCGCAATAAGAGACTCGATTCCCCTTGGAACTTTGTTCCCTGGCGCGGGCGCAAGGACCGGAAACGATGGTGCGCGAAAGACACCTACAGGATGTTAAAGAAAGGTGGTACGGCGGTTTGCAAGCTCGTGGTATCTGCTGAATCGAGGGAAAAAATGCTTACTCGGCGGTGGATCCGCAAACGAATCCTTTCAGTGTAAACAACGATTTTTCGATTTCGACTCGAACACTGGACGCTCGAAAGACTTGGAACGGTTACCGCACCATTCTGAAAAAGGTTATACCACCCACTCGACAATCCTGGAGGAATTTTCACCGCTGAATTACTCCCTGCTGGAAGAAACTACCGAAACTAACCGAATTAATTGCACAATTTATATTTTAACAATCCTCGAATATACGCGAAAGTTGAACAAAGTGGTAAAATAGTTTAGTTTTGAGGGTTGGCTGAATTAATCGGTGGTAGAAGAGACTAAATTAATCGCACGATTTATTTTTTGACGATTCTCAAATATATGCGAAAGTTGAACAAAGTGGTAGAATAGTGTAAAGAGTTGCCTAAATTAATCGGTGGCAGAAGAAACTGAATTGATTGCACAATTTATTTTTTAACAATTGTCAAATATACGCGAAAGTTGAACAAAGTGGTAAAATAGTTCAGTTTTGAGGGTTGGCTGAATTAATCGGTGGTAGAAGAGACTGAATTAATCGCACGATTTATTTTTTGACGATTCTCAAATATATGCGAAAATTGAACAAAGTGGTAGAATAGTGTAAAGAGTTGCCTAAATTAATCGGTGGCAGAAGAAACTGAATTGATTGCAGAATTTATTTTGTAACAATTCTCAAATATATGTAAAAATAGAATAAAGTAGTAAAATAGTTGACAGAATTGCTCGAATTAATCGGTGGTAGAAGAAACAACTTTACTTAATCGCACAATTTATTTTTTAACAATTGTCAAATATACGTGAAAATTGAACAAAGTGATAAAATAGTTCACAGAATCGCCCGAAGGAGAAACTACTTTACTTAATCGCGAAATTTATTTTTTGACAATTGTCAAATATACTATATATGAAAATTGAACAAAGTGATAAAATAGTTCACAGAATTATCTGAAGGAGAAACTACTTTACTTAATCGCATTTATTTTTCAACGATTGTCAAATACACGTGAAAATTGACTAAAATACTAAAATAGTTTACCAACTGTCCGATCGAAAGATCGTTAAAAAATGATTATCGTTATTACGATAGTTCTTCTGAACTCGAGTCTTACGAGTCTTCTGAACTCGAGTAGAATCGCGCGAAGACGATACGCCGTTTCCGTAACCTAACCTAGCATTTACAGGTTCGCAAATTCGTCGTCTCTCGGTGGTTCGACGCGCCATTTTTTTCCCGCGCTTTTCCCAGTCGACGCGTTCCGTTCAACGTCGAATCATCCTTTCGCGGCCTCGTTCGCCCGGCGGTTTTCAATTATCGCCACTTACGGCTCGGAATTTCGTTCTCGTTATGAAATACGAGGCGCAGCCGTCAAGCGCGCGTACCACGGACGCGTACCCTGTCAGCCGTCATCGATGCGAACGACAACTTCGTCGTCGTATATTCCCGTAATGCAATCGAGTCGAATCAGCGGCGCGTGAAAGCGCGAGCGAACGAGCGAGCGAGCGAGCGAGCGAGCGCGTGGAAGTGGATCGGTCGCCCCAGACCCGCAATAAAACAGGAGCCCCGGACAGCCGTAGACATTTCGTTCAGTCGGATGTAATATTCGAGAGCTCGTCGTTTCTCGTAATTGTGTTCCGATCCCCGCGGGCGAAACTGTCGCAAAATGGCCACCGGTGCCGCTCGAAAATATTAGTGAACGAATAAATAAGACAGAGCGAACGTACGGGCTCTGGATTTGTTTTTACGGTGACCGGAATTAGGTCCTTTCTGGCGTCGATGGAGAGGTCAGAGGGTGGCGACGTACGAGCCAACTTTCTCGACCTAACCTTACTTTCGTCGATGACTCGATCGCTTCGCGGATATTTTACTCGGCCACGGTATTATCATTTTGTGCCAAATTTTTATTTAACAAAGTACTGAATTCTTCGGTCCATCGAGAGCAGAGGTTAGGACGAACCGTCAATTTCTTCGACCTAACCTCACTTTCAACTACTCGACCGCCTTGTAATTTTCTTAGTCGGGTGCTGTATTATTATTTTTGTATCCAAGTTCTACTTGATTGGACTAAATTATTAGGTTGTTCGGATAGTCGTTTCCGTTCGGATATAATTTGATAAAATGTTTGTACACTCTAAAACAATCGTGTTTCATTTTCACTAAAAAGAAATTTCAGGGCAAAGGTTAGGACAAAATGTCATTTTTATTTCTTATTTCGTAACCTTCTGTACCAGTGATCGACGAATACTGTATATTTGTAGCGATATTGAGTAGTGTTATTATATTATTGCGATTTTGTGTACTTGATTTGTATTATTTTTCTTTTCGTACGTTATTTTTATATTATTCTTTGATACAACGTCTTCCGGTTCACGTCTCTCCGACTCGAGGCCCTCCAGCGGAACAAGAACGAAACGTAGCTTGGTCGCACGATTGACAGAGGGCGGGCGCTAGCGGCGGCAAATTTTTTTTTTTCCCCACTGAAAAATACGCTTGTAACGGAAACTTGATACCCCTCTGTCTCGAAACCATCCAGATGTCGCGAACGCGCCCGTCCCTCAGAGATTTCTGAACTTATTTCTTCAGAAGGCTTTCGAAGCTGTAAGCTCGTTCGATCTCTTGCCTTTAGTCAAAGAGAATCAGAATGGTCGATGATGTTGAACTCTCTCGCGTGCGTCAGAGATGCGATTTTGGAATGCTCGAAGCTTTCGCTTCAGTGAATCGAAAATCCTGGTTCTCAATTGTTAATGTAAGCGAACTTCTTCTGTTATGGATCCGAAAGCCATCGATCCTTGGAATCTCACAACGTGGTAAGTTGAATAACTTTCGGTCGCGAAAGTTTACGAATTTTTTTAACCAATTAGTCGACGACGTGAATCTTCAGTTACAATATTTTTATCAACTTATACTATGGACAATTTTTCAAGCGTGGAAAACTTTCAAATTTATCAACGTTCTCAAGTGAAGATTATTTTCAGATAGTTTCCTGTTAAACGTTCATCTGAAAATATAAGGTATTTTCCCTACGTCCATGGATATTATCGTCGTTATAATTAATACAAAAAGCGCATACACGTTGAATGTCTATAATTGATTCCAAATGTTCTCGTTAAGAACTGTTCATTTGATAAGCCAACACGGGAGTTAAAACCCTGCTAATTAATACCGACGGTTAATAAGAGCGTGGATATCATTCGCGTGCATTTTCCCATTGTGACGAGTATTACAACTAGTTATAGGGATTTGGTTCATCGGGGTTCCAATTGCGGGATTGAACAACGTGAAACAGCGTCAAATCGACCTTTTGTCCGACTAAACTCGCTGTTGTACCGCACTCGTTCGTTCAACATTGAAGTAACAAACGATTGCAAGGTTTCTCGTTTTTCTTTCACCTCGCGACAATTTCGCACCGTTAAGATCGATCTCGAAAACTTTCGCGCTCGTAAGAGTGTTAATTAATTCTGTCCACGGGTCTGTTTTCCAGTCGACTCTGAATGGTATTTTTCGCGGGAAATTGAGCGTTCACCGCGAAAAATTACGCGAGCTGTGCAACACCGTATCCATCCGTGACAACGTGTTTTAAATTTTATAATTAAACCCGACCGGCATCTCTTAACGCGATGTTTCAAAGCGAGCTTGGATTTCTGGTCGCACTTTTTGCAAATTGGAGTGTCCCTTTCGTTCTTCGCGGTGGCTTTTTCGACGTTTCATTTCGAGCGCGTCAAAGGCCCTTTACGATCTACTTCTTTCGTTTTGCGTGGAATTAGGTTGTCGAGATCGTACGGAGAAATTAACGGCAGCATAAACTCGTTGTGCCGAATGAAATAAACATCCGTATCTGTTTGAATACATCATTCTCGGTGTGTCCTCGAGTTTAACACGTTTATTACATCTTCGAGCGGCTATACCGCTGTTTCATTTATTTTTTACCGTTACTCAACTGTCCCCGTTACGGGAACGTTGAAGTACAGGTACGTAAATACGAAATAAAAGTAATTAAAGCCAAGTCCCGTTCATTAATACCCACTCTCGTTTGACTTAATCGAATCGACCGAGTGAATTTCGATGAATTAATTTCACCGATCGAGTACTCGTTCAATATCTCTTGCTTCCATATGGTTTCTTTCTTTTTTTTTTTTTTTTAACTATGAATGAAAATGTTTTTATTAAACGTATCCGACGGTTGAATTGTCGTTGAAATATGTTCTTGTTCGCGGTGACGGTAAATTATGAATACTTGATATAAAAATTAACCGGAGAACTGTCAATATTTGTGGTCCCCATTCCGAGATCTAAATCAAGCTGACACATAATATCGTAGCAGCAGCGAGACATGTAACTCGATGATAAAACGACGATCAAGAGCTCGAGTGTACCATATTGCGAAATTTCTTCTGCGCGAGATGGCAGTCCTGGTACGAAGTTGTCAAACGCAGACGAAGAAGAGCAAAGTATCTGTTGGAAGTGGCCGTTATGTTGTCGAAGCACTCACGAATTTTCGATCACCGTATCGATCGACAAGCTTTATACGGGAACTGCCATTTAACGACACAGTGAAACCATCTTCCGTACCAGAATCCAACGATAATTAACAATATGCGTTCTCCGACACCGACGTACCACGATCCGATTCATACTCCACGCATATTTTAAACAATTTCTTCCTTTTCGGATCGTCTCCTCTCATCGTACCATTTACAACGATAATAAACGGTAATCGCATCCTTCGTACGATCGTGAATTTTAAATTTTACTTTTATTTAATTTCATTCCCCAATGGAACTCGCAATCTCAAAAAAAGTTACTTCGTGGATGTTTATAGGAATTCTTCTATTTTATAGATCCCCCCCTCCCCCAGGAATGTGGTATAAAACCGTTATTTATCGTTTATTCTAACTCGATAAAAATCGAACTTAATAACTTTGCAGTAGCTCGATGGTACGAGAAGCTTTTTTTCCTCTACTTTTTTCACTTGTTATCGTTCAACTTTATTATAAAATGCGAAATTATACTTTACAATAAAAGTATCGGAAACAGGGTTTCCCAACGTTTCGATAAACAACGATGAAAATAATTTCTCCGTTATTGCAATCGTCCGTCTAATAAAATTTCAAGCCGGTTACATTTTCTTCGTTTATTTCACGGGTTGAATACCAGCAAAATAAATAGAAATACCTCCGCTCGTGCTACCCAGCGGACTTAACACGAATAGTTGCGGACCCAACTCCTATTCTTAGCGGTTTCGTGAATTGTTGCTGACCACTGAGTCGCCACTTTTAGCAATTTACTTTGTTCCGGAGATTACAACGACCGCCGTGTTTATTTCGCGAGCGTTAAATACAGTCAGCGAGTTAAACGAAATTCATTTAAAGATTCCAAGTTGTTACGGCATTGAGTATCCACGCACGATCGGTGAACTTTCGAGTTTGTAACGCGCGTCACGGGACCACCTTGTTATCTTCGAGTCGAGATAAATATTCAATAGACCACCGGGTATACTATTTTAATTGAGCGTCCAAATTATCGACAGCGCGAGCGAACCCGTTTGTTCGGGATTTACCGGTGCTCACGGCGGTCAAACTTTTCACGGTGGAGAGCAAATGTTATTTTTTCTATTTTGCCAGAAATAATAACTAACCCGGAGGGGTCAAAAATATACTCGACGAGATATAACGAACAGGTGGAGCCAACGTTTGAAAATTAACTGCATCGAAAGTAAGAGTGTAAAATAACCAAATGTACAGTGTACGTGTCGTGAATTTATATATATATATATATATATAATACAGTACGAAATGTGTGTTTATGTAAATATAAAACGTAACAATGTACGGCACTGTGAAATGTATGTATGTAAATACAAAAGGCAATAACGTACAGTAGAACGCGTCGTGGATTTATATATATTATACAATGCGAAATGTGTTGCATGCAAAATATAGAACACAATAATGTACAGTACGCGCTCGAGGAGATTGCATCTGGAGTTACGGCGAGTAGTATTAGTTCAGGGACCGTCTCCAACTCGCACGTATTCCAGAAGCCTCCGAACAAATAGAACCCGCCATAATTCCGCGCGCAATCTTCTCGACCGTGCACTGTACATTATTGCGTTTTATATTTACCTAGACACTTCGTGCAAATCTTACGACACGTGGATTTTAACGTACAAACATCGTCGATACATTCCACGGGACTGGTTGTTGGGACAGTAGAGTTTGACTAATGACCAATGTGAAGAAGACTCACTGTCTCGTGACCACTTGAGAGAGCCAGACCTACGTCTCTTGTATTCCCTGAGAAGACCATAGTCTCTTAATCTAGGTCACGTAGGCCCAGAATCGGTAATAAAAGAAGGGGCGTGGCCTTGAACGAAAGAGGATCGTTGTACAGAGTGTTGTTCGAGGAAAATAGTGTCTCTGGTCGAGACTCGTTTTCTATAGTTTTCCATAAGCCAGATTTACACCTATCGTATCCACTGAGAAGACCATAGTCGCCTGACCTAGGTCACGTAGGCCCAGAATCGGTAATAAAAGAAGGGGCGTGGCTTTGAACGAAAAAGGATCGTTGTACAGAGTGTTGTTCGAGGAAAATAGTGTCTCTGGTCGAGACTCGTTGTCTATAGTTCTCCATAAGAGGAAAAAGGGAAGCGCGATAAATACCGATTCACGAACACGGACGATTTACTCGGAGATCCATCCTGTAGGGACCGTGAAACAGAGAAAGCAGAAGTCACATTGCACACTGTAACAAATACTGAACACCGGGGGTGGATTTCGCTCAGCAGAACGTTACAAGCGAACTTTCTGTCACTGTGTTAAGACCCAACGTTCACCTTCCCCGCGTGGTTCGCTCTAGAATCCTCGAATTCATGGCGAACGTGGGAAAGGAAGCGGACGAAAGTCGTTTGGCAGGTGACGTGACGTGTACTTCGCTCCGGGACGAAATTCTACGAAATGAAACGGAGAAAAGAAAACGATAACGAACGTTAAGTATCGATGCTCTTGGTCATCGTTAGCTCTATTCGTCTTCTCGTTGAGTAACCGTGAATCGCGACACTGACCCTGAAACGTTGTTCAACGTTTCAGGAACGTTTACGAAGGAACAAAACGGGAGAAAGAGAACCGAAACTTCTCGAGTCTTTCGAGATCTTTTCCACGACGGGTCGTCGAAAAATTGCCACAGGTAACAAGCAACGCGTATCAACGAGACGCGTGTCTCGAAATATCGAAATTGATCCAATTTTCAGGGTACAGGGAACGACTTCCAAACAGAGATGGAGATGCTTGCACGGTGAATTGATTCGTTTGGGGGGAGTGAAGGAGGGGTTCGTGTCGTCCTCGAGGCTGTTCCCTTCGTCTGTTGGATGGAAGGAAATTTTCCATCGAATCGGCTGACAAGAAAAAATGCTCCCCTTGTAGTTTACGAGGAGTCTGAAATCGTTCGGGCTCGATCTGTCGCGCCAGGTTACGCGACGGTGTAATTTTTCATTGAAACCCGGTTACGTAGCTGCGTACGTAAGTATTCTCGTAAAATAAAACCGGAATAACTTCGCTCGAGCGTTGGCTAATTGTTCCTTGTTTTTCTTCGCTACGTTTCCCCCAGCCACTACGGTGAACACGCCGGCAAAGACGGTAGTAATTGGTTTTCCCCTTTGTCGCCGTCATTTGCACTCTCATTGTTGTTATTTTTCGCGGGACTCGAGACGCGCGAGCGCACACCACAGAGGACACGTGAAATACTCGACACGTAAATGGAACATCGTTCTTTAATAACATTCGACCACGTGCCAATTATCGCGTTTAAATGTCGCCAAAGACACGGCGACGTTTCTCTTTCCGTGACAATTTGCGAACCTGGTCTCCGGTTCGAGGTGCCGTTTCCTGGTACGAGTCGCTCGGAAGTCCACTACTCGACGAGGAACACTCGTGAAACGAAACACGACCGAGTGAGACGCGATACGTGTTCGAGACGCGTCTGTGAACTCTATTGTGGTATTGCAAATTATAGGACAAATAGACGGTTTGAGTGTCAGGCATGAGAGAGAGAGAAACTCTACTAGAGGGGGTTGTAACCGATGAAAGAGGACTGGTTGTTGGAACAGTGGAGTTTGACTAATGACCAATGTGAAGAAGACTCACTGCCTCGTGACCACTTGAGAGAACCAGACTTACGTCTCTTGTATTCCCTGAGAAGACCATAGTCGTCTGACACCTAGGTCACGTAGGCCCAGAATCGGTAATAAATGAAGGGGCGTGGCCTTGAACGAGGAAGGATCGTTGTACAGAGTGTTGTTCGAGGAAAATAGTGTCTCTGGTCGAGACTCGTTGCCTATGGTTCTCCATAAGCCGGATCTACACCTCTCGTATCCACTGAGAAGACCATAGTCTCTTAACCTAGGTCACGTAGGCCCAGAATCGGTAATAAAAGAAAGGGCGTGGCCTTGAACGAGGGAGGATCGTTGTACAGAGTGTTGTTCGAGGAAAATAGTGTCTCTGGTCGAGACTCATTGTCGATAATTGTCAATAAGCAATTATAGATTAATATTAAATTTAGTCACGATAGCTTTACGTACGCTAATAATATAATAATAATCGTCACTAGTTTGTAATCTACGTTTCACATTATTGTCGTATCTCGTTTAGTCGTGTATCGTCTCGTTCGCGTTTCACGCAACCGGTGGACTTCTACACGTGATCAAGTCAGCCAATAGCGACGGTGTATCGAATCGAGGCGTGGCCGTCACGTCACGACTGACGCGAGTGGACGATTTCCTTTCCTCCGGTGACGTGTTACCTCGTAGCGGCTAACTTCTCGCGCGTCAGCTGTAGTCTCTGTTCGTAGAGTAACATTGTCGCGATAAATGTGAAACCGATGACCACGATAAATGTGAAACATCTATATCCACTACTAGGGGGCGTCTCCTTTGGAACCAGTCGAGCGATTAAGGCGACACTCGTCGGTTGATTAAAATGTGACATTAATCGATAATAAACGCTAGTGTCGGTGAAACGATACTAACTGCGGAGATGAACTTTTTTATTACTGGTTTTCGTTAATAAAAGTGTCATTCTTACATTTGTCGGATCTTTCCGATCGAACTGAGATCAAATACGATATACAATTTCGATTGTATTTAATTATTTATCAAACGATAAATACGGTAAACTTCTCGCTCAGTTATGTTACATTTATGTTCAAGGTTATCCATGCGAGATCATCGAACACTTTCTCCCGATAATAAACGTTCGATATATCTTCCTTCCATATAAATGCACGTCTCGTGCGTTAATTTATATTTCCGATTGTTCGGTGTTTCTTCGCGACTATAAAACGATCTCCGTTGAGACGTTAGTGGTCTCGCGTTGACAACCTCGAACCGATACTTCTGAACCAATTCCTCCGTTCACGTTCAATTCGCTGCGAAGAGACGTTCAATGTTCGCATACGAGAAAAGTTAATCTCGCACCCGAGGAATCAACCACAGTATCCTACGTCTATTAGACGTTTTACGTTCCCCACGTCGAGCACACTGGTAAATACTTAAAATCTTGGAATCTTTTTCCTTATCGTCATCTATATACCTAACCCGTTTGTTTTATCCCCCGATCGCGGTGAATACACCGAGAATATCGCGAAACTCGGTCCTTCGAGATGCAATACGTTTCTCGGCTATCCGGCGAGTGATTTGTTTTCGCTCGATGTTGGGAAATCGTTGGAAATCTCCAACCAGAGGCGGGGTGGAAAATGGGAAACGCGGTGAAAAAGGATTTGGAAAGTTTCGACCTCTCGGCTATTTTCGTTTCTACTTCCAACCCTGTCTGACCCCCCACCCCCCCCGAAAATGCAAATAACGAGGAATCCGCGAGGCTTCCGTCATTCGTCGCGCTTTATTTCCAAACGAGAAGAGGTTTTAACGCGGCGAAACGGTTCTCGGAGCACCATCCCCGGTCGTTTCTCGTTCTCAGCTTCTTTTCCACGTTCCAGCCCTCCCAGAAACATGTAATTACGTAGCCAATGTTCTTTCGGGTCCAATTTTCCAGCAGTAAAGGAACAGAGGAGCCCCGCCGGCCGCACGGTGGGGCATTTATTGTTCTTTTCGCGATACTTTTCCCAGTCTTGGAAAAAGATTCGCTGTTACACGTTTCGCGTTTCCTCGTTTCTTTTGTATCCCACAGGGACGATAATGGACCGCGGAGACGAGAAAGGATCGACTTGGACGCTCGCCGTTGCTTTTCAACTTCAATTACCTCGGTTAATAACTTACGGATGATTCAATCCCCCACAGGATCCGAGGGTAAAACATTTTCGTTCGGTTTCACGATAATTCTTCGGTTTCTAATATCGTACGGAAGTTTTACCACGAGTGGCTCCGGCTACGTGGTGTTTCCAGGAGAACGATAGGTTTCTCGATCGAGGAACAATTTTAGAAATTTACGGGATGCCTCAACGTCGACGGTGCAATTAAAGAGAGACGATGGGAGAAAATACGATACTTTTGCGCTCGATCAGGTACGCGTGCACCCAACGATACATTTGGACACCGTGGGGCAAAACTCGCGATACGAATGGGGGTCAGGGAGATCCTTTGGCGTCGAATGGAACAAATAATCGAAAACAAAGGTATTGCGTCGGTGGTGTTGTTTTCGAGAGAAATGCATTCGAAGATCGATCGAATACACGTGCGCCTAACTGTACGCGTATTGTAGACCGTGGGTGAAAATTCGGGTGAGAAACCGGGCCAGGGGAGATTCTTCGGCTCGAAAATAATAAGAAGCTGTACAATAACGAAACAGAATCCGTGGGTTTGATTTTCGCGAGAAATAGAACGTTTGGAAATCAGTCGAGTACGCGTGCATCTAACGGTTGACGTTGCAGAAGTTACGAACGTCTTTCGAGTACCTTGAGAAAGAATAATCGATGGATATCGATGCTAAACTCCGATTCTTAAATTCTTCGACGTACGGCGTCGCGTAGAAGAATGGCCACAGAAACGGTCCGGTAATGAAATCCGCAGGGTCGTTTCACTTAGCTGCACCTCGAGCGTATTTTTCTCGAAAACAATACCACCGACGTAACATATATATCGTTGTTCTCGATTTTCGTCCTCCCCGAGCCGTAAAATCTTCCCGAGGTCTCGCTCGTACCACGAATTACGGGGCCTGTGTATATAGTAAATCGAAGAAGATTGCGAACACCCAAATCTGAACGGTTCGAGGTTGTCGTTTCCGGACTCGCCATGAATTCCTCATTGGAGGAGGCGAACTCGATCGTTTCCCATTAGAGTCGTACGAAAAGGTAGCCGATTTTCCTTTCGACGTTTCCTTTTCTCAACTCGGTGCCGATCACCGCGAACCCTTGTCTCAGAGAGGCGCGCGTAACGCGTTCGACGTTAGAGAAACAAAGAGGGGACAAGCGGATGGGGTAGGCGTGGGTGGAGAGGGCTACCGGATTGGATCTCATAAAATATTTATCCGTGGAAAGGCGATATAGTTTCCTGGCCGACTTTCCGTCGATCGAACGCTCGTATCAGTTTTCCGTATCGTTATCTCTTTCTCTCCTCTTGGTTGGCCGTGGTGTTCGTTCGTAACGTTATCCCCCGCTCCGTTCTCGCCTTACGCCCGGCGCCCGTTCCTTTTTCCGAACACGTACGATCCGTGGGGTCGGGTATGCGGACCCCGTGTCGTTTACAGAGGAGCTACGGGGCCGCCGCGTGTTCCCTGCGCGTGATTTCAAATGCTCACGTCGGACCACCTTCGTATCGAACGTGTACCTCCGCGCGGTAATACGTTACGGTACCGTACACATGCATTTATGCCGGGAGCGACGTCGCTTTCGAGTTTACGATACACGTACGGTGTCCGCCCGTTGCAGACAACGACGGTTTCACCGACATTTCCATAACTCCGCACGCCCGCTTCGGAAATTCTTATGGCTTTAATGCGCGGAGGCGGCCAGCTTACGAATCGCCCAACGCTCTTGAAATTTTTAAATCTTAATCGCGAGACGGTGTTACGAGCTCTAGAGGCAGTTTCGTTTTCATTTTCTCGTTTAATTATCGCGTTTCATTTTTTTACGAACATTTTCTCGCTTATGTATATAACCGTGTATATAACGCATCGGTTGTGCGATTGGATGTAAATAAATATCGAACGACCGGCCGTACCGTTGCGTATTTCGCGTTGGTATTTCCGGTCGACAGGAGAGCTAATAACGTTAATAATGATTCGTTTTGTCGGTGAATCGCTGGGACAAATAAAGCTACTGATTTCGTACACCACGCGGGTTCTAATTACGGCGATTACAATCTCGTTGTCTACGCACAAAGCGCGTGAAAAACGCTTTGAAATTAATTTTTCGATTTTTTTCTCGGTGCGTGTAAAGTTGCGGAAAAATTCTCTACCGTTAGAGACGGACACGAGGAAACTAATAATACGTCGACGCGTGTAAGGTATTGGAAAGTTTTGTATACGAGATGCGAGAAAAGTTGAAGAACCGATAGAAGGTAACAATTTGCGCTTAACTAGGATTTATACTTTTCTCGCGTCCTGCTATTTCATTTTTATATCGTTATTTGTTTCTTTTTATTCGTCCCTCGCTGCAAGAATCGTTCCGTTACAGATTCATCGATGAATCATTTTTCGAAAGATTCAAAAATTCGCGTCAAAGCGTCCACGAGCTTCGCACGAATGTTTCGTGCCTCCATCGATTGTATCGATCAGTTTTTCATTCGTATACACCGTGAGCAATCGCGTCGGTGTTTTTTAGGCTACAGGGTGAAACGGAGCTCGCACAGCGACAAATTTTTATGAAAATTCCGCGTCAAATTCCGCCCTCGTGCGGCGTTCCTGGACCGACCGGCGGTTTCCAAATTAAAATTGAAACGTTTAGAACGGGTAAATTGCGATCGAATACGAAAATACGATAGAGAGCCTCGTATTCGAACACCCGTTACTCGGACGTCTTAATATTCGAATGCTGTGATCGATCGCTTGTGTAACCTAGCCGGAGCAAAGGTACAGGATCCTCGAATAGTTGAACGCGTCGATTTTCTTGGTCTCTGTTCGAATAAATAAAAGTTTAATAAAAGATAAAACGAACCCCCGTATCCGAACACTTTACTGTGTCTCAACGTTGGAATTTATGATCACTTATGGAATTTAATTGCCACAAATATACGAGACCTGTGTATATTTAAACAAACTTTTAATTTATTTCATCTCTCTCGATCTTCGCTTTCTCGATCTCCGCTCTCTTGGTCTCTATTCTCTTCGTCTCCACTCTGTTCACCCCTACTCTTTACTTTCTATATAAGATCTCCCATACACTGAAGTCTCTCATATCCGTACACTCAGACAACCGATCACCTTAAACGCAACAGTCGTAAAGGCGATAAGTATTTAAAGAAACTCAATTTCTCGATCTCTACTTTCTCGATCTCTATTCTCTTCATCTTTACTCAATTGACCCTACTTTCTTAATCTTCACAATCTCGATCACTACATAAAATCCTCCACGCATTAAACTCTCCGTTCACCCTGACACACGTTCACCTTCAAAATTCGCGAAGTCGACGAATACTTAAATTACCCAAGTCTCGATTCTTTTCGATTCCATCAAACTTGGCCCAATACCGGGAAAAGCGATCGTTCCATTACCCGGACACTTATACGTCACCCCATTAGTTCGGATACAGGAGGCTCTACTGTACATATTTACCGTCTTCGGTCCACAATTCCGTACCGTCGTCCGCTCGAAAAGGGGGCAAAAAAAAGAGTTAAGAAGCGTCCCGAGGCGAGACAAGGAAGAGTCCTCGGGGATAGCGTCTACCCTAGAACCTACCGTTTCTCGTGGACGCAAGCTTTCCCGAGACGTCTCGTCTCCCTTTTCTCTTCTCCTCCGCTCTTCTCTTCTTCACCACCGTTTTTCTTCCTTCTTTTTTTCCCTTTCTTCCTCCCTTCCCCCTCTCTCTCTCTCTCTTTCCCTTTCTCTCTTCGTGCCTAGGGCCACGTGTACTCGGCGCAACGACAACACTCGGTGGTCAACTCGTTTCCGCGCTTTGCGGAAACGACCGGTTCACCGGAAGGCAAGCAACGACGCCTCGGCGCGGGCAGAGACGACGCTCTCGTTTCGCGTGAAATATTAAAGGCTCGTCGCCGAGTAACGTCGCCGAAACGACGGACGCGATATCTACGGGGCGGTCGTTTCAAACGCGGATCGGGAAACGCCTCCCCGCTTCCGGAATAAACGATTCCCCGGCCTTTGTGACACCGGGGTGGAAACGCTCGTAATCTTGGTCTTTCGACGCCGCGAGCGAGCGAGCTAGCGAACGAACGTGAAGGAAATCGATTCGATTCGATTCGACACCGGCCACGGGAAATTCGAGCTAATGGGAATTTTACACAGTTTGATAAATAACCGGATCGACGTCGTGCGAGAAACAGCATTGATTGCAAACGTTGCGAGTTTCTCGTCACTCAACTAGGGGTTGTTTGTATTCTTTTTCTCGAAAAGAAAACTCTCGGTTTTAGAAATGTTTAAATAGTATTGTTCGATCGTGATCAATCGAAGTAAATTGGCAACGAAGAATTGTATCGTTGGATCGAAATAAATTGGTCGAAAGTTACGTCAAATGCAATCGATTAAAAAATTTGTAGCTTGCATTCGATAAGACTTCTAGAGGAAATATTTCGTTTCTTCTTTTTAATATTCGTGTATTTTATGTTTGTACCGCTAAATACCGTTTAGATTTATAGAGACAAGTTTCTTCTAGTAGGAGTCTGAGAAGGGTTTCTCGTCACTCGAACAGGGGTTGTTTGTATTCTTTTTCTCGAAAAGAAAACACTCGGTTTTAGAAATGTTTAAATAGTATTGTTCGATCGTGATCAATCGAAGTAAATTGGCAACGAAGAATTGTATCGTTGGATCGAAATAAATTGGTCGATAGTTACGTCAAATACAATCGATTTAAAAATTTGTAACTTGCATTCGATAAGACTTCTAGAGGAAATATTTCGTTTCTTCTTTTTAATATTCGTGTATTTTATGTTTGTACCGTTAAATATTGTTTAGATTTATAGAGACAAGTTTCTTCTAGTAGGAGTCTGAGAAGGGTTTCTCGTCACTCGAACAGGGGTTGTTTGTATTCTTTTTCTCGAAAGAAAACTCTCGGTTTTAGAAATGTTTAAATAGTATTGTTCGATCGTGATCAATTGAAGTAAATTGGCAACGAAGAATTGTATCGTTGAATCGAAATAAATTGGTCGAAAGTTACGTCAAATGCAATCGATTAAAAAATTTGTAGCTTGCATTCGATAAGACTTCTAGAGGAAATATTTCGTTTCTTCTTTTTAATACTCGTGTATTTTATGTTTGTACCGTTAAATACCGTTTAGATTTATAGAGACAAGTTTCTTCTAGTGGGAGTCTGAGAAGAATGCAGCTGTCATCATCGAGATCATATCGGAATTCTTCTCGGGTGTCGATAGTATCCACGCGAGGATATCCGTTAACACGATTGCGTTTGAACGACCGAATGGACTTTATACTCGTTGTAACTTTATATTCGAGTTTTATTTGCCAATGTCAAGATACGGTTCAGTTTTGAGCAAAATCTCTCGATGTTCGTTAACACGATTGCGCCCCACGAACAGCTGAATGGACTTTATACTCGATGTAACATTATATTTAAGTTTTACGTTCCAATGCCAAGATCCGGTTCAATTTTGAACAAAATCTGTCGACGGATAACTCGCGTAGCTCGTTTTTTCTTTTTTGAAAATTTGTTTCTCGTAAAAATTCTTTTCGAAACGTTTCGAACGAACGAAAGAATTAATTTTTGCGCGAAAAAATTACGCAAACTTTCCCTTCGTCGTCTTTAACAAGCGAAACAATGGAGCGAAATTAAACGAGATAAAGCATACTCTTTTCTTTGGAAGAAACGTTTCTCTCAATTAACGTATAATGTTCCGAAAAAATACATAAATTTTCTTCCGTTACGTGCAAATTTCTACCGTAAGTTTCACCGTAATAATTTTCCGACAGTTTAAACAGCTTAGTTTCCATTCTTGAATAATTCGCCAACAGCGGAAGGTACAATTCGATAGAAAGGAAGTACAAGTGAACAATAGTGGGAAGAAATTGAAGAAACTTCGCAACGTGTTATGCGTCGAAGGAACAGCTTCGTACAATATGTACGTACATGTGTGTACGTATCGGAAAAGACATTTTCCGAGCCAGTGAACTAGTTCGTTGATGCATTTCAAGGTTTACGTCACGTTGTTACTAATCACGGTTTACCAGCTTTGTTGGTAACTTCGGAATAAGTTCACGGTGGATGTCTTTGTTAAGGTGGAAAGTTGACCGCATCGACACTCTGCGTTCGTGCACTCGATTGTATCGAACTTTGGAGCTTTCCAGCTACTGTACGAGTCGGATTCGTCGAAGCGTTCTTAATAATGCGGAAACGGATGCATCTCTCTGCGTGAAATTTCTCAATTTCGATGTCGAGAGCACAATTTCAAACGGAGCAATTTTAAGAATTACGCAACCACGAGTTATACGATACGAGAAGAACACGTTTCTCTGGGTTAGATAATTGGAAGGTGTTGCGAATAATTGAAATGATAAAACGATAGAAATTTGTGTAAGAAGAAAAATAGAATTACATATGTAAAATACAAGGAAGGACGAATAAGTGAAAATCACGGAGACAGGAAAACACTCGTGTAACTTGTATTGATTATTTCGAGTAAGTTTAATAACGTATGCACAACGTGTAATTAAATGAATCGATGCAAATATATCGGTTCGAAATATGTAAGTACGATTAATAGAAAAGCAAGCCTCGGTTCCATTAGAAATCTAAAGTGTTTCTCGATTCTGTTTAGCCTGGAATATTTTTCGGTTGGCCGCTGTTTTCAATTAGTTTTAATTTTGGATCGCCAGAATGGGGTTGTTTGGCGCACGGAGCCCGCGATACAATTGCCCAAGGTAGGAGAGTTTGGCGCGGATTGTTTGCACGCGAGCGCAAACTCAACGTCGACTAGTTTCTATAACTTTATTCCACAAACGAGTACAAGTACCTCGGAGTTCCTATGTGCCTGTTGAATCGAACATTAGGGTATCGAATTCCGTGGAGTTCTCCAGGATTGAGAAACTGCATCTAAAATTGCGTCTTGTTTATGTACGAAATTGCGTCTGAGGGCTTGAATTATAAGATCCACAAAGTGATAAAAATAACGAGTTCTTTCGAGAATACTACGTTCGAATCTTTGGGGAGAAATTTTCTAAAAAAAATTGCGATACAATGAAAATATACATATCGTGTACAATTTTATTAAAATTCTTTTGTACGGATCTTTCGAGAGAAATTTTCTAATAAGAATTGCAATACAATAAAAATATACACGTGTATAATTTTCCGTTATTAAAATTCTTTGCTCGGATCTTTAGGGAGAAATTAAAAACTATATATCGCGTATAATTGTCCGTTAGAATCATTCGCCAACTCTGAGAAAATGAAATTTTCCGATCAACGTTGTCCGATTATTTTTTAACTCAGAATCGGTTTATCGAGCGGGTATCGCGCGAATTACACTTAATTTATTATTATCGCCCGCCACTCCCTTCTAAATGCACGCGTTCGTTATTTATCGGTAGATTTGAATACGATTGTCAAGGGTTTCGGTTCTTTCGTTTCTCGTGTTCCGTAACTCGTTTGATTTGCTGCCCGAGGGAACTCCATTCAGACTTTAAACAAATAGTGAACTTTTCGTCTCATTGTACCGAAGTCCATAAAATCGAGTTCGCTGGGTTTCACGGTGTTAATGAATAATACTTGTATAGAAACATCGTGAATTATCGCGCTTTTTGGTTCGGGAATTACCCGTTTTCTTTCCGCTCTTGGCAGAGCGACGCGTCGCGAAATATCTTTCGTAATTTTATATGCACGTACCCGTGTAACCGCGATCAAGACGCCGGTTCATTTTTCACGCGGAACAATGGAGTGCAAAATAACGGAAAAAGAAGTACAGTACCGACTGCGCGAGGAAAACAGAAAGAAAGTTCCGCGTTTAATCGAAATATATACGCTGCTCGTAAAACGGGGCGAAAATATAAAGCGCAAGTGTAATTAGAAAAAAGACGTATTGTAAACGATGAGAAAGAAAATTTATCGCCTCGTTGTAAGTGGGTGAAT
This sequence comes from Ptiloglossa arizonensis, assembly GCF_051014685.1. Classification (NCBI taxonomy): domain Eukaryota; kingdom Metazoa; phylum Arthropoda; class Insecta; order Hymenoptera; family Colletidae; genus Ptiloglossa; species Ptiloglossa arizonensis. The sequence continues at coordinate 13,539,128 of NC_135052.1, forward strand.
TTTTTCAAGAAAATAATACGCGAACAAAGCGGTCGGTTGTAACATTTGATGATAGGTTACGATTTTCTTGATATCTTCCATTTGTACGGTAGTGGTTTATTTGAAAAGACGAACGATCTTCTAGAATTTATGTTTACCGTTAATGTACGTTTTGGAGTTTCTAAGCTTAAAAATTAATTAAAGAAAAGAACTACCACTGGAAATATTAATTATTGCACCGTGTTCTCTCTGCCAGAAAGTTTCTCAAAGAAAAGGATCTTCTTTAAGTAATGAAAGTATGTTTCAGTTACTTAAAAGCGTAGGCCTTTATTCGATACTTCTCTTCCAGAGTTACTTCGGTCTTAAATTTACACGATATTGTTCATCGTTTCGGTTCAATTTGCACGTTGTATTTTTAGTTTCTCGAGTACACGTTTCATACGTAATAACAATTACCTTATTTCAGATATACAAATAAATACATACGTATATAATTTATACACCGTATGCGAATCGTTTTGAATATATAATCGCAAATCGAATATAACTGTATTTATCGCAACGAAAATTAACGAAGAATTCGTTCCAAGTACTCGATTTCAATTTTTCTACTTCCCGTAGATTGATATTATTTTCGATAAAAAACCGAATGAAGAGTCGAAAATGTTTGAATAAACTTTGAATAAATTCTCGAAACGATTCTTCTCCAGACACTTCGTTTTTATACAACAAGCACGACCAATTGCTTGTATATTATCCAAATTCTGATTTATATCGACGTTTCACAACGGAACCATTTAATTTCGAAATCGACGAATCGGAGTGTATTCCGAACACCGGTAATTCGGAATATTCCGTAAATGATCTGATTCCGATTGATCGTGAATTATATTGTGAAGTCTGAAAGTTTAGCGATAGAATTATCGAGTACTCACATATGACGATGAGATGAGCATTGGCACGGATCGGTTTGATGCGTGAAAACGGCCCGACTTGGCACTGATATTCGCCATCATCCGTCAGGGACGCGTTGGTGATATTCAGGTTGTATATACCGGCCTTTTGATCTCCTATTAGTCGCAGCCTCGGGTGTCCGACAATTTCTCCGGCTGAAATCGAATAGAACGATGTATTTCACGGTATTAATTATGTACACAACATTGTAGAATTTATTCACCACACTTGAAACTTTTTATATTATTTCCATCTCGGAATTGCGTAGCGTGGAACGATAGATTCTGGCTGGCTTTTTGGAATTTGTAAATTTTGCAGAACGGTTCACAATTTCTAGTAGAATCGGGAAACGAACGATTGTTCGTACAAAAATATAAAAAAAATGTGTAACAAACATTTTTCCTACGAGGCTCCACATTCGCGACAATTAATTTTGAATATTCATCGAACGCTACTTGGCTCGTGCGTCTGACCATTGTTCGTTGTTTCTACTTGGACGTGTATACGCACGATTCGTTTTTCAATTATTTTTTATTCACTGTTGCTTTTATGTTGTGTAGTATTATTTCTTCTGCGTCGATCCTGTTGTTCAATTAATTTCAAATAGTTAAGGCGGATAATACTACACCATGTTCGGAAACACCAAGGTAGTACAAATAACGATCAATGGTCAGACACGTTAAAATCGATTTTCTCGAAAGTACGAAAATATTGTTATCCCACATTGTCCGTTTGTTTTCGCATTAAGAATAATCCACCTTTTCATCGTGTCACGAATTTTTGCTCCGAATTTTCCGTATTAAAACGATTTTGGGACTTTTGAATACTATTATCGATACCATTTACATTTTAATTACGGCAAAAGAGTTGAATACGTTACGAAGATATTTCGGAAAGTTTAATTTTCAGCTAATTTTATTCCAATACTTTAACGAGATAGTAAATGCAATTTCACTATGGAAAATTCATTCGGTGGTTCTAACTTCGGCTAACTACGTCTCCGGAACCCTTCAAACGCAAGGTATCTGAAATTATAAACCATTATTGCGTTCTATTTTTGCACAAGAATCGTTCGCTCAAATTTCCGCGAACAATGGCCGATGTTGCGTATCGCTAAATTGCACATTTGTACCGTGCTCTATCGGGAACACATTCCTTGCATTTAACGAGGGATGAAGTCGTCGTCAAAGGTCCCGATCGATGAGAAAATAGCAAGAAAAGAACAATCGGGAACTTACATTCAACTCCGTTCCTTTCATAGTAAAAATGGTTTTTCTTACAATCATAACGAGGAAAATTGTAAAAGGGTATTATTCCAGCTGGAACTTTCCTTTAGGATTTCGCGTAAAATTGTCGTCGATTCCAATTATCAAATATTCGTATCAACTTTTTTTTTGGAAAATCTAAACCATCTTTCGTGCGAATCGTTTCGACATGTTCAACGACGATCGAGAAAGAATAATTTGGTATAAAAATCAAAAGCAAACCGAAAACAACTATTATCAAAATACACGATCGAAATACAATCTTCGTTTCGGTGAGATAATTTTGTGCAAACAATTCGAGACACTTCGCTTCTCGTACCCTCTTTTTCGTTATGAAAAATTCAATTACTTCTTAGCTATTTGTTTTTAGAATTCCATTGCATCGAGTCTACAAAACCGTGGTACTGTTTCTCACAGTTTGGCGAGGAATTATTTGTTGGAGCAGCTTCGTACGATGCTCTCGATACGCCATTTTAATCGCTTCGCGGACCGTTATGATTTTTCAATCCACGGGGGTGCAAATGCTCGCGGTAAAAGGTTTCGTAAGAAAAAAGGAAAGAAAAAAAATCGTAACTGCGATGCATTAAGGTCGTATCGTAATTCAAAGACACACCATAAACTAAACGAGCAGCTTCTATAAAGGGTGAAGGCACATGTTTGCCAGGAAATACTGTAACGTGCTGCCATTTGCTTTTCGATAAGAGCAGTGATGTATGCAAAATCGATACGGGCGGACGGTTTCATCGCAGTCGTTACCTTCTGTCAACCTTGCCTTTTACTAAAAATTTACTCTACCCCGCCCAACGGTCTCTAATCGAACCGCTAATTATCTGCTCCGAGTTCTTAGTAACTAATGAGTTGCTCGATGAAAAAACATCGAATGTTCACCAGCTTTTCGGTTAGATATGAGTCGTATTGGTTTCGAACAATCACATTTTTATTCGACTTTTCTTGAAAAATGTTCGAACGATTTCTAGTTAAATATTGTCACGTGTCTCCGAATCCAAATGACTGTTTCAACAATTTCACGTCGATTCGTTCTCTTAAAACAATCTTGGATCAAAATTTGTAGGTTTGAAGCAAATTACATTCTTATTCAATTTTTCTAGCAAAATTCTAACAATTTCTGTTCAAATATCGTCGAATGTCTTTTAATCACCATTATTTCGACAATTTCACGTCGATTTCTCTTAAAAAAATCTTTGGTAAAAATGTTCAAATTTGGAGCAAATTACATTTTCATTCAATTTTTCTTGCAAGAATCTCCTTTTCGAATATTGTCAAATACAGTCTTCGAATCTCCATTATTTGGAGAATTTCACGTTGATGTGTTCGTTCTATGAAAAATATAACAAAATTATAAAATATACAAAATTATGACAAAATTTTAAGTTTTCCAGGAGGAAACGTGTGTTCGATACCAGAGATAACCATACACGTTTCTCAAGTGGAGAAAGAAGATTCGTTTGGGTACGTTTAAGTACTCGGAGGTAGAAAATTCCACGCAAGTATGTTAAAAAGGTCGGAGACGTTTTATTTTTACAAAAGTAGTAACGAAAACGAGAGCGTCAACCGCACGCCAGGTTGGAATCCTCTGGTCCCCATGCATTAGGCATGGCGGGGCTTTCCGGAAGTTTTACGCGGCAGCTACAAGCGCGCTAAACATATTTATGCGGGTAATGGAGGGGAACGTTGACCATTACGCAGCTTGTTCTTAAACTGAGTCGAGACGGAGTGCTAGCGGTTAGAGAACGATAGGGGACTGTTTTCTGCCTGAAATATACGAAATAGTGGATAACCAGGTAGTCCGAGTATCGACGCAACGTGAAACTTTCGGTTATTGATACAGGGGTTTGGGAATTTCCTTCGCGAGACTAGTAAAAGTTATGCAATACGTACGGAATGACATTAATAAAGAATGTTTCGTTAACTTTGTTACAAGGAACGATCGCAAATGCATCGTAATGTTATCGTAACGTTTGAACGAGTCTTTTGTTTAATGATATTATTGTACGAAGTGTCTTTGGGTGGTGTATGTAGAGGATAATTTTAATCGTCAATGAATTGATAAATGGTGTTCAAAAGCCAAGTATGATAATTTTTAAATAAATGCAAATATTGAAAGATGTACGTACATGATTATAATTGTAATGGTTTTTATCTTTCAGAAAGGTAAATCAGCACGGCGTAAAAAATATATAGAAGCAGTGGAGGAAACGAACAAGTGAAAACGGAAATCAATGGTCAGACCTCCTGTGACCAAAGCTAGAGGAACTGTATCTCTTTGTAGCATCCAACCACGATGGATTATTTTAAAAATGATCACAGGTAGAAGTTACTTGGATGATAAGAGCCTTGAATGTATATAGTAACAATTTCACTCGAGATTATTAAATCGTGTAATATTAAAAATTTGTTCCATTTAATAAAATTAATTCAACACTCTATGTATCTTTCCCCCCTTTTTTTTCACTTTTTCAGATTTTTAATAACTTCAAAGTATCGTACACGCGTGTATAATCTTCGAAAATATTAATATCGAAATTCTTTCTAATTAATAATAATAATTTTCATCCTCGAGTACCGATACCAACGAATTATTTCGCGTGGAAAAACCGCCGGTAGAATCGCATCCTAGTTTCCATCGATTATTTTTAAAAACGATGTCGACGAACTATCGATACTACCGGTTCGACGAAGTTACTTTATCGGTTGTTATTCGAGGCATTTTCCACCGCGTCTAATTATACGAACCGTTACGTGACGTATCGAAAAATTGGGTCATGCAGAGGTAAAAAGTACGGCTAATAAAGGTTCCGATAGCCGAGGATCTAATTATTCTTCTTTTATGCCAGTGTCGTCCCCGTGCGAGGCCGTCAGTGCGAATGCGAATCAAATAATGCGCCGGGACCTGAAAACCGTGACACTGACGAGGGGGAAGCTTTTGTGGTTCACGGAGCTTTTGTTGAAAAATGGTGACGTCACGCTACAGTCCCGAGGAAGGAGATTTAACCGTTAACCGACGAAAAATATCGAGCACGGGGAAAGTGAGATAGTTCCGCTCCATTAATATTGCGAGTACTAATGGTCCTCTTTAACGCTGGGAGATTAAGTTATTAAATGAACTTTCGAAGATTCTGTAATAAGAAGCGTGGAATTCAAGAGGGTGGGGGGCTAGACTCTCGGCGGTTTCATTGCATCTGCATTCTACTTCAACTAACATTCACGGCGATAGCAAAGTTGATAATTACTTATAATCCGTGCAAAATTTACGAAACTGTTTTGAACTCTGTCTACCAATACTCGCGAAATGTTCGATCCGAGGATACTTAAGAAGCTTAGTAGAATAATCGATCCTGCGATACACCAACCGTACAATTCTACTACAGAATTTAATTAAATTATTCACAAACAATTTGCGCGCTATTTACCGTGTCTCGCTTTCTGTACTTTGAAGTTGTCAAACATCGATAAAATTTTTTTTTACAGAGGATCGACGCTATCTTGAAAAATAAATTGCAAATGTGGAGTAACGCATCTTCTGGTCCGAGGTGTTATTTTCGTGGAAATACGAGTTCGAAGATTGTCAAGCACGTGCGCAATTGGCAGCGTCTCAGTGGTTCTCCGTATGTTTCCACGGAACGTATAGACGGTGTACCGGATAACTTCAACGTTATAAATTTTTCCGTTGCCGCGGATGATACCCAGATACATCTCACGGAGGAAATTGTTATCTCGAAGCTGCAAATGTTACGACACGCGACGTAACCTTTTCAAGTTCTCTCTTTTCAATATTTCAAAGTCTTCGCTTCTTTTAAAGCTGCACACTTTTATTCCTCTAAGCAACGAACGATACGTGTTTCGTGACGTAAATTCAACCTGCCATTACTTCATTTGGTGATATTGTATCACCGAAGCTTCCATACTAAAAAATTCATTTACCAAACGAGAGAAATTTTTATAAATTCTGTTACGTTACGCTAACCGTACTTTCAAATCGCGTAACACATAGAAACTGTAAACTCGGTATTTAAACATCTTGAACGCGATAAAAAACTCGTCACTGTGTCGTTCGAGAATTTTTTCCCCACGTTATCAGAAGCAACGAAGCAATTGCAGATACTCGAGATCCAAGCGAGACATCCCCTCGTAAATAATTGATCGTTTACGTATGGCATAGCTACCGGCGGAACAACACACCTCGCGTAGAATTCGAAACGTATTCGATAATTAATCAACTAATAAGGCCGGTAAACAAGCGCGCACGAGGATGTGTTAAATTACTTTCGTCCGGACGATGTACCGTGCTCTCCATTCGGAACGAGTCCCCGGGGTTACCTCAGACACCGAACGAATTGCATGAGTTATTAAAAAGGACCGAAATTCAAAGTTAACAGCCCACGAGTAACTTTATCAACCACTGTGAACGCGCGACACGGTTAAACCGTGTAATGTGTGTTCGAGAACCGACGAGAACCTCTGAGACGCGTATTTGTTTAATGTGTTTGGCGAACTGCTCACGATTTACCGAAATACACGTGTTCTCTCGACCGTTTCCAATTATCTCGGATGCTGACGTCGAGGGTCATCGTCATCTATCGGTCAATTTTCATAATGTCTAGGCTGATCTTTTGGGGACGATTGACACCCACTGTGTATGCTCGCGGACGAGTCAAAGAGAATCCAATTTCCGTGAAACGGAGAATTTTCCTCGATTTTCTACGAACACGTTCCCCGAGATCCGAGGATTTCTAATTGTTTAAAAAGCTTCGGTTTGTTTTACCGTTTACCGAAGTACAGCAGAGTCTCGATAAATGGAATTTCAATAATTGCGCGGGAATCTCGCCACTCGACAAGTGGAAGGGATGGTTGCCTGGCAACCAGTGACGTCGAAGCGGGGAGGACCTGGTTACGGCGGGGATTGCTCTTTCCGGATTGGTTACCTCGATACTTGAAGGAATTAGCAGCTCCGTTTCCCTGCAATTATCGAGGCTCTGCTGTAAATCATTTTCGAAGTCTCCCACGGGATGGAAAAAAATATGTAATAGTGAATTAATGCAAAGAACCTTCAAGAAATTCGTTTCTTTACATTCCACCGCGTTCCATTCGTTAAGAAGATCAATTTTGTCGACGGAATTTTAGGTTAGAATTCAATCGTTCTGTTGAAAAGTTACGATAAACGTGCATTCAATTTTTGAAAAAAAAAAAAGAAAAGATTATTCAAAGAAACTGGTAAAATCGATTTATCATACCCGTGACGTATAATTTTTCTTACTCTCTGTACGAGTCATCGTATCGTGGAATTATATTCGGACAATTTTCACGAAAAGAATGCACGTGTAGAAAAAAAGTAATCGGTGTACTTACATTGTCCTATGACGTAAGCAAAGCCATCTTTAACCCATTGAACAGTGCCGTATCTGTTTTCCACTTCGCAAGGTATTGTTACCTCGCCACCTTCGAGGACCGAGCTGTTCCTTGGTGTAACTCGGAAGTATTGACCTCCATCACCTGAAACGCAATAACGAACAATAGTTAAAATTAACGCCATCCGGAGAACAATTACAGTTACAGTAGTTAAGAAACAACGAATGTTTCGAAACACTTGAAAATATTTCGAAACGTATGATTTCTACATACGAAATCATAGTTTACATAATCGATCAACTACGTATTGTTTCAAATATTTTCCTAAGAGAAATTAAGAGACGCTTATCGACGACGATGAAATTTACGAAATATTATTTCCATTACTTTATTTTATTTTTAATTCTAACATCGACGCGACACACGGGCAGAGTGAACGTTTATTTACCGCTAGGGACAAGATAAAATAAACATAATCGTGGATAGAGGCGCAGCAGCAACGTTATTTCGAGACCTAACCTCAATCAGGTATCACGTAGTATGATAAATATTTTCCATCGTACGACGTCCGTAAAAGTGTGCGTTCATGGTGGATATGAAATAAAACGGTGGAATATTTTATTCCAAGATGCAAAGTATTCGCGGTTGCAGCGACACCACTTCCGTGAAAAGAACGGAAGCCGTAGAAGCCCAAGTAAACATGGCGATGTTGAATCCGGAGAAATGTTCGCGGGAGCGCCGCGCCTCTTTCAATGTAAACATTTAAAGGAGATCGAATATAAGAGAAAAGAAAAGTTTTTTAATGGCGCGACGAACGTTGCGAGCCAGATTCCTGGAATCGAGATGGAAATTGACGAACAGACCTCGAAAGACGTTCAACGTTTGACGTCGAAGCCTTCCGCGAGCTTTCTCGAGCTATTCTTTTTTTTTCTCTCCAACCGGAAGGATCGATCGTGGATGACGAAACGTTCGAACGCGTTCGTTCGTTTCTCCGGAAGACCGTGTAAAGAAATATTGCGTTTCGTCGCGCAGTGGTACACAATTTTCTTCAAAAGTTATCACGATTACTCGCACCACGGTTTTGCTTTCCACCGTTTAATTATAATTTTTCATACGTAATTGCGATCACTCGAGCGAATAATCGAAATTCGAAACGAACCGAGCACAAAAATAGCTATCGTTTCAACGAGAAACGATAATCCTAATGAAATATTTGTTTGGCTATACGAGATCAATTCTAAAAAATTCATCGAACGCTGCACCGAGAGCCGGTAGCTATCTAATTATGTTAATTTTAAACTAGTGAATGAGTAGATGGAAGAGCGAGTGAAGATAAATTAATTGGGGATGTGTTGCTCGATTGAAAGTATATTAATTACAAATTCATCGAAGTAATTGACGTTTCCTCGTAAAATAGAATTCGAAATTTAATTATCGTCAATGATTCCTGTGTCTAGAAAATATAGTCGCGCGAGCACGAGTGTACGCAAGTGTGCGCACACTTGTTCAACGATGATCCACGAGGAACGTTGATCTAAGTTAATCGTCCCCATTTGGCGGTGTTACGGTTTCGAGCGGTCGCGTTCCAAAGCCCCGATAAAATGAAATATGATTTAAAATATAATTAATTGCGGTGAATGCAGTTAACTTTTCCAAATTCGAAACGCGTCCGACTCGACCGAAATTATCAATATTTATTCGCAACTTAACGTTGGCTTTTGTGAAAATTGTATCGCGTTACGTATATATTTGTTACGAGAATATATCGCCACGAGAATTAAATTAATCACGATCAATTATTCCGCGTTAATTTCGTCAGAGAAACGAAAACGTTGGTGTAAAATCGGATTTTCGAATAAGTAGAATCCTCGTGATCGTTCTACGAATTGATCTCACGGTCGGTCCGTTGTAATGATCGGACATGGCGCTAATTGCCAGCATTTACGAAAAATAAAAACCATCCCATGGTCTCCTGTTTAACCGCTTTACCATCCCCCTTCTCCCGCTCGGTCAGTGTCCCCTCTTCGGCGAGCAACAGTCCCCCTTTATGAACCCCTTTTCCCTCGCAAATTAAATCGCTTCTCCGGTGGAGTATATGCTCGAAATGGCGGGGGCACGGCGACAAGATGAAAGACAAAATCTCGACGGAAGATCAGCGTAATCCGCTTGTTTGTCGCCGATAGAATCGATGCTCGTGCTTGCTTGGTCGGCTTTCCTCGTCCGTAGACACGGCTACACAGGCCGGGCCAGCGCCTGTGTATCTGCGGCGTGGTTACACCGTTTGCCTTTGTACACCCCGCTCTGGCGTTCGTGGTCACCTGCTGCTCGAATTTGCACTGTCCAGCCTAAATACAGCGCCGATGAAATATACAGGCGTGCGTCTGTTCCGTTGCACGCCGTCGGCAAACAACTGCAGCAACTACCGTGCACTCTTGTATTCGATTGCACGATGCAGCAACCCTTCGAACCGGATAATTTATCAACGTTCGATGTGGAACGTTGCGACACCGTGGGAATAAAATTCGTGGAATTGTCTTTCAGATTGTCGCGTTGGGTCATCGAGAGCAAAAGATGGAGCCAAGCGTGTTAGACTTCGTGGTGAAAATAAATAATTCGCTAATCGTGAAGATGGAACGTTGAAATAAAATTTGTGGAATTGTCTTTCGAATTGTCACGTTGGGTCGTCAAGAGAAAAAGATGGACTCGGTCCGAGTGTCTTAGATTTTACGGTGAAATTTTAATCGTCTAGCACGGGTAAATAATTTGCCTACCGTGGAGGTGGAACGTTGTGACACCGTGAAAGTAAAATTCGTGGAATTGTCTTTCAGATTGTCACGTTGGGTCATCGAGAGCAAAAGATGGACCCAAGTGTGTTAGACTTCGTTGTGAAAATAAATAATTTGCTAATCGTGAAGGTGGAACGTTGCGACACCGTGGGAATAAAATTCGTGGAATTGTCTTTCAGATTGTCGCGTTGGGTCATCGAGAGCAAAATATGGACCCAAGCGTGCTAGACTTCGTGGTGAAAATAAATAATTCGTCGACCGTGTAGGTGGAACGTTGAAATAAAATTCGTGGAATTGTCTTTCGAATTGTCACGTTGGGTCGTCAAGAGAAAAAGATGGACTCGGTCCGAGTGTGTTAGACTTTACGGTGAAATTTTAATCGTCCAGCACGGATAAATAATTTGCCTACCGTGGAGGTGGAACGTTGTGACACCGTGGAAATAAAATTCGTGAAATTGTCTTTCAGACTGTCGTGTTTGGTCACCAAGAGCACGAGATGGACCCAACCCGAGCGTGTTAGACTTCGTGATGAAATTTTAATCGTCTTGTACAGATATGAACCGGTCCGTGGATGCAAAGGATTTATGAAATTGTTTCTGCGTCGGTATATGTGGAATGCAATTATTTCGACGTTAGATTCGTTCGTCAAGAACATCTGATAACAATAATTTTGGAAAAGGGAATGTTTAATATTTTTACGTACCCTTTGTACCGCTGTTCGACACTTGGCCCCTTTGCTGTTTACACTCTACAATTGTGTCCCGTTTAAAATTCGGGTAACGATTGTTCAATTCGAGTTTCAACTAGTTTTGATATTCGTTGAAATAAATAATTAGGTTTCACTGTTGAGGTGACACGGGTAGATCGGTTATCCCAGAAAATGTACAAGTTGGAGTGAGAGTTGATCACTGTGCTCGATTAAAGCACAGAATATTCAGTCGAGCAGTAATGAAATGCTCACTTCCATCAACCCTCGGATGCACAAGAGATCCATTGAGCGATGCAAATTCTACGCGGTCCTGACAAATGATTTAGCGAGCTGTAGAATCGTAAATCACACGGATCTGAACGCGTGGATATTAGAAAATTGCTATCCAACGAAGCGTCTTGGTGTACACGTAGTCGACGCGGGGGCTACGAACGAAAATTCTAATTCCCAAAATATGGAGGACAGTCGACTTAGAGTACTTGTTACCACTGAGGGATGAAATTTCATAGAGTTTTGTTCGGTGAAAACGCGTGTCATTAAAGAGACAACTAATTGCGCGAACTGAAAGAACTTTGAAGAGATATAGGGAAGATTTTTCGAGAGAATAAAAATTGTGAAAAATGTTGCGCGCATGACGAACTCAAAGGGAAAAGTTTTGTATTTTCGGTACTTTTAAAATGTTTAAGAGGGAACGGTTTAAACGCTCCAAGGGCTGCGCAACAAACACGTGTTCCGCACACGTTAAAATTTCCCCACTGAACGTTCCCTGTCCATTTCAAAAGCCTTTAGAGCGGCATTTATGTGCTCAAATTATTTCGAAACGAAAACTTTCAAGTAAACAGTTTTCGAGAAAACCTTTCCAAACGTTAAACCGTGTGTTTCGTTCCCTTTGTAGATACGAGTTTCTTGGATGTATTCAAACGTTGCGCCATTGAACGATGATAATTAATTTTTCGACAAATGGAGCGTCGGTAATGCGACGCGAAGCATCGATTCGCTTCGAAAAAAAGAGGGAGAGAGTTACGACGGGACAGAGACCAAAAATATGTACATGTAAAATCATCGTTTTCGTCCGGGTACATTGAAGTGCTTTTTGCAACAGTTGCGAAATCTTTTATGAACGTGAAAGCTCAACGCTGTAATCGAATTGCCGCCGGCTGAACACGGTAAGGCTTGATTTAACAACTGAATTGAAATAGGGCGGTTACAGTACGAACATAGTCCGTTCGTAATACGTTCCACCATTATTCCGCGCGTTGGTAACCGACTGGATCGCCTGCAATAATGTGTGCACTGTTGCACTATGTGTGAAATAGCTGTTCGAGAATTCTAAAATAGGTGTTCAATTACACCCTGTGAAGATGTGCACATATGTAGATACCGGATAAAATAGGAATATCGAGTATCGGGTGTATTAAACGAAACAAACAAAGTAGACGTTCACGTATACCGAATGAATTCGATTTTAAAAATTGCTACTCGAGGATGCTGGACGTCACAGACGAAACGAGTATCGAGACATATTTAAATGTCACGTCAACGTTGAGATATGGTATATAAAATACTTGTAAAATTGGTGTGCACATATATAAGAAGAAAATTGGATGTTCGTATATACCGGATAAAATAGGCAAATTGGGTATTTAGATACATCAGACGAAACAGATAAAATGGGTATTTGAATAAATTAGATATAGCAGGAAAAGTGAATGTTCAGATATACCGGATAAAACAGAGAGCACGGGTATTATAATCTTATACGGATCACGAAATTGTGCGGTGCTCAGATTGAGGTCAGACTCAACTCCCTTTAGTTAACCAAATATCGAGTAGCTTTCCATTGCGAGAAAAACACACAATGGGTTTTAATCCCCCTAAGTACTCGAGGATCCTAGCTGAGCGTAATCCTTGCAACATTCCAGCATCCGCACAATAATCCATACGATTCACTTAACAATACCAAGAATTGTAAGTTACCCACAATAGACAAAAGTATTCGGATTTAATTAAAACGAGTAATTAAAATGTAAATATCGTTGTATATAACTTAAAATATAAGGATTCGCTACTTTTACGCAAGTTGCAAGAGTATAACTTAACGTCTATAAAACTCACACGCAGGTGAATATTTTTTTACTTACACGTAAGCGAGAAAGAAAAATACACTGCTTAAAACAACGTTCGGACTGTTTCAATACCAAGAATCAAATATCTATATATATATATACACATACATAGATTAAAAAAAAAAAATACAATTACACGAGGCTCTCAAAATACAATTCACCGTCGTTCCAATCGATAATGTCCGCTTTGAAACGGGACAATGAAAAAAATATTCGCCGGTGCTCGCGCACGTATTCAAGGTGGATGGAAGTGCGTTGAATACCGTCCATCAAAAGAAACAAATGTTTTATCGTGGCCGCGTCCAATTTCTCGATTACACGGGGAATTTCCCTCAAAAGCGGCCGGTCTATTAAAAATTCCAGGGGAAACAGCGCCATTCGAGAGTCCCGTAATTCGTTTCTGCGACAAAGGATCGATTAACTAGCGCGATTTCGAGTTAATTCCCACCATCGTCGCTGTCGTGTCCGCGTTTGAAAAAAACCTATCGTTGCGAGAGCGTTCCATTCGCGAAACGGTGGCGGAAACGAAACAGGGAGAGGGGATAGGGGACGCGTGTCTTCGTTGTTGTTTTTTTTCTTCTTTTTTTTGTTTTTCTCGCTCGATTCGCCTCTCGGTTAATACCGTAGTATTACTTTTCCGAGTCCACTTGGGCCTGCTTCGATCGCGGGCCTAAACAAGGCAGCACGTGTGGACAGACCCGGGTCAAGGTAAACATTTGGTGCCGATCTGTCCGCCATCTTACGATAGACCCAAGGATCCCTTTACAAGGGGTTCTGCACGACGACCAGGTGTAAGGATGCATGGGTATGAAAGAGAGTACACGTGGCTCGGAGAAAGTGAAGTATGCTTGGATATACGAACGATTAGGATGGCCGAACGTGACCGAGTGTCCGAAGCGAGAGAGACCGAGGAATAGAATGAAAGAGAATGAATTGGTATGACTATATAAAGTACGAAAGTGTTGTTTTTCTCTCTTCAAATCACTCGAGAAGAGATCTTTGAGTGATCGATCCCCGTACGAGCCCCCAAATAACTACTGTACTCGTGCGTGGTTTATGGATATATGTATATTTATTATAAATTACAGTGATAATAGTGTTAGACGTAGTGTGGATGGTTAGTTTCGCTTGGTACGTCTTTCAATTGTCTCGTCTTACCGTCTTTTCAGTCATACTGTCCGCGACACACTCTTCGGGCATACTCCCGTCGTCATACTTTGTCATACTGTCTCATACTGCTGTCCCTTAACGTTCTTCTCGCGCTCTATATAGTCATTCCCATTAATTCTCTTTCATTCCAAACCTCGGTCTCTCTCACTTCAGACATTCGATCACGTTCGGCTATCCTAATCGTTCGTCTTTCCACATGTATTCCCTTTCATCCCCCATGCATTCTCACGCTCGGTCGTCGCGCAAGACCCCCTGTAAAGGATACTCGTGCCTTCCAGGAAAGCTAGCGGACCGATCGGCGCCAAATGTTTACTTTAACTCAAGTCCGACCGCGCGCGTTGTCTTGTTTAGGTCTACGCTCGAAGCAGGCCTAAGCGAACGCGGAAAATCCGATACTACAAAAGGAATGTTTGAGGACACGGTATGTCATAGTATGTCATAGACGGTACACACGGTATGTCACAGTATGACAAAGTATGACGACGAGAGTATGTCCGGAGAGTGTGTCGCGGACAATATGACTGAGAAGAAGATAAGACGAGACAATTAAAAGACGCATTAAGACGAAAGACCGGTATAAGACTCGAGCAACAAAGACGATCGAGACGCGTGCCGAGGGCACAAAGACGGTTAGCTTGGTTCGATACGCGGCCGATCTACCTTAGTGGAAAGCGAAACCAATCACCGACACTACGTTTAATACCAACATCACTGTAATATATAATATCCTTAAATATACTTCGACATACCGCACGAGTGCAACAGTTACTTGGGGGCTCGTACGTGGATTGATAACTTGAAGATTCCTTCTCCAGTGATCCAAGGAGAAGGAAGAGAACAACAAAAAGGTACTGATCCTACATAGGCGTATCCAATTGTACACAGTCGTACACACATACACGGTCAACCCAGATGAAGGAACAACGATTCGTTCGAGTCACCAGGCCTAACGTAAAACAAGACACCTCGATACGACGACGTCCATGGAAATGGACCACCTTCAGTGCCCATTACCACCGTCAATTCTGATGTTTATTCTCGTCCCCGAGCACCGCAAACGCCCAACCAGAGAAACGACGGAACTTTCCCTCGGATGGATGATAGTTCGACGAGTGTTACTGCCAGCCGATCAATGTAGCGCGAATTAAAGGCTTCGACAATCCCTACGAACATACATCCATAGTAACGCCAGTTTTCATCCAATTTTCTCCGGTGATCCGAGGAGAAGAGAAAGAGAAAGAACAACGATGCAAAGAGGAAGAGTCGAGGCGACGCGTAGGAAAATTTCACGATGCCCCGATGGCGATAGGTCTCGTCGAAAGGTTTAATCGATGACGGCACCGCTGTACAGGATAGAGGCGACCGAAAGAAATAAATATCCAGCGTCGACGGCCGGGGGGCCACGGCGTCGATGCGCAAATCCGTCGAATGAATTATACGATTATCGGCTTTGCGACTTTTTATTACGTGGACCCCGCGCGGAGCGTTGACGGCGCGAAGCTTTCGCGAACGACCCACACCTACACGTTCAACGTTTTAATAATCGCCGGGGCGTTTACACGTCCGTCTCCGTTCCGCATTGACGAGTACCGCCCCGTGGATTAACTCTCGATGTCCATTATTCTTCGGAAGTCCGGCTGAAATTTTGTTTAACTCGGCCGTTTAACTAATGGGGATGACGCGGTGGAAACTCGAGCATCCCGACGAGCGTTTTACAAACTACGGATATTCTTTCGAGGGAACGTTAGCGAGACCCGATACACTCGGAAAAAATTGTAATCAATAGCTGGGGAAATGAAACGAATGGAAGCAAATGCGGTAAATTTGACACAAAATGATTAGAAACGAGGTTGGTGGAATCGTGGGGTATAAAGATGGGTTTGGTGGTTGACGAGACACTATTGGGAACTTTGATGTTAATTTGTAATTATTAGGAGCGAAAACAATTAATAAATTATATACTACTGTTGGGTAATATATATGTATAGGAAAATATGCCTATTCCTCTATTATAATAATATATTCCCTGTGGATTACAGATGGAAATATAGGGTCTGCGCAAGGTCACGACGCGTACACACGTTTTCTCGAAAACTCTTTTTAAAGTTTTTCTCGATACCGGTCGACTCACGTCCGTATCGGTCGCTGGTTACATTACAACTTATCTTTTGTCTTTCGCACAGGGTTTCAATGAGCTATCGATTTACCGAAACAGTCGCTCACTCGATCGAAACTTCACGCGATTCGCTCGCGCAAAACTCGTCCCTACACTACTATATTCGAGAAACTGTCCTGTATTATTGAAGATCGCGTAAAATTTTCCAACGTCTCGAGTTTTCATGTAATACCTCATTATTGTCGAAAATTCTGGGATTTACAAAAAATTAAGTTTCTCGAAAATTGGGTGTCCTCTACAAGGATCACACATTGGTTACTAAAAGACAGAAAGAATGTTTCAGTTTGTCGCACAATGTAACCGAACGTAACAATTGAACGAAATACTTGGATAGTTTTTCTAGATTCTAACGATTTCTAAATTGAACCAAAAAGGACACAGTTACATCCGTGACGTCGAATATACGAATAAATTGAAATAACCCATCCACGATGTGCGTTGCGTTGTTAAGCAAGCTGGTACGTCGATGTACGAGTTTACGTGGCTGGTATCTTCCCCGAATGAGAGAAAATGAATAAGAATTCGTAGGGATACGTATTCAATAAGGGGGAAGCGATATTACACGGAGCCGCAGAATGTCATTTCGACAAACGAATTCTCCACAAGGAAACAAGCGTCGCTTTACGATCATCGTGGCCCCGTGTCTGGTACACGCGGCGTTACAGAGCCGGCGTCTGCGTGTCACGAAGTAACAGTAAAATATAAAGTTTCGTCGATTCGGAAATTTATCGAACTCGCATACGGGACAACCTTTCGAATGTACAGGTCGTAACGTTGCTCCGGAACGCGCATCCATTGCCGTCGGAAACGAAATAAGCCTTCGTCCCTTCGGTCGCTTGCGAATAAAATTCGCGTGCACGGTATACATACCGATCCATGCATGTATTTACAGGGCCGAAGTAACGTGAACGGTACGATCTCGTTCCTTCAGGAGTAATCGACAAAGCCATAGCGCGTGTGTTATTTGCCAGCTGGCGCAAAATTGAAGAGAAGTGCTTTCCCGGAGCACGATGTAAAGCGAATGCTGCTTCGTTCCCGTGATATTTATTGCTCGCGTCGAGAATATTTTTGTTCTAAGGGATGAAAATTTCTGAGGAGATCGAAACGACTGTAATTCGGTAAGAAAATCGAACGCGACGCGGGAGTATCTTTTTTTTTTTTTATCGTTATTCCGTGGTAAAACAAGCTCGTCGAATTGAGTCTATGGTTGTTGTACGTTACGATATACGTACATAAACGATGTATCGCCTTCTCCCCCTCGTGAAATGGAATTGCGGAGTAATTGAAACACGCGTACAGGGACGGATAGGAAAATAATCGATTGTATAATTCAATTGATTTCTTAGTTTAATTAATATCTGATAAATGCATAATTAAATGTTTATATCAATTTACCGATCGGAATGGTTTTGCTACGGTTCGATAAACACGAGTGAATTACTAACATTATAAATAATCGATTAACGAAGCACCGTTAATTTCGTGAACTTTAAACGGATGTAATTGTTTAAATTATAGCGACGTTTATCGGAGGATGTTGGTTAATTATGTTACTTGGAGTGTATTTCGTGGAATGAAAATACGAGATACTTGATTCTTTTAAGTAAGAATAATCTATAATATTCCAATTTTCGTGCAAGAATGAGAATATTGTATGTATATTATTTTATTATTTGGACGAAGGTAATCTATAATATTATTTTTCTCGTGTGAAAATTAATTTGGAATATTCGAGTTTCTTGTACAGTATGGAAAAATTGAATTTGTAATATTCGATTGTTACCTTGACGTCAACCTCGAGTCTACTAAGTACTTCTGTTTGAAAACTGGTCACCGAATTTAATAACAGTCACGGAATCGGCCGAAATTTTCCCGCGGTGCTTTTCTAACATTGGAAAAAAGTTTCCTTCTCGAAGTCCCACGGAACGCGAATAGTTGGCTGGTTTTCCATATTCTCGAGCGGCACGAATGCATAAGGGATTGAAAGAACTTGAAGGGTCCTCGAAAATGCACTCGCGTCCCGTACGAAGGATACAACGTGCTCAAGATCGATCTCGAAGATACTCTGGGTGAAAAATTTTTACTAAAAAATGAATAGTTTGTTCAGCGCTCGCGTTGCTCTCTTTCGCTGTATTATAAGCGCGACGTGTACGAGGAGTCTGAAAATTGGGACACGGTTGCGTTCCCTTTTTCTCATTTTTCTTCTCGAACGGAGAAACGAAAGAAAAACGAACCAAAAAGAGAAAACATAAGCAGCGTTAATTGGACGCTGTTTTGCGACTGTGATGCCGAAATAGTTATTTATACATCGCTTTTCGATGAAATTCTCCGATATCGCGACAACACCCAATCGTGTATTTAAACGGCGCCTCTATAAAAACAATTACAAATTGACACAGTGTTGTTATCCGATAGTTTAATTATTCTCTCGAGTATCTTTTTTTGAAAAAAAAAAAAAAAGAAACTTTATTCCGTCACAGATGCTCCGTATCGTCCACTGAATAATCATCTATTTATAGATCACCGATCCATACCTACAAAAATCGGCCAGCTAGTTCACATTCGACGATAATTTAAACACGCAATTGAAAATTGAAGCACATCGTAAACTTTTAACCACTTTCCACAATTCTATGAAAAATCGGCAATTTCGTCGTGACGTTGAATTCCGTTAAATTCGTATTTGTACATACGGTAAAGAATAGTGTTCGAAGTACGCGAATCTATACCGTAAAATAAAAATATATTTCCAGCTTTCACTTTTTGCTATTCCATAAGAAACTTTCCATTGTATTTTCGAAGGAGTTGCACTCCCTTGAATCTTGTATTTATATTTACGGTGAAGAACAGTTGAATAGAACGTAAATGTATAAATGGAAGATGAAAATATATTACGCAAGAAACGACTGTAGGTTTCCCCGCCTCTTCGGCACCGTACGGTCCATCCGCGTGAAATATTGAGATGCACTCCGTAGTGCAGCTCCGTTCGCGATGTCGCGATCGCGCGTGGAAGTTTGCGAGCGTGCCTGTCGAATACAAAATCAACGGGATTCAGTCGACTCGGTTCTCCAAGAGGTGAACATACGACGCTCGAACGCAAATTTGCCCTCAACGGCGTGGAATTTTCTCCGCGGGAAGGGACAATCGGTTCCCGCATCGATGCTCGTTTCAGGGTTCGCTTAACGGGGAGAAAGGCCGACAAACACCGGCATAAAGTGCGCGTTTACCTTCGCTCGGTATGCGAATCGACCGTTCGGGGCTCTACGTGAAAAATGAAACGATTTACCGAACGGTTTTTCGCAGCCGTTTCGCCACGAAGCTCGTAAAACCGACGAGATCGGCAAATCGAGCACTGACAAACTTTCCTAACGGAATTTTCGCAGAGTATTAGACACTGCTTATACGTAATATATTTAACGAGAAAATCGGAGTCCCCTATTCGGCCCGAGAACGATGTATCGACATCGTTTCGAACCACCTGTTCGGGTATCAAATTCTAAATGGTATTAGTTACCGTTGGTTGCTTCAATTCCATTTTGTATGTTATTAATGTGACAAAGTACAAAGCGTGTACGATAACATTTCTCGATATTTTCAGTCGTTTCGTATTTCGCGAGTTGTGAGTAGAAAATGAAAGATCGTTATTGTATAGGCTAATGTTTACTCGATGTTTTCGAGTGTAGAATTTGTTTTAGCGCGCGCTACATTCATTTAATTTGTGTTATAATATTGTACACTATGGGTTTTATTAATAGAATAAAATAGACTGAGAATAAATTCGTGAATCGATTAAAGTCGAATAATGAAAATACTGTATATACATATTTTGTTATTTTGTCACGTAACATAGATAACCCATTGAGTTTCTTTATATTTTCCAAAATGGATACGTACTCGTGCAAGTTCGACGAATCGATCCAGAGTCGTATTATATTTTGTGTTCATTTACCCGTTCCGAAACATGCTTTTATAATTTTATTCAAAGTGTGTTACGTAACGTGTCGACCAATGTTTCGGTCTTTGTTCGGGGCCCCTTTCACGGATAAAGTAAATGAAAACACGTATGTAAATTAATTAACGTAACATGCTTGATCATTTATTTAGCTTAACAAGACCTGAAAAAATGTCGAAACGTTGGTCGACGCTTTGTACGATACAATGATTAACCGAGGAAACACGTAACGGAGATTCAAAGTTAATAAATATTGTTTAATGAAACGGAGCGCAATCTTGTCGAAAGTAACGAGTCGTACCGTATATTTTCGTACTTATGTATTCATTTATTTTACGAACTTTGATTCTATTGATTTTGTACTCGTTCGTAAGACCGAAAGTGAACAATTATTCTTCGGAATTTAATTGCAATTCGATCGCTAACGATCACTTAGTATTATTATTTCTTCTGTTACACTTTTATTTCGAATTTCCTTAACCATCGTCTTCACAGAAACGTTGCTATTGATTACAAAAATATACTACCTTGCTCGACACTCCTATAAAGATTACAATTTGTTTAATTATATATTGCGCGATAACAAGGGCAGGAAGATGTCTTTCAATTAATTCAAAAACGAATACAATGGAAAGGAAAGTTTTCATTAGAGAAATTTCGCGTGGAATAATTTAGCAGTATTTTGTAACAGTGTTTACTAAAATAACAATTGAAATTAACGCGCACGTGTTGATTCCCGCATAACATCAACAGCAACACAATTGGATTGTTTTCAGGGCACCGATGTCCGGATTCGCGTAAACTTGGAACATTTTTCAACGCTTTAATAATTCAGAAACGTTACGTTAATGACGCAATGACAGTCTAAGCACGCGCTCAAGGGATTGCAAAGGCATTACAGTAAGAGGCTTGACATCATAAATATGAATTTTCGGTAAAATACCATTTTCTGACGTTTTTACGAGCTTCTAGTGTTTTCGCAATAAGCCGATATTAATTACTTTTATAAAAGCGAGATTTAACGACGAAAGAATCTATAGAATTTATAGGAACATTTCAAATATTTTTCAAATTAGATCGACGATATCATTTTAACCGTACCTCGTCTCATTTGTACGATTGTCGGTATATTTTATTTACTTCCATGCGTGCAAAAAAAAACCTTAAATTAAAACGAAATAAAGTAAATCAAAGTGTTAATACGAATTCGTGGAGTTGTACGTTTCAGAGATAGAATAAATATATTCGTTTTTTGTATTGGACGTTCCAGAGTTGGAAGGGAATTTTCAAAGTGTCTCCGAGGGAGTATTTAAACAAAAATTGTTCCTTTCAGAGAATGAGAAATATTCTCGATAATCGTCTGAAACAAGTAGGTTAAATATGATTCATCCCTTTTCTAGTGCGCTGAACTGAAGAAGCTGTTCTATGATGAGGGAAGGGTTGGGGCAGTTATGATCGACTAAAGAAAAAACTTCTCGATTATTACTCCCCGTTATTCTTCCACCGTGCAATTTATGCTTGGTGCCGTAAGAGAACCAGGCAGCGATATGTTTTACTGCGACAAAGCGCACAGATTACGACCCCGATTAACTTTTGTAGATTATAGTAAAATGATAAAGTTTGGATTTATTCTATGAAAGAAAATCCTTGAAAAAAAAATTGTACACTTACACATAAAAAATAGGAAAACTATACCGTCGATGTTCCATTACTATGCGTAAACAGCAAAACTTGTTAAATCGATAGCTTAGCAATAATTCGTGGATAATATTATCTCTTCCATTGCAATGTATTTTTCATTTTTGCTTCTAACGATATATTCCCTAGACGACTTTGTTAAATTTCTTTTTTGAATTTGTATACTATTTTGACCTTTTTCAAATGTATTTTTTCGTAAAAAGGTCGAAATTACTAATTGAACTGATTAAAAAAAAATCGTTTCACGCCCCTTTCTCGAAAGTTCGCATCCTCTCCTGTTTCCAGTTTCGAATTTTCACTCGGTTCGCTATTTTATATTTCTTTCCACGTTTCTGTCTCTTGCTCGTGTCTCGAGAACTGACACTGTTAGTTTCATATATTTAAATCTATTTGGTCGAGTCTCGTAAAATTTACATTCATTTTTCATGGTCGCTAAACGCATGGCCGGTGACGTTCGTTGCAATTTTTATTCCTCCGCGAACGATACGACGGGTCGCGTCGCTTTAGAGTCTTTTTTTTTCGTATTACATAAACCGTACAATATTCTTTACCTTCGTCGATGATTACGACACCTTCGTAAAAAATAGACGATGTTGAACTCGAAGGATACGTCAAACAGACTCCGAAGTATGCATAAAACGCGATCGAAAACGTGCAATTTTATTTCTTCTTCGTATTAACGTATATTATTATCG
The DNA here is from genome assembly GCF_051014685.1 of Ptiloglossa arizonensis. Lineage (NCBI taxonomy): Eukaryota > Metazoa > Arthropoda > Insecta > Hymenoptera > Colletidae > Ptiloglossa > Ptiloglossa arizonensis. Next base: position 13,562,005 of record NC_135052.1, read on the forward strand.
CGTGAAAAAGTGCAACGAATCACCTTTTGTTTTGTATAATTCGTTGCACTTTTCATGCGCGACACCTAGACTGTTCGTATCGAGTATCTTTATTCCATTTATTTTATTAGCTACACACGTCGTACGATCGTGCACGTAATAGGTTGCTGAATAAGTTTAGTCATTCGATAAGAAATGGAGCTATTAGCTTCGTCGTTTTATTTTTCGAAAGATAGTACTATGAATATTTGTGAAGTTTCGTGTAGATGTGTCGACTCGTTCGTATATTTACAGTTGTTCAAAGTTGAAGTGTCATAGTTTTTTTTTCATGATGGAAGAAACGACAAAATTTATCGAACAACCTAGTAATTCGTATCTAAAGTCAATGTAAATTACTGTGTAACTTATCCTCCGTATTAGTGGAATTTTCGAGAATGCAAACCGAATCCCTTGGATTGGTTTCGTATATACGATCGAATAGCGTAAAAAGAAAACGGAACGAAAACATTCGCGATAAAACTAGTACTGTACGTTATTGTTAGCGATTCTTTAAACAGGCCGCTGGGATCTACAATTAGAGCTATGGCTCATTAAGAAAGCGTCTTTGCCACTTCTGACCCACTCCTCGTTAAAAGAAGTTGCAACAAATTACACTTCCTTATTCCTTGTAACGAAAAGGTCGCTTGTATGTGGCGTCATATTGCGATCCTTCATTTGTCATAGAATAAGTACGATCCGTGATATTGTAACAATATATATATATATATTTATGTTCCGGTTAAAAAGTACGAAAATCTGTATACTTAATTTTTTTGACGAATGAGTATTTAAATGTCGAACAGTACATTTCTGTAAAATTGTACTGGTAAAAATAAACGATGAATTTTTATATAGTTGCACTTTGTAGATTCAATATTATCGTGACTTTGAAATTTTACAATAATTACGCGACTGAAGCCGATACGAAAACTCTACCATCGATGTTTCATCGAGCTATCGTATGTGCGATGATATCCACTACTGAAATCTAATAATGATATCGAACTTCTATTTTTATTAATATTGAGAACGAATCGAATCCTTTGATGTAGAAAAATTACTCAACACGATCAATATAATCGTTCAGACTTTATTACCAGCGAAATATTATCTCTTAGGTGTGGAATACGATGAGAAAGGGTGAATAAAATTTCAATAGAGATTATCGAAATTGCAAATACAAGAACGACGAAAAATTTGAAATAAAAAACGCGTTTCGAGAAACTTGTATCGCGCAAAACGCGTCACTTACGAATTAAAATTAATACGTGCAATCATCGAAGCTCGACAACACTCGCGGCACGCGATAATCGTATTCTACTAGTTTAATAATGTTCAGACCCCGGAACAATGATTCCACTATCGTGGCTGAAAAAACAATGTCACCGCAGACGTTCAACAATAATTGCGTCATCTGCGCTCAATCGAGCTTCAATTGGACCATCGAAGTCCAACGCGGTAATCGCACTCTATCAAGCTCCAACAATAACTTCGTCGTCCACGTTCGACAACAATTATACTATTAAAGCTGAACAATAATTGCACTCTGAAAATTTCCAAATAATTACACACCGTCAAGCCCGGCCATAACCACCGGAACATCGACAGCTTTATCATCGAAGCTGGCGAATCTCTTGCGCGCTCTCGAGCGAATCTTGCTCGATCCATCTTTCCGAATGGAAGCGTAGAGATAATGAGAATTTCTTTAAATTTATGTCCACCGGCCCGGGAACAAATAATTTTTATGAACGTTCCGCGATAAGTCTCCCTTCTTTTATAATTGATCTGTTGACTTTACGAAGCAAAGCTTCCCGATGGATTGTCGTTCGGTAACGAGTAAATTTAGCGACGAATCAAACAGTTCGAGCAAAAAAAATCTGAACCTTCGATTACCTTGAAAGCGGAGTAGGTAGCGAATCTTTTCTCCAGAGAAAAGATTCGATCCGAGATCGAATAAGCATCGCGTGTTGGCGAGAGAGACGAATTCGGGGTCTTAACTCCGGGATGGAGAGTCGAGCCTTGAATCCGGGGTAAAAGTTCGGTCTTGAAAGCGACACTTACCGCATTTGTGTTTGGAACAGATATTCTTGCATCGAACCGTTTCGAGACGATCTGAAACTTATTGCTATCAACTGCATCGAGTTCGGTGCTCGTTCAATCCATAACTCATCCATTAAAAATTTCAGAAGCAATAATTATACCCAAACGGTAAATAAAAGTTACTTCATATTCCACCATTGTACGTTACACATTTTGCATCAAATTTGCGTGAATTATTCTAAAAAACCATTTCCCCCTTCGTTTCGTCACTAAAGGGTATTGCCTTAAATTAAAACGAAGAATTCGTAAAAAATCTCTCGATTCGTCTCTCGAAAACGAAAAATGAAAAATCGCGCCACCGCGCGAAGAATAATTATCAACGACCGATCGATCTCGACAAAGATTCGTGTACTGTCCGGACGAGAGAGGTTCGTCCTTGGCCGTGACCAGTTTGCGTTGAAACGACGGTAACTAAAAACAGTGAACTACGGTAAATTCCAGGAGGGGCACGATAAATACGCGAGGGGTGGCTCTTCACCCCGTTGGCCAGGGTTTCCTCCTTTCCCGGCAACCCTTTGCTCGCGTCGAACGTGCAATTTCGAGCATTACGATGGCATCTAATACAATCCGCGCCGTTTCTCGGCCGGCTTTTGTGCCCGCATTTATATTGCTCCTTTTGTAGAAACGGTGAAGACGGTCCGGGGTAGAGAGAAAGAAGCCCAGCCCCGAGGAAAAGGAGAAGAAGCCACCCCCGTTCTCTCGTTTCGCATCAATACCTCCCTCGTCGGCGATCCCATTCAGTTCGGTCTGCTCGCAGATAGCGCATCGAGTGAGAACGCTCGTTTATACGCCGTACAAAGGGACGGACGCATCCCCATTAGCATGCGCGCACCTCCACCTGCCCCCCACTCCACCCCACTCCTCCACCCACCCCGCTTATTTGCGCCGACGACGGTCCGCAGCACCCTCCCTCGTTCATTTACATTAAACTTCGATCGCTTCGTTTTTCCCCCATTTTCCTTTTTTCCTCGTTCTCTCGCTTCCTCTTTGTCGCGGATCGTGTAGACGGGTTCACGCGCGTCCGTTACCTAAGTTTGTTACGGCGATACCCCGCTTTCGAGTGACAATTTTTACCGACTCGAAAACCCTGGAACGAGCACCAGTTCTCTATTTACGCTCGTTCACTCGCGACGCGATTGCCGGAGATTCGAGATAAAAAAGAAAAAAAAAAACCGCCGGCTCGCCCCGCTTTCAAGGAAACCGACGGATCTGATTTCTATGGCACGAAAGCGGGAGATGTTATTTTTGCGTTGTGAGCAGTGGTCGAGGAACGAATCGAGTACGATCGATCCGTTTCGAGTCACGATTTAGGATTCGATTTCGCGAATCGACCGATCTGATTTTTCTTTTGCGACTCGAAAGCGGGGATTACTCTGTTTAGGAATAAGTAAATTCTAGGTCGCGTACGAAGTCGCGGAACGGATCGAATTCTGATCACTCGGTTTAGAATCGTAATCTAAGATTTGATTTCGCGGTAATCGTCGTAGCATAAATTATACATTACGCGTGTTTCTGTACGATGAATCAACGATCACGGTGCGATTAATTCCGGGAGTAGTTTCTCGGTTGTGTTTCGTCGATTCGAGGGAGCTCGAAACGCGAAAAATCGCGTGCAAAAGTTGTATTTCATCGTATGAAATTTTTTTGTTGAAAAATCAAACACAGAAACACGCGCTGGGGGAAAAAATTTAGCTCCTCGAAGCGGCTTATATTTGAAATGTACGAACAAAGTTGCGCCGAACCGGTGCGCAAAGGAAAAGGGGTCATAGAAGTAGAAATTGCGATAATTGGGCGGACCGTGTCGGCGTAACATTTACAAATTCGCTAACATGATACGCGTGCCTGAATAAATAATAACCAGATGTTACGTGCATCGCGCACGTGCAACCGTCGCAATTTTTCTCGTGTCCGATGCGTATCTGCATTTTTCGCGGGTATTTATTTTTCGATTACTCATCCAACGACGGACATTAATTATTCATCGGTACGCTCGCGGAGATAACGAGCCGGAGATTATAATGACGTTTCATCGGCGTTGTTCTTCTAGTTTTGGAGAGGGGGAAAAAAAAAAGAAAGAAAAAACCAAACGAAAGCGAAGTATTACGGGAATGCATTAACCGATGAATTAATTCGCGAGAAAGGAAAGTAGCGCGCCAACGCATTGGATCCGAAAATACGAAAATGCGATGATGAATTTTCATATTTACATTCGCCATGTGAAATTCTTGAATGAAAATTGATTTATCGTGTCTGGCTTAATTATCGCGAATAATTCAGTTTTTCAATACCGCGACGGGGGATTACATAGCACATGGAAATCCAACGAAATAATAAATTCTATTGCTATAAAAACGGGAGTTTAATTGCTCCGGCGCTTTAAAGATAATCGTTTCGTACAAATTCGAGAAGTACTGCTATAAAATTATCGTCGTCAATTTGTCGATGTTTGAAGTTAAGCAATCGTTCGATTTCTCGCAGTAATTGTAACGCCGGATACTAAAAGGAAATATTAAAAAGTCGTTCGTTAACTAGGTTTACGTGGAAATTGATCGGCAAACGTAAAACAAGAATTTAATTTCTCTTCGTTTTAATTTTATTTCTATACAAGAATCATCGTGTTTACTAAACACTCGTAAAACGAGCAGAATACATTCTGTATATATTCCATCATCGTTTCGAGTATTTGCAGGAATAAATGTTGGAATAAGTGAAACACTTTCGATCGAAAAGTACTTTTTATATTTTACTTTTATAAACGATCGCAAATGAATTCGTCATTAAGCACGGTGCAAGAGAGTGTAAAAAGAAAAGTAAAGATAAATTCTACAAATGTATTCATTATTTCGCGGTATGCGCTGTCGCGTCGAATGTAAATAATTCTGAAGCGAATACCAAGTAGCAATATTTTTGAATTTGATCGATCTCGCATTGAACATTGAACTCCGTTTCTTAATGGTAGCGTCGTCGATCTTGGTTTCGTAACGGTGAAATTTCAATCGAATTCCGGGTATCGATACAATTGTTTCGAAATTTCAACGATACCCTCGTGTCTCGCTGATAGTAAAGTAAATATTCAAATAACCGTTCCGAGGAACGAGAAACCTGTCTCAAAGTGGGATGAAATCGTTCAAAGTAGTCGTTGGAGGCAATTCGCGCATCGTGGTGCACAAGATAAGGGCGTTTAACACCTGGTCCCGCGATTAGGGCGTGCTTTTCATTCGAAACGCGAAATCAACACTTGTACATCTGAAATCGCACGAAGCGGTCCGGTCCCTCGTAAAAACGAGCCCCCGTATGTTTATGTATACGAAACGGTTAATTCATTTGCATACGTAACAGCGGAGGTTACATGGATACGTTCCTTTCGGAATTACCATGGGCACGCACGTGCACACGCCATATGTTCGACGGGAAAAAGAAAAATTAAGCGTTCCGGGCATTTAATAAAACCGTGCCAAAGGATTTAATTATTCCCCGCCTATTTGTATAACAATGAAACGACCGAACGTGCCCGTTTATACATTTCACGGCTCGCGTAATCTGTACGCGCATTGAATCGTACGGTGAATATTGCAGCTTCGTCGGTAACAACAATCGAAATTTCGGGCAAGGAGAATTGGCTTTAAGTTTCATCTCGTTTCGAGAAATTAATTATGCATTGTATGTTAATCACTCGAAACGTCACCGCGTCGCGCCGCTGTGCAACACGAAGACCTCGATTAAAAGAAACAAAAGCATCACGGTTCGTAAATCGTGATCGTTTATTTTAACGTTACACTCGGATCGATATTATCGCAGCTAGATTTGTATCTGGATTCTCGAGCGATCGAGAACTTTAGAATTTTAAATAATATCAATCGCGTAGCTAGGATCGCGTATTTGCGTGGGACACAATTGTCAACGATTAGTTTCGAGGTGTCGCGAAATGTACAAAGTGTAACGGAATATTCTAATGTGAAAATTACAGTAAATAAAATTGTATTTACTGTTCACGTTCTCGGCGAATGCGCGCGTATTTGCCGATTTTATTTATCAACACGTACACCACTAAGAGTCAGACGTTTAATCCGTAATTAGTAGGATGAAATACTTGTTACATTAGTGGTAAAGTTAATGTATATTTCTCTATTTAAGTACGTAATTAAAGATTACTCATTTACCGAGTTATATTAAATTGCGCCGGGACTGTGTGTTACACAACTGATGCAAACAATCGCCAACGAACAATAAATGCCACTGCTATTCATAATTAAATACGACGCTTTGAAGGAACAATGTGAATCGTTTTAACGTTATTCTATCTAATGGTTAAAACGAAAACAAGAGAGGTGGACATTATTACAAATTAATTTTTCATTACAGGAAATTAATATTCAAAGTGTGGTTTCGATGCAAGCATCAGTAGTACGGAGGTAACGCGATATTTTAATTTCTTGTCGATTAGGATACATTCGTTTCAAGGAACATTCACGTGGAGCCGAAAAGTGCAAAAAGATACCAACGTATCGACGAATGCAATTGTCAGATAATGGCAGGTGGAGTATTTCTTTTTATTACAATTTTTTTGATACACAAGTTCCAATTAGAGACAAGATTCCAATTCTGGAGAACTTATTCCCAAGTAGCTAGAAATCATTACAGCATTTATACCAAATCGTTCTAGGAGCTTCGTAATGATTCCACGTAATGATCTACTTTGTACTTTCGAGTCTTCGCGGTTGCATTTCACGTTCTCTCTCAGCCAGTGACGTTACGTAACGTAATCGTTGACAAGAAAATAAATCTCTCCGATCGAAAAGAGAAGCGTTAAAATCTCCGTATCGTAATAGAAAATTTTCGTTCGACGTGATCGACGTGTACACCGAACAGTATTGAAAGCAACGAATTTAATTATTTCCACGAGGAAGAATTAATTATTTCAAACGATTCGATCGTTCTCGTACGATAGAATGCTGAAAAATTTCATTATTTCCATACGGAGAAATTCCTGGTCAATGGTGAAAGCTTTAAGAAATTATTTCAAGAATCGTACGATTTCAATATTCGTGTAGAATATCGTCGATAATTAAACCGGTCTTTGTCGTGGATCGAAGACTCGTGTATTATAATTTCCCTAGCGGAGTTCGTCAATATTTAAATAGGATCTTCTCCTTCCGGTCTACGTTGTTATCGCGATTCAACCGGACACGATCGAGTCTTCCACGTTTCGATCTTCAGTTTCTCAAGGTCCAGTTTGTTTCTTTTCGCGCGAAACAGGAAGGTGAAACGTGTCTCCGTCGTTTCCGTTCGCTTCGCTAATCGCCCGTTTCGAACACGAGTGACCGATACACGGTGTATTAATTGCGGTCGTTAATCCGCTAGCGGTAGCTCTCGTTCGATGATAATACGGTGGATTTTATTACGCGATAAAATTGATCGAACGGAGGCGAAAAAGGGTCACCGACCGTCGTCCCACATTACTCTTCTTGCTTTTTCTTTTTTTTCCTCTTTTTTCTCCCGTGCCAAGTCGCTCCATCTTTCTTATCGATCGAGAAACGTATAGTACAGTGATTTCGCGGACTTATAACGCTCAGTAAAAACGGTCAGTGCAGTGTCAGACCTCGCGTTCCTCGACGAAAACCGGATATACGTCGAACTCGGTGAGAAACGAGATTATCGAGTTTTTATTTCCACGAAATTTATTTCCGTTTAATAAGATCCCCCCTCTCACCGAACACCGTGGCAGCCGCATTTAGTTAACCCCGAGTGATCGACTTTCCGATTTTCATGGGGAACGCCTCGAATCTACCGATTATCGTTCGAAACGAAGACACCGGGAATAGGGAATTCATCGTCGATATCGCGCTCGAAACCTTTGAAATATACGGCGCATTAAATACCCGATCCATTTACACGGACGAAATTGATCTCCCCCCTGAACAAACGTTGGAACGTAATAAACGTTAAATGTTAAGGAAAAGAATAATGCACGAAATGTATCATCCGAAATACTTTTATTTCACGACTCGATCCTTTGTAGATTCAACGTATGCAGTTTGTAATATATTGCAAACTGTTTCGTTGAAAATATAGTGAAAATTATCCGTCCGATAATTACTTCCAACTTCCATACGAAATTTTCGAAACTGATTCAAGATACTATAACCGTATCTTTTTGTAGTACCTTTCAATGGTAAAACTATTTTTTATGCGTAAGTACAATATACGTCACAACAATACCCGAGATCGCAATATGAAACATCAGCTCCCCTAAATGAAAAAAAATCCATCGTACTCAATTCCAAATACTCCGTTTCTCGCAGCGATAATCGCACCATCGAGAAACACATCGAAATGTTCTTTAAAAGAAATAACCCGGTCGCTGGTGACCCACCGGTGACCCACACAGCGTAGCACGCGAAACCCATTCCCAGGCGTTCGCCGCAGAGATGATTGCACGTCTGAAATATGTACTTTTCCAAGGTTCAAACAATGCACGCTAACGCCTGGTGTCCCTGATCTCAACGGAACGACAAAGGCTATCGCGACCCGATGCGTGTATCGCGTCTCGGCGTTCCAACCCCGTAACCGCTAAACGAGAAAGACGAAGAATGAAAAGAAAAAAAAAGAAAATAATACGCACACACATATACACACATATACTTACACTCGCAACGGTAAGAAAAATATGGAGATTCAACGCTGGTCGTTTCTCTCTCCCCTGTTCGCGGGGCACCGAAACAATCGAACGGTTCACACGAGCCGCGCGGCGCCATTGCGTGACTGCGTGTCAGAAGAATCGCAATTAAAGGCGTTGAAACGCGGTTAGCCACAATCTCGAAACCGCGACGACGAGAAAGGAAACGAGCCACGGCAAAACGACCAACCTCGTATCCGGTCGAGCGTCAACCAAGGCGGGGCCCGCTCGGTGCGTGACGTTGTCCGGTGCATCCTCGGAGACATGCACCGAGTGCACTCTCCGCTAAGACTGCACTGGCTCATTAACGGACCGAGGAGCGTGGTTCGCGCGGTTCATCTACGACCGTTATTTACGTTATCGTTATCCATCCACGGATACTTATTGTTTCGTCCACTGGTTGTTATCGTTCAGCGACGATTAGCCACGCGAGTTTTCGAAGTCGTGTGGAAACTACGGTGGTACAAACACGGGACAGTACATCGCGTTGGAACCATCGGTGGTAGAGGGAACGAATCGACCGATTTTCCTTCTGGAGCGAAGTTAAGCGGTATCGGTCACGGTCGGTGCTCGGGTCGGGTCTTTGGTCAGGTTATCTAGGAATACTCGTTTGGTGTTCGCAAATTGGCCGTTCGGAGCCCACTTGAAACTGAACGTTCCCCGACTAATTATCGACGTGAGTCGATGCATGTTAAAGACGATGTTAAACGGGTACTCCTGGAACGAATTTAGAATTTGGAATTTGGTTGCCTTTCGTTACGCGATAACGGTACAATTATTCTTCAAGATGGAAATTATGCGTATGTATTCTATGGAGCGATTAATGGGTTTGTATTTTTGAGTGGGAAGTATTTTTACGTTCGAATCGAACTAAAAATATATGTTAGAAGTACTTTTTTAAAGGATCGATTAAATAGTAAATACGTTTTGAAGTTCTTCGATTAATTATCGTTATGGGTCGATGCGTGTTGAAATTCGATTCTTCAGTTTCGTGATAACGATACGATTATTATTAGATATGGAAATTATGTGTACGTATTGTATGGTATCGTTAAAGTTCAAATTAACAAATACGTTTAGAATTGTATGTAGGAGTTATTTTTACGTTTAGCTCGTATTAGAAATACGAAATGAAATCTTTGCAAATATTTTAGAGAACTTGACCAACAACGAAATAAAACTCAATACAATTGTTTCGATACTTTTTCGCAACGAAGTAGTCCATCTATGTTTATTTCTACGAAATTTCATACTCGTTCTATTTTAATTTTACGATCGAGCCCCGTAAAAAATTCTACAACCAACGAATCGCAAAACGGTCTTTCGATTAGCTTCGCTGGTTGCGTTTTTAATTCGAATACGGGGTACGGCGCCGGTGCCTATACGGTTATAATTAATTGCGAAGCATCAAGCAGAAACGTTTAAGCTTATCGTTGAAATTTTCGAGGAACGTCATTTGACGTTGACAACAGGCGCTGGCAATTCAGAGTAAGCGGGACACGTTTAAAAGAAGCGGGTAGAGCTTTCAAACCTTTGAATGGCTCGCAACCCTTGCGGACTAAAAAGAAACGAACCCAATTCTAAAGAAGCGCAAAGAATGAAACATCTGTACAGCGAATCATTAAAAAGTCGATGCCGCGAGGAGGCGTGGTAAAGTAGCAATTTCGTCGAGGCTAATAAGAAAAAGAATTGAGACGATTAAAAATTAATTCGATGAACGGCCACCGTCTCGTTCGGTCCGCCGTGAGAAATGAAATTCTCTTCGAAACGAAAGATCGGAACAAAACGAACTTCTCGTTCCGGGTTCCATTCGGACATTTTTCGTCGTTACGTCTATTTTGTCGCGTTTGCAATCGAAACTCGAACGCCGTGTTTCGTGAAAAAAGAAAGAACGATCGATACTTTGTTCGATAATTGAAAACAAATTTTCGGTATAACGGAAATTCACGAGATTAAAAAAATTCGATTTAATTAATACGTAAAAAAAAAAATGAAGAGTACAACTTTATTAAATTTCCAACAAAAAGTCTCTTTTAACCGTTTACTTAAAAAATATATTTCGTTGATTAAAACTGCATGCAAAAACATCCGCTATTATTTTATTATTCGACCGTTTTTTTCCCCGTGGCATATTGAACGTCGAATACAAATACAAAGAAGGTTTAGAGCAATTTAAACGAACTGTCGTTCTTTGTTTTTCCGTCCATTTCCTGAATTATTAAAAGTTTATAAAATTGTTTCACGTTTCGCAATCAAACGAGCCGTCTTGTGATTCGATATAACGAACTCTTGTTATTTTTATGTACTCTTCGGAGAATCGTTCCTACTTCGATTATTAATAATGTTATTAATAATGTTCTTACCGATATTAATATTGCCATTAATATTGTTATCCTAACTGTTATTAGTGTTGCTAAAATTATTACCGTTACTATTCAAGTTATCTCATTATTCAGTAACTTTCATCGACGTTTGAAAATTGTTACTATTTTATATATCGTTCAACGGCAGAAAATGTCACCGTCTACATTCGATTTATCGAGCTTTGTGCAAAAATTTCGTTAACCAATATTTGAGCGCATACAGGGTATTAATAAAAACTGTAACAATTTTTTAGAAAATTGGCAGAGAGAAAATCGATGCACGCTCTTGCAAAGGCTATTTTTACAAAGTATGCAAATGTACCATCCACGTGCAATTGCACAATTTTTCAAAAAATAGAATCGAATGTTTTCTTTCGCGTAAGCCGATTCTTCTTGTTATTTCGCGTGTAAGAGTATTAAGGTATTTTTATCGAAAAATTAATATTTCGTCCTGGAAAGTGCTTTCAACGGTTCTCCATTGTAGCTATCTTTGACAGAGATCGGAGAATGCGTCATTAAGTTGTTTTTGCCTTTCATTTATTCAAATATATTCTATATAACTTGTACCTATAATCCGGAATACGAGTTCTGTAATGATGCCAGCCGCCATGCCAATAAAACGGGCAAATCATTTACCATAGAGAAGCCTCTAAAAGTTTCAATTGCTAAAATCTGGGCTGCTAGAGCTTCAAGAACTTCGCCGAGTCAAATTTATGCGCGGAGTTCCACAAGTGTCGCGCTATCTACACACGGAGTTTATTTTATGAAAAAATTTCGACCAGTTAGTTTCATTTCTACCCGCGACGATAATTCTTTCCTGCTGTCTACGACAATCGTCTCAAAGTATCATCCGTAATTAACACATTTCGCAACACGTAACAATCCACTCGAGAAGGATCACCATTCATCCGATTTCGAAGAACGAATACATCTTCATCGATGTATCTCTTTATAAATGTTCGTCTCGTTTCAAAAACACTGTTCTAAAATATTACGATGAAATTCGATCCATCAACGAAGAACATTTCTCGTCGAAAACTTTCCCTAGGAAACTATTTGTTCGATTTACACGAAACGTAAACATACTTTCCATCATTGTACATACGGTTCTTTTCTGATCTCTGATAATTCTCGAGAAAACAATGTCGTCGATCTTTCAAAATTTACTTTCTTCTTTAAAAAATACTCGCCGTTCTTGAACGAATCGATTGAAAAAAGTCCACAAGCACTGTGACAGCGTCGTTTATCTAGCTCCTAAAAAATTCCACTCAATTCGAGTTATCGAGATGAAAGAAAATGCAATTCGGATTTGAATGGTTAAAATTTTCCTAACGTTGCGAGGACGCGTTGATCAACGTGGATTAACGTTTCAGTACGAAAATCTGTACAAATACAATCCGAAGTGTCCACTGTTACTTCGCGTCTACTACGAGAAAAAGTAATTCTCGAGTATCAGGTTTTTCGGTGCTCGAATCGTCTCTTAAATTAGGATAATCGTGTCGTCGTGGCTAAGCAGCCAATTGCCTCGTAAAACTCTCGGTAAATCGAGTCGCGTTGAAGTATTCATTCGTGGAACATAAACGGATATATGCCTGGTGGAGTAGACCATCAGGACCGATCTTATCCTCAGAAACATTCGAAGGAACGGAGTTCGATCGCATTAAGAACTACCGCTGCGGAATTCCAGTTGAAAGAGTCGAAATCCAGAGAAACGATACAACGTTCCTTCGCTCTAATCTCATCCCGGGTAGAAAAGGAATCGGCCGTACGGTTCACTGGATCAGAATTCGGGATCCGATCGTTCGTTTTTCAGACGACTAACCAGCGGAGCTATGCAGGTCGTCGACAGATTCCTTGCCCGGTGCACCCTCCACCCTTCCCGCTCCTTCGCTCCACCCCCTATGAATCGTGATATCCAAATGGCTTGTCGCTTGCATCATTTATCCAATTTCTGGGACAGTTCAAACAGTCCTGTTTGCTTCGGGTACATTACGCGAACTTGCACGGTAACTCGCCCGGTTGAATGTTTGGCACTTGAAATACTGTCTCCGAGCGAAAATTTGTGGAATATTATTCTGACAAACGCACCGTACCACCCCCCTTACCATATCGCGGGCGTTGAAATCTCTCGTACGAAGAACGTGGAACCGTAAAGTTCCACCGCGTCTTTTTCACGCGTTCTTTCGCTCGTGAAATCATTTCCAGTATCCACTTAATTTCAACGAACGCGAAAATCGACGAGACGCGAGCACCGAACGTTTCATCGGGATTCAAGTTTATTACGTTTCTGGAACAAATGTGACAACTTGCTCACTTGCGACCACGTTTAGGGAGAACGTGGTTCGTGATCTTGGTTTCTCTCTACGGTTTGTTAATACGTTTCTGGTATAAAGGTGATAAGTTTGTTAGGTTGTTACCATGTTTTTTAGAAACGTCGTTTAGATATTTTTGTGTAATTTATTACGTCCTTGAATTTAACGAGACAGTTCTTTCACTTGTTACTACGTTCAGTGAGAACGTAGCCTGTCGTCTGGATGCTTTTGCGAACGATGTTAGTTTCATTTCTACTCGCGTCGATAATTCTTTCCTTCTGTCTATAACAATTGTCTTAAAATATCATCCGTAATTAACACATTTTACATCATGTAACGATCCACTCGAGGAGGATCACCATTTATCCGATTTCGAATAATGAATATCTTCTTCGACTCTTCGTAGACTCTAACTCTTTGTAAATGTAACGTTTTGAAAACACTGTTCTAAAATATTACGATGAAATTCGATCCATTAAGGAGGTATAATTACGCGATAGATTTTTCAACGTAGTAGCGAATGTACTTGTTGATACCGTTGTATCTAAATTGTTACACACACACACACACAAGAGAGCGTATTGTTGCAGACACAAGAAAAGGATTACAGTGTGAACAGAGAAAAGAACTAACTATTGTAGATTCTGTTATAAAAGTAAACTCTGTATAGGCGGAGCGGTATTTGCAGAGCCGTGTAGTTCAAACTCGGTCTTTGAGATCCCTGCGGCTTTCAAAGCGAAGCTTCCGAAAGTTGAACCTTTTAAAGGTTTCCTTTCGGCGAATGATTACGACGTTTCATTAGTATCGCTGTTAGTATCGTTAGCAAGGGACTGAACAGTACTTTCGTCCGCACGAGTTGTGCAGAGTATATTTTAAGTGGATGAAAGCGTAGTAAAAACGACGGAAAGGGAACACGTTTGAATGCGAGCAACTTCTGAAACTGTCATCGAATGAAGCAGCAACGGTGAATCATTGGAATCGTTCCACGAAAGAACACGGTCCTGGTCGGAAGCTTCTAATTGGCCGACACTCTGGATCATTTATTGAAGTCGTTTACGAGCCTTATAGCATAAGAGAATAATACTATCACCGGATGGTAACTCGCAGACACGATCCTCAAATGGAAACAAGTATCTCTCGTGTGTGTTACAGTGTATAATGGTCGATTTTCCGATCCGAGGTAGCAAGATTGAATCGTTTGTGTAACAAGCAGCGAGCAATTCAAACGTCAAGTTATTTGTGTACTTTGTTCACGACACCGTGGACGACGCGTCGAATGAATTAACATTTCTAAGTTCTGTATTAATATTTTTCTCAAGGATTCATCGTGTTACTGCAAATCACATTACAGTATCGACGTCTGGTAAAATTCAAGCGTAAAATTATTTCTACACTTTGTTCGTGACAATTAAGACGACGTGTTCAACTAGTTAGGATGATTTCTATAAATTTTATATCAATAGTTTTCTCAACGATGTATCTTCGTGTTAGCGAAAAATCACTTGTGTTACATCATTGGAATCGTTGTCTTGTAAAATAAATGTATATCGAGCTCGGTAGACTATTGAACTTATCGTTTATTTTTTTCTCTTTTAGAGAAATTATTTTTCTCAAGAATTACGCGAGCGATCGACGAAAATTTATTCCACGTTTCTCGTTCAATTTCTTTTTTAAACGAAGAATCGTCTTCCAGTTTTTGTTGCCTTTTATCGAACACCCTGTACATTCATCGAACGCTCATAGGCGTTCACCGCACGTAGTATAGTGATCGATCGAGTGCCTCCAGGCGTCAATAGCATACAGGCGAGCGATTCTATCGAATGCCTACAGACATCAATAGCAGTGAAAGGGTTAAACAGGATCTATCAAAGATAACTGTAATAGTGAATATCCGTCGCAGATATCAAAGGCATTCCATCGACGTAAGCGGCTTCCTACCTGTTATGGTTTATTAAGGACACGTGA
Organism: Ptiloglossa arizonensis; assembly: GCF_051014685.1. Lineage (NCBI taxonomy): Eukaryota > Metazoa > Arthropoda > Insecta > Hymenoptera > Colletidae > Ptiloglossa > Ptiloglossa arizonensis. The sequence goes on from NC_135052.1 coordinate 13,577,439, forward strand.
CTGGATTTACGCTGCGATTGTCGATGCTATTTTTGAAATCGGTTGTTCCTTATACCATTTGTGCACGCTCGTTAACACGTTGACTACCGTGAGTATCCAATTGGATATTCACCAATCTAGACAGCAATCGCATTTTCCATTTATCGCGAACAACTACAAAGACTGCCTTTGGGCGATGTTCGCGATACGAGAGAAATTTGTCTATCGATCATAGTAACAATATTAGTCAGTTTACGCGATACGAAACCTCAACCGATGGGTAAATTATCATTTTTTAAAAATTTCTGATCATCGATTCTGAATTCCATCGTGCTCTCCTGTACGTTGATTTCTATACGAACGCGCGAGTGGATCGGAATATCGAACAATGAGCGAAGAATTGTATTTAAAGGAAAAGATACACAATAATATAAATGTCAGAGATAATTAGCACTCGCACTTTGTACACGTTTCGCTTTGTTCCGTCGCTTATCGTTATAGTCTCTACACTCTACTCTTTCGTTCTAAATATCAACAGTCGAATTTCATTCTCTCGCACTCGTTACTCTCATTTTGTTCTTTTGTCGATTCTTGCTCACGTTACACGTAATGATCCTAGAAATTTCATATCTACTCTTACATTGTTCGTACTGTTTTCTACTTTACCGATTTACGTTCGTGGAAAATCAACTCCCCAGAGAACTGCGTTAATTTTACACGGTAAGAAAATTTTTTAAGTTTTTTCTCCATTTTTGTATGGTACGCCTTACATTCCTAAACGAATATTTGGTTTTGCCTGTAGAGGACTGTAGCACGGTGAGGTATTCAACAAACTTTGCTCATGTGTCACATACGTTATAACTACGAAATGAAGAGTAACACACGGACCGAATGCCATGAATAAACTTTGTCTTCGCCATTGGGCATCACCTATCTTCGCTCCTGAAGCCAGCATAAACAATGTTTACCTCGGTAATGGAATTCATTATGTAAACGACCGACATTGTCGGAAAGTGGAGGTCTACAATTTAAATAATACCTGCAAATGTGACGTAAAGTCAAAAGTAGAATACATTGAATACGTTACGATTGTTGCAATCGTTGTAAGCACGCTCGATACGTTATCAATGAAACGCAATTGTCACTTTGAATCGTATCTACGATTAAAGATTCCTTACGGTCATTGTTCTCTAAAAAATTCATATTCTTATTTATTCTACATATATGATTCTACAATTCAAATCTCATTTACTATCCATAAGATTCTAGAATTGCAATTTTATTTACCCTATACGCGCGATCTTGCTCTAAAAGTCATATCGCGAAAAGCTGAAAATATTTTCAAAAAATTAAGGCGCAAACAACTCGCAAAACTCTCCTGGACAATTTTTAGAAATCAAATCTCACTCGCTCTCCGTACCATCCTAGAATCCCGATCTCGTTCATCCTATACGCGTGATCCTACTCCAAAAACCCTAACTCAAAAACCTAAAAATATTCTCAAAAGATCAAGGCGCGAACTATTCGCGAAACTCTTAAAAAAATTTGTAAGAATAAAATCCTTCTCGCTCTCCGTACCACCCTAGAATCCCGATTTCGTTCACCCTATACGCGCGATCCTACTCCAGAAACCCTAACTCGAGAACCTAAAAATATTTTCAAAAGATCAAGGCGCGAACTATTCGCGAAACTCTTAAAAAAATTTGTAAAAATAAAATCCTTCTCCGAAAACCCTAACTCGAGAACCTAAAAAATATTTTCAAGACACCCGGTTGAAAATAACTCGCAAAAAAAAAAAAAAGAAAAAAGCAACTCTCCGCCGTACATCACCCGAAAGAAGAGTCAGCGTTTCGCCGAGCGTAATTTCGCGACTCGAAACAACTCCGGTTCGTTCCACGAGGAAAGTGAGGGGTTAGGGGGGGGGGGGGACGTTTCGCCCCCTACCCGTGGCCGTGGAAAACTTCGTGGTGTAGCGTCGCGTTTAAATACGCGGTTATGCGTCGCGAAGACAAAGAAACCGGGGATGAGAAACGTGGACCGTGGCGAAAGCGACAGAGGGGAAACCGGAACGACGGAGCGTATGCGTCGAATTATGTGCATCGATTCACCCGAAAATGGGAAAACTTTCGCAGCATGAGGGGGTAGAGGAATGGAGGGGTTGGTGAGTGGACGGTGGGGGTGAGGGGACGATCGTCTGGGGCGTATCTTGTTGGCCAGCCAAGTTTGCCCCGGTTGGTCAGAGGTGGTGCAGATAGATAGAGAGAGAGAGAGACAGAGAGACAAAGATATATATATCTATATATATCTATATATATATATATATATCTATATATATATATACAGAGCGAGTGAGGCCAAAAGGGGGCAGAAGGGGGGCCGACGGTGGAGTTACGTTTGCCGTTACGGTCGTCTGGCGGTGCGCGGGCTCGAAGCTTTACTGCTCGGTTAACTATCTGTCCTACGGACAGCTTTTGGCACCGAACACCGGGCACGTCGGATGCAACGGGGGACGGTGGGGGGAGGGGGCCATGGTAGAGCACGGCAACCCCACGTCGAGCCGGGCGTTTATTATTTAAATTAAACGTTGACGTCAGGGACGAGTAGGGGGATTCTTTGGCGGGATCGCGATGGAAACCGGTAACCCACGTAAAAGGGGGCTAGACGGAGGGAGGGGGGTAACTCGAAGAGTCCGTGAAGCTTTTATGCAACCAGACACGATTTCGAGGATACTTCCAGAAGGTACGACGAACACGTCTCTTCGAGAGACGATGCCCCCCTTTCTTCGATGCTCGGGGTGACGAAAGTGGTCGCTGAGAGCGCAGCGTCAACGTGAGGGGGCCCCCGATCGAGACACGATGTTCGATAAGACCAGTTTCGAGCACAGAGACAGTTCTTTCACTTGTTCGACTCTCGCGCGTCGATTACGCTTTTGGCGGCTCTATCTTTCAAATGTATGTGAGAAAGGAATAAGAAGTGGGGAGAGCGTTTCATCATCCCGGGCCTGCTAGTGAACTCGTCAGTAAGGCATCCTAGCAGGCCCTGCCTTATACGTCGGGACATTGGAAGATCGGTAAGGGATCGTATATATACCGATCGGAGCAGGTACGGGAACTTGCGGGAAACGGTTGGTGGTGAGTTTCCCTCTGGTGGCAAGCGTGGGTAGCGCCACCACACGCTGATGTCACGGGACCGTATCGGAGCAACGAACATAAATATAAACAGAAAAGTCTTTTCACTCGCGCGCTACAACGCACGGGATCGCAAACAAAAATACTTAAGTGAGAATGCCTTAGCTTATTCTTCACTCCGTAGAATAACGAAATAAGTACCGAAATTCACTGCTCAGGCGAATACCTCCGTAGAGAATATGTCGATTTAGCGAAAGTTACTGTTTTAAATACTTCCGTAGAGAGTATATCGGCGAATCGGTATAATAATCAAAGGTGCGCGGCGGGTGACGGACAGAGATTCACACTTGACTAGGTTGGAACGATCGATGAATTTTTATTCAAAGGGTTATATACATGAATTTCGTTTATCGGTGATCCCGGTGTTTAGGCTTCGTGCTGGTCTTATCGACGACATCGCGCCACTCGAATGCGTTCACGAGTCGTACCAACGGTGTGCAACAGTTTACAACTGTTTACACACGTGATGTTAATCTCGGAGACCGTGGAAATTTTGAAAAGTGGACGATCGAGGAAAGACTGAAAGACTACAGGAGCAACGGAACGGAGTAGTGTTCATGGTGGTGGATTCAAAGTCGTGTTTCTTCTGATATTATTCTTAAACTTCTTCTGTTTCTCGCGGAAGGATTCCAAATGACGGGAAGTGTTTCGTCACGGTTTTTTGTTTCTCAGATTTCTTATTTCGAACGAGAAAGTATCCACGATTTGACCATGTTTCACCGATATTATTTCTTGTACCAAGGTGCTCGTGTACACAAGTCGAATTTAACTTCTCGAAGATAACTTCTCGTGAAAATGTTCCATCGAGGATCAGCTGTTCTCGTTATCGAAGACGAAACGAATCCATAAATTTGTCCCCAGCGATGGAATGTAATTATCGAAATTACGGTAGTTAAAATACGAATCTATTTTAACGAAAATCTCATATGTTATAGAAAATGTACTTTCGTTTACACACGAAGTATGTCCAAAATATGTAACCATGCCCGTGAAAGGTATCACGATGTATAAATCGTTTAAGTAATCAGCACTCCAATTATTTCAATTTTCTCGTGGCGAACCCATCGCCCTACTGAATATGAAATTTTCGTTAAAGAAAATAATGCAATCAGGTGTAACGATTCACCGGTTAAACAGCCAGGCTACCCGAAACGAACGGTCGGTTAATTCGACAATACTTTATTTACATCGCGCAAACAGTATCCTCTTCTCGTTCCGTGTGTATCCATTTAGAATGTAACGATAACAATTTTTTCGCACTTCGTTCTCGCTTCGTTCCCTCCTTCTTTTTTCTTCATTTCGTTACTCGACGCTATCCACGATTCGTTGCATCTATTTTTAAAGCACTCGGGAAAACGTCGCATTTGATTGCCTTTAGAAACGTTATCGTTGAGATTTAACTTGTAAAGCGGATCAACATTTGAAATCCGATGACACTTTTTCATCCATCTGTATCAATATTTGAGGACGAGAATTTTTTCTCTACTTTTTACTAAAAAAAAAAAGCTGCGCTCGAGCCAGCCATTCGACTCGTCGCTCCCAAACAAATTTTTTAAATATTGTTAATACGCGTTATTTCTAAAGAACGTTACTCCAAGTCCCGTGGATTTGTTTCGAATGCACATTCGTAGATTTAGGCGATTCTGCAACTACTTACGAAGGATTGAAGATATTTTAGCGAGTCTTGCGGTAATAAAATATATTGTCCGATCGAAAACAAACTGTCTCAATTATATACCTACTTCGAAATTCTTTCGGATGAAATTCCCCCATTAGACTTAGTCGTTCGAAGAATCATTGAACAAATTACTTTCCATAACAATCGATACGAATTTCCATCGAGCAAATCGAGAAAAATACGAGCAAATACGTAGAAACTGTATTTCGTTCGAAGATAATAACTTTTTTCCAGTTTTCGAATCTCGTTGAAACGTATCTTCGATCGTTCGAAATTTACACTACAGACTCGGGAGAGATGTTCGAGAATCGTGGAAAATTCGAGAAAAAAAAATAAAAATATCCAATTCGGTTTATTCCCGAACGATTTCGAATAAACTCGTACGAAGGTAATTCGATCTCGAAGGAGAATTCGTTCGTTATTTGGCATCCATTCCGGATGTAAGTAGAATCAGTGATCACGTGAGAACCGCGAAACGTTTTCTCACCTCGAGTCCCCAGTTAACGCGGTAGACCGTTTCTTTTCTTTTAATTCCGTGGAAAGTTTCCCCTTTAAACGCCCCGACAAATTGAAGCAAATGAAAAGTTCGGCTATCAAGGTTTTCAAGAATTCGGCGCGCGATCGATTTTCCGGCCCTTGAGCGTCGTTCCGCCGGCGAAGTTCCATCATTTTCGCGAGTTAATTTTTTATGAGAATTCGAAAGTTCCCGGCGGAAAATTATGGAACATATTACGGCGGAAATTCTCGAGGAAATTGCTTCCACCGTCTGACCTCCGCAGTCTCTTTCCACTTGCACGATCTCGTTCGACGATTCTGTCAAAAGTGTTTTCGATACTTCCTGTTGAGGACATCGACGTGTACCGTGGACCGTTACCACTCGTGACGTTTTCGAATTTCTGTGTGTCTCCCGACACATTGTTGCTTCACCGATTCGCGACGGAGAACCGATTGCTTTACAGTACATAAATCAGGGTGATGGTCTTTCGTCGAACGATTTCAAATTACCCGAACAATCGTTACGGATTACGTATACGGTCGTATTCGTTATGTATTACTGATGAATATTTAACGACAGTTATTATTAGTGTGTAATATACGCGTAGAGACACCTTGGCAATAGTACGTAGGAAATACATGGGGAACAGAAAATTTTTTTTAGGGGACGGATAACACGATGTCAATGATTGTTGGTACAGATGGAAACGTAGAGAAGGTATAAAGATAGAATTTGTTTGTTTTTTTCCAAATGGAACGATGTCGTTAAAATTATTTACATTCTAATGAAACCTTGTAAGACGAATGATCTATAAACGAGGCTCGTGGTATTCACAGTTAACGAGTTGCGAAAGAGTGATTCAAAAAGTCGAAGGTACGATCAGGGCACTGTTAGTTAATTTTTATGTACGATCTACGCAATTTTTTTTCCAAATTTGGAGAAAACAAGGATTTCCTAAGTATTAAAAAGTAAAAGTTTCGAGATTTCAATGGCTATCGAAAGCATCGAACACAAACGCAAAGTTACGATTACTTTCAGCGAATCAACTGCAAAAGTGATCGATTGTTGTTCGATTTTGCGACCCGGGGATCGTTCTTCGTTCTCCCCGCGCAATTTCCGCGTATCGAAAAATCACGAAACGGGTTGGACGTTTAGTTCGCCGAGCGGCAAACTTTCGCGAATTTCGAATCTAAATAAGTCCGTCTGCCTCTCTGTGAAAGCTGCCTTGAAATACGAAACGACGCGCGTAACTCGTTCGTGGCTTTTTTCGTTGCCTTTTCGCGCGAAAAGCTTCGCGCCGATTGAAAAGTTTCCAAACTTTCGGTGAAAAATTAGTCGTTAGAATCAATTTTTTACCACCCATCGATGCGACCGAGTTGTTCGAAGTTTCCCGAAATTACGCGAAGAGAAACGAGACCCAGTGAGAACGAGTCTAGGTATATTTTAATAAATTAAACGAAGGGAACGTTCGTTCCGTTATTTCGCTAACGATGAAAAAATAATATTTGTCGCGCTAAGAATGTATCCATCGTATTCAGTTTGAATATTTTCTTACCACGATTTGAGTAGTGATTTTACGTTGATCTTGCATCGTTTCTCGTGTGAATTTTTATCAGAAAGTGTCCAATAATAGATAAACTTCGATTCGTTGTTCGACGAAGGAAGATTAGAATTCAATTCGTGAAACGAAACATTTTACAACGAAGAAATGAAAAATTGAATCGTTCGGTGTTCAATTGCACCAATCTCGACGAAAATGTTGCTCATGGATCTTGGTAAATCGAACAAGTGGTCTGGCAACTTTGCAAACAAATTTTCCAAAGAGGTCTCGAAACATGGCGATGAAACTCCGAGTGTTCGTACGATGAGTCGCGGGACTCTTTTTTGAAAATCGACCGTGAAAGGCCTTTAACGTGTATTGGGCTAATTGTAAGTAACGCGAGAACGCAGTTTTTCATGAGAAATCGTTTCTGGCAAAGAAGCTCTTCAATTACGCGTTTTCCACTTTACGGCGGATTAAAAATCCGGAATAATGTCGACCGTCCGAATCGCCTCGAAACATAGGGAAACAGGCGTCGCGACGCTTCAAAGTGAAATGTTGCTGCGGTCAACAAATTGCCCAGAGGAGTTTCCACTTCGATAACTTTGAGGAGCATTAATTGGGTACAACGTATTGCCGTAATTAAACAAATTTCACTCTTTCGAGCACGAAGGGACACGGAGTGATTATTTTGAGAGTTGCAACGTTAGGTTATGTTATTGAAAACCACGGACGGAGGAAGGTTAACGGAGAACGAGATGTCGATCGAAGATTATTTTAAAAAAATTAACGATACCGTTGGTATATTTTGCGAATAGATCGAAACCTTAATCTTCGACAAACTGGAGCACACGATCTTGAAATTTATAAATAAATCGCAAGCTAGTGATTCGAAAAAGGTTCGTTACTTAAATTACACTTTTACTTAAGCACCTTAAATTAATTATTTCGAACGCGAACTTCATCGGATTAATTTTTTTATTCTCTGCAAAGAGATCATAAGCGAACGAATGCAATTCGGTAAAATGTCAAAAAATTAAATTAAACGTATTCAATGTATTAATATATTCATTATTTAATTATCAAATTCATGAATAATTTCAATGAATATAAAATTGGGAGGTTATTCAATGGCACGTGGGGTCAATGAGGTTATTCAAATCGCTAGCCACATAGCCACTCGTAAGACACAAAGCTGCATGCAAAATTTCACGTCGTTATCTACCAAGGTTTCGGTGCTAGGCTTCGCAGCCTGAACTCTCTGTATTCTAACTTTGATGCCGGAGTCACAGCCTGTGTACGGCCGAGACATTTTAATTCCAACTCGCAGAGGGGGCGGACGAGAAATGACAACGCACTATTTTAATGAGTCGTACGTCAAATTTTCATTTTCAACGAGGTGTTTAAAAAACATTGCATTTTCAGAGCTGTAGGTTCTCCACATGCTTTTCAAATATAATGAAGTCAAAGATCAAAACAATACGGTTCACCTACGACTCTTTCCGTGGTACGATTTCCGTTAATTAAATAATTTCTGGAAAATACACCTTCTTGATAAGGTTATGATACGTGAAATATGGGTTTTAAATATACAAAAATATACGAATCTCAAATATAGAATTTGAGTATGTGTCAGTGTCCAATTAAATATCAAGACAAATTCGATCGAAGGAAAAACACCAGAAATTGTTTCTTTTTTCTATAAAAAAACAAAAGAATTCTCCTTCAAGAATTTTCCCCCATTATAGCTACGTGTAAGAAAAATAAAAAAAACTAAAAGATTTTAGTAGACTTTTCAGCAGTGTTGAGTCAAGAGTATCGAGCTAAGAGATTCGAGCCAAGAGTGTTGAGTCAAGATTGTTGAGCCGAGAGTCGTGAAGCGTTACAAAACGTTGTATCACAGTCGTGTTGCACACTATTATCTAACCATTGTAAAAGTATCAATTATTCATAATTTAATAAAGTGTCGAAGCCGAGAACGTTGAACCGAGAGCTTTGAGTCAAGAGACACCAAGCGTTGTATCGTAGTCACGTTATACACTGTTATCAATCTACCGTCAAATGATTATTTACAATTCTAACAAATTTCTCCACACATCTTTGCTTATCTATCCTCTAAATTTCTTCCACGTAAAAAAAAAGAATCGCAACAATATTTCCCTCCCCCCCAAAGTTTGCACTTACTCCGAAACAAAATGTTTATTCCGTGGAAACTCTGATCGTGATTCCGTAGAATGCAAATGGTCCGTGCAGCCGTCGGTCGATTCACTTGGTGGAATTTAAGCAGGAAGTTCTCCGGGTTCTACGTAGGTCTCACGTGCTGCAAATCATCCGAAATCTAACCAGCCACCTTTTGTCAGGCGGAAAGAGAAGCGGAAGAAGAAAAGCTCCTTTTTGCCAAAGGGTTTAATTGCTGTCTGCGGCCGATGTACTCACCGAGGGAACCAGAATGGACGTGATTTGCATTAATCGTTCCGACGTCGCATTGTCAGCGAGTGGCTGGCTGAATGGAGGACGCGATGTTTAAACGTCTTGTTAGTTTTACCGATCGAACGGATCACGGAGACTGGTTTCATTCATCGCGATATCTCAGTATTTACGGCCACGGGGGAACCACGGCGCGCTTTAATGGACGTCTGTCTCGACGACTACTCGGAACTGCGAAAAACTCGTCCCGGTTTTAACGAGAGGGAAAAATTGCGGCGACGACTGGCTGACCTTTGTCACGGGCAAGTTGATTCGTAATTTCGTTTCGCTTTCCTTCCTGGATGAACGGATAACGAGACTCCTTGGTCCACGAAGCAACGATCGGTCGTGGCAGTTCGCGAAGTTTTTCGTCGTCGAAACAAAGGGTGTGAAACCGTGGTCCTGACGAGAGAGATTCGCCAGTTGATATCGATCCGAATTACGTGCGTTTTCGATAGTTACTGGAATTAAGCGCGACTACACTCGGATCCTTCTTTTCAATACGCTCGAATCGTTACACGTGCAGCCGTGTCCCACGTAGCGCGAACGAAAGAATTGTTTCAATTCGCGGGACGAGTCGTTTTCGAAAAGAGCACTTTTATTAATGGAAGGAATCGAATTCGGTGAAAAATCATTTTTCTCGGTAGGAATCCCTTTTGGGAAAAAATTTTTCCGACAATTTAGGGCACGTTGCGAGACTCTTTGCACAATAATCGTTTAAACGTCACGTACCGCTACGAGGAGGAAATAGTTTCACGCGAATATTTCACTTTGTTCTGAAATTTAGAAATAGTAGGTTGTTCGATATGTTCTATCGCTCGGTAAATAAGTTTTAAAATAAGTTTCATCGCTATTGTGCCAATTTCATCTTTCAGCCCGAGCTGAAATCTCGGTTTTTGAATATTCTGCTACAGGTATAATCCGAAAGAAAATTTTCCATTCTCGAAAGTATCGATATGTTCAATTATTTCTCTTCGCGAGCTTGCGTCTCGGTACGGTAGATTTATAAACCACCGCAATGGTTTAAGAAGATCGACGATACGATTACCAGAAAATCGGTAATACCGTCCAGCGATCTTTCGTCGAAACTGCCCGTAATCGGGGAGAATTTGAGAATTTGTTACCCCGGGTTGTTATCTACCGGGCGAAAATTCAATGCTAATAAAGGACATTTGAAAATCGAATTGCTTTTAATCCGCATTTTAATCCGTATTTAACGTCGATTGAAACTAATAACTCTTTGACATTCCAATCAACCGTAACTAACCAAACGGGATTCGTCAAACGCAAACTCGTCTGAGCTTTTTATCAGTTCGTGATCCGTACAGGTCGTGCTGGGTCTGATCCCCATCCCTCTCTCTCTCTCTCTCTCTCTCTCTTTCTCTTTTTCTCTTTCTCCGTCTCTCTTTTATCAAATTCATCGACCAGCAGCGCCAGTGGCTAGGAAACAATTAATACGCGCGGAAACGGCGGGGCGTGCGATCGACGCGGACGATGGAAATCAAAATTTCCATTCCTTTGTCGGATCAGCCGATTCGGCTCCAAAGTATCAACGGGGCTGATATTTCGTCGATACCGCGGATAATTTAAGATCAATTTAATCGACGCTACGGGAGAACAAAGATCAACACAGGTGGGTGGATGGTGGAGGAAAAATGAGAAAGAGAGTGACGGAGAGACGGAGCGATCAAGGGAGACGAAGAAACAAATGGGAGCGAAACAACGGGCGTCGTTCAGCCGTGCTGCCGAATCGACGAGCAGGACCGATTGCCCGTGAAACGCCGCTGCAATATTATCGTCGACGAACGAATCAATCGGCCGACGCGATTTCGTCCTCGTTCGTCTGCGATACGCGCGCGCAAACGATGCGAATCTGCGACGAGCGACGCGTTCCGAATCGCTTTTCGAAATTTCGTTGAAACGATAACAGAGACGTAGGATAAAAAAGAAACACGAACGATATATGGGAGCGGGGGGAGAAGGGTCCAGAGGGGACATTTTTTCACACGGAAAAACACGTTTTAATAGTGCACCGAGTGCGTTTCAATCGTTGAAAATTAATTTTTTTTATTTAGTGTACGGTACGCGCGCGAGAAGATCGCATCCGGTGTTTTGGGGGATTTTACACGTTCGATTTTAAGGAAAAGGTTTAACGAGTATTATTTAACTGTCAGGAAGAAATATTATTTCTGTTATTTTTGTTTTGTACAGTACGCGCGCGAGAAGATCGCATCCGGTGTTTTGGGGGATTTTACACGTTTGATTTTAAGGAAAAGGTTTGACGAGTATTGTTTTAACCTTCACGAAGAAATATTATTTTTGTTATTTTTGTTTTGTACAGTACGCGCGCGAGAAGATCGCATCCGGTGTTTTGGGGGATTTTACACGTTCGATTTTAAGGAAAAGGTTTAACGAGTATCTTTTAACTGTCACGAAGAAATATTTTTTTTGTTATTTTTGTTGTGTATAGTACGCGCGCGAGAAGATTGCACGTGAAATTATAGACGGTTTCTTAAGAGCGTATAAAATCCGTTGTAACTGTTTCAGATTTTTCTATATATTTATATTTAAAGATTTAAAATTGCTTCAAAACGTTATCAATGATTCTCAAGGAGAATGAAATTTCACGTAAGAGAGTTGCATAAATGTTCGTTCCGTTTCCTTCGATGGAAAAGAAAACGAATCAAGTTTTTTTACATCTCACGTTTTAATTAGATATACAATATGTCGGATAAGTAACGAGACTCTGTTTGTCGATTGTCGCGTATTCGATTAAGCGTCAAGAACAGTATAGTTCCCGTCAAAGTAATACTTCGCAAGTAACGACGCAGTCGCGCCAACGAGTTTTCCACCCTCGGTAGCAGGATCGAAAGTCAACTTCTGCAACTCTTCGTTCCTCGGAGCCTTTTGAACGTTGTCAGCGGTCTCAAAACGATTGCTTTTGATCTGCAATTTCAACTTCGGGAACAAGTAGAATTTACAAAGTGACAAATCATGCGAATAACACCGCTTCTACAGCCCTTGGAAGTTGTTTCGCTATTTCTATAGACACATCGGCCCGATGTTCGCTCGTCGCTCAAATTTTTCACATTCTTGCACACATTTTTCTCGCGTTCAAGTTTCCCCGTGACAATTCCGCGATTCGAATTGAGTTCTTCGACCATCGTTCGAATAAAAATTCCAATATCGATCGTCTCCTCTGGACATTGAGTCAGCCAACAAACGCAGTTCCTTTTTAATTATCGTTCGTCTCATTGTTCCACCATTACAAAACGATGGAACTCAACGAAGCTCGCATCGAGCTACGTAAACGCGAAAAATCAGAGTACCGTGCTGAATATCGAACGTGTGTAACAATCCACGAGTATCTAAATATATTCGTCTGCGTACGCAGAGAGGGATGTGGTTAGAATTTAAGCTTAAGGTCGACCAATCTCGGATCAGCGAGATATTAGAGCGAACGAGAGGGGTGGATTTACCACGAAAATAATAAATCTTCAGCTTTGGGAATCCAAGAGCTCCTTTGAACATATTTTAATAGAATTATTATGCGGAAGTGTAGAAGAAGAATTGTATTATTCTTAAAAAATGTGTTCTTAAAGAATAGTGTACATGTTCGCGTACGAAGATGTGTACGTGTACTTTTTTTCGAACCAGTATCGTTCTTACGTCCGTAGAATGCATCGGGCATCAGTTTTTTCTCCCATTTGTCTTTCAGGAAACATTTCACGAAAGAAAATGGCCCTTCACACTAATTACCTTCGGACTCCTATAAGTCTAAATCCGTCAGGGACAATCCTCTTTCGCAAAAACTGAAATCAGAGGTCTCGGTACACCCACGGAAAATTAGTCACGATCAAAGTCATTTACGATCGTACTCGGACAAATGTTTCGTTGCGTTCTACGAGCTCATTCTATGAATCTCCGAATAAGTTATCAATTATAATTGTTCGAAAAATTTCTTACATTCTGTGGTAAATTATTATCAATCTCTCTCTATTCGAAAAATGTCTTCGGTTTCACAGTAACTCATCATCGATCTCTCTTTGTTCGAAAATTTCTTCTTCGGTTCCACGATAACTTATCTTCGATCTCTCTTTGTTCAAAAATTTCTTTGGCTTCACAGTAATTTATCTTCGATCTCTCTTTGTTCAAAAATTTCTTTGGCTTCACGGTCATTTATCTTCGATCTCTCTTTGTTCAAAAATTTCTTTGGCTTCACAGTAATTTATCTTCGATCTCTCTTTCTTCAAAAATTTCTTTGGCTTCACAGAAACTTATCATGGATCTCTCTTTGTTCGAAAATTTCTTTGGCTTCACAGTAACTTATCATCCATCTCTCTTTGTTCGAAAATTTCTTCGGTTCCACGCTAACTTATTCACTTCTCTTCATTCAAAAATTTCTTCGGTTTCACAGTAACTTACCATCGATCTCTCTTTATCCGAAAAATATATTTCATTCAACGGTAACTCATCACCTTCTCATCCTTCTGCTCGAAATTTTGTTTCGTTTGAAAAATTTCCACGGTTTCACGGTAACTTACCATCGATCTCTCTTTATCCGAAAAATATATTTCATTCAACGTTAACTCATCACCTTCTCATCCTTCTGCTCGAAATTTAGTTTCGTTTGAAAAATGTCCACGGTTCCGTGCTGGTAACACTCACCGAACGAAAAAGTCTCGCGAGAGTCTCGCAACGGTGATACCTTTAACAATTTCTAGCCGTCGGTCCAGAGGGACGCAGACAACGCGCAACGAGGGTTAAAGGACCGTAGTAACACGCGGTGCAGGAAATTCGGTCTAAAATGCAGAGGCTGTGTTCAAGGAGGACACGGCAATGGCTCCTCGGCACCAGTATCTTTACCTTAAGTATGGGAACAGAGAGACGCGGGAGGCAAGTAAAATGCCTGTCTTCCGGAAGCGTGTACGGGACGCTTTCATGGTAATTAGTGTATTCTCTGAGTGGCCCGAGTCATTAGGTTCGCTGGCGGTGCTATGTCAAAAGCACTATCTCGCCTCCCTGCCGCGCGCATACTTCTTCCAACCATGTCTCTCGCCATATTCGGGATGAATTTCTTCCAGGACCCCCTTTGTTTCTTAACTTTCTGGCCAATTTAACAACGAACGACATCGATATCTCGTTGCTCCACGAGCAACTTCTTTTAAACACTCTCGACGCTTGTAGCGCGAATTTTTTATTACACTACTTTCGAACATTATTCTCGAATACGAAATAATTCGTTTAAAAAAAGAAAAACTACCGAACGTCGTACAACTGTAATCGATTTCTGTTCGAACGTTTATTCGTTACAGTTGGCGACATCTGTCGGAAAAACGTTACAAATAGCTCGGCTGACGTCGCGGCTAAGAACATTCGAATTAATATTTTTATCGCGAAACGCGTCACGGATTGTGTAAATATTTATTTTTCGTTTAAAACTTCCATTCGTAATACGAAATACGTCACATTACATTCCGAATTGCGTCAGAATTGAATCGATAAATGTCACTGTACATTGTCAACGCGATACAATTATCGAACGTGTATATTTGAATTTTTTTCAACGCGAAGAATATATTGTTGCTACGGAGAGAAAAATATTTCAAGAGCAACGGGGTCGTATACGTCGATAGATCGAACTCGATGACCATTTTTATTGTTCAACGCATCGCGATACACATGGGAAAAGTTCAATTGTTATGCATTGAAAAGCATTCGCGCAAAGAGCGTGTATTCCATAAATTTCTGAGACGTGGTCGCGATTAAGGAACAAATAAACTTTTGGAAGGAAATTGAGAGAACAATGAAAATGATCGCAGATACGTATCGTCGTTTCAATGCGAACTAAATTAACATATGTATTTCAAGAAGAAACAGTTCTTCTAAATTGCATACCATAATACACTATAAAATTAATCAATAGATAACAATGAACACACATAGAAATTATTACGAATATGTAACTAATATATAGTTAAACTGCAAATCTTAATACACTATAAAATTAATCAATAGATAAGAATAAACACTCGTAGAAATTGTTACGAATATGTAACGAATATATAGTTAAATTGCAAATTATAATACACTATAAAATTAATCAATAGATAAGAATAAACACTCGTAGAAATTCTTACGAATATGTAACAAATATATAGTTAAACTGCAAATCATAATACACTATAAAATTAATCAATAGATAAGAATAAACACTCGTAGAAATTCTTACGAATATGTAACAAATACATAGTTAAACTGCAAATTATAATATACTCTAAAATGAATCAATCGTCAACAATGAACACTCGTAGAAATTCTTTGGTACGTGTTACAAATATATAGTCACCTCGACGAGTCCAAAATCACAATCAGGTTTTTCATTTTAAAAAACGAATCAATCCCTAGTAGTTTATCGCGACGCGTTAACACGTACCGCGAGTTATTCATACTTCGTTGTATTAATTTCACCGTATCGTCGATTCGAAGAACCGTTTAATCGCGGAGAATTAATTCGAAAGAATTAATGAACCGTACGATAAAATTGATATTCCGTCAACCATAGAGACGGGACAAATGAATCGATGTTACGCCGCGGTAAATTAATAATTACTTGTTACGAGCTGTTATATACTTGTAGCTTGCACCCAGCTATAACGTCTAGCGCGCGTAATTAATTGCACAGGGATAACTGATGCCGTGCAACATATTCGACGCGGCAACGCTCCGAATTCCATCGATTCCGTTGTTTGATGTACCCCGGCAGAACAAACTGACGGTATCCAACGTATCAGAGATGATTAGAGAGTGAACTATCTGAGTATTTACCACACGACAATCACAATGCTGGACGACTTTCAGCGAACATTCCACGCTCATCTAACAAGTTGCCGACACGGTGAAGCGTGTTCGAAACAATTCGTTTCGTACCACCGGTCGTGAAACGATCAACTATTCGAAGACGGGACACGGACAAATCTACCGGGGATGCTGGACGATCGGTAAAGATAGTCACCCACGTGCTCCGTTTCATTTATTTATTTCACTTTACCGCGCAATTCGCGAATCTCGAGACTCGAGCTACAAACACGAACAATACGCTCGAGTAAACGCTCCGAGAACGCTTTAAACTTTCCCGAAGACATCTTTTTATTTTCTTTGCAACGTTCGATCGATGTAAACGAAACTGAGAATCAAAGTGTGCAACTGATAGAAAATTACGCGATACAATTCGAATAATTTCTAAACTATCCGAACGCATTGTATACGATCGTTTATTGAAATAGAGTGTACAAATGCAATTGGAAGAATCGTAATCCATCGTGAACATACGCACCGTTTACGATCATTTACCGAAATTAAGTTCCAAGGGTGCAAACAACGAAATTGTACACTAAAGCGCGAGTAATTTGAATTGCGATCTACCTTCGACTTTTGCGATCACTGTTCAAAATTATTGAGAAAATACTCAAGTAATATGTACAAAGATACGTGCGAAGATTTCACAGTCAAAGTCTAGGTACCAAGATTCCACAGGTAGAACGTCCAAGGAAATACAACGTGTACAATAATTTATAAGAAATTAAATTCGATTCGGTCGGTCCAATTTGTGTACATTTGGCGATTTCGAGAGAACGCGAATACCGACTGTTTGGAAGCCTGTGTTACCCTTTCCTTCTACCCCCCGAGTAGTATGCTGGTCAACGCCCCTAAAAAAGAGGTCCTAGTCCAAAGAGCTACCCAATCAACGTAAGTAAACCTCAACGTAGACAAACTTACAAACTTTGCTCTACCCACACAGAGTGTACGGAACCAAGTCCGTAGGAAAAACTGAGTCAACCTCCAATTCAACTTCAGTCAATTGCGGTCTTACAGTCGAACTCTCGGTACCGCGAGTCAAGTCTCGGGCGACATCGTGAGCTATTTGCGGCTTCAATTGTAAATTCCTTGTAATTATAGCGAAACGCTGGTATCCCACCGGGGATTTCGTGGCTTCTCTTCTTATCGATCCTGGTATTCTTCCGTGTCGTTAATTCGCCCGAGAACGGGCAACGAGTATGTGCAAGCGACTACGGTTACACGCGCGTGTAACACCCTCGAATAGGGTTAACGCGGCAGAGAGAGAACTTTCTTGGAAACCGCGTCGCTTAACCAAATACAAAGTTCGACAATTTCTTTGCCAACTATTTCGAGGCGAAGTTTGCATCGTTGAATAAACTGCACGCGTGTAATACGCCTCTGCGATTGTCAGACCTACGAGATCGAATAACGACGACCGGGAACAACTGAGACGAAATTAGAATATCGACGATTGTTTCCTCCCGTTCCGTTTTCGGGGATTTTACGGCAATAACCGAATAATTCAACCGGTTCGTGATTTTTGCATAATTACTTTGACACTTCGTCGATAACGCGTCCGAGGTTCTTGAACTCCCGGCACACGTATAATTGAGGACTGAAAATACCCGAAATACATTAAAGATTCTGTACCCGTTAGCAATGTCGCAGCAATCTTCAGTGCGCGACATCGGAATGCTAACTTCCATTGAAATAAAATCGATTTATTTCGTGGATTCGGACATTCGAAATTCTATCTTCGAAAAAAGAGCGTTTAAGATTTTTGTATGTTACTATTTGAAGTTGTCACAGAAT
Source organism: Ptiloglossa arizonensis (assembly GCF_051014685.1). Taxonomy (NCBI): domain Eukaryota; kingdom Metazoa; phylum Arthropoda; class Insecta; order Hymenoptera; family Colletidae; genus Ptiloglossa; species Ptiloglossa arizonensis. Next base: position 13,595,438 of record NC_135052.1, read on the forward strand.
TTCCTAAAGAGAGTTTTGCAAAGAAATAAATAATAGTACCACTGAGATTTGTACGTTTTTCCGACTAACGTGAACCGATATCTGAACAGCCTTTTTAACGTTGCACCTTGCAGCTGGATGCACTTGGCGCGAGTGGAGCAATTGCATTAGCTCAGTTATGCTTGATTGGTTTGCTTTTGAGATCGATCTCTTCGATGACCTTTCTTGGGAATGTTGATCGAATGTTGTCTGATACACTTCGTAGAAAGAGCCACTAGATGCATAAAGTTCGATATGCAAATGCATCCACGTACACGTACAGAATATTTTACCCGACTCACTCGTCCGGAGCATCCGACTACCAACGGTATCAAAAATTGTTTACTTCGAGAGAGAAACTATCTTTGAAAAATATGTTCAAGGTGAAATGTACAAGCATTATCGTACGCGGATAAATGTTTATTTTTGCTATATATTTACATCTTTTGCTTCGGATAACCCTACCCGGAAGACTCGTTCAGAGTATCGAAAGCGTGCGAAACTTCGCGCAAATTTACCATAATTTCGAGTATCAACTTCAAAGAACACAACCGCAAAAGGTTTCTTCTCGATACTCGAGTTCTCCGACCGGACTTCTTTCCAAGTCGCTTATCGTTTCGGGTACTTCCGGAAAGCACACCGTACAAACGCATACAGTAAACGTGCGAACACCTCGCGAATTCTCACCGAAAATTCTTGCACCCTGAAGACTGGTGCACCATTCCTCCCGAGTAGAGGTGAAAGTGAAAAACGAACGGAGTGTCGTTATCGTTACCGTAACACCTATCTGTCCCGTGGAATCGCGGGCGACCACACCCACGGGATCGTTTCGAGCAGGCGAGCTTTTTGTTTGGATCCTGTCATCAAATTAACTCGCTGCCGCAGAATTACGCAGTCGGGTAGCGAGACGTCGCATTTCGCTCGCCCCCCGGACCGCGTTGGCTGCGAGAGCTCGAAATAATTTCCTTGCTGGCCTGAAAACTGGAATAACGACACACGGTCGCTTGTACCCCGTCCCCCTCCCCGTCCCCACCACCCCAGTGTCGCTCGACGTCGGTGCGGGAGTGTGTTTAGCGGAGAACGAGGCCGAGTTTAAGCCAGAAAACTAGATGAGAAGCTGCTGCCCCGAGATACCGCGGCCCCTCTCTGTTCTCCTTTCCTCGGGGGTCGGATTATTTTTGTCTTATCGTTTCTGGACGCGAGCCGTCAGCAACCCGTGCTTCGGGGAATAATCGCGCGAAAGTTCACTTAAATGGACCCGCGACTCGGTCCAGAGGATCCCGTACTCCTTGATATTCGCGAACTTCCCGGCGACGCCTCGATTTTTGCGCCAAAGGATTACCACCGTCATGCTCTCTATACTCGAAGCTCAGATTAGGGGTGTTTGGGGGTAACGGATGGTGGTGGTGGTGGTGGTGAGATTCGAGACCTTTGGTCTCCTTCCCGCATGGACGTTAAGGTTCGAGACCGTGAGCCGGGGATCACCAGACGAACGTGATTTCCTTCTTGTTTATAGGATTTAGGATACTTTCTACCCAAGTAGACCCCGATCGGAAAATTCCTACACCCTCGTCGATTGGGATTTTTGGGACGGTGGATTTCAACGATTGGAAATATTCTGCGGGGAATTGACAGCTTTTGGTTTTTAATTTGTCAGTTCGATGGTAACGTTTACTCTTGAGAATTTAAGTGGATTGTCTAGAGAGGTACCACGAGGTGGTTGTGGATTTATTATCTAGAGAAGTACCACGAGGTAATGCTTGTGGATTTCTGTGGATCGTATTATCTTGTGGTTTAGTTGCAGATCAAAGGAAAGTCTAAATTCGAAAAATGGTACTCTTCGAGGAACTCAATTAGTCTACTATTGAGAGTCGAGAATAATTATCTAGAGAGGTACCATAAGGTACAGGGAATGCTTGTGGATTTCTGTGGATCGTATTATCTTGTGGTTTAGTTGTAGATCAAAGGAAAGTCTAAATTCGAAAAATGGTACTCTTCGAGGAACTCAATTAGTCTACTATTGAGAGTCGAGAATAATTATCTAGAGAGGTACCATAAGGTACAGGGAATGCTTGTGGATTTCTGTGGATCGTATTATCTTGTGGTTTAGTTGTAGATTAGAGAAAGTCTAAATTCGAAGAATGGTACTCTTCGATGAACTCGATCAGTCTACTGTTGAGAGTCGAGAATAATTATCTAAAATGGTACCATGAGGTACAGGGAATGTTTGTTGATTTCTGTGGAACATGGTACGTCTTATCTTATGGTTTAGTTGCAGGCCAGAGGAAAGTCTAAATTCGATACTAGTCGAACGGTGACACTTTCTGAGGGATTTAATTAGTTTTGTGACACCAAGTGTCGAAATTCTGATCAATGTGACCCTCGAATCTATCAGTTCGGATCTCCTTATTTCTCGATAGTACTTGTAAGAATTCTATCAAAATATTATACAAAGGATTTATCTCTCATATATAAAGAAAATTCAACGAGATGGACCTCTTGTTAATTTCAAGGGTAAAATTACACGTCGCTAAAATTACTCATCGAGAAAATTCAAAGGCACATTTATAAGCAACATTTATACATTCGATGTATCAAGATTCGATTATTTGTTACATTTACCGTTGCCAAACTCGCGTCAATTTATTCGTACACCGTTTCGTTCTTACGTCATTAATTCGACATCCGATGTTGTTCGACGTGGTCGATTCACTCATCCATAGACACAAAAGCTTTAAATTCTAATTGGAGGACTAGGAGACCTGGAAGACTGAGAGCTTGTTAAGCTAAACCCATGAGAACGTCAGACTTCAGAGTGCTCGCAGCCCTCAAAAAACATCTTTTCGCGCTGCGCAAATTAAGCAGGCGAGGGCCTTGAAGACCTCGGCTCCGCAGACATCACTTTATTACCTGCGCAACATCGTGAACTGGGACTTCTGGACAGACGAACATTCACGCGTGGCTAGACCAGACTATGGATGAATATTTTAACCATTCGAAGGACGGTTTCCAACACCCCGTAGGACAATAGTTAAAAGAAAACAAATGGAAATCCTTCTATTCGAACATTTTACAAACTCATTTAGATAGTATTAACATTTTTCGTTTTTCAGGGACATCTCTTTCATTTGTTCCACTCCAACGTTTCTATAATATCGCAAGCCTCGTCGTTGTTTACATTCGAATATTTATTTTTCATTTTAAATTCCAGTGCATCTCTTTTATTCTTATTCAACGAAGAACCATTCGTGTTCCAGCATCCACAGACGCGATTATTTGGGTAACTTATTTATCGCAGTTTTCATTTTAACAGTAATCTTTCCCTTCTCTTCACCCAGGCTCAGCTATCGAGGACGGGTTCGGTGATTCGATCCTCGTCCCTTGAAAGGGGAATCTATATACACTCCAGCATCGTTATTCGTCCTGGATAACGATCTGGGTAAGTGTTTCTCGCTTCGAAAACCATTTTAGCAAAGACCGAGAACTTTAAGGACTTGCTTTTCCTGATTAATAAGATCAGTTCGTAGGTAAAAAAGATATATACGAGTATATACACTTTCAACATAGTCACCACCAAACGAACATATAATGTTTCAAATTTCCTGAACGTTCAACCGTTCCTCTGACCGGTGCCAACTTCACAAATAACTGTTCCCTTATTCTCACACTCGGACAAACCTATAAACTAATAGGTTGTTCAATAAATTGTCGTTCGATAAAACTTATTCAACCGTGCTACATTGAACAGTACTCATCGATCGACAAAACTTATCGAGCAACCTAGTACTATACTATTGAATAAATTTTGTCGTTCGATAGTATAAGAAGTTTAGATCTTTCTCGACCTAATATAAGAAAATTAGACTCTCTCATCAGAGACACACGTACAGATCTACCCGGTAGATGTTCAGTTCGTACACAACCTTTCAAACGAATTCACACGTACTCCTTTTCGTCGATTCGCAATGCCGTTTACTCGATACGCGTAATTATCGTCGAAGTTTCGAATCGTTTCCCGGGTATTCTCTTCGATAATCCGAAGAACGATGGCAAGACCGCGACAGGGACAACAATTCCCGACCGGAGAATATATCCCGTGCATTAACGAGAAAAATCGCCGGTACATCGCCAGGAAGCAAGATCTCCCGTGGAATTCACCGTGAAGAAGACCCGATACAAAAACTGCGCTGCAAATCCCCCAATAAGGGAGCTGAATTGTATCCATTGGCACGCTCGTTGAAACGTACGAGATCTATCTTTAGAGGCAATTTCGCGAGGAAGAATTCTTCCGCGCGATGCTATCCGCGCCACTTCGGAACGGATTCCATCGAAAGATTCGATAATGAATACTATTATTCGCTCGCTCGGTTATTCTCCGTTTTCGCGCGGCGTTAATACCGCGCCGTTAACGACAACGATTATTCCTGGCACGCGAAACTCATTATTCGTCGGGCGGTTGTAACGCAACATTTCCATTCTGCGGCGTAGAAATATGGCCGCCGTGTTTTACCTATTCCGGTGACCACCAAGGACCAACCATCCCGGTCCTCGACTTCCGATAACGTGTTTTCCGATCGATTCGGTGTTTTCAAGGTGGGTGTACGCCACTGTTCCGTGGTATTCGGGGGATCATGCCAAGATCGCGCGCGATCCTGACCCGCTCGCGGAGGAATTAAGTGACATGAAACACGACTCGTCTAGTATGCGACTGGATGCCGGTTGACATTGCTGGCGAGGCGCGAGAACGAGCGGTGATTCGAACGAGGCGCGGTTCGCCCCGCTTTAGAGACTGAAGCGTACCTCGCTTTTTGTTCGTGAAACTTTGATCGTGGTTACAAGTTGCGCGAAGATGTAGGGTCACGGGATCGAAACATCGCGTTGTTCGACTCGGATCCTGATGTTTAATTGCTGGACGACTGGTAACCGATTATCGAATCATTGAAAATTTAATTTAGAAGTTTGGTTGTTTGGGTCGATGTGATCAGGCTCGTGATCTTGGTAGCTGGGAGTGTGTAATTGTTTTATAGTTGTCGGTTTGATATTATCGATTGTATATTATTGAATATAGTGAATGTATATGTATGTTAATATTATCGATTGTATGTTATTGAATATAGTGAATGTATATGTATGTTAATATTATCGATTGTATATTATTGAATATAGTGAATGTATATGTATGTTGGTGGATATTGTTTGTGTATATGGTGAAATGTATTATTTTTTGTAGTTATTAATTTTAAGCTTATTTATTATATATTGTGGGTATAGTGAATATGTATATCTAGCTTTTGGTTAGTTTTCACTAAAATTTCTGGTAAGATATATTCATTGTAGATCGCGCAACTTTAACATACGTATGCATAATTATGGATTTATGAAATATGAGAAAGATCAGATTAACGTGATCGTACTTAAACGACGTTTCGTTAAATTCATTATTCGTGCGTATTAAATTACGATGATACTTTAAAAAGCAAAGGAAGGATGCGAAGGGTCTTTGAATGTATAGCGACTCGTAAGTTCGTTGAAAGGTAAGATCGGGTTTAAAAGCAGCCTTTGGCCTAACTTCGTCTTTGCGCGACTTTACGAAAATTACTATTTGTTTACTAAAGACACTATACCAATAATAATGGAGATAAAATATATAGTTACTTAGAATTTCGAGAGCACTCAAGCTTCCATCAGTTATCGAATTAGTTTTCGAAGCACTTAGGCTTCGGTCGACTTACAAGGAACACTCGCCAAGTGTCCGAGGCTCGTTTCGTCGAAACTTTGGTAGGTTTGTAGAGTAACCGAAAATAAGTTCACTTTTCCGGTCTTTGGAAAAATTTTAATTGCTTCGAGGACGAAGGTAAAAGAGAAAAGAAAAATTCTTTATCGACCAACAGAAAAGTACATATAGAATTGCCCGATGATAAAAAAAAAAAGAATAGTTTCATCACCTGCGTTGGTATCGTTATCGCCCAACCGCATGGTTATTTTTTTTCTACAAAAAAGAGCTATTTGTGACACGGTCGTCGAAATGTAAAAAAATACAGGCTAAAAATCCAGCGTCCAACTTTCAACCGACACAAAGAATCGAAAAAATATCCGAACGTTTAACGACGACTACGCAAAACTTTCCATTTTTTTTTTTGCATTTCGGATGATTTCGCGATTAAATTCTACTTTCGACTGTCGATTAATTTCTTTTCGAAACGTTTCGCGGGACCGCTCGCTACTTCTTCGCGCGTCGAAATTTGTGGACGAAAGTCAAAATGAAAATTCAATTTTTCCGTACTACGTTCGTACGTATTTTTAAATAAAAGATTTAAGTAAAGAGGTACGTAACGAAGAGTGTTGCTCTTCCGTTAGTGGCGAATATAAGTACACTCACATTTATTACTTGTTACAATTAGAAAACCGAAGCTCGTTTCTAGAAAACATCTACCTCTCGCTACATTTTCGAGCGATTCGTCCAATCGTCTTCTCGAACAGTTGTCACTTACCTTAACCAGGTGTAGAGCCTCACCGACAATGACCAATATCAACAAAACTCCACTTACGACACTTAGCTCCATTCACGAGCTAAACAATTTGAAAGTTAAAATAAAAATTAAATTCCAACCTAGCACACGCTACTTTTACGTAATACGCGTTAACAATATTTTACAATATACATATTTTCAGGTAACGTACAAACGCTCGAAACCTTTGCAAACTGAAGCATTTCGAGAAAAAATGAAATTCGTAGTCCGGTTTAGCTACCGTTAGATAATGGATAAAAATGTGCAAAGCCTTTGCAAACTGAAGCATTTTAAACAAAATGAAATTGCTAGTGGGTAGTTTTAAGTAATGGATAGATATAGCATAAAATTTCATAGCTCCCCCAAGAGAAAGTTCGAAAAGGCAATTCTATTTCCCGGTACGCTCGTACGAGGGCACAACCCCTTGACCGAGTAACCTCGTACGAAACCTAATCCAAAACAATTTTTGAGCTCGCTGTTCCGACGGTCTTCCGTGAGCACCGAAAGCCGGGAGACACGTTTCCGCGTGAACCGGCGGAAAGGGATCGGAATGTCTCTCGGCATGGATTCCAAGCCTGGAAATCGGGTTCAAAGCTCCGACGAATTCCACGATCGCGCAGGGTCGTCTCGTTTGAAGGCCGGATGCAAAGTTAACAGAGAGCGTCGTTTCGGTAGTTAGTTAACGGATCGTTGCTGCGAGGCGTCGATCTGTCAAAGAGATTCGCGAAAGTTCGTAAGGTCGGAATGAAGCGAGACAGATGAATCACTTTTAGGGGATGCTCGGGGTGTCGAGTCGCCGAGTTATAAGATACGTACACGAAACGCGACGAACGAATTTCCTTAGGGGTACAAGCTTTTGATTAGAATTTAAAGCGGGGAATCTGGACCGAATCTGTACACGCGTATTCCTCGCGTTCTATATCTGATTAAAATTAATCCTCTGCGTCGGATAATTCGGTGCACCAGCTTCGAGAAACTCGGTTCGATCCGAACGAGAGTTCGAATCTTTAACTTGATTCCAATCGAACCTGGAGATACTGGGAGTTGTTTTTATATCCACGATACTTTTATTCGATGTCGATTACTTCTCGAAGGTTCGAAGATACTTTTCGTTTCTCGAGACTTATCGGAAAGGTTTCGAAACATTGTGAAAACGAAGAATGTTTATTTTAGGTTTCTTTTGGACATGGAAGTTAGTTTTTAAGTAAAAGAAGCGTTTGATAGGTTTCGATGTTTAGAATCGTCTGTATACACATTGTGCGCAAGTGTATTATCGTCGTGACAGTGAGGGTTGATAAACAATCAGTTCTGGGTAAACCAATGCATTTAACAATGAAACGTATCGTATGAGTATACTTTATTTTATTTTCAAGAAGCTCGGAAAACGATTAACGGTTTCACGATGACGTTCGTGTAGTTCACGGTGTAATTTATTTCTCAAGCGATTTGTTAACTTATCGACGCGCTATGTACTATAAAATATGTGGTATGCAGTATAGTATAAAAGTGCATTGGAAGGTTCCTGATACTAAATCACTTCCCGATTGAATTACTAGATACTGGTGGGTTTGGAATAAAAGCGGGAAAAATTTAGCGCGAGTGGAAAACACTTTTAAGAGCGGAGAAAGAACAAAAGAGGAACACGCGACATCGATTGGATCTCGGGAATCGTTGAAGGAGGCAGACAGGAACTATCAATAATAATATAACAAGCTCAAAGGCGTTATTGATTTCAGCGTTATATGTTTCACACTTCGTTTACCGCCGTCCCCCTTTCTTTTCCTACTTTATTACTATAAAAGCTTTGTTAAATTTTACTGCCTCGCCGTTCCACGCCAATTTCACTTTTCCCCGTAGAAAGAGTGTCGTCGATATAGATTCACCAAGTGCTTTGTTTCCAATATTCTAGACCGTTCGTTCGTGCTTCGATTACTCGTAGTTACCGTTTATTTGACAATCGTTTCTCGATCAAAAGTCGCGTAACGCGGCCGGTCTACGACTTTGTTAGAAAAATTGATCGTCCATTACAATTGTATATTCTTCGGAGAATTGTTATACGTTTTTTACATCGATTCTGATGCCAATAGACGTTTATCGCACGTACTGCATCGATCTATTCACCGACTGTACACGGTAGCGAAGGGAATCGATCACCTGTAACAGGCATTGGGTTTCGAAAAAATTCTGAACACCGAAATCATACTATAGAAATAAAAGAAATAACGTGTATTTAATCGAATACTACTCTTACCAAATATTTAACTTTAGTTATTTAATTTGAAATTATTTCGGTCAGTAATCCTGTAATTATTTTCTGTACACCATACAACGGTGTATTTAATTTTTTCTTGTACCGAATTTCTTTTACTTTTAATCAAAAAGAAGGGTATTAGTCATTCTTTCGTAGTCTTGCTGTTTCTAAATAATATTATCCGATATCTATGCACTCTACGCTCGGCCCCGTTCCAACACTCCGCCCACTACTCCCCCACCACGCTCAGACCACTCCCTCCCGGACCCTTTTCAAATCGTCGAGCAATACAACGGTATATTTAATTTTTTCTTGTACCAAATTTCTTCTACTTTTAATCAAAAAGAAGGGTTTTAGTCATCCTTTCGTAGACTTGCTGTTTCTAAATGATATTATCCGATATCTATGCATTCTACGCTCGGCCCCGTTTCAACACTCCGCCCACTACTCCCCCACCACGCTCAGACCACTCCCTCCCGGACCCTTTTCAAATCGTCGAGCAATACAACGGTATATTTAATTTTTTCTTGTACCGAATTTCTTTTACTTTTAATCAAAAAGAAGGGTATTAGTCATTCTTTCGTAGTCTTGCTTTTTCTAAATGATATTATCCGATATCTATGCATTCTACGCTCGTCCCCGTTCCAACACTCCGCCCACTACTCCCCCACCACGCTCAGACCACTCCCTCCCGGAGCCTTTTCAAATCGTCGAGCAATACGGTCTAACCATATTGCGTGACTCGCCTTGTACGTATCGTAAGGCGCCATCGGACGATTTCTCGACGAAGTATGTTCTTGGTAATGAAAACCGGCGTTATCGGCGATTCTCGTTTCTAATTTCTCCATCGGTAAACTTGACGTGAAAAGTACACGAGCGCGATAAAACGCGGCTGCCACGTAACGAGTCCGCGCGCCGTTGAAAGTACGAAATAATGGGTGTTCCGATAATCGGGAATCTACCCGCGGTTTCTCACTTATTGTGTTCTTTTAATTTAACGCGAATAATACACGAGCACGTGAGAAAGTAATTAAAGCGGCGAGCACGGAATCCTTAAATTGGTTTCATTATGCCATGAGAGAACGCGCGAAACAATGCAACGCGCGTTATTTGCGCTTGCAAAATGCGCAGCCGATAATTCAACAGAAATGACGTCGAGATAAATAATATTAAACACGGGTTAAAATTTTTTTTAGCAGAAGTGCATTCGAACCGCGATTGGTTTCGCGTACGCGAAAATTGAACGCAACGCTCAATGTTTGAAAAATGACGATAGAATTTCAAGAAAATCGTACAAAATTATTATGAAAACGCTTCGTCGGAAAAAAAATAGGATAAGCGCGGTTTGCCCGATCGCGGTAACATTTGTGAAAAAATAATTTCAAAAGCACTACGCATAAATCGTTGCACAACGAAACACGCAATTTCCCCAAAGTGGTTAAATACTACGTGTATCATTGAAAATGAAATTTCGCCCGAGAAAATGTGTAAATCAACAATTAACGTGTACACGCGTGTTTGTACCGGTGGGTATGTAAATTATTGTAATCTGAATGCTCGTCTGATTGAAATTGAATAACGACAGCAAAATGTTGGCACCGCGGAAAGCTACGATTGTATTCGAAACTCGACAAGGATCGTATAAAAATTCCACTTTCGTAATTTTTAACAGCGAAAACTTTTAATTTCAAAGCGTCCTTGTTCCGTTTTACATTCAATTTTCGTCTATTTAAAACTCGGCTACGATTAATAAATTTGTCACCGGGGAAAAAGAAATGTTTTTTTTTTCTTTTTTTTTAGTAATACAATCGCAAATACAATACAGAGCGGTACGTAAATTACTTGCAATTAAATAATTATTTCTTCTCGCGGCCGAACAGAAACGCAATATTCACCGTTGCAGATTTTACGCACACACGAGGCGTAAAATTATTCGAAACTGAATCCAAAACGAGCGGCGACCGAAAAGATTTATTTTCGAATTAAAAAAAAAAAAGAAAAAGAAAGAAACATTGACGAGTGCTTGAAAATAATATTATTTTCAACCAATGTTCATTTCGTGTTGCGCAAAGTTGAGATTCGCGTCTGCGTGGTTTACCATTTACGTGTTTTCATTGTAATTAATGAAATACCTCGTGTCAATTATTTAAAATTTATAGCGAACGAAGCAAACAATGAGTGAGAAAAGCGCGAGGCGTCGTGCCTTTGATTACAAAGTTCCTGTAAATTTTCTTAACGATCACCGTCTTAAGACAATCTGCCCTCACAACACTTATTTAATTCAGATTTAATGAAAAACTGAAAGATGTTTCACCGTTAAAAGTCTTGGATTACAAAGCTCTCGGATATCGTTTTAATCTGAACGCTTATCCGCCAGAAGCCGGATTGCAATTAAGAAATTTTTTTTTATTGCAAACATTCTCGTTAAGAAGCTCGTAACTATGGAGCACCGAAGGAACAACGCCATCCTTTATTTTCCGTGCCCTCGTCTTATTAAAACCCTCCACCCGAGATTGCGGTACTCCCCTTATCACTGCATTATGCACGTGCACAGAGTGTATATTAACAACACTTATCACGTCATGGTACTTACGCCCAATGAAATATTGAACAGCCCGGATAATATCTTATTCCACCGCTACATTTCACCGAAACACTGTACGTATTCAACCGTTCCTGAAGCCGGTGCACGAATTTCGTAATAATTTAATATTCCTACCTATACCGATGATATAAATCATTCTATGGAAATGTACACCAATTGAAGCTGCAGTTACTAAAATTTCCTCGCAATATGGACGATCAAGCGTGGAACGTGAAGACGAAACTAAAATTACGTTAATATTTATCGGTAGATAATAATCGGTAATATTTATCGCTAGTGATCGTGTATTATATATTATTTTTAAAGCAAGTGCTCGTTCTTCGATGACGACCTAGAGTAACTATTCGTTCCTAGAACAATTCCTTGTATAGTTTAACGTAGATTGTACATAACAATCATTTTCGAAGTATCTTTGCCTTTATTTATAAGTGTTCGTGAAACATTGTCGTTGTTTAACGATGCTATGTTAATTGAACAGGGGAAGGTTTCTCACGGTTCGAACTTTTGGTTTATTACCTGTGAACCAACTCTAATTGAGAATTCCTGGACAGCTGTATAATGATCGTCACGGCTGCGTTCTGTCGAAGAAGTAAGTGGTTTCCTTAATGCTTACCCCTTACCAACCCCTCTCCTTTCGGCCGAGCGCGGTGTGTCGCGTGGAGGGGAGAGGTGGCTGCGCGACACAGGTGCGCGCAATCATTGCGTTGTCGACCGTTGCCGCGTACGGAGCAATTCTAACCTTCCGAAACATTTAATCTAGACGCGACTGACCTAATTACGACGGATTGTACGATTCGTTGCGCAGTGACAATTATTTACCAGAGACTTCACAATATCTACGCAAGAACTATCGATCCAAGAAGTAAAGTATTTATCGATCAAACACGTTTCATTTGCGATTCTGAAACGCTTAACCTGTATTTTGTATATTTTACTTAAACGACACCCGCGTCTTTCAAACATTTATACTACTCGAAGCTCGGTGAAACATATTAAATAAATAATCCTCGAACTCCAAATGTGTCTTTCTTTCCCTTTCCCCACGAATAAGTACAATTCCCTCCTCGTTCTTGTCCTGCAAATGTATTCGTTTATTTAAAATTTCATCGAAGCACAGTCAGTCCGTATCGCGAAACCGTTCAATTGGAACACGGAGAGCCAAGTTGGCTACACGAAGGTTATCCGTCAATGGATAATTGACGATCGACCGCAATTTTCAGATCGAGTGCGCGGTAGGAAGCAAAGTCGTATAAACAACCGAAATAATCGCTCGGCGGGGAACAATTGCGTCGGATCGGTTCGCGGACGGAAGGGAAAAGATACACGAGCTCGCGGGTTCGATCAAAACCGAGTATGCTGGTTAAAAAGGAAAAGAAAGAAAGAAAAAAAAAAGAAAAAAACTAGAAAAAAGACACGAGAGGAAGCTAAAAACTTTCGAACCTGCTCGGACCTCCGCTCCCGTCGACCTCTATCCATTTTTCATCGCGTAGGATCGCTTCGAGAACCCATACTTCACGGAACACGCGCGTCGATAACGCGTGGCCCGTCTGCCAAGATAAACTACCCCGCTCGACGGTGTATTGTACGAGGCGTATCGGGAACGTTAGAGGGAGGGGCGGGGTGGGGTGGGGGTGGGGTGGGGGAGGCGTGGGACGTGGTGGGCGGTGGAAGGGGTGGAGCGTAGCACGCGCTCGTCCCCTTAACGAAATTTAATTCCACCGGCGAGCCGTGCATTTCTTCGCGATCATGGCTTGTCTTTATCTTGGCCGCGGCTTGTCTAGCCGTGTAGAAACTATTAATGAGACACGTTGGGGACGTGGTAGGGGAGAGTGGTGCCGGTCTGGGGGGGATTGTGGCGCGAAGGGGTGGCAAGCTCCGTAAGTTCGGTCGCGCCCTAAGAAAACCCTCGTTGAACCGGCTTATCTCGGCGCGAGGCCACCTTCCGGGACGAACTTTCCTTATCGCTTCGTTCATCGTCCTCATCGAGGGGCGGAGGGAGCTAGAGAAGGGGTGTGGAACGGGAGAAGAAGTTTGCTTTCCGGATAACGAGAGAACCTTCTAAGCGGGACGCCTGCAGCGATTCGGCCAACTATGAAAACGCTTGCCTCGATCTAGCCCGTGACTTCCATGACGATGAACCTCCCCCCTCCCCGCCCCTCTCGCCCGTTATTTTCTTCGGAGATGACTTCGATTGTCTGCTCCACCCACCACCACCCCTCCTCTGTCCCTTCTTCGTCGCGTTCTTCTTGCACGCGAAGAAAGGAGGCTCGCGCGAACGAGGATACGCGCGAACCGTAGTGGTGGGGGGTTTGGGGGTTCATTTGACAATGAATGTACGGGAAATGAAATGGGAAATGAAAGGGACTTATATCGAGGGACCTTATTAAAGCTGACGTCGCGCTGTGTACACCGTGAGATTTCGATCGGTACGGTGTACGTGTTTGTTATGCAGCGTTGAGCGCCGAAAATGATCATCCACGTTGCTTCGGGAGGAAAGTATCTAGAACGAACGATGTTCGTACGTCGATACGAGGAACGTGCCCGAACAAGAAATTATTTGATCGGAATACGATTGGTATATCATTTTTATCGAAACGTGTCTTTCCAGGGACGAAACCCATCGATATTCTTTCAAGCGGAACGATGTAACTTTTTCGTTCGATGGCGCGATGGCTGATATCGGAACAAAAGCTACGATCTGTAATAACACATGTCCTTCCGGATGACCTTGACCGGGAAAGTTTCCCCTGCCGGAACTAACACTCCGGATAGACACTTCGATAACTTCTGGTGTCCATTTGAAAACGTTGTGCGCCACCGATGTAAACTTTCCTACTCAAGGTCGTCCAAAGAATTACGGAACGTTGAATTCGCTCGGAGACAAGCTAACGACTGCGCGCAAAAAGTACGCTTTTCTGGTCTCGAAAAACTATTAAATACATTCTCGCGTGCTAATGACACACTGTTGGAAGAAGATTCGCGAGAGACGATATTTCACGAACCTGACCCGGATTTTCCTACCGATTTCGTCGCAACAAAAATATTAAATATTATCAGTGATACTTATGTACACTAATACCGATTTGAACATTTTCGAATATTTAATTTTACACGAACCTAGTTCACGATCGATGATGATGATTCGATCGAAAGTGTCGTAAATATTTAACAATTCTCAGCCCGATTTACCTGATCGTGCTCAACAGAGCTTCGTAAATTCCAGAGACGCAATATTTGCAACGCTCCGAATACGTAAATTCACCAACGCGAACACGCGACAATATATTTTTTTTCTATATTCTCCGTATTTGGCGGTGACCAACTGCGGAAATGATCGTTTCAGTCTGGCCGTGGCTTCCACGACAATGAAACACTCTTCTATCCTTGGAAGATCTCTCGGATTGTCCCCTCTGTGAAGAAAGGAAGCTTACATGGACGAGAAGACACGGTGGGCGGAGTGGTTCATTTGAAAACGAATGTAGCAGACGACGAGTGAAATCCGGAGGCCTATTAGATTCCAGGGAAATGGGGTTGCTGGATGCTGGCGGTGGGTAGGTAGAGGGGGTGGGCTGGGTTGGAATGGAGGAGATCGAACAGCCAGGAATTAGACGGGATTAGCGATTCTCTTTTTCAATTTCACGAGGAAGACTGAAGGGGCCTCTCTTTTTTCTTCTTTTTTTTTTGTTAATTCGGACTTCTGGGGGCCGACGATAGCGGCGGAGTTTCAGTGTTCACGGATAATGAAGTCTTCTGGGTGTTTAACTGTCGTGTTGATTAAAGAATTTTACGAACGTTCTGAACTCTAATTGGAAGTGAGAAGAATTTTATGTTCGCGAAGAAACTATGCCCAGAAGTACGTTAAAAAGCTGCACGAAAGCTTACCTAAGAGGATAATCAAAGATTTCAGAAACGTGTACTAATTATTAAGAATAAATATCTGACTCCTTTTACCAAATTTTATCTTATTTTGAAATATATTTTCGTTCAATATTTATTTTATTCTAACGAGATCTCAACCCGGTGAAAAATTATTATCTTGTTCCCGTCTCTGGTTAATTTTTAAATCAATTTCGTAGCAATGTGTGTAAAATTGTACGAATAAAATAGTATGTTTTTCTATGTAAGAAATAGAAGATTAAAATTTGTACTACTGTTAAATTTCCACCGTACTATTTGTTCGAAGAGACTTACGATTAGTAAAATATAAACGAACCACGAGCAACATCGATTTTCTACCACGTATTTTATGAGTATTCGTTGAAACGAAATTCGACGATAAAAATGAAATATAAATCTTTAAGTGGAAAATACGAAACGAAAATGTTGATATCCCGGCTCGTCGTATAAATTGAAATATGATTCCATTTTGCTGGACTCGCGTTTAATTCACAAGCCTATCGCCGCTAAATTATTAACTACTTTTTCTCGATGTATTCGCGACCAGGTTACTGTGGCACACGAAGAAAAATATATTATACATCTCCTCTCCTCTGTACCCGGTGCTGGGTATCGATGGTTAAATACGGTTTTGTAAAACTTTTTATTCAACGAAACAAAATTACCGTTACTAATAAAATTACGAGATGCAATCACTCGCGTTAAATTTTCGCTTCCATCGAATGTTCTTTTTCACGGGACGTGTTTCAAACGGAATATGGAAAACCATACGTTGCGAGAAGTCATTTCGTCAAACGTAACGAAACAACGATGATTTTCACGCGAACGAGTAGATCGCACCGACGATATTTCTTTTGTTCGAGAAACGCGGAAGGGAATTCTGGCAACTCGGATATTTAAACAAATTTGAAACTTTGCAAGAAATGTAGTTCAACCTGATAACCTAACTATTTTTTGCCTCAGCGTGAAAATACCCGCTCGAAGAAACCATGAGTTTTCATATTATCCGGAATATCTACGAAACGGTAAAAGATAACGAAGAAAAGTTTCGTTCAAAGTTTCCCGCTTCTTTGTACGCGACAATGCATCATCAAATTTTCAAAAAAAAAAAATAAATAATAATTACTTCTCGCCCTATTGTAAAATCCAACAAGCAGAAAACAACGAATTTTCGCGACTTCCAAAGAACGTTGAATTCCTCGAGAAATTTCCACGGAATTTTTTCCCCAGAGATACTCGATATTCTTCGCTCTTTCTTGTTCTTCGTTGAAAACTACATTATCCACATTGGACACAGGAATGCGTACTCGGTCGCTTCTTCGAAACTCGTTCGTTAAATCGCTACAAATGTCCAACCTTCCGACGGTATTTAACCGGTTAAATTATCCTTTCAATTTCCCATTGTACAGCAATTTTCCCCCGCCCGGTGTTTTCGATGAGTATCGGGTCTGCCTCCGGGAAGAGTAAGATTTTTAATTACGAGCAATCGGGATAAGATTCGATCGATAGCGTACGAGTTTCGAGTCCGACTGTGTATTTATTAATCGCGGGTAGTACACACGGAAACGGTACACGTGCACCTCGAGTCGTTATGGAGGGGGTATTTCAGTGGAAACGGAGCAAGAAAAATCGAATTAACTTCTTATTATTTCGATCGGTCCTCGTGATTATCTTTCATTAGTATCCGCCGTTTCCTTTTCTGCTTGCAACCCTTGCAAAAACCAGCCGAGCGGCGCGTTCCCGTATTTTCACGATTATCGATAATAATTCTTCGAAACGTCGTGCTACGCCATTAGTACGATCCACGACCGGAATGCACTCATTTCCGGCCGGTTATCGACGATATTCCTTCGAATTCTCCGTTGTATCTGTATTATGTCGTATTAGCGCGAAATTGCAACCATGTCGGCGCTCCTGGCGGCCCGTAATTTTGATTCTGATTTCGTACAACGTGCCTCGAATTCTCGGGCTACGCGGGATCTCTCGAAATAACCACATTTCTTAGGTTATGTTACGTGTGGGAACACCGGGGGACCCCGGCCGCCGTCCCATGAAATGTGTTCCTCTTAAATGAATTTATAGCCCGACACTGCTAGGGGAAAAAGTTTATCGCCGTGGGAGAGGGTACGTTCAATCTTTAAACACGACCACTGGCAAGGAGTATTCCGATCGAACTGATTGACACAACGTTGCGGTCCAAGTTGTCTGTACAAGTGTCGCAGGGAGCAAGTGTGGTGGAAGTGTCGACTTTATTCGAAACGCAGTATTAACGAGACGGTGAATATTGTTTGTTGGTTTACGAAACGAAGAATTCGTCGAAAGGAATGTTTCTTTTATTTGTCGTGTCAACGAAGAATAGAATAAAGTAGGGGGAAGGTGAATGTCGAGGTTTCGAGAGTAAATTTGTGCGTTTGGCTCGTTAAAGGTTACGCGTGTAATTGTTAGATTATTTTGAGCTAAGTGACGTAGACGTAATTGTAAAATGTGTTGAGAAATATTTGTAACGAAATTCGTTTGAATTTTTATTTATTTCGATCACAAAGTGATCCGACACAAAGAGAAGTTAACACAGTCAAAAGTCTGAATCAAGTCCTACCGATATTATCATACTTGGATACTATGTAAACTAAAGAAAAAGAAATGATAGAGATTCGTTAGGATCGAATCCAATTGTAGTAGAAGGAAAGAATTATTATCGTGAGAATATTTCGTTCATCTGAAATTAACCTTTCCAATCTACATCGTTCACCGGTATTGAAAGAGTCGTCTGTCTCTAATATGTAAATAACAATTGTAGCAGTCGTGTCGGTCGAATACTTTTTACCAGAGAGTGATGTAGTAGTGGCATATAACCAATAGGTCAGTGACAATTTGATCCCGATCAAATATCTCGTAAAGCACTGACTTTTCGATACCTCCCCGATACACTCGCACACCAGAGCGATGAGAATTGACATATGTAGAACAAAGTGCAGATGCACTTGCGGACAAAAGGGCGGGTCATGGGAAGTCGGATCGGACTAGTTGGAAACATTCAAATTTTTTCCCCTACCGTTTAGTTTTCTATCTGCAACCGAAAAGAGAGAGAAAAAAAAAAGAAAATAATACGACCCAGTTTCTCGAATCGCTGTTATATTTCGTGTTCGAACGTATTTTCGATCGAGCGGGAAATCGAAGCGCGATCGTTACTAAACGTTCCGAAAGTACGTTATCTGGCCACCAGATACGATCGCGACGAATCGTTCGATAGTCGATAGATAGTACGAGGAATAAAAAATTAAAAAGACGCGAACGGAAGATGCGCGCAATATGTATGCACACGGTGGATACACGTGCCCGCGTATATACGCGGACGAGTACAAATGTGACAGCCAGGAAATTTATTCGCGATGAGCTTCGCGAATTCTGCGATTTACAATGCGTGACCTCGTCTTCGAAACTGTTTATCATCGGAGAGAGACAGGGAAAACGGCGATGCATTTTTATCTCCCCGTTCTCAAACTACTGGAAAATTGATTCCCAGCCCCCGGAAATTGCTGCTATCTATTAAACCGAAAGCACGGAAATTTTTATGGCCGTCTTTAAAAACAACTGCTCCCGACAATTATTGCTGAATCGTTGAAGTATTCTCTGAACGTGAGAGAAGTGACGAAAAATATTACCAAATGCGAAGAATCGTCGATTATTTTATATAAAAAAAAGAATACAGCAATATCACAGATTAAAGCACTCCGTTATAATTTCTCCCACTGGACAATTACTTGATACGTAACGATTACTTTATCCGGATGAAAAATTGAGGTTCGAGGGAAATAAACATTGTACCGTTTTAATCGTCTTCGAAAAAAAGACAACGTCGATGTTTCGATGAAAATGGTGCGATTTTCAACTCTAAAATTTGCTGCAGTCGAAATTCTATAATCTGGAATTTTTTTCATCGCCACGACTCTTTTTTTTTAGTTTTTATAATTGCGAAGATAGAATTATTATTGCACTCGTGTCACGATGCGAAAACAAAGTCAATTGTCGCAGTACCGTTGCAACGTTAATATCGAGAGCGTGCTCGTTAAAATTTAGTCTTCGGGTTCTTTACCAGCGTATTACAAAAAAAAAACTGTTCCTGCAAAAATTGAAAAATTTCTGACAAATTGGACGCTACGAACTAATAGGTTAAGCTGATTTTAGGTATGTCGAAAGTACGGAGAGTCAACTGAGTTTCAAACGTATTTCCGGCAAAAAGAAAACTTCACGCGGAATCAAATTATTTCATTATTCCAGTTAGAGTTGATTGCCCCACTTTACACAGTTACACGATCTTTTTTTTTGTTCACGTAAATAGGTGTTCGTTTCGGCATTATCTGTCGTTCTACGATTCAAAATATTACTCCAAATTGGACCATTTTATGCAAACGGAGCCGAATAATAATTAAACAAAATTTAATTATCAAAACTTGATTTACCGAGCTTGTTCCCAGAAATTTTATACATTAATATTTATACCCGTCAAATATAATTTCGAAACGTAACGCTTATTTAACCACAAGCAAGCCAAAATTGTTGCTCAAGGATTTCGCGTCAATTGACAACAAACGTAACGGTTCTCTTAATTACCACCCGACTTATGAAACATTTATCATTGTCACTATTCTTTTACATACCAACCATTTCGAAACGTCGATACTACGAAATATTAATAAACACCGTCGAACGAAAAGTAAAAATAAAACAAATAAAATAAAAAACTGCATAATATAACATACATTTCAAACGTAAATACAATTTCCTCAAGAGTATTCCTGCGAAGGATCAAAACGTCCACTAAAAAAAAAGAAAAAAAGAAACAAATTTCTCCGTATTGTTCCCTGTGCTCCCTCCTATCGTTCGAATATTTACAACGCTCGTTGTTTAATTCCAATAATGAAACTTCGACCGTAATTCCTTTCCAAGATCCTCGTTCGCGCAACTCGCGTCAATTTCCTCCAACCGAACCCTCGTCAACCCCGAAAAGCAACAACCGACGCTCTCGGACTTCTTTTTTTTTTTTTTCCTCCCCGGCGCGAAAACTGGATCATAATGGCCGGAATAAAAAGCTACGAGAAACAATTCAGTTTTCCAGAGGGAAAATTCTCCACAATACCTCGGCTCCGTTCAGAAACACCCGCCCCGACGACGAAAGAACATTTCTTGGAAGTCTCCGGCAGCGCTGTCTTCGGGGCGAAGCCCGCTCGCCACCGGTGGTTGCCAGCAGACGGAATATCCAGCGAGGACAGGGGAATCGCGCGAAAAATTTCCACGTCGATAAACGAAGGGTCGGGACGCACCCAGGGAATTCTCGAGCGCGAATTTTTCGCACACGGAGCAGCTTTCAGACGTCACGGTCAACCGGCGGGGATGCCGCGACACCAATGCAGGGAAATCGTCGTTAACGACAAACGCGCGCGCGAGACTTTTGTTTCTCTCTCTCTCTCTCTCTCTCTCTCTCTATCTATCTATCTATCTCTCTATCTATCTATCTATCTATCTATCTATCTATCTATCTATCTATCTATCTATCTCTCTCTCTCGATGAAACAAAAGAATCGAAAGGTTCGATTGTGGAGCTTATTTCCGAAATGCCTTGAATCTAATAAACACCAGACCGAGGGAGAACAACGCCCACGGTGTTTGTTTCTTTGCTCTCGAGGAGTGGACAAAATTGAGGGCTCTAATCGAACAGCTTATTTTTAAATCGTTAAACAAATAGGAGGGGAAACGACACGCAGGGGTCTAATCGAAGAGCTTATTTTCAAAGTGTCTCAAATTCAACGTTCGATGGACATTTTTGATCGATCGTAGCGCTTAAAAGGGAAATTTAACTGTCGCGTGCAGGTAGAAAAAACGTAGGTGAAATATTATACAAAAAATGTATAGGGTGGACAGCTTTATTTATTTATCGGCTTATTTATCCTATTTTGATCACCGAATATAAAAGGGGGTGTGCCAAAATGGGGCGTGTCCGAAAAGGGGGTGTGTTTGAAAAGGGGGAGAGGGCGTGTCCAAAAGGAGGCGTGTCTGAAAAGGGTAAAGGGCGTGTCGATCGATATAATTTTTCATTCTGTACAAGAAAGTGGAGATATTTCTGAAGAAAAGTTGAAGCTATCTTAACTTTAAGTTTGTACTTCTAATACTCTGTTCTAATACTCTCTCAGTATTTAAAAAAATTGTATCGATTAATTCACACACTAGGATTACATTCCATTGGAGAAACTAATGTAACTACAGACGTGCACGAAAGCATTGCAGTACCCCAGGAATGTAGATCAATTAAAACTGTTTAATTTCCTTTTTTAATGGCCCTTTCTTTTACAAAAGAAAAAAATGTTTCTCTCTTTTTCTACGAGTAATTTAACGACTTTTCTTTCGATAAAAAGATATTTTTCTCTCTCTCTCTCTCTCTCTCTCTCTCTCTCTCTCTCTTTTTCTAATTTAACGACCTTTATTTTTTTCTATCTTCACCTTGTACAAGAATTCCAGAGGAATCCCGGTGGCAACGCAATAGAACCCAGTTTCAGCTCGATCGACTTCCCAGAAGGCGAACGAACCGGTCAGCGTAAATTCCCTCGGTCATTTATTTTCAACGGGCGCTATTTACACACGCGTGTCGAGGAAATAGCACGAATTCGCTAATGTAGCGCTTCATCGGGAAAGAAATACGATTCTGCGCGAAGAATTACAACGGAACACGATCGCGGGACATTTCGAGGGACTGCTACCGGATTAATTTCGGGGTGGAGGTTCGCCCTGGTGAACGAAACAAATTCGCGAACTCGTCGTACACGTGCTCGAACACGGCTGACTTTCGTTACGTGCGCGGAGGGGTGAGAAACAAAACAAAACAAAAAAACAAAAAAAAAACAGGAAAAAAAAGAAACCGTGAGTAAAAGCGACAGCGAGCGAGCGAGAGCGCGAGAAATAGAGAGGATAGGTGTAATTCGTAGAGTGCATCCACCGAAATCGACATAAAAGTGGATTCGATTGGACGAAAAAAGCTTGGAAAACGCGTCACCGGAGAAAAGCAGATTTTCATCCGTTCGCTCGCCACCCAATTGGGTGAAACCAATCATCGCGCGAAACTTGCATCGCCGCTGTTCGCGCGTGTCCACTGCACAACTAATTGCACGTTCGAGCCACCGTCTAATCGTTCTTTCTTCGATTAAAGATCTTGACCGATCGATCGACCATTTCCCAACTTCGATACCGTATTTTTGGAAAATTTACAAAAATTTTGAAATTTTGAAGCGTTACTTCGAACGTTGAAAATATTTTATTACGCGTTCCTTGAAAGAGAATCCTCTTCGGACATAGTCTCTCTTTATTGTAGCGCAGTGTGAAGGTGGTTTCTTTCTTAAAATTATTTTTAACAAAACGTATGTAAGAGCTGGTATAATGTACGATGTTTTCGGGCGCCTTACGTTATTATGTACAATATTGTTCGCGTCGTTTCGCGAAGAACGACGGCAGAAAATATATTTTGTTATGTGCAACGCGTCGAGAAATGTTTCATTTTGTACGAGGAACCACTAATTCTGTGTACTGTACATCGGTGATTTTATCGGTCACGTAAAAAGCACCGTTGAACACCGAAACGTCGAGGAAGAATTTCTCAGCCGTCCTTGATAGTACTTGGGAAAATAAGTTTTAACATTTTACACGGTTCGCCCTGTGTACGTTCGTTGAATAAACAATCAGCGACGCTTCGCGAATACACGTTTATGTCTATGGTCGAACTAGAGTACAAAGATTATCGCCTTTCGGTGTCTGTTTCCGTTGGAAAAAAGTGGCAGTATTAAAATAAACGAGCGATGAAACGCAGTAAAACACACGACGAGCGAGAAGTTCGCCCGGTGAAAATGAATGGAGCAATGGGTAACAAATGTATGGGCGTGTGCACACTGGGCAACATAAATCGCAATCACAGGACGCGGCAAATAAAAAACTTGCTTCTCTTCAAAATAAAAAAAGAGAGAGAAAAAATAATAAAGGGAGAGAGAGATAAAGAGAAAGAGTGAGAGAGAGAGAGAGAGAGAGAGGAAGACCACGTAACTGACTCGAACAACGTAATTTTTTCCACGCGGTCTAATGTAGCCCGTAGTTTCTCATTTTCGAAAATCAAAACATATGCAAAGTGTGGTCGGGAAACGACCGATGTATCGCGAACAGTTACGTTCCGCGTAGCTACGCGCCGCCATGATAGTTCTCAACGGGATGGCTTTCGAACCAGTATACACAAGAGAAATAGAACAATTAATTATCTACCTCGGGTTGAAAAATGCGGAAAAAGAATACTGGTTACAATTTTGATGGTTGCTGGAACGAAAACTGTTTTCGAGATTTTTGATATCGACTTTTGTAAATTTTCCTTTTAACGGAAGTCGCGCGATAAACGCGAGGGCTCCTACATTTGATCAAAGATGGAAAATAAGGCGCATGTGGAACAGTTACTGCTGTTCGTTTAGTGTTTGAAAATTATGTAAATGTGGCAAAATAAATGTGTAGTGAAAATAAAAATTTTAAACAGTAACCCGTTATTTATTTTCCATGTGTATGAAAAAATATTTATCCGGTCACCGTAAGTACAAAATATCGAATTACAATCAATTTTATATTTTCGATGATCGAAGACTGCGTTAAATAGATAATAGAAACCAATTTATCGGATATATTCAGTATTATATATATTTTTTAATTTACTTACTCTCGAAACGATACTCGAGCTCTTTCCAGGGGAGAAAGTGATACTCGTCGAGAGAATTCTTACCTGTAACAAAAAACGAAATTCAGTATTAAAATCTGGTGCAGTAAACAGAGCGAAAGTTATCGTAACAGTTATTGTACAAGGATAATAAAATGTGATATTCAAAATTTCTAATCAAAGCCCCAGATATTTAAAAACACAGTTTTTAAAACACACACTATTCGAATGATTAAATTACTAATATTTTCAACACGCTATCCGCGGACTTTGCATTTGTGATTCTTCTCGTACGCGTAATTGTTGAGGTATGTAAATTATACTTGACATAAAAAAACATTGAACTCTAGAATTATGTAATCTAAATCGTAGAGTATTGCTCGATATCAACCGATGTAGATTCACGGGTTATAAAATGAATTACCCGAAAGGGAAGGCAGTTTGAGGAATGGGGTGATTATTAGAAAATAGAGTTTACAAAAATGTTGGAAAATCGTAAAGCACGGTTAACAGATGTTCGTTTCCCCTGGTCGTAAAGTTCGGGTTACCAGAATGGCGCGACTGGTGTGTCGTGTTTATGGGGGATGCGTGGTCGATGGACCACTTAATCCCTTCGGTAAGGTCGTTTCTGAATTTGCGTATACAATCGACAATTGGACAATAATATTCCGCAACGCGTTAACCAGAATTCACGTCGTAAAACGATCCACGGTTATGTCACGATACGAAAGGTACCAAAAATGTACACTTAACCGTTTCAGTCCTAGGTGGTATCGAAAAAACAACGTCGAAGAATCCTATTTCGAATGGGATTCGAATAATGTCGAATTTTATTTTATAATCAGCCGCATGGTTTTGAGCGCGTATATAAACTACAAGGAAAAAGTTAAGGGTAAAGCAACGAATCGGTTAGATTTCATTACGAATATTATTTTCGAAATTGAGTGTGAGTGGATGAACAAAATTTGATTTAGTAAAGTTTCCACAACGTAACTTGCGACAATGCGTAGTCTGTAGCACTAAAAATGTAATTAAAAGATCACACTTAATTTGCGTGCAATGTAAAAAAGGAATTCATCCAATACGTTTCGATAAACATCGGATGTTACAAATTATAAGGGGGTAATACTGCTTGTCTGATCATAGACGAGGGTCATACTACTTGTCTGACCATGGACGGGGGTTATACAACTTTGAAAAATGTCTCTCGAACCTTACTTTGTCTTCGAACTGAAAATAAATACTTGGATGCTTTGTGTTTCACGGTTAGGTATATAATTACACAATGCGTTTCAAGAAACTTTCGTCGTGGAAAACAATTTTCAAGAAAAATTTTGACTTACTCGATGGAATAAAAAAATTACACGAAAACTATACTTTGAAAAATCACAATATACAATACCACTTGATTGTTATACTTTTGTGAAACGATTAAGAGACGAAAGCTATTAAAAACTAAAAGCAGCCGAGAGTATTTGAACAGAATGTCAGGGGAAAAAAACAATAACACACCGTTATTGGGTTTCGTTAATTGCACGATAACTGTTACTTCGTTACAACGTTAAGTTTCGCAAGCATGTAAATGAAATACGCGTTTACCACCATGAATGGATACATCCTGTCAATGTTAATTCTAAGATACACGGGAATTAATTTTTCTCCGTCGTCACGATTTCTACGTGTGCCGAAATAATTCCAGAAACCTTCTTTCTTCGATCACCCCGAAATAAAACACCAAGGTTATATATATATATATACATATATACAAGCGGCAGATGAAATTACACGGGCGCACGTGTAACATCTTCCAATTTTCCGCGAACACCGACCTTCCTAAAACACCCCCTAATCGTTTCACGCTCCGAACAGAGAAGAAGAGTCCCTAAACAACCTTACGACTTCCTGAAGGAGCAGGAAACTCTGGCCAAGAACTCTTTCCGGGGCTAATTCTAGCCATTCCCTCTTATTGCTCGGCAACCATCGTTTGCAAAACATCCCCCTTTGAGGATCATCTGCTGGAGGAAGTCCACGGAGAAACAGAAACTAGTTCGAACAATCGCTCCATCGATCGAAGGGTTTAACGGAGGGACGATAGGGATTCTGTCGCACGCCCTTTTCGAACAATCGTTCCATTTTCCACGTAAGAAGGTAACAAGAACGGAAACGGAGGAACACGTTGTCCAAACAATGGCGCCGTTCGAGTATCTGGAAACGAATAGTGGTGCACGTGGGTATCGGTAACGGGCAGATCGAACATTCGAATGTTTATTAGGAAATAACTTGTACCGTGCACGATATTCCTAGATCGAAGTAACTTTTTGTAGTTTACATCGTTGGTTCCGAAAATTGGCGATTCCGCGGGGATGAGTTTCCTCCGTGAGGAAAAAAAAAAAGACTTCACTCCCTCCGAGATAAACGATTTCGTTATTTATCGCAAATGGATAATCGATACGCGTGTTCGACACGTATTTGCAATATCTTATTTTTCGTAGCTCGGTGGTATCAAGTTTATAGATCGTAGGGGCATTCGGAAAACCAAATAGACGATAGATTGAAAATGTTTAGGAACGACTGGTGTTGGGTTGTGGGACTACGTTCTGATAGACTTTTCCAGAGGACACGGTTCCCGGGGGGTTACCGACAACTCGTCGGGTGTTTAGAAAACATAAATATCGGAGAAAACGTAAGTTTTGTCACGTAGTCTCTTGGGTTCTTTACGGGTTGCGTATCCAGGGCAGCAGCCTCTCGGGATTTGTCCACACGGTATGCCACAGAGCTCGAAGCAAGTTCCGAGCTAGAGTGTAGTACATGCATACAGTAGTCTTCGCCCTCTGATATTATTCCCCTTCGAATTGACTCCATTAAGCTAATACCGTTCTGTAATTTATTATTTATTTCTCTTGGATCGAACCAGGAGCGGGGTTCAACGTCTTTAACGGATATCCCTGAACTCTAATTGCTCGTAAATAAATTATAACCTGCTCCCTTGGAAAGAATCCTGTTTAAAAGGTATCCAAACCGGGTCGTTTCCATTTACAGGAAAAGTTTCAGAAGAGTATATAGTAATGCGTGTCCTGTTTCTCGAGAGGAGGTCGATTGTCTACGAAAAAGGTGCTTATAAATTTCGCAAAATCGAACGAAGATCAACTCGCCAACATCGCTTCACTGTGCAAATCTACCGAGCAGTGAATCCGTCAACCTCTGTTAATCAACCTCTGTTGACCTTTGGCAATCTCTCGGCTAACTCTCGTAGCTCAATCCACGAATTCCTGCAACTTATATAATTCGTGGCAATATCGTTGTAACTTGTAACAATTGACCCGGATGTCAGCAAAGTTACCATCCCCGTAACGTACATTGTTAACCTCTGGACTACATCTCCGACGTAGAAAAAAATTTCACGCAGAATCGAATTATTTCATTATTACGGGTTAGAGTCGATCACTTTACACGGTTGCACGGTTTTTCGCGTAAATTGCTGTTCGTTACAGAATTATCCGTTATTACACGATTCGAAATGTTACTTCGAATTGGTCGGTTAATCAACCTCTGTTAACCTCTGGTGATCACTCGGTGACTCGACTCTCCTAGCACGATTTACGTATTCTTGCATAATTTGCGTTAATAGCGTTGTAAATTGTAACAAATGACCCGTGCGTCAACGAAGTTACCATCGCGGTAATGTAAATCTGCTTGTTAATCCCTGTTCGGTCAACTTTGGCTGTTCCTGCATCCTTGCAAGTTAATTGTTGTAAATTCTAACGAGAAACGGGAACGCCCAACTATTGTCGTAAGGAGGCATCGGTTCGACAAACGCAAAATTTACAAAAGCGGATGAAGCAATGACCGAGCGTTCAATCGTTAATTGAAGTCAGGCCGTAACAGTGTCCAGTCCCTTGTATAGGATGGGGCGCAGGAGATTGCCTATTTGCAAGTTGACAATACTGGTGATCTATCAGGAATGGATGTTAGCCGGTCTCATGGGATTGTTTATAAAGTCATTGGATTAGTTTCCAACATGGCGGTGTGACGTGCACCGAATCGTGTGTCCGTGCTCGAGTGTTTCACAAAAAGCAACTCTATCGTGGACGCTCAACGAGCGTTTCGACGCGAGTTTCGCGGTGAACGTGGCAGAGGACCTCTTCCAATATGAAAAACTATTTTTTCACGGGTGAATAAGTGGCGTCGGACGGGATCACTCGATATTTTAACTGGATGATGCGTCATGGATAGTAGGTCTCTTAATTTGCCCCTTTCTGGATACTATTTTTTTTTTTTTTTGCGAGCTAACCCAGTTAGTAAGTACATAGTTGTGTACCCCGAAGAAAAAGCTTTCTCCGTGCCCTGTCGTTGTTTCTGAAGAACCAGAGGTCTCGTATACGGAGAAACATTCCAGGTATTTCGCAAGAAATGTCGCTGAGAGTAAAATACTGTCGAGTGAACGGTGAACCGTCAACAATGAAAAGCGCATAGATGTTTTTAAACTTGTTCGAAGATCGGTAGTCACTCGGGTCGAAAAAAAAGCCAGGTAGAGAAGGTATAAAAGGGGGGGAGAGTATGTCGGTGTAAAAGTGCAATGTGTGATATTGAGGACAGCGGATTTACGCAATAGCGGAAAAATTGCACGTTGCACGTCAAATTTCGCACGATCCCTTTTCATACCACTCGCGTGTGCCTCGGGTAATTCGTACTACAGTATTCCTCTTTAAAAGACCCGGATCTTCACCTCGATAAAAGTTTCTGGAATCGTATTCAGATTTTAGACCTTTATACCTGTCCACTTAACCGGTAATGAAACTAAATATTGGGTTGTTCGGAAAGTCGTTTCGTTTCTTTTTTTTTTTGGTGAAAATGAAACACGATTTTGTTAGAGTGTATAAACATTTTATTAAATTATATATTTTCCATTTTGGAAAACGAAACGACTTTCCGAACAAGCCGATATTTATATATTTATCATTGTCGATAGACTGGTGAGGTTTCCCATTGAAAATAAATCAGAACCGAACCCAATCCGAGTTATTTTTAATCCTACGCAATTGAACGTTCCAATCAATTTTCGACGAGAAAATGTAATCTTGTAAAAATATGACTCCGAATCGAAATATTTAACGTTTCGATCCTTACAGGTGTCCCTATGCGCTCGAAAATACCAAAAAGATCGATTCTCGTGATAAAATCGTCGAACGTACTCGTTAAAAGTTCCGTGCCGGTGACTCGTATCGAGGAGTCACCGTATTTTTTCTCGTCGGATGTGCGCAACGAGATTGTGTCCCGTTTAAAGGCATCGTACGCATAGGAACAATCGTTTCGGGTCAGGAAAATAAGAGACATCCGTGTGTTAAGGGGTTAATGGGCGTGATGGAGAAACGACAAGGAGATAGGGAGAATTCGAGGAGGGTAGGCGGCGAACGGGGGAGGGACGAGTCGGTTGATCCGATGGAAATGATAACGGGCGGAAAAGAGAGCAGACCGGGGGAGCCGGAAATATTCCGGTCGGAGGGAAAAGCGAGCTTGTCGCGGTGGAGGGGATAATGGGAAGCAGAGAAAGGAACGGAGGACAATAAGGAGGAAACACGGAGGAAAAGATAATGCCGCAAGAGAAACAGGCTCGGAGGGGTTTGCTCGTGGAGGTAGCGCGACGAAGAAAGAAAAGAAGAAAAAGAAAAAGAAAAAGAAATCGAAGGTGGTAGCGGTGGGTAGGTGCACGTAAGGTGGCTGGGGGGTGAACAAGGATGAGGGACGAGAAGAAAACGAGGAAAGGATCGAGGAGCAAGACGGAGACCGATCGAAACACGGAAAAGCGCGTCTCGGCGCCTCTCTCTCTCCGCCGAGAAAGGGTGAAACGCATCCTTGCGAACTCGTGATTAACCCCCCGTAGCAAACCCTCCGAACCCTTTCGCGCACTGAGAAACCGCGGTTGACCTCGGGACTTTGAGGAACTTGCCGCTCGTTCCGGGAAACTTGCGGCGGTTTCACGGGTGGAAAAGGGAAATGAGGGACGCGGGGGCACCGGGTAAGCGGAAAGGAAAATAAGAAACCGAGGGGAAACAGGAAGCCCGTGGAAAGAGGAGGAAAGAAGGGTAACGAAAGATATATACCCAGCGCAACGGGAGAGTGATAACACGCGGAATTAAAAGTTCTACCGTTCCGGAAAGCATTCTTCGCAGCTTCCGCTCCTTTTCACCCGGCCTCCCCAACCCCACCCCCTGCAACCGTCAACCCTTTCTTTTTCCCCTTCGGAGGTTGGAAATTGTTCGTGACGTCCGTTGGTGAAGTTACATACGTGTTGCACGGTGTTTCTTGGATTTTTATACTCGACGGCGCGAAACCGTGTCGAACGAGACAATGGACTCGTTCCTGGGCCGGGTTTTGCTCGGTTCTTATCGATGAGAAGCGATCGAACGGACGAGACGAGACGGTAATACGTGGATATTAGTTTTCACCGAAATTCGTCGAGGGTAACGAAGAAATCGGTCGTTAAAATCGGTACGTAATCGCGTCTCGAGAAGACTTGGAAGTGTTCGAGGATGTTGGAGAGCCCGAGTCCCTGCGCGTGGACCCCGTATCCGTGCCACGGGGTCCACGCGTATAAAGTTACGTCGTTCGATATTTCCGTCGATTGAAAACAGATGGTCTTTCGATTTAAAGTTTCATATTTATACCGATAAAAATTGTCTTCCAGGAAGTTTGTTATTCCGTGGAATACTTATTACACTTTATCCACCTTCCGGTTCCCAAGTATCGTAATCTCTTATGAAAAATAACTATTGGAAAGGATTCAGTACGAGCCAGCTGTTCCCACCCAAAAAGAAGAGAGCCGAGTCTCGGAAACCGGCGCCAAAATTCTCGCGAACGTCACCCTTAAAGGTTGTTTAAAAACACGTTCGAGGAGATCAGTCCAATAATGATTTAAGAAGCTTGGTCCCCCTCTGTGTCGATATATCCAAATTTCCAAGCCACCTAGGGGATAATAGCGTTCGAATCGAATTAAACGGCGATCCGAGGGGGAAGCGTTCTCCCCTCCATGGTGGTGAATCTGGATCGTCAGGGGCGACATCTTGTTGAAATGCGGCGAACGACACCGATATTCACGATGTCGCTTCCTGACGAAGCCTCGCCGCTCGTAAAAATATCCCTTTTCCTGACGGTCCAGCAGTTTTCCACGGGTTGGCAGATGGGCCATTATTTGCGAAAAGTGTTATTCTAGTCCCGCGGCGTGATTCGAATATGGAACAGCGAGCGTGTCGCGAAGACCGACCCGTGTTGTCCATGCGACAACTCACGGATGAAACAACGAATTCAACGAGAACGGTCCCCTTGCCAGAAAACTTTCCCACCCTTTTCGATCGTATCCTTTTTACGTTGGATGATTCACGGCTGGGCTGACATAATTCCGTTACTACCGCGTGAAGTGGACTGACGTGTCCAAAAAAACAAAAAAAAAAAGAAAAACTGTTCGCAGAAGCTTCCTTCGTGGAGGGCATAAAAAGATTCTTTTTTATGCAGGCTCGGGGTATAACTCGGAAACGAACTGTTGTGTACAGAGCACCGCGATTTTGTTTCGGATCTTCGACCGTCCATGAAACTCCAGAAGTTGGAAATTTATGGGTCAAAGGATCGGATATTTTCGCTACTTCCATCCGTTTGTTGTTGGTTTGGTACAATAGCCGGAGGTGGTACAAGGTGGGTAGAAAATTGATCGAATATATAATAGATCGAACTGTTGGGACTTCGATTATTGCACGAGAGTTCGTTGTAACGAGTTGACAAACGGTGGGGATGACCATTTGGTCAGAAACTATAGAAGTTGGGAATTCATGGGACAGAGGATCGGATATTTTCGCTATTTCCATTCATTTGTTGCTGATATGGTATAACCACTGGTGGTCTAAAATGGGTAGAATACTGAACGAATAAAGATCGAAGCGCTAGGACCTTGATTACTGCACAAGAGTTCGTTGCAACGCGTTGACAAGTGGTAGGGTGGTCACTTAACAATGGGTAAAGTTAGAGGTGGCAATAGTTCAGATAATCCGTGCAAATGGAACTTCGTGCCACTGGATTGACTATCTCGATTATTGCACGTACTCGTCGATCGATGTAGGAATTTTCAACTCCATTTTCTTGCAATAATCGAGGTACTATCGTATTAAACGCGAAACGAAAGGAATTTAGTGTTTAACGATTCAGGTGTCAGAACATTCGAATACGATGTTACCGTGGAACTTTGGGTAATTGTTTAAAAATTTTGTGCACTGTGATTCTTTATACGAATATTATTTGCAAGGAATTTTCGATGAACCAAAACAGAAACACAAATATCAATACAACAAGGAAGTAGTGTTGGTTTTATTAAAAGGCAATTACAACATGGGTTGGATTGTGCAATAACTTCCTTTGTGCATGTCGGTTATTTATTTTCTTGAGGAGAGCAGAAAATTAACTGCAAAGTCAGAATATTAAAAAGCGAAATACAATGAACGTTCGAGTCATCGCGATATAAATTTTTTCGTATATTTAGTTTCGAAAGTAAACTCAGCTCTCCCAACGATTTCTATTTACAATACCTGTGTTTTATTTCACCTTCTAACGTACATACTCTTCATGCACATACCGTACGATTCTCGTACATTCGCCATTCAATTTTATTATTTCTACACACGATTATAATTTTGTAACTGCAAACCTACTTTCATCTCAATCATTAATTTCACCATCCACACACATCCTTACCATTCCACGTTCCACAATTACTTAAAAAAACCATTTGTCAGTAATCGCCAAAAATAATCAAAGTTCTACCAAAATAATTTTTGCCCTTTATATATAAAATCCAACAACGAAACGCATCATAAATTGAATTACACCTTAAATTATACATTTAAATTTAATTATAACGATCAAATACCTAATACACGATTACACAATCGAAGTAAATCGTTTCGAATCGCCACAGGACTTCTTTCCATTCACTTACCCGTTTCGAGTCAAAATTTATTCAACTTTTCATGCCCGTTCAAAGTATGCGTATCAATTTTGCGTCGAGATAAAGAGAAAAGACGAAAAAAAAAAAGAAATACCAGCACAACGACGAGGACATCGAGAGCGTCTCGATACCCGGTAGAAGCGTGGAAATTTTGTAATTCAAAACGACGTCATGCATGTTCAATGATTTCCCTGTTTTTCGCGTTTGATACGGTACCGCGCGTCTGCGATGCAACGTGACGCGGATTGCCAAATTAGCTTTTTTTTTTCTTCTTTTTTCTACCCCCTACCTCCCTCCCTCGACATTGGATAGCCGATGTCACCGGTGAAACCACGATTATCCGAAAGACCGCGGGATACGTGGTAAAATACGTTATTCGCGCGCAGGATTCATAGCCGAGGGTTTTGCAGTGTTGTCGGGTCGCGAAATTGGCGCCGGGAAAATATTCATACTCTCACTTTGTAGTCACTTGACAAGGAAATAATGTCCGCGGTAAATTTCAACGTCGCCCGTAATGCATCCGGCGATGCTTTCCCGCGACGCGAGTGTTTATTCATTTTTCTCTTTCGTATATATAATACATACATACATACATACATATATATATATATATATATATACATACACATATATATATATGTATATACATATACATATTTTTATATCGAAGCGAGAATGTCGGCCGTAAAGCCGTTCCGGCTGTTTTTCGCTCGTCCAAGATGAAAACGCGAAAGGCGCAGTTAATTGCTGCTTATAAATCCTATAAAATCGCGTCGAGAACTTAGGAGACCTAGAAAATCTGGTTAAGAGTCTGGAAAATCTGGGACACCTGAAAAAACCTACTTAAACGCTTTGTCGGGACGCCGAAAAAATCCACAAGCCCTCGGGTGAACCTGAAAGACCCAGAATAAACCTTGGGTGGCGAAGAAGAAACTTTCGAGCCATCGAACCCGATCCTGTTCGATTCGAACACTTCGAACGAAGATCGCTCGCGTCACCGTACTCGAACGATCTTCACAGTTTTAAGAGGGAACATTTTCTGCCACTTTTTCCCCGAGACGTTCACGAAATAATCAAAAAGCTATGGACAAACATTTTCGTTAGAGCGGTAAATGTTCACCGTTTGGGATTTAAATACGAGATCAAAATCAACGTTCAACGACGAGGATGAAAATTGATGAACATTTGCAGAAAAATTTCTTTGGTGTTTAGAAATGCATCTATCAATTCATTCATAAGTATTAAAATAGCTGGAATAAAATTTCAACCGTTTTGGGGACGCTTACACGTACGTGTGCATCTGGTCTTGAAGTAACGTTACGAAGAAATATTTATAGTTAATTTTTTAAGTAATATTATCACAAAATGGAGACAGGTTCAAGGGTTAATATTCTACTTGCAGTCCGAAGAGGTCAAGAAAGCAATTAAATTTAATCCTGAAATTGACTATTCAATCGTGGTCATAGGCGTGTCCAAGGAGCACGAAACGAGGGACTTAATAATGCATATTTTAATGTAATACGCTAACCAGATGTGCCTTCCTCAGACGGTATTAGGATCCTCTCAGAGTACACCAGAATACGCGATCACTCGCGACTGGTTAATATTTTATTTTTCTAGATTCCTGAAGAAGACCTCCACACATCGCCTCTTGGAATTGATATGACATAATTCAACGTTTAAATTTCATGGAATAAACATTTTAAAATTAGAAATTTTAAACAACGGTCTACCGGTCGTTAAATTAGACCAATGTGTACTGGTTATTGTATACGAATAATATACGAATAACTGGTCACTAAAAATATACCATATTACACGATAAAGAAAACTGTATCCAGGAAGTTTATTTATACGATAAAAACAAAATTGCTATTTTTTTATTTGCGTCACTGTCGTACTCAAATAACAATATCCTTGAAACGTAAGAATTGATAAAATATAAATACAATTTAACGAAGAACAGTGCAGAAGGTAATAATTAATCGTGGCTTTACATTTGTATTCAATTCTATTGCGTAGAAAATCGTTACTTAATTCATTTTGTTATCATGGAACCGCTTTTCAGATATTTAAGATGTCCTTGATTGACGATGTGTTAACTCAAAGCGTTAATTAATAGCTGACGAACGAGTTTATTATCGACGTTGAACGCTCGATGAAAGCAAGCAGTTCCGTAGAGCCGTTAGAAAATGTTATTGTTTATAGGGATTTAAGGGCTTAACGGTATTCAATTTTGGCGCGTATGGCGGCTGATCGAGCGTTAATCGAAACTAAAAATTACACCGTGTACCGAGCGCCTGACGCGAGCATAAATGGCGGTTAAATTTCACGAAGGATAATGGAACAAAATTTTAACGCAATTTTAAATGTTTACCGATTCGCTATAAAACTTTTATACATTCTCCTTGGGACGTCACATTAATAAAAATATCTTTTACGGAACGAAAAATCTGCAAGATATAGTATGCTTTATTGATAATTCTGTGTACAGCAAAGGGAAGAAGCTAAATTTTAATAATACAACGTATATTATTTATGTATAAAATATTTCTACATTTTCGTTGATTAAAATTATGGTATACTTTCCTACAATGATAATTGTATCTCCTCATTGTATCGAAAAGTGATATAATATTTATTAAAAAGTTTTACGATTTTCAAATACATTTAAGGCAACTTGTACAATGAAATATCCAGATTTGTAAATTATTTCAAATTGTTCGTGATTTGAATTTTCCTGTCACGTTTCTCCTTTACGAAGAAACAATTTTTTACTCGACTGAGAAGTTTTTTTTATCACAATTTTCTAAATTTTCTAGTCTTTTCACGATCTTCCTTAGTATTCACACGTTTACAAATATCACACGGTTGACTATCTACGGTGTTATACACAGGACGATCTGTAATTATTCGATCGAAAATCGTTGAAGTTCGATATTTCTGTGTCGACTATCGTTCAAATTTATGAAACCGAGCGTTATATAGCGACGAGGTTTTTCACTACTCCGTTTCACGCTACTTTAACCTTTCCATTCATAAAGAACAATTACCCGTCAAAAATACATAATGCATCAGAATTTGTGAAATTTCCAGACCCGCCGGAATAAAAGATTTATTGTGATTTATCAGCACGGAAACAATTTGCCTGGATTACTTGATTGCATGACTGAATACCCGTCCTGGGAAATGTTTTAAATTAATGTGAAATACAGTCAAACCTGGATGATATTCGATCACCAAAATCGTTGAAATCTCGAATCGAATATTATTCTTCCGTATTATCGTATTTCTATACGGCGTCTGCGCATTCTATTATCGAATTGTTCGAAAATTGTTTGTATTTAAATGAATACGGTTTTCTTGCAGTCGTGTAACACGTTGTAATCAAATATTCAAAATAAACTATTGTATTTAACGATCTGGCCCCAACGAACGTGTGCTACCATTTGTCCTCGCGTGTTTAAATCGGTGAATAATGTTTAACAAAACAATGTGCGTATAGCATAAATATTTGACTGTAACTGAACGAGGAGTACGTCACACCGAAATAATAATCGTGAAAGAAATATGAAAATATTACCATACGCAATAATGTTTAAATATTGATGATAATGTGGCGGGGATTACGAAAAATCTTTGTAAAATAAATTTCGTACATGGTCGAATTTTTCGTCGCGGTGTATCAAAAATGGTAAAAACATTGGTTTTCAACTGGACAACAAAATATAAATTTGATAGATAGTTATTAGTAATCCTTGTATATTAAGTATTTAATAAATACTTGTATCGTACTCGGTAACTTTTCGAAAGTTCCTTTCCACTTTTAAATTGATTTTTGTAAACTGTCTTTTATCTACTCGTTCGATACAATTTCAATAATAAACGAGATAGTAATGCTTGGATATGAAAATTGGTGGTATTGGATGGTTAGAATCTGACGGACGTGTAATTTTCCAGTCATTAATAAAACAATAAGCGTCGGTTCGTGACGGAGCAGGGCGCATACATATGTAAGTAGGTATGTTTTCCTTGAAAATAAATCCGCGGCATTACTTCGCGAATCATATTTTTCAAATATTAAACGCAAATGTCCTCCCGTATCAGCGGCGCGCATAAAATTCATCTCTCATTCGAAACCACGCAACAAAAAAGAAAAAAGAAAAAAGGAGAACAAAGTTCGAAGTAAACAATGTCCGTGTGAGACTGAAGCTCTGATAAAAAATATTTTACGCGACGAGCTGCACAAATAGATTATATCTTTGGTTTTTTAAAAATTGCAGAA
This sequence comes from Ptiloglossa arizonensis, assembly GCF_051014685.1. Taxonomy (NCBI): domain Eukaryota; kingdom Metazoa; phylum Arthropoda; class Insecta; order Hymenoptera; family Colletidae; genus Ptiloglossa; species Ptiloglossa arizonensis. Next base: position 13,632,723 of record NC_135052.1, read on the forward strand.
TATTCATTAAAAGTCTCCGCTTTTACCCAGCTTGGCATCAACCAGCTTGAAAAGGAACTGGTTTATTTTCGTGCGTTAAATATTGATATTAAGGAGCGATAACAGTAAATGTTTATGTAGTTTCGCAACCATAACTTGCACATTACGCTCACGACAGTCCCGTTAATTAATTACACAACCATTGACTATTGTTTACCCGCGACGAGGTAATCTTTCTTAGATAAATACGAACGGAAGAGTAAATTGTAAATACGGAATTAATATACTGTTACTTGCACTTGAAGGAAGGTCGATTCAATGTTAACGATGGTAAATGACGTAAGTTAATGTTATTACTGCAGTATTTTATAATGTTCGCACTGCCGTGTTACGATGATTAAATAAGGAGAGATCACTGAAACAAATCGATCATTAATTACACTTTACAACAATCGTGCTTCCAGGAAGGAAGTGTACAACCGATAGAAATATGTAGAATTGTATACAAATATTGCAAACGTAATACAGCAGTGAAGAAACTGTGCAAGTGTGGTTCAAGTAGACACTAGTTTTCCAAAATTTGCTTCGTAACCCGTTAAGTAACAAGTCGCTCGATATTTTCAAATCGACCACTCTGTCCATTTATTTTCAATTAACGTTGTTCCCAAAGCTGCTGTATTAAACAGTCCCCCGATCAGGTCCCCCGAAACCATCGTTCTCGTCTGGTCCGGCGTCTTCTCTCTTCGCAAAGGGTGAAAACCCTTTTCGTCCCTGGAGTCTTGCAGATGGTTCGTTACATTCGTCGAAGAAACGAGGACCGTCTCTCCGGTCCCGGGACCCCCGTAATGGATAACCCAGACTGACCCCGAGCGAGGAGACCGCGCGCCACAAGTCTAGACTCGGCCCCAGGGGCTGACTCGCAAAAACTGAAGAAGAACATCGGTCTCCGAGACACGGTCTCCGGTGTCGGTGTCGTGGTGCGTCCTGAGGGTACCGTGGCTCACGTGGATCCACTCGAAAACCGAGCACGCGGCCTGACCGCGAACACTCGTCGAGAAACGTATCTACATACGACGTAGAAACGAGCTCAGAAGCAGAAACAGAGAGAAAGAAGGGAACCCGCTCGCGCTCGCGCTCGCGCGCGAGAAACAAAAGATAACACCGCGGCTGCAGACGATGAAACGAAAGATAAAGGTACTCACGGCGAAGCCACTCGCCCGGTAAGGACGGAGAAACGGACACCTTACGCGCGGACAGAGTAAAAGAATACGCGAGCGAGCGAGCTAGCTAGCGAGCAGCCTCGAAGGCGGGGCAACATTTCACGGAGGTTCCCCGGAAATTCTCCCGGCGAGGCTGTAAATATTTATACCGGCGGAGCGTGAGAAAATTCTGAAGTACGCCTGGCGAACGGGGGTGGGGCTACCGTGGCAAGGGTGGGGGTGGGGGGTGGGAGAAATAGAGTAAGTGCGCCCCGAGATATCCCTCACGGAGAGCGGCGAACCCCCTCCGTCTGTCTAGCGAGCGCAAGAAACCCGTTCGAAAAAGACATTCGCCTCGAGGATGAAGATATAGTATATCGTCCCGCGGAAGTTTCGAACTCACGGTGGTTCCCCCTGTAGCCGCCCGCCAACCGAAGCGGAACCGTGTGGCCCCCCTTTTTGCCACCGTGGACCTTGGCCTCCGACACCCCACACCCGCCCCCGCGACACCGATGAATGAAACCCGTCGCGGGAGCATTTCGACGGTTTATCGCGGGATCGTTTCGTCGTACCCCGGCCACTCTCACCCCTTCCACTTTCGGTCGGTGTCGTGCGACCGGAATTCATTAATCCGCTTCTTTTTTTTTTTCTTCTTCTTCTTCGTCGTCGTCTCGCGCGAACCGAGCGAACCGAGCCCGAGATTCTGCAACCTTCCCCCTCCACTCTCTCGTGGAATCGGACTTGACCGATCGCGGCCGAGCGGGATCGCGCACCGTGGAGGGGGAACCACGAAGCTGAGCGTTCGTTCCTATTGTCGTTCAGGCGGGAAGAAAAGGATCGTTCCGGGGGTTTTCGCGGGTTCAATGGTGGGAGTGTCGGAGCTGTATTGTTCGATGGTCGTGCGACGTCGAGGAACGATGGACATCGAGATTATCGTTCGTTATTGTCCGACGATTTTTCTTGCGGAGAATATATGGATTTTTTCTTATCTGGGGACCGTTACGGGATTTGAAAATGTCGATGCGGTTTTTTTTTAGAGATCCGGTAGCCTCGATATTAGCGTGGGATTTATCATTCGGTCGATTTTAGAAACTTTTGGGGAACGAATGTTTTCGGTCGAGGGAATCGCACTTTTTTTTTTAACGTTTCGGTTCGTTTGGCTAGTGTTTCCCGTTAAGTGCAAAGTTAACGCGTGAATGTCGTTTATTAAACGGTTCTGTAAATAGAAAATTGGTACTTTGGGGTTCGTGATTGTATCGAGGCACGGTAGCATTTAGTGTAATATATTTAAAATAACGGTAATCTTCTGTATAATTTTTCTAGCGAAATATCATAATAATGCGAGATAGGATTAGTGTCGTTGGTAAAATTCATTGGGAATATTTCCAGCTAGGAAACTCGAGAGAATTATTGCCCGATGTGATATTCCTTTTATTCGTAATATATTATAGAAAAGATTTCGAAACACTTCCACGGACTTTATTCGATTTCAAGTTCGTAATTTAAAAATGACACGATACCGAAATAACTTTTAATACCCGTGAAAAATGTTCGCTCGCGTCGTATAAACAGGACACTAGTATTCGATAGGTTGTGAAACAGAGGACATCGAGGTACGTAGAATCTGAATTATGGTAATACGTCTGGTGTAAAGTGGTTGTAACTTGAGTAAAATTATAGAGTATTTCGTGATACCGAAACGAGTTATGCGATTGTTTCTTTTTAGAATAAATTATCGTCACTTGCTTTAATCTCGAGAATTTAACGACGTCGACCTGTAAGCGTATATCGTGTACTCGACTGGTTTAGAAATTAATAAAGAATTCTCGATGAGCTTAGAAAATGATGTTCTTACCGCGAAAGAAGGAAAGCAAATTAAACGGTTCGATGAACCGTGTTTATTTTTGACCTCAAGTACTTCGAGTAATCATTTTTATGTCGCGCGTTTCGGCTTGCTCGATTTTAACGAAACACCCGTTACATAAAATCATACGGCGTGTAATGTACAATTTACCAGACGTTGCGCTAATTTCCACGTATTATTATTTCACAACTGTTAAACAATTCAGTAGCTCTTGTTCGCTAAACTCCTGAAATGTGGCGCGGCGTCGAAAACCTTCTGGGAAATGAAGTCATAATTAGGAAAATTAAGAAAAGCATAACCCGTAACGCGAACGTAATTAACTTCGGCCCAAGAGATGAAAAAGATACTCCACTACTGTTTACAGGAACAGATTAAAAACATTCCGGCTATCTACCTACACGCGCGTTTCCGTTTTCAACGTTGTACCATTAAAAATTTTCTTACGGTATAATTTATTGTCCTCGTTGTTATCATTACCATTACCATTATAATTATTACGTATTTACTTATTCCGCGCGGTATACGGATAACGAAGTTCGCATAAACGTCTTACTCGGTTTGTTTTTCTACGGTCCCTTTCTTTGCGAAGCATCTCGTTCCTGGAAATGAAAAACATATTTTCGTGCGAATTAAAAACTGGTTCGTTACTTACTGGAATTGAAACACGCGAGAGAAAGAACTGTAATTAGAATTGGATCGTTGTCGCGTTATTTTACCATCAAATTGAAGAAACTTCGGACAGTACCGTAAACAATAACCATCGCGCTACTAGTTCTCTCTCAAAATTTAAATTTGTAACGGTTCAACTAGATTCGTTAGTATTCCTGTACCGATCTATCCGCAATTCTCGACAGAAAGAGATATGTTATTGAAAAAAATATTTTTGCCTTCCAGAATGTTGTTTCAACCTCGGAATAAATGCGGTACATTTTGTTGATACTCGCTACAAACCAACGCGGTGCATTCTCCTTTATCAAGTTCAAAAAGCAAAGTATACTTAACGCGAACCCTCTATACGGTCGCGTTTCACCTAAAAATTCCAACCATCTGCTCAGACTCCTTTCAACGACCAGTGGAAGACCGAATATAAAGCACTGGCAGACATCTTGTGGTTTGAACCGGCAGGACTATATTTATGTTTACATCGAGCCAAAAGATCTCAAAGTCAAATAACACAAACCCTACCTACATCACCGTTTGGGGTCGTATTGAATTAAAATCATTACCGCGTAAGTTTTCAATAATATTTTATACTTTTATTCAACAACACGATAGTGTTCTCTCATTGTCTATACAAAATCTCAACCTTGCAACCGATACACCTCCAGTGTTGCTCGAAATACCAGAAGAAAGAGAACTGAAATTTCCCATTTATTTCAATCGCGACAATCTTGCAACGTGTACGAAAACCAAGACACAGTCGTTGAATAAAAATAGTTACCACGTAAGTTTCCAATAATATTTTATACTTTTGAGAGGATTACCTGTACAAGGTCTCAATCTTGCGACCGATACACCTCCAGTGTTACTTGATATACCAGAAGAAAGAGAACTGAAATTTCCCATTTATTTCAATCGCGACAATCTTGCAACGTGTACGAAAAGCAAGCCACAGTCGTTGAATAAAAATAATTACCACGTAAGTTTCCAATAATATTTTATACTTTTAAGAGGATTACCTGTACAAGGTCTCAATCTTGCGACCGATACACCTCCAGTGTTACTCGAAATACCAGAAGAAAGAGAACTGAAATTTCCCATTTATTTCAATCGCGACAATCTTGCAACGTGTACGAAAAGCAAGCCACAGTCGTTGAATAAAAATAATTACCACGTAAGTTTCCAATAATATTTTATACTTTTAAGAGGATTACCTGTACAAGGTCTCAACCTTGCGACCGATACACCTCCAGTAAGAGAACTAAAATTTCCCATTTATTTCAATCGCGATAATCCCGCACCGTGTATAAAAGAAGGGAGAGAGAGTAACGGTCGAAAAGAGGAAGCGGTTTGGTTATTCGTCGTTTATTAAGGGCTCGGCAACCCCTGGCAAAGTGGGCCAGATTTCATTCCTCGAAGAAGGTTCCACCTGTCTCGTGGAGAACCCTCCGCGATGCGCCACTTCCGGCTACGAATCTACTTAAACTTCCAAGGGCTCGGAAGACGAGGACGAGGAGGTCAGCGGGAGGGAGGGGGAAGACACCGAAAGATGGTTCCGGTGCGTGCCCCGTGTGGGACTCTCCCACGCGGCGGATCCTCACCTTTCTTTCACGCGGTCGCTTTATCGGCCCGCGAAAATCTAGCCTAGCTATCGACGTCATCCAGCAGCGATAATTAGCGAGCCGAGCAGACCTTCTTGGAGCGGCGAAAGGAAGTGCAACGCGCGCACGCCCCGGGCGCCTGCTATTAGATACCGTAAACTCCTTCTTTTGCCGCGAAAACTGAATCGGAACGATTACGTCCGCCTCGAAAACCGTGGAATCGTGTCTCCGTGGAAAATATGTGCGCCCAGAAACGACATTCCACGTTTTCAGGCGCGCGTGCACTCTTGTTTTTTCATCGATGTTTCGCTGAGCTATCGTTTCTTTTTCGCGACCTTTTTTTTCATTCAATTCGGGAATATTTTCTTTGCACTGTTCTTTTTGGGTTTATCGTAGACGTAGAGAGTGTTGTGTACTTCTTTGGCGAAATTTGTATATATTGTTTTCTACTTTATCGATGTATAGATATAGGAATATATAGATTAACAGTTACGGTAGAAAGTGGGTCAATTGTGGGTCCTTTTTGGGCGAAGAACGTTGAAATTTTGTATAAAAATGATATATATTAATATGCAACAATGTCGCAATGTTTGAGAGGTACCCCGAAGATAGTTGATTTATCAAACGATTAGAAACCAGAGTAACCGAAGATTGAACCTTCGTGAATTTTACCGAAATATATTTATAACTCCGAGGGAAACGATCACAGTTTTATCATAACCGTGCTCCGATAATTTGAAACGTGACCCGGAGAAACACGCGTTAATTAATTCCACGCTAATTAAACTCGTGTTCCTCGAAGAATATTATTTCGGTAAAGACGGTACGTTTCATCTGTACGATTGGCCGAAAATATGGGATCAAATTATAACGAGTATTGCGCGAGCAATTCTGAGAAGTGATTACGGGTTGTTAGAATTTACCCTTGTTCAAACAGGGGATTGTTCAAACCCGGTTGAAACGCATCGACGTGCTACTTTGAATCGTTCGCGCAGTTATTTAGACATTGGTTCAACGATAACAAACGCACTGGAAAACGTGAACCAACAGCTTTGAAAGTACGTTTCGAAGCTTCCTTTCCACGTATTAAAAAGATTACCAAACAGAGGCACGATTACCACTTGCTGTCGCGAAATAAACATTCGAGTGACCACTTGCAACGAAAGCGTGCCACGCCGCGGCAAACGGATTCGATCTCGCACAATCGGTCGGTTTCATATCGTTCGGGAGTGCGCGTTCACGTGCTCGGGTTTGTTTTTCAACAATGTAAAATAAAACTGTTCCTTTCATCGTTCCACGCTCGGTACCGCCACCCCAAACCTCCCCCACGGATACATACGACCAATATTTATCGACACCTTCGGCACCGTACCCGCCCCTCGCTATTTGCAACGAGCGCGAACCAACGTTTGTTATACTCTTCAGTAACGTATGATACGGAGAACGTGACTCGGAGGAACACAGACGTTTATGATTCATGGTGTGCACCGTACCCCTATCGCGAGTACTTCAAATTCCATTCAATGTTACCTAACTATGTTTGCTTAACCCCTTGGAATACAAACACTCGTTACACTTAAGCGACACATGGCACAGAGGAGGGGATGTCCCGTAGGAAACACGTGTTCCTTCGACACACATATCTCTCTGTTACAATATTCTACCGATTTTATCAATTTAATTAGATTCCGGGTAGGCTCGTTCGACGTCGCTCGACGTTATCTCGGCGCTCGTATCGTCTTTCACCGACACTTCCTTGTTCCCCTAACATCCACTTTTCCTCTTCCCTTCTTTCTTCCCCGTACTTTTTAATCCAACGTTACGCGAGCTTCTTTAACCATAATCTCCTTTTATCCACGCAACGCGAACCAACGTCGCGGATATATACTCGAGTAAACCGTTCTCGATGCAGTTTCGTTGCATTTTCACCCCTCTTGCGCGTTGCAGTTTTTCAGATCGCGGTGTTAAAAATTTCATAGTTTGCTAGGCTGTTCGATAAATTTCGTCGTTCGATAAAACTTATCGAGCAACCTAGTAAGTAATATTTAATAAGTTTTATCGAACAACCTATTATTTTCGAAAGAAATAAAGGACTGCCGATTCTTGTGCGTGTATCGTTTATCAAAGTTTCGAAATTAAACGTGGAGAAGCTTCTCCGTTTGCGATACAAATTATAATTTTTTGGAGTTCGTAGTTTCGAGGTGAGGAGAACCAAAAAAAAAAAAAAACTGTAGAAAAGAAAACGATGTCACCAATTTCGAATATCAAGTATCCGTTAACGGGAGCTAATACGATTTTACGAGAATAATCGTGCGAGACAATTTTCAGTCCCATTTAATTGAATAATTTTTTCGCGTTCTTGCAAATTGAAAATATCCCTAGATATTTAAATCTCTGTTAATTGAACGACAAATATCGAAGAACTGGGAATTATCATCCACGGTTTATAACGCACATAATCGTACATCGAACGATGCTTTAAATCGTATTGTTTAAGAGCCCGTATCGTATTTTGGATCAGATGTTACCAGAATTATAGTATTTAAATAGCACAATCGGTATTAATTTATGGCACGGTTATGGTACACCTCTGCACACACGTTCAACGGGAAGCATCATTATAATCCGGGGTCATAATCATTTGCGTATTGATTGAGGTGAAACGCCCAGTTCTTATATCGACGAATCTCTGTTAACAATTTCGACGATTCGATCCAACGATACGAACGATATAATAAGCGGGATAAGTTGTTTCGATACTTCTCGTCCTATTTGCCAACAGAGGGGACTGAAAATCTTCCATAGGCTCGTTCGAGAGTTGCAAATACTCGAAAATTACGTTGACGCGATACGAAAGCAAAGGGAACGAACGATCGAATATCACAATCAATAAACGATACACTCGACGAATAACGAGTACTGTTTCACGCCAAATACGAGTACCCTTTTCAAATCCCGAAAAGGGGACCATTATTCAAACTGCCTGTTTCCAATTAACTCGACTAATCGACACCCCACACAAGGGCCACTCGAGCCAACGGGCTCCTTGGCCTTTCAGAATTGTCCGAACCGAACGATTCGAGTTCCAAATTTAGGGGAGCCCCATCGGGCCTGAATCGAACGTAATTTCGACGAGACGACGGCTAGAAAATTGTACCACTTTTTGTTTAATCGTTGCGACGAGTAAACGCGTGGTCCGAACCGTTAAGACGAAGTATAATACAAAAAATGCATTATATATTTGATCGAGTGCTGAGCCAAAGTGTACAATTTAATTGCAGCATTGGAACAGTATTTGGTAAAAATAAATACCCAATAAAACAGGAACGCAAAGCAATATTAAAGCAATGGATTGAATCAACTGAAAAGTTTTCCACGCAAAATTAACCATTAAAAAAGAGAGACAATTCGTCTCGAACAAACGAGATTAATTCAATGTCTCTGGAATGCAATACGAAACGTAAAAATTACCGTGAATATTAATTCCATCGTAATTTCAAAACTGTGCAAAGCAGTGTAAATTCACTATTACCAACGCTCGATAATTATTTTTCATTCACCGTGGTCTCTAATACTTTCCAACCACTCGAGTCTCTTCTTTCGGAGTGAATCCACGCTGAAAATGACTTACAATTTTACAATAAATGTTTCTCTAACCTCTTAACATTTCCAACGAAACAATCTCATCGATTCTCCTTCCACGATCCTTGCTCGTCGAGGCTCCCGAAACAACCGAATCTAATTCCGTGTGATCGTAAAAACGCAGGTTCGTCCACGACCCGTAGAATTGCATCTTCGAATTTATTTTCAGCCGTGTCCGTGTCCGTACGTTCGTCCAGTTCACGGTATATTTTCTCGCGGTCGACCGGAAGAGTCGAACATCGGCGGAATAATTCACCGGCACCTGCGCGGCCGTTGGGTGCGCGGCACGACGCGTTCGGCCATTATTTATTCGAAAATTCAACGTGAAAGGAGGCAACGTTGAACCGGGACCCGGACGTCGCCCGATGACTCACGTAAGAACAGGATGAAAAACGAGTGGCCTCAGGGTTTCCAGAGGAAGTGACGTGGCGTCTCCCGTGTCGTCTAAACTGTTTCTCCTGTTGTCTCGGTCCTTTCGGCTGAGTTCGCTTTGTCCCCGTCCCGTCCCGTCCCCTCCCAGCGTCGTCGCTCCGCACGTCTCGCCATCGGCCGTACCATTCGAGGTATAGCGTCTCGCGCGCACGCGACGTCGCTCGTAAAGGGACAACAAAGCGGGCGGACAACCGTGACCTCTGACCGAGCCCGTCCGCGCTTCTTCGTTCGGGATCCTCGTGTCTACGTTTAATTTCCAGCCGTTTATCTTGCTTCCCTCGCGTGGGCCGCGTCTCTGGAAAAGCGACGTTTTTTCCCCGTTGTCCACCCCTCTGCCCCTCGACGTCCCGTAATAAGAAGACAATGGCCAGACGGCCGTCTTTTCCCCCCCTCGACCCGGTGCGAGTTTCCTGGCCGCGTAATGAGCGCAGAAATGAATGGCGCGTGAATTCCCGAAGCGTCTCGCGTATGGCGAGTACAGATAGGCGGACCAAGAGTCGTGGATGAGGAGAGACAGAGAGAGAGAGAAATGTTTCTTCGCATCTCGCACCGTGTTTCGTTCGATAAGGTTCGCTATTCCTCTACGACCCAGGCGGACGAGTTTTCGACGAAACGAGCACGGAATTTCCCCAAAGTTTACACTTTTACGAAGAAGTGGATGGATTCTCGATACACCGGTTCCGGGACCGGTGGCCCCGGCGATGCTCTCTTGTCGCGAGACTCGTTCCCCGGGTCGTCGGATATTTTTCTCCGTTCGTTTTTGAATAGTTTAAGAGCCGCTGAGAAGAAATTGTTTCTTTAGAGCTTCGGGCAGGACGAACCACAATTTGTCGGAGCGGATCAATTTTTGGGAGCGATGAATCACGATTTGGGGGAGTGAAGCAATTTTTGGGAGCGATGGACCACCTTTTTGGGGGAGTAAATGAATTTTAATTTTTGGGAGCGACGAATCACTATTTGTGGGAACGAAACAATTTTTGGGAGCGATGGACCACCTTTTTGGGGGAGTAAATGAATTTTAATTTTTGGGAGCGATGGACCACGTTTTAGGGGAGTAAATGAATTTTAATTTTTGAGAGCGATGAATCACGATTTGTGGGAGTGAAGCAATTTTTACTCGCGATGGACCACGTTTTGGGGGAGTAAATGAATTTTAATTTTTGCTCGCGATGGACCACGTTTTGGGGGAGTAAATGAATTTTAATTTTTACTCGAGATGAATCACGATTTATGGGAACGAAACAATTTTTGGGAGCGATGGACCACGATTTAGGAGAGTGAATAAATCTTTACTCGCGATGGACCACGATTTGAGGGAGTAAATAAATTTTTGTTCACAATGGACCACGATCTGTGGACACATATCGTTATACGTTATATTTTGGAAATGTTTCAGGGTTTTCTTTCCTGTATTTTTTTTTTTTTATTGCGATCATGGTACGACAATTTGAACGATAATAACGTTTTCCTTTGAATCGTATTTGAGTGTATATTATTGTAACGTGGATCGATGTAACGCAGAATATGCGATGTATAAAATTTTTTTTAGATTTCGTATTCAGGTTACTTTTACGATTATTTTTACGATTACTTTCACGATCAATTTTATGATTACTTTTATGGCACATGTAGGAGAATTTAAATCTTTAGGTTTATAGAGAGCCAGGTCGACGGTTTATAACTTTAACCACCTGGGGTATATACGACGTGTAAGAGGCAATACCCGAGAAGCTAAACACGTTGATGCTAACGTGTAATTTAATTCAATGAAAATACTTTTCACTCCACTTTATGGTATTTTAATTTATCGAGATTAATTAATAGCGAAATGATCTATTCTTGTATTTCAAAACCAAGTAAATATTGTAAATTAAAAAATTCAACTTGGATATTTCACCGATGAAAGTTGAAAATAGTTCGAATTAGAGTTCGAAATAACCTACATTGTTTCAATATTATAGTTACAGCTATCGTCGAGCTGTAACTATACATTCTATATTTTTTGTACGTACTGTTGAAATTTACATAATAAATCGATACAACGTTAGTTTACAGTCCGATATTTATGTGTGGTTATATATTGCGTACGTATCGTTTCCTTTTATTTTCATCAACGATAAACATATTCCACGATATCAGTCGAGGAACATGTACACAGCATTCATACGTTACAAACTACAACCCTACCCGAGGGATAATATTCCTCGGAGTATTATTACTTATAATTACGTTAGGAAAGTCTTGTTTATTTCAGACAATGTGTACAATGAAGTTGTCTTCCACGCTTGTTCTTACATGGAGCTAGAATTATAGGAATTTACCCTAGTTAGGAGATTAGGATGCTACTTGGGCAGACAGAATAGAGGCAGAAGGAGCAAGATTAAGATCGCATGAGGAACTACGCGAAATACATCGCTCAACATAATTAGGTAGTCCCTGGTTTCTGAATTATTACCAAATGTCAAGGGATGGGAACAAATACTCGGTGCACGTGTACCATTTTCACCAATTGTCGATCTTACCTAGAATTTTCAAGCTCTTCGAGTATTTCACACTTCGATGTACAATACAGTTACACGTACGTAGATTTTTCGATGATCGATCCGGTGTGAAATATTATTGATGTAATTTTAATGAAAAAAATTAATTTATTTTATTTTCTAACATCCAGAATCTTAGATATCCGTATCTTTGACACGGTAAATATTTTTGTACCCAATGTTTCGATGAATCTTGGCAATTCTCTGATTCTTTCGAACGATCTAGTCATTCGTGGTTTCGAAAAATGGAAAAGTAGTGGTCGGTTCGTACCGAAAGCTTGAAAAGCGTAAGAACGACACAGAGTATAATAATCCTTTAGTTTACGAACGAACGCGAGACTTGTGTGAATGATACTCGAGAATGGTGTCAGCTTAGAACTCATAAAACGAAGTGAAGCGTGGTAGAGGGAAAGCTAGCAAGTGACTTAACAACAAATTGAGAGTGGCATTTGAGAGGAAGCGTCAAATGTAGCGCAAAGAGCGATATAGTGCTAGGAAAGTGAGGCAAAAGTCGAAAAATAAAATATTTCGCAGCGAACCTGGTATTATATTCCTTGTTTCATTCTGTGTCTATAATATGTGATTCTCTTCTCTTGGAAAACGAGGCTGTATCTATATATATAGAAGCGTGGGAATATTAATTTCCTTTGAAAAACGGATGTAAGACGATGTGAATGGAACAAATACGAAAATCGTAATACATTTTTAATATTATAATCGAAGACTACATTTGAAGGATGAAATATTTGTTAAATGCATTTTTAAATACACGCATTTTTAAATACGTGCAATTTTAATACAACGAGCAGTTTAAAAATTACTCGTTACACAAGTGGTGGTATAAAATTGATTCAATTGCTTCGAAAGAAATACGTATCTAAATGTTTACTTTGAAGTAAATTTCACGAAATTATAAACTAAAAAATCCGTACAAAAAAAAAACTAACCCACAATCCATTAATTTAGTTTACTTTCCAGCAGAGAATTTCGCAAGATCGATAATAGTGTTTATCTTCGATCAACGTTCACGCGAGAGTGTAATCATCTCGGCCTAAGTTTAAATAATTAAGAACCACAGCGTTGAACGCGACAACTGGTACAAAACGTACAAACTTTTGCACGATACGTAAGAATTCACAAAAAAAAAGAACAAATTACTTAAGCGTACTGCGTCCGCCCCACAAAATATACAAACTTTTATTTAAAATCCACACAAAACACGCGCACGGAACCTAACATCGTCACCTGGAAGAGCACCCCCTCGGTTGATCACTGTACAATTCGCAAGAGTTCGCCAAAAAAAAAAGAAAAAAGAAAATACAAACGAACAAATTACTCACGTTCACCCTAATCGCATTCCTCGTCTCGCGCGACTCGTTCTAAACGCGCTCCGATCGTCTCCTTCGTCGGAAGGTAGCCGAAAATATCGCAATAAAAATTCTTCCGCCGAACGAGACGTTCCAATTATTTTGCACGAACAAGCAAACCACCCGCCCACCACCCCCGAGTTAATTAAATTCCAACATACTTCGCAACATCGACTTCCTCGAAGATTCGCTCCCGGTTTCACCCTTGTTTTACCCGGGGTTCGCGCTGCAACTACACTCCACATTTTTTCACTCACCCTGACGGAAGAGGTACTCGGTACACACGTACAGCCGTACACCGCGCACACCCATTCGTACACCCAACCACACACACACTCGTACATACATACACACACGCGTGCACACGTGAGCACAAGATCCTCCATCTCCATCGAGCAAAACGAGGCACCGAGGGTACACACACGGTGCATCGAGGAGACGAGGGATCAACAGCAGCAACAACCGAAACGGTTCGAGTGGGCGGTAGTAATGGCGCCTCAAACAACGTGCTTGTGCCTGATGAATAGGCGAAGGGGATGCCCGCGGGGATGAGGGAGCGAAGGTTCGTAAGCGGATCCTTGTGTTCGAGCGGTGTACCGGTGCATTTACCAACGCGCCTCGCCACCGGCTCTGTTTTCTCAGAAACCGAAATTCCCTCGGGGTGTAACGGTAGCTAAAACGGGGTGCCGTTGCATCGGTGGTGGTTGGGTGGGGTGTGACGGGTCGTGCATGGGGGTGGGAGGGGTTGTGGCGGTGGTGGAGACCCAGGCCCGCCTGGCGAAAACACGAGAAGGCTAATTAACGCCATTGCTATCTGCGGTCCGGGGGAATCGGGATTATGGCCGCAATAGGTATCGCTCGGCGATAATGTTGCACGCTCGGTTCTTACCGAGTGAAATCGACCGTTCATAACCGTTCCACGGGTTTAACGAACGTCCCCGTGGATGTTCCGCCGGCGCCTCGTTGGTTTCCGGTGCGTTCTCCAACGCTCCTCCCCCTGCCCCTATCTCATTCACCGTCCCTCTCGTATGGTTATTTCGTGTTTAATTGAAGAGGCTTGTTGCCGGGGTCTGTTTGCTTTGGCTTTGTCGAATCGTTACAACGAGGGACGTGCTTCCAGCGTGCACGTCGGTCGAAGATGATGCAACGCGGTTTTGGTGTTTTTGGCCGAGCCGATGCATCCCAACGCGATTGGGTTTCATCGCTAGCGGAGAAATTGTGGTATCGCGATACGCGGAGTTAATTAGCGGCCCGTTGTCGATGGTATTTTCGGAGAGGGAGAAAACGGTTTCGAGGCGCAAAATGGCGGTGAAATTTTAACGGTGCTGGACATCTCCCGTACGGTGCTACGCGATGTTCGAGGTGTTAGGTAACGGATGAATCGGTGTTACGGGAGATTAGCATTGAGCGGAAGTAAATTACCAAGCAGGTGAGGGGTTATTAAGGGATATTTGTACGGAGGGAAATGATATCGAAATGTTGACGTTAGGATATTTAAAGATGAGAATTGAATAAAAGAGTGGTGAAGTCTTAGTGGACTTCTTTTTAGAAGTTGTTCGATCGTATTGTAATCTCGACGTTAGAAGTGTATTTGTGGTGTATTCATCGAAGAGAATTAAATGAAAGAAAAACGTTGGAATCTTAGCGGATCTCTCTGGATGATAATTGTAAATCGATCGGTAATGGGTCAATGGTTTGCGAAATGTTAGAGCGAAGGAAAGAAATGAAAGTCGAAGTAGCGACATTAGAATAGTCGATCGATGGAAAATGGTGTCGATGAACCAAAACAGCACTGGAAACTGAACTTTAAAATTTATATAAAAACATCGACGTTGAACGAGTCGATGGTCGCGGTGTGGTAATAGAGGGCTTTCGCGAATAGACTCGAAATCGATGAAACTGATCAAATGTATCACTGTATCCTTATATCGCGCAAAATTATAAACAATCTTACTCACTCGTCGTTAACATCGGCGCGCGTAAAGCCAACGTTTCGATACGAATGGGATATTTACCTTTAAATTTCGAAATGTTTCCGTTGCGAGTTCTAAAATAGAAATTTTATTCGAAAAAGAAAGGGAATACCGTAGCGGGGCCGGTATATTTTTTAACCACATTAAACACGGCGAATGAAAATGGAGTATCGTCGCGTGTTTTTTTTTCTTTTTTTTTTTTTTTTTTTTTTTCGCATGCAAAGTGATCGACCTAATGGATGGAAATCTGAATGTTTACAATTTCATACCTCGAAATAGAGAGTCCATTAACGTCAAAGCGGCTTCGTTTCTGATTTTTCTGTTTTATTTCGAAATTTTCATTTCCCTCGATTACACCGTTCCTCTCCGCTTCCGTCCCCGAGATCGCGTTAACGCGCGATCATTTTTTTTATTACCAATGGGCCGAGGTGAATCGTACCGGTGAGTTTCTCGACCGACCGTGGCGGGAGAAAAAAAAAACGAAAAAAAAAAGAAGCCGAAAAAACAACACCGGAGATAACTTGCCGGTGGCCGGGGAATGACGCAGAAATGATACTAAATCAATGTCAGCCGCCCCGCAGATAGATGACCGTTTAATTGCACGGGTCGTTAAGCAACGTGTCAATGACGACTTATGCCGCTGTCGGGATGCGTCTAGCAGAAAACACCTATCCGAGCAACAAACTCGTGAAACCGGCCGTGGAAAGTTCGTGAAAATTATCGTTCCGCTGAACTACGTATACAAACACCGCGGCGACGGATTTAATTAATTTATCCGCGGGAAATCGAAACATCGTGTTTTTCAAAACGACGGGAATCCCGTTTTACTCACGGAGTGTACACCGTACAATTATCCGTGATCAACAAGGTAAATACAATATTATCGAAGTTGAGTAAAAATTAGAGATACGCGAGAAGAGAACAGGTTTTTTCGATAAAATCAATCGTTGCGCGCGAACAGAGGGATTTTAATATTCAACGAGTGTTTCGACAACGATCAGAGACATCGAGTAAAGTATTTGCGTCGCGTCTAAACGGTCGAAGGAATGTGCAATTCGGTTAAACCGAAGATGGAAATTACCGGCATCGATAATCGATTAATTTTCGTCGAAATAACATTAGCGGATATAAAATCGATGGAATATTCGGCTGTGCAAAATCTGTAATCTTGGAGTCCCAAGAATATTACTATACGTCGTTACGTACGTCTACCGGAACGAATAATAGAATAATTGAAACAGAATTCTAGATTGTCGAATTTTAATCTTACACAATTTATCCGATTGAATCTGACGATTTACTCACCGAGATTATTTCTGCTTTATCGTGTCAGAAATTACCTAAAATCTACTCACTCCAAACCTCGCTGTAATACGTGAACCTAAATATATCAATTCGTGATACGAGGGTTTCAAATTTTGCGCTTCAACGACACCGGTACGCGTACCTAGCGGACGACGTTAAAAATGATGTAAAATTACCGATAATTGTTCACGAGCTTTCGTATATATTTTTCGTAAAAATATCTCACCCGTTCGAACGCAACGGGACGCAGTCTCGTATAGAAAATTAAAGAGATCCGCGTATATTTCGATAATAAATTCTATTCGGTTAATTACTCGCTTTCGTCGTAACCGCGAAACAATTTGTATTCTCATCTTACTCGGGACTCGCGGAACAAAAGTTATTTCCCTTTTACGCAAAACGAGTCCGTAATTTCTCTGAAAATTCTCAATAAAAGCAGTTAACTGTACGCCGCCGCGAGGTGCGCGCGTATTCAATGCACGAGTCCGGCGCGCGCGCAAAATGCTGTTCAAGGACGACGTAAAACAAGAATTATGGAATCATTTATTTCCAGGCATCCTGTTCGAGTTCGCTGCCACGTTTCCTACGGCGAACGATACCATTCCACCATGAAAGATATTAAAACGCGCGATCAATTCAACGCGTGTGACGTGATAAGGGTGTGCAACCGAACTAGCGGAAAAAAGCTAGCAAACTACATTGGGTCTGATTTCTTCGGATACGGGCCAGTCCCGAACCATTTACATTTTTTGCACGGTTTTATTCCACAAAAGGAAAGGAAGAAGGTTTAATCGTCAACGAACCGCCAAAAGACGCGCACGCATACCTCGGTTTCGCGCGAATTTCGCCAACGAAGATACGTAATTTGCGACAAATTAACCTCGAGACTCCCGATACGCGAGCAATTTGTCCGCGATTATTTATTTTCTCGCACAATTACGTCTGACGAGACCGAAGTGAAGAAATTAAATCGCCAACGATGCATTCCGCGCGAATTTCACGAATTACGGATATTTGCAACAAATTAGCATCGGTACGACCGACGCAAAAAATGTATCCCCGGTTATTTACCTTCTTGCGCAATTTTATCGCGCGAGACGAACGAAAAGAAAGAAACTCGCAAACGAGGCACACGTATCTCGTTATTGCCCGCGAATTTGACGGACGGGGATCATTTGCAACAAATTAGCACCGGTACACCTGACGCGAGACATTTGTCCTTGATTATTTCTTTCCTTTTTGCACAATTTTATCGCGCGTTCTACGCATTTCTTTACTTAACGCGAATTTCACGAACGAAGGAAATTACAAGAAATTGATAACGGAACTCTCGAAGCACGAATCTGTCCTCGATTATTTACTTTCTTGCACAATTTCGTTACGCAAAGAGAGAGCTGAAGAATTGTGTAAATTGCGATCGATGAATTAGAAAGGCTACCTTGCGTTAATTTTGCAAACAACGAACATTCGTAAGGATGTTGTGAGAGAAATATTGCGAGAAATAATTATCGTGTGCAATATTTTATACTTTGTACCAGTTGTTATAACGAAGGAATTGTACTAGAATTTGTATATATATATATTTTTTTTTAATTGACCCAGTCTGCGTATTTTTGATACACGAACGCATGGCTAAAATTAACAGAATATCTCCGAATCGTGTTCGATGAATTCTTTGTTCAAAATTTCATTCTCAGCTTTTCTAACGCGGAGAAAAAAAAAAGTTCCGTGGGAGAAAATGATACAAATGTTTTCCCTTGATTGAGCTTCGCGAACGAAGAAAATTTGCAGCGCGAATTTTAAACTCGGAGAGCTCGGTTCTCGATCATTTCTCTTATTACGCGATCCCTATTATGCAAAGAGAAAGAAGAGAAATGAAATTACTTCGTGCATCAAGAGCCACCAACGTTCGTTTCGTCGCGTGAATTTTACCGGTGAAGAAAATTTCGAACAAATTGTCGCCCCATGAATCTTTTCGTCGATTATTCACATTGCGATGTATTAATCGTCATTACGCGAGAAGAAGAGGAGGAAATTCAATTAACCGTCAAGGTTTCTCAAGATACTTTCCTCTCGTCGATATTTCGTAAACGAAAACATTTCCAACAACTACGAAACAAGGTTAATTAGAAGCCAGAATTCCACGAAACTTTTCTCATTATTTATGGAACGCGTGAAATTTTATTAAATTATTTTCACAGTCGGTAATTCGAACGGTCCGGGATTTCATCTCGATTCATTGAGATCGAATCGAGAACCATGCATGAACGAGTACATATTTACGAAAGAAACTTTATTTCTACAAAGCTCGAAACACGCCCGAAACTTCCGAACGGTAACGCACACAAATTCAAGTTTCGCAACGATATTTTTAGTCGCATTTCGTCTATTTACACCAAAGTATTCCACCTCTACTTCATTCTCGTATACATTCCTAAAGGAGATATTTCATTGTACCAATAACGATACCAACGACCTCTAGTTTATTTTTACACGTAAAATCTGCTCTTTCGTACGTTTCTGTATATTTTTATATCTTCCCGTACAAATGGGTTCCCGAGCTCGTAAGTAAACCATTATTGCTATCATCTGCGCGACAGTCGTTACTTTGCTTCACGACCGCAAAAAATCGTTAAGATTCGATCGTTCATCGAACAAAGCACGAGGCGTAAAATCGTGGTTAAGATTAGCCAGGACGAAAGTAAAGTACAAAATTATCGCCCCGAAGAGAACTTACGGTCGCGAGATCGCGATATCGGAAAACACCGAGAGTCTCTCCCTCTCTCTCTCTCTCTTGTAAATTTCCAAGCGGAAGTAGCATCCGGATGTCGCGAAGACGAGAGCGCGTTTGCGCTGTCTCGAAATTTTGCTCACCGGGATAGCGCGAGCGAGCGGATCCCCTTGGTTTTCTTTGTCGGTGTATTTGTCGCGAACGGGGAACCGAGAAGTGAAAAATATTAAAATACTGCGTGGATTTTTGCACGTCGCGATGAGTACCCGCGAGAGAACGGGTAGGGGAAGGGCCACGAGGAAAAAGTGTACACGTTTCGCGCGTACCGCTCCACGGTTTCAATTTCTGGCTGGGCGAGTAACCGACTATCCGTGTTCCGCAACCGTGACCGCGCCTCGTCCTAAGGAGAAATGATATTTCAAATATTAAAATAGACGATGGATTTCGCCGAGCACGTGGAACGGGAGACGCCGCGAAAACGTACGCAAAAGCAACCGAACGACGCGTTAACGCGTACGACGTCGTTCGGGATCTCGCGTCCCTTTTCTCGCGCGAGCGTACCACCGAGCGCTATCCTTCCTCCATTTAAAAACCAACGAATGAAAAATATTAAAACGCGAGATTTGTAACCAGCCTCTTTGTCCCGATTTGAAAACAACCACGAAACGGCGAGAGCTATCACGCTCCACTTTTTGCTTTCTTTTACCTTCTTCCTTTCTCTCTTTCTCTCTTACTGTTCTTCTTTCTCTTTCGCTCGGTGTTTCCCTTCTAGGTTCACGATCGCTTCAAAATCGCTACGAGACAAAGAATTAACTTTCCCGCGGTGGCTACGGGGGAACTATTGTATAATGAACAAGCGACTGAAATTACTCGGGACCGAGAGTGTCACGGATATTTCGAGAACGAAATTTTCCCGCGCGGGAAAATTTCCTTTCGCGAAGTTTTCGCGATGTCTCTCCGCTCGGGAGTTCAAAGTCTGGGTATAGAAAACTTGCAAGAGTTCGGGAAACGTCGACGATACGAATGTATAGCGAATTGTGATATCGGTAACGATATCGATACACATCGAACTGTAATACAGGAACATTGTATATATTTCGGAGTGTTTGTTCGATAAGGTAACATTTTTTGCATCGAGGAGTATATTCGCAGAAATTCGAATCGGTGAATTATCTTTAACTTTGTGTTCGACCATCTTCGAATTTTCCGAATTCTACTACGAAAATTGGATCATTCACACAGAATTCGAACGAGCGAGTATTAACCAGTGCAACGAAGTGCGAAACAGTATTCTTATTAAATCCACCGAGTTACCAATCTCAATTATCAGCAGACCCTACACAATGTTTAATTGGCTCCATGGTTTAACCAAAGATACTTTCCCTTTTCTCTTTTTCTTTGCTCTTCCGTACACTTGAAAATAATCAGATCAAGGATCAGATCGGTGCAAGAGACCGAAGAAGCGGATAAAAACAAATACCGCGAAAAGTATCGTACACTCGGTAATATTTCTATCGAGCGATAAGTGAAATATATATTATTTCGCACATCGACGCAAATTGTCGTTTAAGCGATTCGAGTATCATTTCGAACACCGTGAAAACAATACTTGCTCTCTCGTAATCTCTTGGGGGATCTCCGAAGAATGAGAAAGAAAAAAAAAGAAGAAACAAACAAACGAAACTTCGCGGACAAGTGGAAAGAAGAGTTCTCTCGGTTGGCTCTTATCAAACGGAAATCCGGATCTAATTTTTCCATGACATTGCCCCGGTCACGCACACGTGTCCCTCGGGAATTCCATTCCAGGATGCACCCTGCGCGCGGACGTGCTCTTTATCGTCTAATTGTTCCTTGACGAGTAACCAGAGAAACTTGGGACCCTGCAAAACCGTGAAGCGGCCGGATAAGTTACGAGGATGTTCCGCCGTTGCTCGACTGACAGCGAAAGGGTGAACCGTGGAGAAAGTGGGCAAGGAGGGTGAAGAAGAGTCAAGGGGGGAGGGGTGGGTATGGAAGAAAGTTTAAATCCATGTAAGAAGGAAGAAAGAGCGTCGTCGTTTCTCGCCGGTTATCCCGGAGATAAATGATTTCATGCTCAGCTTACGACGTGTCATCGTCGAGGTCCTCGTTTCTCTTCTTCCCTTTGGTCCGTCAACCCTCGTTCTCAGCCCTTTTCGACGTTCGTCGAAACGAGAAACGACGACGATGATTCTTCTTTATAGTGGCAGATATAAATGTACCGTATCGGATCGATACAGCCGCGTCTTTTACAACTTTTCGCGCGACGTTTCGTTAACATCGGCTCACGGAGATTATTAGCGAGTAGCAACGGGATCGAACATCTCGCGAGCAGGTGTCGAGCTTCGTCGTAGGTGGACTATGGAATCATCGAAATTGAGAACGAAACACTCAGTGGATTTACTTCACAGTTGGTAGAGATGATTCTACTCTTAAACTGTTCGTTTACTCTTGGAAAGGTTGCAATAAATGGACAGGCACAACGAATGGGCGGTGCAAGTTGCATACAAGAATGCAACACGAGTCATCGAGTTGTCTCGTTCGTGCAGGTGTTGTCAAGTGACAATAAATTACGCGGTTGAGCTTAGCTTTGACAAGCTTGATTCTCGTCGTACCAAGGTGGAGTATTTTGGGGACAGTATGTATGTTTTTTTTTATGTCGTTTTGTAACTATTAGGAGCATGTAGAAATATATAAAACGAAGAATATGTAAAATATGTCCTGAACGTGGCTTGTGAAGTTTCTGTGTGTTGTATTATTGTATAACTCTCGTTGTATTGTTATGTAACCCTTATCGTATCAAAGGGGGGTTCCTCGTGGACTTTGATAGGTATTATGTTTTTTTATGCCATTTTATAACTGTCGGAAATACGTAGCTTGCAATTTTAAAGAAACAGAGAGGCATTCGGTTGTATTTATTATAATGGTTGTAATTATAGAAGAATGTATTATGGGAGAAGATGGGTCTAGGAAGACCCAAGGGACGCACCAAGAGTCAATTTAGGTTCGTTTGGACTCGAATTTTCTTTAACTATTTTTGGAAACGAAAATAGTGCATTCGATCGTAACCGAATCTAAATTGGATTAACGTTTTTTAAAGTAGAGGGCAAAATTCTTAGAGAGAGTATTTTACAATTCGTCAGAGAAGAAAATTTTGAAGGTGAAAAGTATGGATAGCTTGAATATCAATGTGTATTAATTATTCTCGTATCAGTTTGAACAAAGTGTTTTAAAGTTAAATTATAGCAAGCGCCGTAAAGTGAGCTGTAAAATTAATTCCGTAGTTAAACGTCGTCTGAAACAACTATAAAGTTCGCGTGTGCTGTTTTAACACATACACGATCAGATTTCCAAAACAAGAATAACAATCTAAGCTAAAGCGGGTATAAAATTCCCTCTACCGTGAAAGAGTCAGATTGATTTTAGAAGCTGTAACTTCGTAAACGATATTCAAGCAACTAAATTCAACCGAATAATTGCAAAACTTATAGAATTATCCAACCATTGAATCGTTGTCGTATTCTCATTGCTCGTGACGTCTTGTCCACGTAAATAAATCTTAAATACTTGAAAAAAAGTGTTCACTCGAATATATTCAACACAAAATTCAACAATATCATTTGCAAGAAATACATCGCACCTATTGTCTAAATTGTAAAAATTTCCACGCGATAATTCAGTCAAAATTTGTACAATTGTACAGATCCCAAGACCAAGCACATCATCGAGAATAATTCAAAGAAAATATCGAAAGGTTAAATCGGCAAATACGTTACACTTTGACTCGTGATCCTAACGATCGTGTATATTTTTCAACCGTACGAGCAAAAGTTAATTTAATTCTCATCGAAAGAAAAAAATTCGTTTAAAAACGGGAGAAAAATACCCGACGCATGAAAAATATCCGACGCATGGAATATATAAAAAGAAAAAAAAAAAAAAATACAAGAATCGCGTATTTTCAAGTTTCCACGTAGCAGTGTTAATACACCCGGGGTGAAGTAACGCGTGTTACGATCCGTGTGCAATTTGCTTCGGCCGTGGTAAGAAATTTTTCAATCAAGCGGGATCACCCGACAAATCGCGCTTTTTCCGTCGAAACAATACATCGTGGAACGATCTCCCGACAGGAATAAAACTTCTTCGCTCTCCATCATTCTGAAGAAAAACACCGCCCTCGAAAGCAATTACAAGTTCGAGGAATTTAATTTAGTCGAGGTTCCACGTGCACCGATTTACAAAGGTTTCGCGCGCAACTTTGAAAGTATACGGTGCCACAATGACGACATCGTTCCGAAACGGGGCGCAAGCAGTTTGCAAACGACAAATGCTTGTTCCGCTACGAGTTTGTTGTTCTCCGTTGTATTTGCCTCCACTTTGCATAAATTGGTTACTTAAGATCTTGTTTTTCCGGCCCGTCGAACATAATTAAAAAACTGGACAATTCGGTCCTGGAAAAGAGAAACGAGACTCGAGAGCGTGAATTAACGGTGAGGTTTCCGATAAAAACAACACGGAAATTGCACGTTGGCGAAAACACTCCACCGGAGAAAATGTAAGCATCGCGGAACGATTTGTTTCTTGGAATCTTTGTTTTCCATTTTAAGCTCGGTGGACGAAAAAAAAAAAAAAGAAAAGAGAAACGGGCGAATTTATCGCGAAATTTCTGATTTTCGCGTCGATACGCGCGTTGGCCTTCTCGTTGAAAATCGATATTTCAAAAATCGGCCCTGACAAAGACCAGATAGTTTATTATACTTCAAAGAGATTTTTTTCCCCACCGGTTTCAAATAACGCGATGGGCGCTCCGGAGTTATTTTTTAATACTTTTCGCCAAAAAATTTTGCAAATTGTCTTTAAAATTTGAATTTTTCAACGACGCGGAAAAAGTTTAATACTTTCGGGTCGTGAAACATTCCAAATGGGGAAGCTATTTTTCACTTACCGGGATGTATACGCTCCGCTAAGGTTACGTAACTTTTTCCAAACTTTGATATAATTGAAACAGTTTCGTGAAAATTTTCGTGAATTTTTCCGCATCGCGCCGGTGAAAATGAAAAGTTTTCGAGGCTAAATTGTCGTTTGCGTTTGAACCTTAGGGAAAGTTTTTATGTATTCGTTCTCAGAAATCGTCAAGATCAACGTACACGAGGTGTACTTTACTCCGTTGTAGAGTTAAAATTTATTACGTTTTCGTGTATTCGTTCTCAGAAATCGTCAAGATCAACGTACACGAGGTGTACTTTACTTTTTCATAGGGTTAAAAATTATTACGTTTTGTCCTAGGTCCTACGGTTGGACTCATCAGTAAGGCTTAGCAGATCCTGTCCTAGATGCTCCTGGTTGGAAACGATCTCCAACATGTGGAGTCATTAGATCAACTCGGTAGCGAGGAACTCTTAATAACAGCCGTCTAGTGGCTAAAAGGGGAAATGTTGAAATTTAATTAAGATCGCATAGTAAACTGTTTGCAGTCGGAAGTCTTACAGCTGAGTTCCACTATCAGAATATTTCTCGCGTTACAGCTCCTTTAAAATCACAAATTTGTACAACGGATTCCTATCGTAAAATAAAAATTCTTAAATTACAAATTGGGAATCTTTCACGACAGTCCATACAATCCTCGCAACTTTCTCGCGTACGATATCACTTCGATAAAACGGACCCCTTGTTTAACGTGAAAAGGTGAAATAATAAATGATTATTTATCCATCCTATTTATCTATTCATCCGTGTAGATACGAACCAATATTTTGTTACACGTAGCCCATTTTATACAGTTTCTATCGAATATATTTCAAATTTCCTCGAGTACTCGATCCCTTTCACAATTCGTCGAAGCGAACCGCTGATAACTTAATCGACTGTTAATTGTTGTACAATCGCTGCTCGAAGAAACAAACACCGTTGGGACGAAAAAACGGTACAATTACCGAAACATAATCGATCGACGTACCTGTATCCCCGATTAGTTTCGAAAAGCCGAGGTTTTACCAGCTACAAGTTGGCCTCAGCGGGAGCGAAAGAGAATGGGATATACGAGGCGGCCTTAAATCTTTCTTGACATCGCGACGAGCGAATTCACCGGTATTCCGACTACGATTTTATCGGCTGGATAACTAAATCAGCTGGAAAGCGTATTAAGAAGGACAGCGGCACGTGCAGTAAAATCCTGCATTTACTTCGTTCGTTGCGCATTGCGTCCCGTAAATCTGTATAAATAAACACGGGGGCTTCGTATCCTACAGTTTTCGGTGGAAACGGCTCCGTCGAATTTATCGAACCATTTAGTTGCAGAATGTTTGCGACACTTCGCGACACTTAACGTTCAGAAAGTCCCGCGAAATAAATGTCACGAGCTTCGAAAAACTCGTCGAAAGAAAAACGAAACAACGTGGCGATGAAACGGTGGTAGTTTTTGAAACGGGTTCTCTTTTCTTTATTTTTTTCTTTTTCTTTCTCGTAATTTCGAATCAAAGAAACGTCGCAGCTTCGTGACGCGTAATTTACTCGCCGGTTGCTACTTCAAGACCATAGACGAACAAACGTAACGAGAACAACGCTCGCCCGAAATTAATAAGTTTCGTGTTTCGTAGCTGCGTCATTTTGCGCGGAATTGTAGTCTAAAATTTGATCTCTTGGTTAATGGCCTGGGTTAAGTCTCGGTCAGAATTTACTGCGCAATTAAGTAGAATTTACCGCATAATTATTAATACGCGTTACACGGACCGCGGGAGACGACCAAATGAGAACATTTATTGTAACACGCTATGTAACCGATTTAACAATGGTGTCGATCTATGTAACTCGAAACGTTGAATTCGTTTCCGTGCGATGATACCGAGTGCGCAAACACCCGCTGCTTCGATCGTAAAAATACAAACTCCACAACTTCGAGGGAAAATGATATAACACGGTGTAAAAATGATCTACAACCAGAGACGTTACTGGTGACAAAGATCTTAACAAACTACAATTTGGATCTTTGAAAAAGTGATTCTCGATGAGCGATTTCCGCGAAAAATTTCAAGAAGCGAGAACAATAAAGGTGAGAGTGAAAGAAATTTCGCAAGAATGAACGGAGATCGAGAAAAGGGGTCGAATGTGAAACAAATCTTACCGAGAAATATTATACAATATAAATAAGTATCTCATCGCCAGGCTCTCGACGTGAAAAGATTCATCTACTACTAACCGTAACAAATCTATGTTAAAATTCGTTTCAAAGGAAATCTTTCTCCACGGTACCACCCTATAAGTACCTGACCGATCGGTATGAAACATTTTCAGTGAGAAACACGAGTAATTCGATCGCGTGGATCATCTCCGGGCGATTTTCGTGAAGAATCGGCTCACAACGATTCTGTTCGTACATTTCAATCGA
This sequence comes from Ptiloglossa arizonensis, assembly GCF_051014685.1. Lineage (NCBI taxonomy): Eukaryota > Metazoa > Arthropoda > Insecta > Hymenoptera > Colletidae > Ptiloglossa > Ptiloglossa arizonensis. Next base: position 13,659,418 of record NC_135052.1, read on the forward strand.
GCGTGTTATCGATTAACTTCCAACGAGGATATTTATCCCGACTGGTTCCTTCTCGATCAATTTCACATCCGATCGTCGAGCACCTATGCTTACAGTTTCTTCGCGCTATAATTCACGAAACTTTTTAATCCGGACAGGTAGACAGTCGATAGATTCCGGATTCGAGTGACGGTGATTCGTTCCCGTTGTAGACTGCGTTTCCACGCAGCCGTTCGTCAATTAATCATTTACCGTCGCGTTGTCCGGTTCCGACTCAATTGACGTCAAACGATCGCTAGCTAGCTAGCGTGCGTGCGCGCGCGCGCGGGCGCGAGCTTTCGCGTTCACCGATCAGAAAACGGGCGACGGACATTGTTTTGGTTCACTGCGGCGGAGTATCCGGCACACGAGCCAGTCGACCCGATTCCACGGGCCCCGTTTGTTCGTTCGTTCCACGGTTTACGTCATCGAGCACGAGCGCGAGCGCGAGCGTGGTGCCCCTCCGGGCGTAAAAGTCGCGGACGTAGCCCGCTTTACGCGGACCGTGTTTTACACTCGATTTTTTACCGAAAACGGTCAGAATTTCATCCGGATTGAAGTTTCCAGCAACGAATCAAACAAGAACAATCTTGCATCCGTCGAGTAAAATTCCAATTGTAGGAGACGGGCAGAGTTTTCACGCGGATAGATATTTCGAGCAACGAATTGAACAAGAATAATTTTGCATTCGTTGAGTAAAGTTTCAATTGTAGGAGACGGGCAGAGTTTTCACGCGGATAGATATTTCGAGCAACGAATTGAACAAGAATAATTTTGCATTCGTTGTACGTTGAGTAAAATTCTTGTCGTAGAATGGAAGATATACAAAATTTAGTTATTCAATAGAGTATACGTCACGATTGAAGTTCAATTTACTCGTGGTTTGTTTCACATTTGAAGAATAGAGAATTCATCAATTTGCTCGAATACAGAATTTTTGATTCGATTATAGTAATTTCATAACTGTGCAACGCAATGTATAAAACTTTTGGTATTACGTTACGTTAACTCGTTAGAAACCTAAGTCACGTGTCGGTGATAACACCGAGTTTCGCTCCGAGTCAGGAACTCCGAAAAGTGGCGAGGATAACCTGGTGGCACGAGAGGGAGAGAGAAATTATGACACGGTGAAAGAAATTAGTTTTAAATAGAGAAAGGGCAAATCGGTGAAATTGCCAGGGTGTCTCTAGAGGAAACAATCACCTATCGACTCGATGCAATGAATTTTATTCTCAATGAGAAAACTATCGAAGCTAGTTACCACACCCCCATTGGTGCAAAATGTTCACCCACGTTACAAAAGAAACCACCAAAGCCTGTTAAGGTAGCACCAGAGTGAATACAAAACAGAACAATATCCTTCGGTGTCTAAAATTCTTGAAAAAGAAGACCAATCTTTCAAGGAAACGATCAAGTATCAATTAGATGCAGATGAATTTTATTACCAGTGAAAGGACCAATAAAACTTGGATTACACCCTCGAGCGTTTATTTATGTTACGGAAAAACTTCAATGTCTGACAGGATAGCACAAAAGAAGTAAAACAGGATTCGAGGCAGATGAATTTCATTGCCTGCAAAAAGACTGATAAAGCTAACAAAGCTAAAGACATACACCCTCGTTGGTCCAAAATGTTCGCTCGTAGTGCAAAAGAAAAAAGAAAAACGCGCAACACTCGCCAGGGTAGCACAAAAGAGGACGAAAGAGGACAATGTGCCCGCCTGGTCGAAAACTCTTGAAAACGAGATCAACCGCCACCCTACCACGACTTTCGTAGGATTGTACCCCGATAGAAGCTCTGCTCGATCACTATTCACACGAGACGCGTTGCTCGGCCTGATTGGGGTAGCAGAGTCCTGCGTGTTCGGTTTGCTCACCGATGTCTCTACAAAGTCAACCGCGTCACGTGATTACTTTGAACATTTTGATTGGTCCAGGGCTCGCAGCCTGTACGAAAACACGCAGGAAATGTTGCACGGGGCCAATCACGAAAATCGTGCACGAGACCATGTATCCTGGTCCCCCCTGACTGGCTGCCGCTCGGTGGCCAGCGACGATTCGAAAACAATCTGGGCGCAAAGTTCGCTGGAAGACCGACCTAAGAACCCACCCGATGCCCCGAACCGCTTTTCAACCATGAATCACCGGTCCAGCTTCCGGTTCGGGGACAATCGAGCGATCCGCGCGTCCCCCGCGCCGATTCTGATCGCCATTGTTCCCATTCGGCAAGGAAATACGCACGGATTTGTTGCCGCGCGATGCACACGGCTGGCAATTAATATTTCGAGATCGAAGACGTTTACAGTGAAAATTACGAGCGAGTGAACGAAACACAACGGTTGTGTGTGTGTGTTGATAAAATAAATTAACGATTGGATTACCAGATTTTTTTATTTTTGAATTTTATATTTTCGGTACGACTCGTCGAAGGAATGATTACAAGAGAGATAACGAGACACAACGGTTGCGTGTGTGCTGAAAAAATAAATTAACGATAATTAGATTACCAGATTTTTTTATTTTTGAATTTTATATTTTCGGTACGACTCGTCGAAGGAATGATTACGATTGAGATAACGAGACACAACGGTTGTGTGTGTGTGCTGAAAAAGTAAATTAACGATTGGATTACCAGATTTTTTTATTTTTGAATTTTATATTTTAAATACGACTCGTCGAAGGTAAACTTGCAAAGATTACGAGCGAGTCAACGAATCGCAACGGTTGCGCGTGTTTGAAAAAATGAATGTACGATAATCGGATTACCGGCTCGTCGGATTTTTTTTATTTTCGAGTTTTACATTCTCGATACGGCTCATCGAAGGAATGCCTAAACGTTCTCGTGGCTTTGTCGTGGATTTTCCTTTTTAAGAGGTAGTTCTAAGAGCACGGTTACCCGCTTTGAGTACACCCGTAGGATCTCTTCTTAGGTGAGACGCATCAAACGGATAGCTAGCCATGCACCGACATTCTTTCCGCGAGGAAAACGAATTCCGTGTGGAGAGAATGCTAGTTAGCGTGGTACGGAAGGATTTTTATCAGCTTCGTGTACCATCAAAATTTCCCGTTAGAGGCCAATGAAGGGTTCGGGCTCCTCTCGCGTATCGAGAGTATACAACGCACGAAAATCACGCGAAAATTAAAGGAGATGGCTGCTGGGTGACGACTCGATTGTTCCTTTGACTTTTCTAAAGAAAAGTGAACGGCGACAGGAAAGACTTTCCGCTAATTACTCGTGAAAAGAATACCAGTGCACGACTATAGTTGTAGTCGTGATGAATGCACCGTAATGATAAAATGCGCGGGGATCTTAGAATTGTATCCGTAATGGAAGAAATTGAACGTTTTCTAAGTACTTCTAGTACCCACACGATCGAATTAACAACATTACGATCCATCATGCCCGTAACCGTGGTCAATGCACCTAATGATAAAATACGCCACGATCTTAGAATTAGATCCGTAACGGGAAAAATTGTACACATTCCACTTAAGTATTTGCGGTAAGCATAAAACCGAATCCAAAGCATCGCGATCCATCACGCTCGTAACCGTGGTCGATGTACCACGCTCGTAACGATGAAATAGGTAATGATCTCGAGATTAAATCCGTAACAGAAGAGAGAAAAAAAAAATTGAACGTCTTTTAAGTATTCGTTGTACCCCGCGCGACCGAATTAAAAGCATTACGATCCATCATACCGATAACCGTACTCGATGCACCGTGCTACCATGAGCACGTATAATGATGAAATACGTAATGATCCCGAGATTAAATTCGTAACAGAAGAAACGTCTACGCGGCAAATACGAAACGAGATTAGAAAATCACACGAACGACCTAGCCGAGAAACTACACGCGGCAAATCTACTTAGAAGGTTACGCAGAAAACACCCAAACGACCTTCTTCCCCAACAACATAAGTTGTAACTGCTTTACGAATGCCCCTAATGAGGAAGCATTACGCGATATAGGCGCAGAATATTGCTAAAACAATTTACCGAACGACCTTCCTGGAGAAATTGTACAATCTCTTGGAGATACGAAAAAGAATACTCGCAGTGCAATTAGAGGTAGACAAATTGAAAATGTAGAAGATTTTAAGATGTAGATACATCTCTCAAAGGAGTTTTGTTATTTAGAACGGCAGTTTTGGAAATTTGTTGAACGTACACAGTGCCAAGTGAAAAAGGTGCTGGGGCACCAGATGCTTTTAATGAAACTCTTGTATTTGGTGTATTAGGTAGGTTAACCTCCTTCTGTTGCTTGATAGAATTATAGGTGCATGAACGGTGTTAGCCATTTGAGAAGAATTTAATAATTAAAAATTACCAAGAAACGGTTAGACGAGAGAATCGATACTGGCGTCGAGACTGTCGACCCATAGTATTGTATTTAATCCAAAAATTTACGCAATACGAGCTCTCGGTTTGAATCTTCGATGAAAGATTTTTCAAAAATTGTAAGAAAATCGATCGCGAGAATATAAAAATGATTATATCACGATTACTGGATTACTGTGGGTATTAAGTGTAATAATAATAAATCTTTATTGCGCCGGGTTGCGTGTAAAATAAAATTAAATATCGAGCAGAAAAATAGTACATACGGGTAAAGATAAATATATATTTACGATGCAAGCCGGAGTACAGCTGCATTCTATTATTAACTGCGCATTACCCGTATTACATTTTATAATACGATTGCTCGCAGGTGAGCACTGCTCTCGGTAATCGATTTTTTGCTTATAAAACCCGTACGAAGTAACAACTCGATATATTCGATATTTTATTATCAAAAACTAACGTTCAGGTGGTTAATCCGGCACAGAGTACAGGTAAAACGAAATAGTAGCTACGATCGAGAATTAAGAATTCGATGTAATTGACAATTTTTCTACGATTGAATGTGCTCCGTTAAATGAATCATATTCGTCCGATTGCAAGACTAAAATATTGCAATACTGGATCGCTATTTGAATCACGTATCGACGTTGTTGTTACAGTAGTTGCAATTTAATCATCGCGGTAGAACTTACGCTGTAACTTTCATTTTATTTGTTCTCCTCGATGTAAGTGAAAAGAAGGATTTGGAAATTTCACGTCTCAACGAACAACGACTCTTTTTCTATCGGGATAACTTTTGCTGCACTTTACGCGACGACGTTTAGGAGTTATCCGACACTGGTTTGCTATTTTAAGAACACGAATTTCATCAGAAAATTCTTAACCGTTGGAGTAGTTCTTCTCTACTCGCGAATAAGTGGGAAACGGTGTTAACAAGCGGTGACTCTACTTCGAGAACTTTTGCTGACGTTAGTGTGTCGAGGTTAAGAAATTGTCTAACGTCGAGTAACTTTGCGCAGCTGCCGAGTTTTTAGGATTCTTACGGTTCTTCTGCGAAAATAGAGTGCCGTGTACGAACTCTGGAATCACACGTGTGCTAAATAATTTCTTTTTTTCTTCTCGGAGATCCTTTGAAGTCTTGAATTCGTCGAATATTTCGAATGCAGTTTCTTCTTCGATTATTTCGAAAGAACTCGGTCGTTTGAATCAACGCTAACATACAACAAGACCAACAGAACGTTTCGAACAGTCGTTGGTGTATTATGTCCAAGTCCGAACTAATGCAAAAGACAAACACGAATTACCTAAGAACCACTTTGCCTCGAAGATCCTTGAGATGTAACAGGAGAGAAGTTAGACATTCTCTTGGCTCATTGTATGGTCTGTAACCAGCGTTACAGTTCTCCAGACATAAACGATACAAGTATTTACCGGGAAGAAGTGAAATATCGTGAAACATATTGCGCGTTTAAAAATCTACGATAATCTCCGCAGCGATATTTGCATACGCTTCGTTGTCGTAATTTTTTTTTCGTCCAATCGAAACGCATCTCTATCTGGCGTAAATATTTTCTCGGCGAGATAGTTCTGTAACTCCGCAATTATGTAATAACAATTCTTCCGAGAGATTCGTGTTGACGTCGTACCGCGCGATAAAACGTACTTACGTCCGAGTACTTTTCCAACTGGTTGCAGTTTCGAAGCGTACGAGTACGTCGTGAAAATAGTACGTCGAGAAAGTTACCACCGATCGAGGTTTCCCGGGAAATTATCGAAACTATCGAATTTTCGTAATATTTTGGAAATGGCGCGTTAAATCGCGAATTCTGCGACTACCGTGCAATTTTTGCAAAGAGGTCCGTTTTGAAGGTTCCAGTTACGTACGGTTATGGGTTACGACCAAAGTTTCGAAGAAGCCATCGGCGAATTGTTACATCGCATCCAGGAGTCCGTGGGCCATTGGTCCGAGCGTCGTTTGGAAAATTATATACGTACCTGAAAATGGAAAAGAATTTGTTAGCAAGGTTGACGGAAAAATATTTGAAAGATATTCTTAGCGAGTGTGTTTACGGAAACATCGATATTCGATTTTCGTCGAAGACACTGTGAAAGGTATTAATGTTGAAAAGAGAAACGAGAAGTGAACATTATCGGTCTCAATTTTTTTGATCCAACCTCTCGATTATACAGACCGCAATAAGTACGGATCAGTCGCGTGCAATTGAACTTCGATATTAGCCGATTGCTCGTTAATCGTCGATTTTTCGTATTCGTAATTCGAAACTCGTTTCGAGTTACAAGCAATCGGGATTCATTTCTAGGGTCTGGACCGACCCTATTAATTTCTAGGTCGATTAAAATTTATTATTATTTACGAACGGTGAATGCAATACTCTGCGTTGGACATAAAGAGGTTTCCATTTCTAATTGCATCGTGTCTACTACAAGTGACAAAGTACCAGCCTGCGGAGATCTGAAATGACCCCGTGGTTTCAACACAGAGGAAGTCGTTCCGGGTTTAAATTAAAATATTCTTAGCATTCGCCAAGTGAAAAATACACGAACGGATGTATTTTCTGGGATTCACGGCACCGTTCGAAGTAAGTTCCCCCGCTCGTAACGGTAACACGTTTTAATTTCTAAAATTTCCTACTCGTGAAACCGGGAACAAAAAATTAATTCTCCGTCGGCTACGGGTTAGGTAATTGAAAAATGTATCTTCAGTTAGATCTGTACCGGGTAATTTTAAAATATAATTTCAGTCGGGTCTGTGCTAGGATAATTCAAGCGTACACCTTCACTCGAGTTCGTACTAAGTAATTTTAAAATATCATTTTTGTCAGATCGGTGCCAAGTACTATTAAAATATATCTTCACTTTGCTCTGCGCCAGGTAATCTTCAAATTTATCTTCAGTCACGTCTGTATCGTGTACCTTTAAAACATACCTTCCTTTCATTCGGTACTAATATTAAAACACATATCACCCAAATATTGAGTTGTTCGAAAAGTTTTGTTTTCCAAAATGGACAATACATAATTTAATACAATATTTATACACTGTAAAAAAATCGTGTTTCATTTTCACAAAAAAAAAACTGGCTCGAGCCAGTCACGTCTGTATTATGTACTTTTAAAACATACCTTCCTTTCGTTCCGTACTAACATTAAAACACATTACCCGAATATTGAGTTGTTCGGAAAGTCGTTTCGTTTTCCAAAATGGAGAATACATAATTTAATACAATATTCATACACTCTAAAAAAATCCTGTTTCATTTTCACCAAAAAAAAAAAGAAAAAAAAAACGAAACAACTTTCGAGCAACCCAATATCTAGATAAATTCCAGCCGGTGTTCCGAGTCTCGGTCCGCGAATCGAGACAACGAACCAATTCACAAAAATTCTCCCCCGTAAGACCATCACCGTGAAGCTAGTGTCCACGTCCCGGAGCCTGTCGATGTATCGCAAACAGCCCGTACACCGTTCTCGTAACGAACGCCAGGCATAGCTCGAGCCAAATAATTTACACACCTCTGTACATTAGACGAGTGCATGTGTACCCGTGTGACCAACGGTATGCGACTGATTGTGCGCATCGCGCATACCTATCGTCGCTCAAATGCTCACGGAGTCTACTCGTAATCGAGGATGTAATAAGAAGCGGAGGCATTCCCAGAAATTCAATATTTCGTTACAATGCGTCGATCAATCTCATCCCTCTCGCCCGATCGCGCCTCGACAAACATCCCCGAGAGTAAACCGCAGGAATTCTCATCTCCGTGGGCGCGCGATACACATTTTCCAGCTTGAGGAAACCGCCTTCCAGGGTTTCATCACCTCCTCCGCTTCCTTCCCCTAGCCCCCTACCCCTCGAACGATTTCCGTCGCGACGATATCGGCGCGTACCCTCCCGGCTGCGTCGGTTCGTCGATCGACGCCCGCGGAGGAGGCGTTGTCGCGCGCCTCGAAGAATTCATTTTCCATCGGTTCCTGGTGCTTTCCACGGGGCGCAATTACGGTTCGCGCGCCGATCGAAAAAGTAATTCCCCGCTCGTGGTTCGAGACACCGGTGCAAACAAGTAAGCGGAGTTATTAGAGCACCGTCATTTCCGCGAACGAACAATCGCGGTCCCACGCTCCTTACGCGCTCGTTCGCGCTCTCCGGGGCTCGTCTGTTCACATCCTGCGATTCAAGGCGTTCATTTCCTTCCTCTTTTTGTTCGGTAACACACCCCACCCCTCCCACGTTCAACCTTCCCCCGTTAAACGTTGCCACGGCGTTCGCGGCGTTTAGCGCGTCTCGCGTCTACTGATGTCCCCGTACTATCGCGACGGTTGCGATCCCAATAATATTGCCACTGTAAACAGTTTTCAAGCGTATTAAACCACGGCTCGAGGAATACGCGTTAACGTTAGATACGCGAACCGCGACCAAGCTACCGGTGGTTCGCGATTCGCACGAATTTCCCGAGATTCTAAGTTACCCGGAATCATGGCGGTTCAGAGATACCGAGAACACTTTCCGCAGGGAACTGGGGATGGAAGAACGATGCGCTCGTGTATGGAGGAAAGTATTGCAACGTATCGCGGAATGTTTCCAAGGGAATGTTTAAATAAGAGAAGAGAGTTGCGGTTTATCTTTCGTCGACGGTGATTACGACCGCGTTGAATGTTATCTCGAATGCTACGTTTCGATGTTTGGTTTCACGCTTATTATTTGTACGGAAGGTGAGATTAATTAGTTTCTGTGTACTCGAAATTTGTTTGTTTCTTTTCACCTCGATATCTCCGATAGTGGATCGATTGGTTCCTTGTTAACTATCCATTGACGCGATTCCTCGCGTGTTTGGAATATTTTTTCGTCGATGGAAAATATACAGTGTCGTTAAAAAAAAAGAAAAATATTCAAAGTCGCCTATCTGCGAAAATAGAGGACAGAAAAAATGAAGACGGTTCAACAGGTCCCCTCGAGTACAATACGTTTCGTGCAGAAGCTTTCTCGATGGGTAACGAGATATTTCAGGCAGCAGTATTATTGACTCGTCCTGTCTATAAAATCGAGGTTGCGCTCGGATACGAATTCAACCGGCTCGTACCGGTTGTCGAGGGATCCTTAAATCTCGGGTCCCGTAGAATCCTTAAAACTATTCATTAACTCCATTCTATCCCGCAGCGAAACACCGTTCACCTCTATTTCCGATACGTGTAACTTCCTCCGTTGGCCCGAGACCCCTTTTCCACTCTGTCACGTGTTTCGTCGCAATTTCCGTTCCCATCTATCTCAGGTATTCCCAATTTTTCTCCGACTTGTCTCGTATTTCCTTCTGTCTGAAAATCCAATTTGATACGTCCACTATCTAGAAATCCGATTTCACGCATTCGCCGGTTCGAGCTAAATGTACACTCCCCTACATTCTGCTACGTGTCGTTCGTGGCACGGACACAGAACAAACGAAACCTGCCCCCTTCATCGCGCGAAACACGCATCGCGATCGTTATCGTGCTTTCTCGACGTGGTTTTCGTTTAATTCTCCTTATCAGAGCCGAGACGAACGCTTCCGTTCGCCGAATCTCTCAATTTTTCAATTCGATCGAAGTACACCTGCTTCGTGGATCGCAGATTCGTCGAATCGACTCGAATTCGTGAGCATTTTTCAAAATATTGAATCGTTGTCCGGCAAACGAAACAAACGAGATCGTTATCGTGTACTCTCGTCATGGTTTTCATAAATTTTACCAGAACGTTTCCTCCCGTTGAATTCGTCGTCAATTTCTAAATCGATCGAAACGAACGTGCATCATCAATTTATCAGAAATTCGATATTTCTCAAAATATCGGACGAATGTTTACATTGCGTTTCCATTTAAAATTTTTCGCTATTAACGAAACAACTCACGCAACAGAGAACGATTAATAAATTGTTTCGACAGAGTTATGAAATATTAACGAAAATACAGATCTCTTAATAACCAAGTTTTAGGGTACATATTCCTTCGGGTGTCTCGCGATTTGTATATATGTAAAAAATACTTTTGATCGATGTTCTCGTACCGATGATCGTTAATTTACGTAATAGAAAATTCCGAGGGACAGCGATAAAAAACTTCTCAAAAAATTCCAATCGCTAAATCTGAATTCCATCGAGGATAATTTACTCGAATTGTTCGGTATACAACGGAGTTAGGTTCAATAACAGCGGACTTAGCTCTCGCTGAACCTTAACCGTTACACCGCATTTCCATTCATTCCCGGTCTTATTTATCTTCTTTCGTTCCGGTATTGTACAGTACGAGTGTAATAAATTCGTATCGCTATTATTAATATTATCTTCCGTTGCACGGGTCTCCAGGTTGCATTTACCAAAGTGTGTCATCGTGATATCGAAATAGGTCATCGCGATCGTTGCGACAGGTGCTGACTTCGATTGCCGCTCGAAGTTTTATCCGCCCACTCGAACGTAAATTAATACGATCCAGTCCATTTGAAATGATTTGTGAAGATAGATGTTGCTTGCTGACCGGCGCTTTGTTTCAACGGATACGGATGCGAACGAATCGAGAAATGCTCGTGTGAGCTATCGCAAAAAGTATCGTTACATCTGTGCGCAAAGGAAACTGTACGAAGCGCTTTGTTTGCTGTTTTTCTGGCAAAGTTCAGACCGGACGAAGCTGCAAATAACGAATTAAATTTTCCAGAAATCGCTGCGCGATTAGGTAAGTGTTACGAAATAAAGCTACCCAAAGAATCCCAGAAGTAGGATACGCGAACAATTCCAATATTATCCCGAACGTTGATCACTTTACACTGGATACCTTAATTATGGGAATGTCCAGGTTATCTCTATCAGGCTCTCGAAGTTCAATAGACCGGTGTTCCAATGAACCAGTGTCTCAGTGCTTCGTTGTCGTAATAATTTCGTTATAATCAGGAATGTTAAATTCTCTCTGTGCTATTTACCCTAACTATGGGAACGTTTCCAGGTTATCTCTGTTACGTTTTAAAAACTCCAAAGTTCGTTGATGTTCTGATGCTTCGTTAGCGCGGTAAATCGGTTATGATCGTGAATGTTAACCCGTTTACATTGTTTACCTTAATTATGGGAATGTTTGGGTTGCCCCTCTCGCGACCCAGCAGTTTCAAAGGCTGCCAATGTTCCAACGAAATAGCGTTCCGGTGACATGTTATTCAAGTGATTCAATTATGATCGGGAATGAGCTTCGTGAGTCAGAGTTTAGCGACGTATAGAGTATTTTAATGACCTGTCGAGGGAATCGAAACCATAACAACGACATTTTAACCGAGTCTCCTTTGAAGACTGGTCGTATAAGCGAGTTGACAGTACGCAAGATGTTAAGATCGGAGTAGATAGAGGTCTGTAAATGGCGCGGATCGATTAGGTGTTTGACGAACGAATGGTTCCGGATTCAAGTCCTCGTTCGATGCAGCCTATGGTAGATTTTACTTCACCTCCGCACTCCGAGAGAAACTACCAACGCTACGTTAACATCAAAAGGTCAGTATCGACGTCATCCGGTGACTACCGGTAATTTTCGAATGATTTATTTTATCGGTGTTTCAACATTTGCTAACGAACGAAACCAAAGTCCGGAATACAAAGAGTCGGGGGCACGACCGGATCCGCGTTCACGAGAACAAAAAGGGTGTTAATAACTATTGCGTGTTCGAAAGTAGCCGCTGAGATCTCTGTCTAGGTGTCCCTCGTTCGATCGTTAGGAGCGAACTTTCTAATTCTCGATAATACGATTCTCTTCGAGAGTGTACAGATTACGAAGAAGAAACAATATTTAAATTAAAAAAAAAGAAACAACTCGATAACTGACACCCGCATTCGGTATATATTCCTTTCTCAATTTAAATACCATTACTTTCTTAAGAAACCTCTAAATCAACTTTTTATGCATTACATTTTACTCTTTATATTCCACTGTTTCCAGAAAGAGGCACACTCTATAAATCGCTCTGTAAACGAGTTATCCCGAGAAGAGTTCGATAACCCTGCACAGAGGATCCGAATGATATTCAATCTTCGAAAGCTTCAAATACTGTTTCTTCTTCGAGAAACTTCTGAACTTAAATATCCACCTTTGTTCATCTTTTTACACACTAAATTCCACTCTCTGTATTCCACTGTTTCTAGAAAGAGCTACACTCTATAAATCGCTCTGTAAACGAGTTATCAGTATTATTCTTCTTCGAGAAACTTCTAAACTTAAATTTCCACCTTTCTTCATCTTCTTACATACTAAATTCCACTCTCTATACACCACTGTTTCCAGAAAAAGGTACACTGTATAAATCGTTCTACAAATGACAACCTTGCACGAAGAGTCGAAGTAACGTTCGATCTTCGAGATTCAAATTCAAGCTTCTGAAGGACCAGTAGGGAGAAACTTGCAACGATGTAAAAAAAGAAGTACATAGAGAACATTGATCCCGTGAACGACGAATCAACTCTCCCTGGTCTTCCGTCTCGTAAATCCGCTCGCTACAGCTGTCCTTAACAACCTTCTTTTCTCGCATTTCCAACGGGTCCATCAAGTCAGATCGGTGTCTTCGCGACGCGAAGAAGGTGGATCTTGTTTGAAAAGTTCCAGCCGTGCAAGCTCGGTGGTAACTTCTCGAATCTTGAAGTCACACGGGGCGAGGGGATTGGGGTGTCGTTTATCATATTGCCGCGATCGCTTCGAATCGCATTTTCACGCGGCGTTGCCCGGGATTATTCAATCTGGCCGGAATGTCCGCGCCGGGAGCGACAGAGGAAGGGCTTTCGAGGAATTGAAAGCTTTCAGAAAAGGTGAAACGAGACGTCCGGATCCGGGATTCGCTATCGGGGATTCACTGTCAGAATGAAATCCGAATTTCAAGGATGAGGGGGCAGGGGGAACGTGGGAACGCGTGAGATTTCGTTTTCGGCGTACGAGCTGACACTTTCCGCTCGTGTAACTCTTTGCGATGATAATCTGTTTCCGTTTTGCTTTGACCCCTTCGATCGAGCCTAGCGACTGTATTTACGTTTCATTTGTCGATACACTCGAGTACGATACCGATGGAAATATAACACAGTGGAATTTCGTTACCGTAATCACCAATAACATCGTCGAGGGACTATCGATACTTGTCGGTATCAAACTGCTCTCTATAAAATTAAAAATAATGCTCTTATAAACGAACTTTGCTTATCGGTAACAATTGTGACGTATTTGGGGACAAACGATCAGAATTCTCAGCAAGTTCGTACCAAATGGACATTTCCTTCAAAATTTCTCTCTAACGCCTCGATAAACGTGCGATAGATTTCGAAGTAGTCATCTACGCACAGTTCTACGTTACACTTTTCACGGTAGTAGCTCATTTTTTACATTTTTTCATACAAACCACGTAACGTCTTCTCTGATACAATTCGTTCCCCTTGGGCGCAATTAATCGAATAGAGTGTCGTTTTATCCGGTAATTGTATCGCAAAACTCGAGGAATATTTCTCCCCCGAAGTATAATTCGCTCGCAGATATTCCTGTATCGCGACGATAACCAGAATATTTCTTTATTTCAAGCGCGATAATTTCTTCTCGAAGAGATCCCAAGCAGAGAAAGTAAATTTCATCCGAGAGAAATACCATCCTACGTAAGATCGATCGCGTCCTGTTTACTCCAATCAAAAGTAGATATTCAAAATCAATTCCACCGTTACGTTTCGTAGGCAATTGAAACGCCCCGAGATTCTCCGCGCCGATAGAATCCTACGATTCTCGCATAAAAATTCCACGTTCGTGCATCCCGGAGCGAGAAATAATTGAATTTTTCGGCCCGCGTTCCTTTTTGCGGGCGCGGGCTGCCCCGATAAGGTGTTGGAGATATAAAATAAAATTACGCATTAACTGGATTTCGGGGAAATCCGTCGTACTGTCGCGCTACGTGTTCAACCTGTTCGCGCGAGGAACGCGGTCAGCGTTACGCGCGTTACGATTTATTCTGGCAATTTCCAGTCGCGGCAATTACGAACCGGCATTTATAAATATTAGTCGGAATTGCGTATTTATCGCGTGCTACCGGTGGTGACGGTTTCCCGCTTGGAAAAATCAACAATCGAGAATTACGACCGCGGTAAAGAGATATACGGCCCGAGATTTTCACGCGTCGCCGATGAAAACTTGCTCGCGCGCTATTTTTACGGGTTACTCGAACCTTTGCGCGAGTTCTGCGAATAATCGTGACATTGGACACTAAGCGCGAGTTACCACTCGAGTCGAGAACTCGGATCGTATTATTTTCTAGCGAACTTCTAGTGTTTTTCACACCGTTATCGACACTAGAGTATTGTTCCACGAGAGCGTAGAGTATCGCGTTAAAATTTAATTGTACATTTACTGCGATCATGGAAACGAACGATAAGAAGTGCGTACGATCGATGGTTTTTCGATTAATTTTTGATCGATCATTTTTATCCGTCGAGATATTCATTCCACGGTAAAAAGTGCCGGTAAACGTTACAAATAAATAGTCACAGGATGTTTCTATCCGGCGTGTATTATTCGGATAAAATTCAGCTCGTCCCTTAGTTTGGCGAAAACGAAGAACACGGAAGTTTCGAGATACACCGAGGCTGTCTTGAGGTTAAAGTAAACTTCGGATTCTTGAAAGTCTGTATAATTTAGAAGCTACGATGTTATCGCGTCTTTAACCTCTCGGAGGATACCGGGCGCACATGTGTACCTTCAATTTTACAGCTTGAATATTCTAACGCGCAAATGAACACCGAAATTACGAAGAAATATTGGTAATTAAATTTCGCAGAGACGCGAGGCAGGAAAATTGATCGATATCGCGAGCGATTGATTTTTAAATTATTTTAAAACTTCGTAACGTGCGAGCGAACGTTTCAAATTGAACGCATAAATATTTCTAATTAAATCGCACACGGATACACCGCTTTGGTAGCATCATCGGATCGATGGATGTCCTTCGAGAAATTACCGAATAAATATTTTCTCCATTTCTCTCGAAACCTCGAGTAACAAACTTTTCATCTTGGCATCTGTATTTATTCGTATCCCTGATCGGGCAATTTTCCAAATCGTCTTCGATGAATATTCCCTGGTACAATCGATCGTGTACGATTTCGTACACGTCTAACGTACGACGAAAACGCGATTCACCGCTCTTGGTAATTCAGAGGAGTGCGCAGAGACTCGCGTGAAAGAAAAAAATGGCGCGCAGCTTGTTAAGGTTCGAGATTAATTGCGCCGCGTTCGGGAACGCGATTCGTCGCGCGACAGAGAATAATTCCCCGCGTCTATGCGGCTATGCAAATCGTACGTACGCGCAGCCGGGAGCAAACTGTTCGAAAGTAATCCGCCAATAAGAACAACAGTTCGAACCGCGGATATCGAAAACACGCCACCGGCGAGTGTCCAGCAATTTGCATTTCTGATACGCTCGCGATGCACCGCATTCCGATGCTTGTGGCAAAAAGAGGGATGAGAAATTGGAAACATTTACTTCGTCCAGCCCCACATCCACCCCCTCTCTGCTGTCCAACCACCCCCGATGTAATATTTTATAACGCCACACTTGGGACAATGTGTTCCAAGTCGTTGCACGTTCGCAGTGGGTGAGAGAGAGGGAGGGAGAGAGAATATTTTAACGCGATTATTATTATTGGTATTGTTATCACGATCGTCTTTACTGCGCGAGTGAGAGAACTGTGATAAATATTGTAGGAATATCGGTCAAAAATAACACATAATGCCTAGTTAGTTATGTGCAAACGATGGAAACGTTAGAGTTTAACTATTCGGAAGAGTTGAACTTGTGTAGATTAGTTGAACGAGAAATCATTTTTATTGTTACGAAGATAGAGAGAGAAAAAAACGGACGTCGTATTGTTTCGAAAATTGTCGAGTAATCGGTAAAGACAAGTTACATTCGAAGATGGTAAGAGTAATTTTAATCGTTGGACGAAAAATGATTTCCGTTTATTTACTAAACGCAAGAAGCAACGAGGAAAGCTTCTCCAGTTGATTTAGGGTTCTCCCTGGCCTGCCTAGTTAATTTAACCCGATCCGTGCTATCGGACTTTGTGCACGAGACGTTATGTTTGAACTCCGTGGAACTTGTGCTCGAAGTGTAAAAAAAGGCAAGGAAAGAAAAAGGAAGGGAGAAGCCGGGGAGATTTTTAATGCTGTGCCGTATCGGGGTAAAGTTTTTCAACCGGACGTTCGAGAGGAACCGTCGAAATTTAATATTTATCAAAGTTGTTCATCAGATCGGCCAATACGCGAGACAAACTAATTTACCATCTCGATTCGACCCGACCTTTTTAATTCGGCCACCTCTCGATATTAATCCATTTTGAAACACTTCGCGTATAATTTACACGGGGAAAACGTTGAAAAACAACTCGATTATAAATTCTAATTCGCTCGAAAACTAAAATTCGATCCAACGTGCCCTGATGGGGTTAAATTATCCACTCTCTGCTCCCCGTACGATGCAACAAAGTGAAACACCCGGCCTCGCAAGGAACCTGTCGGACGAAATTAGATTTCGCGCTCCCCGTCATCGTTAAATAATAATAAAAAAAAAAAAAAGAAGGAAAAAGAAACCGTAAAGATGGGAGCGAAAAAGGAAAAAGGAAAAAGAAAATAATCAAATTCAGCACCGCGGTTCCGTCCTTTCGGTGAAAAAGAAGGAGTCCCGTATTAAACACCGAATTTTCCACGATTGTAATTTAATTGAAAAATTAAATCACTCCTCGCGCGTACAATGGAACTACCTCCAGGAAAGGAATTCTTCTCATTTTCATTCTCATCGCGCCCCTTTGATGGCGCATTTCCTCGCCGCTGAACGAAGAAACTTTTTAAGACCTCATTTCTAACAGGACTTCGTTTCTTATTTATTCGCTGCTTCAAACCCGCTACATTATTACCCGCTCCCAATATGGCCGTTTCGGGGCCATAATAAGCGGATTTTTCATACTCCCGTGCTCGCCCCGTTGCGTTCTTAGCCGACTACTGCGTGTATCCAATTTTCATAGGATGCACCGCGTTCCCGTTCGGGCTAAATTTTTCGCGCATACATCGCCGAATATGAGGGATGGGAGAACCAAGGTGAAAAAAAAAAAAAAAAACAGAAAAATGGTCCGGGCTAGCTGGCGTACTAAAAACGCGAACGAAATGAAAATGTGTAGACTCGAGCGTCCGTCCTTAACACGTACAACGCCGAACTTATTTTGTTTGTCCACGCTAGAAGCGACATTTTCCTTATGAGAGCGTACACGTATTGATATTACGAGCGATGTAACGAGCAGAGTTTTTTTTTTTTTCTTTTCTTTTAAGTTCCATATATTCTTTGCAATTTGTACGCGACGAGACTTGGAAAATTGTTGCAACGAACGGATTCGATGAGAAAATTCGTTAAGAATCCATCGCGAAAGGAGTACGATAGTCATATGGTATGAGTCTTGGTAATGAGAAGAGTATTGTGGAATTGTTTGGTGAAATTTAAACGAGAGCGATGTACCGAGAGAAGTAAAACTCGACTGCGCGAGTGGACCGTGTGGATTGATTTATTTATTCGATTTGAAGTTTCAGTCTACGGTGAAACCCTATAAGGGTGGAAAGAAATTAAGAAATTCGCGAACGATAGTGAAATATTCATTCAATCGTATCGGTGCGATTCTTGAGGAAGACTCTCGTCGTAAGCCTCGACGTCGAATTAAATAAATAAATCGATCCTCGGTGTTTCGTTTTCCTTGGCGTATTAATTAAATTGTATATTCATTCAACGGATTAATTACCGGGAGCCAGTTTGAAATTTAAACGAAGTCGTGATCTCTATTCGTTTGCAAACTCCTATGTAAATTGTTGTATTAAATTCTTTATTTTCGTTGCACAATGTTTCGTTTTCAAACCGAAAGTAAATTTTGCATTAAAATGTTTAAAATATTGCTAGTAGCGATGAAGAATCACGTTTCACGTTCCTTATGTGTTTATCATTTTTTTTTAGACGAAGAGTAACCACTTTGTTCGGAGAGGAAACGCATAAAGGGTTGAAACCTCGGGAAAGGAAACCAAATTGTATATTTTTCCAACTGCTGCACGTAACTAGTGGTTCTCGTATTTATATTGCACGGAAGTATTATAACGCCACTTACGTATTCATCCGGCTGGCAAAGCCGTAGAGAACAATAAAAAAGAGCATTAGCAATCGTGCGTACGAAAAGTAATTATTTCGCAAATATACATAAGTGGTCTCTTCCGTGATATCATCTTTTATTCATGAAAGATGTTCGAACGGACGATAGTTCAGTTTCGTGGAAACTTTGGTACGTTTCGAACCATTTTTGCATTTACCGAGAAGAGTGAGAACGAAACCGATCCACATGGCCGAGAAAAGGACAGTTCAATGATTAATGATCACGATTGTCGAGTAATCAATAATTATTACCATCGTCGTGATCGCTGCGTACAATAATTACGATTATCGAATGACAGAAACGATCGTAGCCAATATAATCGTTAACTCGTTAACTTATTGCTCGTTAATCACGATTGTACTTTTGATTAATAGGGATGCGCGAGTACTCGAAATATCGAGTCTGATTGGAAACTCGAAAATTTCGAGATTCTCGAGTTTATCGGGATTTCGGAAAAAGTTTGGATTCTCGAAAGAGAATTTTCGAAATTCTCGATATTTTCAGGTTATCGCACACCCCTATTGATTACGATCGATTTGGTAAGTTAATGGAACGTTAACAAGAACACCGAAACATCGTCCGGCGATGTATATTTATCCATTAAACGAATCATTAGTTGTAAAATAAATTATCGAATACGGAAGTGCAATTTACTATCCATCTTGCGCTGCACCATTACATACCAATCTGTATATGTTCCATATCGTTGAATCGCTCGTGTCGCTGGTTCCAGTGCAGATTGGACTAATCTCTTATTTTACGATTACAGATTACCGATTGATAATTAAAACTTACCGTTTAAATTTTCCCGATGATTAATCGATTCAATATTACTTTTATCGCAAGCAACCCGTTAATTAACCGCGCGAAAGTAATTATAAAGCGAACAGTTAATTCCGAACACCGATATATAGGAACAAATCGATGCCATTAATTGTCGACAAGACGAATTCTCAAGATTTTTAAAAATTAGTTTTCAGATACATAGTATATTAAAAAATATTATTTTCAAGAAAAGGGACTTTTTGGAACGTACAATTTTGCGAAAGATTTAGCGAAAGAAAGAATTTATCATATTTACAAAATTCTAGAATCGAATTGATATTCTAACGTCAATATTCTAAAGTTGATAATTTTAAGTCTTCATCCGACACTCGATGTCGACACATTTACAAATGATGTCGCCTAAACAATTTCATCGATTCCATTTTCCTGTACGACCAAAGTTTCACCCAACTTCCCTCGGATTCGCTTCTATCGATCAAACGACATCCGGGAATATTGTAACTTCGATGATTAAATAATCGCGCGACTGGTATCGCTCGAAGTAAAAGAAAAGGAGATAAAAAATTTTCTACGAAAATTCATCTGGCGCTGGAAACAAAAAAAAAAAGGAAAAAAAGAAAACGCTCACGGACCCGGAAATCGAGGAGACACGTTCCCCAGAGCGCTCGTTCCGTAAAAATGCAACGGAGTGCAACGATGCACGGCATAATGCATTGCACAAACAGAGAGAATCACTCGAACGGATGCCGCGTTCCTGGCAACATTTTTAATCGAATTAATTAAATATTCCTACCCTTCTCGCCCTTATCAGTTTCGAACCCTTGCCCTCTCCCCCCCTCGCGGGTGTGAATCGAACTCGTGATTCGGTTTTAATGCAACCGAGCCGACAAATGGAACGAGAAACGAGCCTGACAGCAAACATTAACAGGCATTTACATTTCAATGGGAACGATGGAACCAATTCCTTTAATTTTCCAGCCACGTTGGTTACGAGACCGGAAGTTTGCAACCGATACCCACAGCCACCTAACCCCACCACCGGTCCGTTTCACTGTTTCCTCCGCCCAATGATACGCCGATATACCTTACGTGCAATTAGCGCGGCGCGCTCGAACAATACCAGAAATGGTCGAAGTTCGCGAACGATACTTGGCCGGATCTCCGCAAACAATGCAAAAGCCCACCGCCCGCGGTCAACACCTTTGATATCAATGTGGATACGTATTGCCGGCTCGGCTTCGATAAACACCAAAGGCGCCCGGTATAATGCGATCGAACAATACCGTGAAAACACCCCACCGCGTATTGGGATCCGCGGGTGCGAATCCAAGGTGTGTCGCGTAATCTCCGAGTTGCTCGATGGGAGATTCGTTGGAACGATATTATAGGAAAAGTTAACGGCGAATGTGATTACGAGAGGATAATTATTGAACGTAACCGTGTCTGAGAAATGCTGGCCGAAGTCGTTATCCGAATACGAATTTTCGAGCGAACAGTTATCGGGGGGTAATACGAGTATGGTTCCGATACGGGTGGAATTTGTTATCTAAATTCAAATTTTGCAGCAAGGAAATTATTGGCGATACCGGTACGGTTCAGAGGTGGATAGAACCGTTATCCGATTAAAAATGTTCGAGTAACGAATTATTGGGTGACGAGAGTATACCTCGGAGAGATATAAAATTACCGTGGCTTGAAAATGGATGGAATTGTTATTCGAATGGAAATTTTGGAACGAGAACGAAGAATTCTTATTCGGATAAAAATCTTCGAATAACGAGTGAAAATTAGATATCTTTTCCTTCTGGTTACTCGTTGAATAAATATTACATTTCGAGTCTTACCGAATGGAAACCCTTTCGCATCGAACAAATAAATATTTTACCGTTCGATCGAATATACATCGTTTTACGTTGGTTTTACTCGTCGTCTTTTATTCGAATAAAACTTCGTTCGTCTCTGGCTTGAAAATTGTATCGCATTCGTGCTACCACGAAATTCGTCTCTGGTTTGGAACTTCGGTAGAAAAGAGTTTTACAAAAATAAAGAGACATCTCGTTCGGATTATACCGGCGGACCAGGTAAGGCTGACCTAGCAAACCTTGCCTTAGACGTGACTAACAGAGACTCTCGGTGTGGAGTTTTCGAGCCGAGTTTTTAGAAACGAGCCAATCTTATCGTTTCTGCGATCCCATTCTAGAAGCGTAGTCGTGTCGCCAATAACGATGCTCTTGTAACCGTTTCTCTTCGATTATTTATGTATCCACTGTCAAACGGCACAGTTTCTAACCCGTCGTTGTTCTTATCGAGCAATTAAATATCGAATCGATCTAATTTTTACCGTAGACACTGTACAGATTTTTATTTCTTCAGAAGTAGAAGCAACAAATTATATCACTCTTACAAACGGAGCGAGAACTATAAAAGCAAAGGAAAGAAAAATGTATAAGTTAGATCACGGTACATCGGTGTACCGTAATTGCCTTTTGTGTATTCATGCGAAACGGTGTTAAAGAGCCACAAAAAACCTCTTCTCACGGTAGGTGTTAACAAGATTTGATATTCCGGTTATGGGATCTGACAAGGCATATTCGCGAACTGCTCCCCCTCCAGATTTTGATGAAACTTTGCAGGTTTGCAGACCAGTCGAACATAAGGGATACTTTTTTTTTTAGCGGCGATAACTCAGTTTTTAGGGGTGACACCACCCTTCCAATCTTGCAAACTATTGGACGCACAAGGAAGTTCTTCGAATAAATTCTACATAGTTCCCGACGGGGAATAACATCGATAAAAAAGAAATGAACAGAGAAGTAAAGAACTCTATCGTTCGGAGGAAGTTTTCGCGATTACTCATTTTCTGCTTTCGAACCGTCAATGTGTACGCAAAAATAAAAATACTCGGATCGTGAATCGGAAGTAAAAAACACAGTTCGAACAGTAAGAACGAAAAGTGATTTTTCGTTATTGATCTTTCTGATCGATATTAACGTTCCGCGTAAAAATATCCTCGATGAATCTCGAATCGATTCTTGAGGGAAAAAAATTTTCATAAAATTTTCACAAAAGAAGATTCGTCGATGAACGTGAGCACGGTACTGAGATCAAATTCAAAAACCATACTCCTCCAAGAAACTTACCCTTACGAGAAACATCGAGAATTACATTCGATCAGAATTTCATCTCCCTTGCCCTTAAAAATCTCCCATCGATGAATCCCTTTCGTACATGTACGATTTCCTTGTACCGCAAATACATACACGGCCGAATTTCTCTCCGGCTTCCCGAAAGACACTCGTACAAATTCCCCGGAAATCGCGGGCGTACTTTCGCGTCCCGTTCAACGAACTACCAAAATCCACGGGCTAACTGCGTTCGAACTAATTTAAAATCAGTATTAACTTAAATCGAGCAGGACCGAGCCAAAACCCGACTCGCCTCGAATTAACCTAGATTAAGCTGGAAATTTCCAACTTTCTCAATTTCTTCGACTCCGCGAATCCGCTCACAGTTCCCTGGTCCTCGTTCGACAGTATTGCCCTCCTCCTCCTCCACCTCCTCTGGACCCCTTCTTCCTCCTCGCTATTCATTCGTTCGACCTTTTCCCGCGACGATGTTTCATCAGATTCCAGGAGCACCGCATCCCGTGATCGGGTAAAATCCCATGCAACGAGTATTTTCTACGACTTGTTTAATACGCGCGTGGAACGCGAGCCCTCTGTGCCCCGATGCGTTGATACACATCGATGAGACCCCGTGTCGACGAAGAAGCCCCTCGAGCTTGAACTTTTATTTTCCACCGCCCCGGTTGTACCCCTCTCTCTCTCTCCTGAGGGAGAGGTGAGCCTCGCATCGTCCGATTGGCACGATGGCGTTTACCGTAACGGCAGATGGCGAGCGAGCGAGCGATCCCGTAACTCTCAATGGCGTTCATTGTGGATCTCGAAAGGAGAGGCCACCCCGTACACGGACCGGAACAGATTCAAAAATTCGTCGCTGGAACTCTCTTAAGAAGGGTGGAGAACGGACAATTAGCCGACGGTTAGCTCTCGGTTGCTTGTTTCCCACAATCGACACGACGATCGAGACACGTGTGCCCCCGGTCGATTATTTTCGTTAATTCACAATCGACCATCACGAACGATCGGTGCCGAGCCAACTAGTGGATTTATCGGGTTAACGGACATTTTTTCGCGATGGATTCGAGAGAGTTTTCCTTTAGATTTATTTCGTAGCTCTGGTCGACGCGTTAACCCAACGAATGTAGAGATCCGTTATGTAGAACGTAGAGATTTGTTACGTAGGATGCAGGGATACACGGATGTGCACGGTCGCGTGCTGGTTAAGTACGATATGCAAATATGTAACTTCAGCTTAAGTATGCGAACGGTGGACAAGAAGAATCGTCGGGGGAAGATACTGTTTACTCGGGGAGGGAAAATATTGCGACGAGGAAAGAATTTTCAGCGAGGTTGTATTTTTCGGGATTCCAAGGTCAACGGTATTGTTTTCTTTAGCACGACGACGTATTTTATCGTCGCGGTGCACTTTGCGCGATCTCGAGTAGAAAACTTAGTCGTTCGTTAATTGGAAAATTTATCAAAATTGGTGGACACAGCTACGAGAAAATGTTCGAATAAAAATTCTTCCGTTCGTCGCGTTCGTCCCTTCTAAGCAATCTTTTTCTCCCTAGACACTCTTCCTATCGTCGAGAAACAAGTAAAACACACAAGATGGAACACCTCGTTATATTTCCACGATGTGTCCTCGATAAAGCAAAACCAAAAGTCGAATCACCCGAGAGTCTTCCACCGAGTGAATAAACCCCGTGCGCGTTATCTGACCTGTCGAAAAGAAACAAAAACAAACGAACAGTATCGTTCTTCGACCTCTCCGGCCGCCAAAATCGCCCAAAGAATGAAACTAAAGTCCAACTGTACCGAGTCACGCGAATTCGAAGCGACAAATCTCAACGCGATATCGAGCGAAACGCGTAACTCATCGAGCGCTGCTTATCCACGATTCGAATTTCCACTCCGGGATAATCCTCCCCGGTGGTACCTTAATAATATTTCTCCAGGAGCTCCACTCATCTCGGGGTGTAACCCCGAGATTCCACGGGTTTAAATCCAGAATCGTGTACCGGTAGCTTGTACCCTCGCAGGAAACACTCGTCGAAGGGAAGAAACGCGAGGAGATTCAACGGTTCGGAATCCCCATAACCTCGGGCTGCTTCTTCGAGTATATGAGTGCACGTTGCACGGCATCTGGCGATGGTCTACCTCCCCCGTCCGCCCTAAGAAACCTCCTCTTGCTCTCCCCACCTCGCAAGAATTCAGGGGTTCCGGCTGGGCCCCCAGGGCTCCCGAGACATCTTTTGCACTTGCCTTGTTCTCCTCCGTCTTCTTTCCGGCTGGTTAACCGCCGCCCGGAAATACGACGACGACCCAACGCGACCCAACCCGCCGGGTCGCTCTCGGGCTTGGCACCAACGGATTCCTACGGCATCGCCCACCGGAAAACCACCGACGATCACTCTTCTACTCTACTCTTTGAGAATTAACTATGGCTCGCGACTCGACTCGACTCGACTCGACTCGACTTGGAATCCCGTTTTCGTTGATAATTCTTTTTTTCAACGGTGCGGTGTGGTGTTATTGGCACGGATTTATCTACGCAGTGTGAGGACCAACGAGCACGCCGATAAGTCCAGCACGAAGCCTAAACACCGGGATCACCGATTAACGAAATTCATGTATATAACCTTCTGAATAAAAATTCATCGATTGTTCCAACCTAGTCAAGTATGAACCTCTGTCCGTCACCTGCCGCGCACCTTTGATTATTACGCCGATTCGCCGATATACTCTCTACGGAAGTATTTAAAACAGTAACTTTCGCTAAATCGATATATTCTCTACGGAGGTATTCGCCTGAGCAGTGAATTTCAATACTTATTTCGTTATTCTACGGAGTGAAGGATAAGCTAAGCCGTTCTCACTTAAGTATTTCTGTTTGCGATTCAGTGTGTTGTAATGCGCGAGTGGAAAGACTTTTCTGTTTATATTTTTGTTCGTTGCTCCGATACGGTCCCGTGGCAAGCGCCTTGTCAACAACGCTCCATCGTAACAAGATCCCAGTTCGCCGCGATCGTAACGCGAGCGCATCGACTTGCACGGTCCATGGTCGATTATTTTTGTCCTGGGTCCTCGAGAGATTTGTCTTTTTGAGCAATTTTTTAGAAAATTCTAAGGGTGTCGCGAACCAGCTGGAGCGGGACACACTTGTGGCGCACGAGTACGTCCCGGGGATATTTTGGAGAAACTTTTTTAAGGTTTCGAGGAGTCTGTTTCGTTGAACGAATTGGTGGAATATTTCTGGAGGATTTAATTATAGCGTCTGTTAGATTGTTAGGAGTGTCACGTTCGATTGGACTGAACATTCGTACTGTTATAGCTTCACACGTGTATCCAGAGATAGTTTATCGATACACGTTTATTTTACTTGGCACTTCGGATCAAATTTGTGTTCCAAACAGTCTAGAAAAGTAACGGTACAGTCCGAAGCATACAAATTGTATTTATACGTTACTTTTATTATTATCTAGGTTCAAGTTACTCGCTTATCTAGCAAACATGTTTCAAACTAGACTTGGCTTCGTCACGTTCCATGCGGCAATTTGAAATATTTTCAGTTTGAAAATGATCACGCGTCGTGGTGTTTTTTAATTTTATTAAATTCGAAGCGTCTCGTTAATTCGAGAAATTTGAGAAACGTTGGAGTATCGACGAATGCACTCGGAATAGAAAGTTTTGAGCTGTAAGGTGTTGACGGTACACGGACTTCGATCAACGAGAAATTGTCGCGACTTGTAAACGAGTCAGAGTGGTGGACGAATGCATTCGGAATAGAGAGGTTTCGACCCTTAAGATGTTGGCAGTCCATTGACCCACATATGGATACTTTCGATCGTAATCGACGGGACATTTTTACGAGCTGAAAGAGTGTTAAAATATTGAACCAACAGATTCGAAACCGATCGAAACGTATTTCGATGCTCGATCTATAGGGTACTGTTCGCGATTCGTGTCGGTAAACGGGTTACAGTATCGAACGAACAGTTTTCAACCCTTAACACGGTCCACTGACCCACATATGGGTGTTTTCAATCTCTATCGATGGAAAATTGTTGCGGCTTGTAAACGGGTTACGGTATCGGACGAACGCATTCAAAACCAATCGAAACATATTTTGATTCTCAATTTATAGGAAATTGTTTGTGATTCGCACTCGTAAACAAGTTTCGGTGTGGCACGAATAGTTTTAACCCTTAACACCGTCCACTCGCTCGCACGCGAGTATTTTTAATCGCCGTGATGGGAAACGGTGACTTGTAAACGAGATACGGTATTGAACGAATCTGTTCCAACTGTTTCTAACGCGTTCACGGTCCACTGAGTCACGTATTTCCATTATTTAACCGTCCCGAGAATGAGTACAATGTTCGAAGGACCATTTAACCTTATTGCGAGAATACATCCCGTTCAACGCGTATACTTTCTTTTTCATCTTGTAAATAGGATCGATACGGTCTACGCGGGTGAATATTTAGTGAGAATTGGAGCGTGATAGTTATTGTTATAATAGAAAGGAATAAAGTATCACCAGTGATGCATCGCGAAGTGTAAGATTGATCCTTTGGAGCGACTTTCGCCTATTATTTTTGCAAGTTTCGCATTTACGAGAAAAGAAAGTCCCGAAAAGTCGACTTATTTCCTTCTCGTGTAAATAACATCGATAAAGTTTCCACCAATGAGTATCCATCAAGATCTATCGCTACAAAGACAGTTTTCGATACGATAAAAGAATTATACATGGTGATGTTTAATCCTACGTGCCAAATTATTACCATCGAAACATAGTGTCGTTCGAGAGCCACAACACGATACTTGTTACACCAACAAAATAACGAAGTCTCACGTGGAATATACAACTCTGAAACGTTGCAGAGTTCCGATATTTATTATTACAACGAAATAATTAAATCTCACCGGTAATGTACAACTCCGAACGGTTGCAGAGTTTCAACGAAACAACTTCCCATTATCACCGAAACTTCGTTCGATTCGTTTACGCTTCTCCGATCGCTTCTTCGCGTCGTCGGGAACTCGCGGAAACGGCGAAACTGTCTTGTTTACCGGTTTCACGTCCGGTGAAATCAACTAACCGTGACGGTTATTTCCCGGTGTCGATTTCACGGCACCCGGTACGGATAAAGGTCAAGTCGGCGTCCGGGGGTCGCTCTCCCGGTTTCACCTAATGCAATCAATCCCTGGCGGTCCGACTCTGTCCTTTCACGGGGTGCAATGGTCTCGGCGTTAATGCCCCGCCTTTAGGTCTGCTCACCACTCTCTCCCTCCTTCGCCCTTTGTAACCTTCTCTCTCTCTGTAACCTTCTCTCTCTCTGTAACCTTCTCTCTCTCTGTAACCTTCTCTCTCTCTGTAATCTTCTCTCTCTCTAACTTTCTCACTCTCTCTCTCTTTCTAACTTTCTCTCTCTCTAAACTTCACTCACTTTATCCTTCTCTCTCTCTAAACTTCTCTTACTTTATCCTTCTCTCTCTCTGACCTCCTCTCTCTCTAACCTCCTCTCACACTAACCTTCTCTCTCTCTAACTTCTCTCTCTCTCTCTCTAACTTTCTCACTCTCTAACTTTCTCACTCTTTAATCTTCTCTCTCTCTAACATTTTCTCTCTCTCTCTCTCTCTCTCTTTCTCTAACTTTCTCTCACTTTATCCTTCTCTCTCTCTAACCTTCTCTCTCTCTAAACTTCTCTTACTCTAACCTTCGCTCTCTCTGACCTCCTCTCTCTCTAACTTCTCTCTCTCTAACCTCCTCTCACACTAACCTTCTCTCTCTCTCTAACTTCTCTCTCTAACTTTCTCACTCATTAATCTTCTCTTTCTCTAACCTCCTCCCTTTCTAACCTTCTCTCTCTCTAACCTTCTCTCTCTCTAACTTCTCACTCTCTAACCTTCTCACTTTTCAATCTTCTCTCCCTCTAACTTCCTCTCTCTCTAACTTCCTCACTCTCTAACCTTCTCACTCTCTAACTTCCTCACTCTTTAATCTTCTCCCTCTCCAACCTTCTCTCTCTCTAACTTCCTCGCTCTCTAAACATCTCACTCTCTAACCTTCTCTTTCGCTATCCTTCTCTCCGTCTAACTTCTCCCTCTGTAACGTTCTCTCTTCTCGTTCTCGTAACCCCGCTCGCAGCGTCGGAGCGTGCTGCGATGAAAGGGGCTGGCCGAGTATCGCCGATGAAATACAATGTGTGCACTTAGCATGTATCACGGGCTAAGTACGCGGCAATAATACCCGTTGCGTCGGGGCAAGGTGTACGGGGCAATAAAGGAGGGCGTAGTATTTTACTAGGGTGTAATTTCGCCGACGTTTCGTAAGATCCTCGGGTTCTATGTGCGTGAACCGTACCCGCGCAGCAAACACGACCGAATACCGTTGTTAATCACGATTTTCCAACCGGAATAGAAATTCGAACGTCGAGATCGAGCCTCGATAACGGGGTCGCGAGAAAGAAGGAACCTCGATGCCTTTTGGGAAACGTCGGGCGCGTACTCGTCGGGAATATCGTGTCGCGAGATAACAAAGCACCGTTTACGATCCTCTCGGGATCGTGGAACCGAAAACCGTCGCGGTACGTATGCACGGTACGTTTCAACCGACGAGGAGACGACCGATGAATTAACGTCGTTGGAACACGAGAAACATTTTCTGCTCGACTTCGGGGGATGCTTGAAATATTTGCAACCGGTCGTTGAATCTGCGTCGATGTACGAATTGCATCGACGACTTACCGGATAACGAATAACCGAGAAAACAATGTTTTCTGTTCGGTGAAAGATCAAGGTTACCGGTTTACAGAGTCTCGAGTTCTATAAATGACACTCGACGAGTTAATCGATGAGTTAGAGAATAATAAGTAACCAATTGGAAGTGACCGATGCAGTGTCTTCGATCTTGATTTTTCATCGGAAAGAGAAGCGCGTAGTCGGCTGGAAACTCGACTAACTTTTATCGAAAACATTTCTTTTCGGTGGGTCAACGGAAATGGCCGAAAAATGGCGATCGAACGCGAGGACACGTTCCGCATAATAATATTTATACCCAATTTAATCTGACCCAGATCGCGTGACACCGCGGTAATGAGAAACGGATTTTTCAACGATCCACGTGGATAATAGTTATTTATTATCTTGTAACTCGTCGATCAATCTGTGTTAATTCTCGTGAAATGTATGATCCACGATACGGTAGTCGTCGTTACGCGCCGGTCGTTAATCACTTTCACGGTTTGCTCCAATATTTAACAACGAAAGATACGTTTTCCAGACTTGTCAACGTACTTTCCGCGGAGAGCGCGAACACACACAAGGGTAAGTATAAATATATTTACGGTACAAAAGCGAGAAGCAGGTATACGCTGTTATCAGCCACGGGTACGACGCAACGAGATTTCAGCGAAAAATACAGGGGTGAAATAAACTACCGAGCGAAAATAAATAATATAGAAAAATAAAGATATTATCTCTTTTACTCGATATTTCGTTTCACATCGTATACAAGTCTACGTTAATATCGTACCTACGAGTCATGGTTATTATTGATAAAACCTCGCGTTACTCGAGCAGATCGAAGTAAACAATGTTATATCAGTTTGCTTGTTCGACAGTACTGCTCCTTACACTGTCGTACGTAAGACTGGGAACGGTATTCAGAAATCGACGCGAACTATTCCAAAATTGGTGGTGATAATCCGCAACAGGTAGAAGGACTCCAATAGTAACCGAGCTAGCCATAAAAATAAATCGAATGTAACACGGGTGTACTTGTTGTACTGGTATACCAGTTACAAGGTTCCGTAACTGTATACCTAACTACAATACGATAAAAACACCTGTTATTTCTCCCACTTCTCCCTCTTGCTACTTTTCCCTCGCTCCTTACAGGTGGAATTCGGCTTATGTTTGTACGGTAACGTTGATCGTAACCGATGAAAGCACGAAAACGTAAACAGAGAATCGAGTAGCCAACTTTTGCATCGACCTACCGTCTAAAATAACGTTCGATCCATAACAGCGCACTGTTGTTGTGTTATTTGTCCTCGTATTCAAATTCTTGCTCCGTAATATGAAATATCGCGAGTCACGGGACAATAAACAGAGAGATCAGCTTTCGTATTCGTAAGAAGGATTTACTATTTCAGTTTCCTTCCCTGTTTTGCACAGGAAAATCCAAACAACGCCGTTCGCCGAGCTAAAAAGTAACGTTTGCACCGTAAATGTTCTTCGGGAAATCAGCTTATAGGGTTCGACACTCCCATAAATTTCTCTTAGCCGATCTTGCGACCAAAGGTTGTTAGGTTCGAGGGCTTAGTCTCGATACGTGTACAAGGAACGTAAGAATTTCTCAAACTGTTCGTGCAACGTTGTAAACTTTTAGAATTACAATAATGGAAATTTGTACAGAGTTGCAAAGCGGTTGCAAATTTTTCCGAACGAATTTACGTTGCGACGAATAATATCGGTGATCGTTTTAAGTGTACGCGGATCAGCGTATGTTAATTGCAGAAATTTCGACGTACAAAGTGTTTCAAATTTATTTAGAAATTTTAACCGCGAGCAGCTAGACGGTGGACACGTTTTTTTTTTTTAATAGGAACTAGCTTCGAGTAAAAGTTAAATATGGTGGAGAATTTTGTTTCAACGAAGATCCCTTTGCATGTTTTATGCAGGTGTCTACGTGACTACAACACGAGGATCAGACTCAAGGGTTTAGGACACGGATTAAGAACAGCGGAAGGAACGTTACGTTACTTCTTACACGTAATCTGGAAAAAACTAATTAAACGAATGCATGTATAACCTAACCGGAGCCAAACCCCCGAGTATATTACTCTCAATCCCCGCTGAATAGTTAATTGTTACGAACGTAAACCTTCTTTCGACGTGACTACTGTTGAATCGTTTCTACGCGATGTTTTCAAGCGTATCGAATCACTCGATATTTTCATAACCGTTTCTCTCAGCGTTCGAAAAATAATTGAATATTTCTTTCCTGCTTTCGAGATCATCGCGACCGGTCGCGTCGAAGTGTACGAAATTTGCAATTTTATTACGGAAAAATATATAATATTTTTCTCTCCGCAGAAAAAAAAAACATGTTCGCGCGGAAAAGGGGAAATGTTCTATAATTGGAGAAAAATTCGAGCGATGGAAAAATTTGAAACGCGAAAAGTACGTTTCGAACGGCGATCGAAAATATATGAATAATTTGCTCGCGATCCTCTCGGATCGATTCGTTCGTTGTTTTCACGAGCCGGTACAATCAACGAATGCTTGTCGATTGATTATTTCATTTCGCGTGTCGTAACGTTTGCCTCTCGCGCGATATTAACGGCTCGATTTCACCGAGGGATCGCGTGGCGATATTTCCAGGGTGAAAAACTGAGATCGGCTCACTCGCAGACATCACGTATTCGAGATTTAACTCCCCGTGTAACTTTTGACGTTTAAAGCACGAACACGGTGTGTTTGTACATAGACGATGTGGGAACGCTCGCTTGAATCGTGTACCGCGGAACAACGTTTAATGCGCGAGTTTTTCGAACTGGCGATCTCTTTTCCACGCGCAACGAGATAAGGTAAAAATATTCTCGTGGTACGCGCTATCGGTCAAAGGCATCCGGGACAAAGCTGATAAAAGAATATTCGATCCCTGGTTTTTTTTTTCCCCTCTCTGTCCCTCTGTCCTACCTTCCGTCAACATTCGTTCCTCCCGAATGGAATTGCACGTATTCATCGGGGCACATTATCGTGGAAAAATTGTTAGGCGATCGGGAGAGTGTTTCCAATCAACTGTTTAAATTCCTCGCGCATTCGACTTTGATTAACGAACGTTCTTTGAAATAAAATGCATGAAAATTCACGGACTGATACTGCGCGTTAAATTTCGCAACGGAACGCTCGTAGCGTAGACGGTTAACACTATCGACCCTTTCGAAATTAATGTAAATGTTCCGTTTCGATGATACTGTTATTTAAATGAGCGTTCACTTTCCCTGGAAAAAAATTACACTTTTCGACGAAATTACCTTTCACGAGAACAACGACAATTATTTCCAATATCAATCTAGTTTCGTTACTGGAAATATAAACTCTGCAAGTATAACACGGAAGTATAAATTTTGCAAATTATAATACGGATGTGTGTGTATTTATTCATAGACACAAGATGACCCCTGAGAGACTAAGACCAATCGTACTCCAAATGCAATCTTTTCGCGCGCGTATAGTAGCTACGCTCTATTCGAATCGCTGTAACTTTGTTATATTTTCGAATTCGGATGTAATATTTTACGAACACATTTTCGGTAAGTTGAACTTCAGGAAAATGTCACAAAAAAATATTTTAAATTCCCCGAATAAAATCGTCGACCCTAATCACGAACCTCTTCGCGAAGACATCCAATACGTATTCGAATCTGCTATCGTTCTCAAATTCGAATGTAATATTTTACGAACACATTTTCGGTAAGCTGAACTTCGGGAAAATCTCACAAAAAAATATTAAAAATTCCCCGAATAAAATCGTCGACCCTAATCACGGACCTCTTCGCGAGGACATCCAATACGAATTCTGATGTACCATCGTTCTCGAATTCGAATGTAATATTTTAGAAATAAAATATAATATTTATATTAGAAATATTAATTATATTAATTTAATTATATTAGAAATGAAATATTTCGGTAGGTTGAACTTGAGGAAAATGTCAGAGAAAAATATTTGAAATTCCTGTAATAAAATCGATTCTGATCGCGTATCTCTTGTCGCGGACGTAGAATACGGAGGGAAGGAAAGCGCGAGTGCCATAATTGATTATCAACGTAAATCAGGCACGGTTTAATTTCTTTCGTTGTCCTTTGTCGCACGTTCGTTCCGTCAAATGGAAACTCCTCTCGTCTGATCTCTCGAGCGTTCTCAGGTGCATTGGCGGCCTCGTGAATCCCTCCATTGAATCTGGTCGTCATTGCAGCCGACGCTGACGAGCCTCGAGAGCCGCACAGGTGCACGTTTTGCTCTCGTGTCTCACCCTCGGCGTCGCCGTCGGGACGTCTGGTTTACGTTCGACGTGATAATTCGACCGCGAATAAAGTTACACACTTCGTTACGATAACCGAGCTCGCTCGCTCGCGGGATTTAATGCAAATTGAAGGAATTTTCAGCCGGTCCAGGACTAAGTTTAGACACGGGACGTTGGCCTCCGCTATTCATCCAGCCGGTGAAACTGAAGAGCGACGACATAAGAATGTAAATGAAACGAGAGACTCGGTTACTTTTTCGGTGGATGCGTCGAACGCTCGCGAAACCTTCGAACGATCCTCGTTTGAAAATTTTCTTTATCCCGCCGCTTTGGACATTTAACGCATTTCTATAAAAAATTTTATGCTCGCGATCGATCTGAAATTTCCACGAAATTTAACGTTACCTTAACCCGAATATTTATTTTCAAATTGTACAAAAATTTTTATGCTCGCGATCGATCTCAAATTTCCACGAAATTTAACGTTACCTTAACCCGAATATTTATTTTCAAATTTTATAAAAATTTTTATGCTCGCGATCGATCTCAAATTTCCACGAAATTTAACGTTACCTTAACCCGAATATTTATTTTCAAATTTTATAAAAATTTTTATGCTCGCGATCGATCTGAAATTTCCACGAAATTTAACGTTACCTTAACCCGAATATTTATTTTCAAATTGTACAAAAATTTTTATGCTCGCGATCGATCTGAAATTTCCACGAAATTTAACGTTACCTTAACCCGAATATTTATTTTCAAATTGTACAAAAATTTTTATGCTCGCGATCGATCTGAAATTTCCACGAAATTTAACGTTACCTTAACCCGAATATTTATTTTCAAATTGTTTGAATATTCTCACGCTCGTAATCGATCGAAGATTTTTTTCGATTTGTAATTTTTCACGCGCACTCGACGCGGTTAATATCGGCGATCGAAATGAAAAATTAACGAATCCTTCTATCACGATTGTTTCGATTTAAACGCCTACGTATTTTCTCTCGACGGTTGTGGACAATTTTGAAAAATTAATAACAACCGACGGAGCTACAACAAGGGAAAATAAAAATGTATATTTTTCACGAAATACCGTTCCTCGTTTCCCGTTTTCAGTTTCGTTGAAATCAAGAGCACGCGTTGCGTTACGAGAAATCCGAGTTACGTATTTGTAGCCCGGTATGCGTATTTTCGCATCAAACACTTAAAAGCGGTGGCTTTTCCATTCGAGCGACGCTTATCCCTTTCATCCTTTGCCCGTTGTCAATTCCTGTAACCAGAATCTGGTAACCGATAGGTTCTACATTGCCGAATTGTTATTTATCGATGATCTTCTGGTATGCACAACTGAACACAATCGAAACGCGCGAGCTTTGTTCGTTTGACTCGTTTTTGTTTTTAATCCGTGACAACCTCAAGAAGATCGATAATTTATTTGATTGTTTGCCGAACCGCAGTCTTCGTGCTTCTGTGACTCATCGTTAATTACATTTCTGTATCGGTGGACATTCTTTCGGGAGAGATTTCGATATTACTGTAAATTTATTGTTCGGAATTATTTTAGTACAGTCTCGTGCACGGATTATTGGTTCGTCGGACCGATTCTTCCTCGAATTTGCACTTTAATTAACAATATTTCTCTGTTCGAACGGAGACTTTTTATACAAATAAAGTACCGTTTGTTTCGATACGTTACAAACCTGTCCCAATTTTGAATACGAATATCTATAATCTTTGCACAGAGTTTTCCCTAAAAATAATACACGAACGCGAACACAAATATTTACCGGTAAAAAGACGGTGATACACCCGGATCGATGGGTATTAAAAACTTCAAACATCGTTGCATTTTCAAGTCGAATATCGATCGATATTATACGATAACGAACGTTCGGTGAAAATTCGTTAAAATCAATTTTAATTTTCTCAATTCGGAACAACTTACGATTCGCAGTTAAATACCTTCTATCGAAATTCCATATATACGGAACGTCGATTGTAGGAACATCTATTATGTAAAGTATCGATTATTCGTAATACCGCTTGCGGCTTATAAAAGTGGAAGAATTAATCCACGGGCTTCGATAAGGTACATTCTTGATTAATAGTGCGAATAATCGTGCAAGTGTTGCCCGATTTTATTGAAAAACCGAAAAGAAAGAGCATTTAATGAAACGGCAAAGACAAAGTTACAATGGTTCTTCACGTTTGCTGTGTAATTTACTAGAAATAATTTTTCGAAACTACGAACGTTGATTCTTTTCGTTCCAACCCCTCCCTCCCTCCCCCGGGGGGAGAAACTTTCTTTTACGCAATTAATTGACCTAGATAATTAAACAAGGTATTGAAAATAACCATGTACACTTTTCCGTTCGGAACGATTCCAACGGTGCATAGAATTTATTGAATTTTAAACTGGGGAATAATGAAGTGCTCATAAAAATGTATGAAATTAATAGCAAACATTCAGACCGATGTAGCGGTGTATGTACCCAGCTCAAATGTTGAATTTATTTCGTCTACCGTGCGATCGATTATGCAGAACAATTTGTTCTGCGCTTGTTTCGTTGGAATCCGGACTGTACGACATTTAATTTGCAAATAAATTTTGACAAACGAATTCACGATTCCATATCCATCTGCATTAGCTTAATAAACAAGAAACTCCATAATCAATGATGTGCACCGAAAGTAACTTTTGCATTCGAAAGAGACACACGGTGCATTCGGATTCGCGTTGGAAGGTATCTCTTTAAAAATTTCGGGTGATATTTTCACTGAAATTTGTTTACGAGAAAAGTTGAAAAATTGTTGGCGCGTTCGTTCTACGTTTTTGCAGTTGAGTCGAAAAATTGCTTTACTCGACTTTTCTTCTTAGATAAATTGTGTAGAAATATATAAAAATATTACATCTACGCTAACCTTTATGGAAATTTTATTAAAATTGCAGAGTACGATGGTACGATGTAACGTACAGTCTGCGATAAAGAAATAGTTATGTTTGTAAATTGCTTTTACTCCTCGTTATTGTTTCGAACAAATTGTATTTGTACTTCGTTAATACCTTAAAAAGTCATAGAAGTTCCATCTATTTCCGGTTTAAGAGATACATTTAATGAATAATTACAATTCAGAATTGGAAAATATAATGAATTCTGATGAAATTTCGTAGCTCGAAGAATTTGTTACCACGTTTTCGAAAACAATTCACACGATGTTTTAATATTATTGGCGCAATTCAGTTATTTCTGCATAATTCACGGTTTCAAATCTCCGAAATTAATTTTAAATTGCTTTCCGTTCTCACATATGATTGTCACGAGTTCTATATTATTTCAACCGACTTTGCCGGTAATTCCAAAACAATTACATTTATTGAAAATGTATTTTTTTAAACACTTGACCGTACGTACAACACCATCGTCCTGTTCAAATATAAACTTCTTCTATCTCAGCAATTTACCCGATGCACTTTCGTATTCGTCGCCTCGATTAATTTTGTACGAGGAGAACTTGATGTAAAAATTTAAATTTATTCATATATCGTTCGTACAGGATTATTATTGCCAGATATAACGGTGATCTTTGGCCCTTTTATAAACTCTAATTCACTCTATCCGTGGTATTTGATTCCAACGCGACGCCACGGTGTCTCTACTACCCATTTGTCGACGATTCAATAATCCCTCTTTCTTTCGTAATTCATGATAGTAATAATTCCAGCCACCTGTGCTGAAAACCACATCTAAATGAAACTTTTATTCAGCCGTAAGAATAACGTTTCTCTACTTATCTCAATCAATACAGTGACAACCGTTGCTGGAATTGAACGAAAAATTTTACATTACCATTCGAACGAAAAATTCGACGTTATTATTTTTACCCGTCTAATTTTCCAATTTCGATCGCAACGATTGGTTAACTATTTCATTTTTACGAAAAATACGCCTTTCAAAATATCACTTCGTTTGGAATCCCCGTTTGTAAAATTACGTACCGTTCGAATATACGAAAAATCGTATCGATTTTCGTAGCAATAAATATTCTACCTTTCCTTTTGAACGATACGTATTATTATCCCCGCGACGTATCGTATATTTCCAGTTTTAGAAAAGCTTCCAGTTTAATCGTACGAGCGATATTCGTTGAGTCAAAACTGTCCTGACCCACATACGGATCAATGGACTGTGTACGTATTAAAGAAATACATATAAATCGTTCGAACAAATTCTAGCAAAAGTAAAATTTCAAAAGCAATCTGTTATACAAAAACGTCTAGTACAAAAACGTCTCTGTAACGTCGTTTACCAAGGAATTACCAATTCGTTTTACACTCCATATTTTCATACCGAATCTACATTTAATCTCTCATTATCATACGTTTTAAAAGCATTCTCATTTTTCTTTAAAAGCAAAGTGCATTCCGAGACTCGGTCCAGTAAATTTTCCCGCGACGAATCACAGTTTTCTTAAGCGATTACAAATTGTTATTTTCGAAATTGTTAAATCGTATGGTATATACAATAATCGTCCAGATCGAAATCTTCATTTTCGAACATTGCACCCTATTTTCGTTCAAATTTCATTTCTTAAACTCGTACAGAAGAATAAACTCGAATTATTATTCTCCAAATTATTCTTCATAAATTTTGCAAAATGTAATTGCGATACTTTTTTTTTCTTCATTCTTAGATTTTCAGGTTTTCATTTTTTCGCTCTGTGTTCACGTGGAGGATTCAAAGGTACAAATTATAATATTTCACATTACAAATATATATATGCAATACATGTAACATACAAACATTACGTAATTGAAAGTGTTACGGAATAGGAATTGTAAAATTGAAAAAGTTTCGAGTTAATGCTCTTACAACCACCTCGTGTATTGGAAAAGTGTAACGAACCTCACGAAGAATTTCAAGCATCGCGAACAAATTCGATTCCTCTTCTGTTTGTCGGTTCGCATTATATCTGACTGTCGATTCGAAATTAGCAATAGGTGGAAAAGGGCGCGGAAAGGGCCATTAAATTTTATCGTATCGGAGCATGCGTGCACCTCTTGGTGGTCGGTGTCCGTGTCAAGCAACAATGCATCACTGTATAAATGTTTCCTAACACTCGAAGCGGGCGTGAATGTTGGATAATTGCGCGAAATAGGTTTCGGTCGGCGTAATAAAATCTGAAACAGAGACCCGGCTGCCCGTGGAACAAGATTA
Organism: Ptiloglossa arizonensis; assembly: GCF_051014685.1. Classification (NCBI taxonomy): domain Eukaryota; kingdom Metazoa; phylum Arthropoda; class Insecta; order Hymenoptera; family Colletidae; genus Ptiloglossa; species Ptiloglossa arizonensis. Next base: position 13,698,171 of record NC_135052.1, read on the forward strand.
ACAAACAAACGCACTGTGTCAGTCGTATGACGCAAAAACCGCGTGATGTACAGACGCGATACAAACAGCGAGCCTTCTCTATCTCTCGCCATATTTATTCCCGTTTTTATTTTTGTTTAATAGTCGAGCGACGTTGAAAGCTTCAGTTTTAAGGTGTTTAAATTTCTCCGACAAGCATTTCTCTTTTGCTCTCTTTCCCTTAGCAGAACGTTATTTACACACCGCGAATATAATTTCGCCACTTTTCGTGTTCGTTTACCCGGCCGTTATCGCGTTGGCAACTACCGTGAGAGAGTTTTGATAAAATTCGAGAATTGACTTAAAAAAATTAACTAAATTTATCAGCGTGATTTCGATTTTGCGACGAAACTTCGGAAAACTTGCACATCGAACGAAATTCAACATCGAACGCGTTTATTTCGATCCGAGAGAAAGGTGTTGCAATCGTGAAACATTACAAACAAATATTCTTCTTTAGGTTGATATAGGTTTCAAGAGCACTCGATCGCGTTCCGATCGATAGAGAAGAAATTCTTAACGAATGTACGTATGTACGGTACGCCCACGAGATGATTGCATCTAGAATTATGACGGTTTATACTAGTGCATTATGTGTTGCGTTCTGCGCAGAGCGCTCATGGCTCTGCAGGTTTCGCTTATTACCGCATTGATTTCGAGATTACAAACGGAGATTTCTGCCCTGCAATAGCCAATTTCTGCTTTAGGGTCAAACTCAGAATAACTAGCATTGTCTACGTAATCGAATTATCGAGGCGCGGTACAAAGAACGATATTAGTCAACAGTTGGAAAGAAAGTTACTTTTGCATTGTGCGTCATTAATTAAATGACGAAGCATTTGATTATTTTCTCTTTGACTAAGAAAGAATTATAGTTATATCTCCCAGAAGAGTCATAGTTACTCCTCCCAAGAGAGTCATAGTTACTCCTCCCAAGAGTGTGATAGTTACTTTCATTGTTTACTCTGGCTTTTTCTAATGTCTTCAAGTACAAATAAGATGAGTAAATATCTGATTCGTGCACGAGAAGATGATCTCTGAACGAGTGAGACTCGCCATAATTCCAAATGCAATTTCCCCGAGTGCACACTGTACGTATGTTTGTTGACACGGTCGCAATTAAACGACTGAATGGATTTCAATGAAAGCTTATATTTAAATTTTATAGACTCGTCTCGAGATCTGATTAGATTTTGAGCATAATTTGTCCAAAGATAACGATGATTATCTCTTGTATATTTCTTATATATATATTTTCATTTGTAAGGATGTTTAGAAACGTTTCAAATAAATTTTAAAGAGAATTAAATATTACTTAAAAAAGGGAGGCAACGAAACGTTATTTAACCAAAGTTTTGTTTCCGAACCTAATCTCGAATCTTTTCCATCTTTTCCCGTGGATCTTCGATCATTTTTTCCCTTTGTTTGTCGACGGTTTCCGTAAAGTGATTAATTGCTTTTATAGCATAGAATTGTTATTTATTGGTCGTTATTTCGACATCTGGAGCAAAAGTTTTGTCTGCATATTGGTATCGATGTATCGCTACATCATGTTGCTCGAAACCAGTAAGGAATCACGTTTTTAGACAATTCAAGGGAAGCAGTCAAATGTCCGAGTAAAAATTGTGTACGTATAGATTGTGTTTGTAACGACAGACACAATTTTTCACGCAATTTTGACAGTTGGACGAAACAATTTTTTTGAACAAAAACATCTGTGTGTCCAACCGATAACAAATCGTAGCACTAGAGATTGACCGATCAGTTTTTCCGAATAAAAACCGAAAAAACGATGTCATGTTGATATTTTAAAATGAAACTACACATATTTCTTTTGAACTAGAATTACTTTGTGGTTACGTTTTCAATCGAACGTCACTCCGGTAATCCATTATAATAGTTATTTTTGGTCAGTGTAAGTATCGAGAGCTGCAAGATTTTCAATAATTTTACTTTCGAAACACTCGTTGCATATGAAATTATGCTTTCGAATCTCCAAAAAAACAATGTACGTAATAGTCGGTACGATTCTATAAGTTTCAATTATTTACATGTATTCTCAACGTATTCGACTTCAACGAAAATCAGTGACAACCCCAATCTCGGTTTTTCTTTTTCTTGTTCTTGTATGCCACACATACAACGAATTCTTAATTAAGCCATTCGGACCTAAACTCGTTGCAAAAGAATTAAATATCTTTCGTGCTCGAAGGATCGAGCGAAAATCTTCGCGCTCTTTTTCGAAAATTAAGTAGGAATTTCTTTGCGGTGAAACGAGCCACGAAATGACGTCACCTGTGTTCACACATATTTTTCATCGACGCAGAACTGCTTGAACATTTCATAGCAAAGCTTTGGGAACGCGCGAAACTATTCCATTGTAATTGTAATAGGCAAGCGTTACGCATCACTGATGGATAATTAGGATTTAATTTCTGTCTGTGCCAAATACATCGTGTGATGGATCGTAGGCATCGAATTGATTCTGTTTGAGATATCGGAGGTGCATTGGTTACTCCAATTTATGTTCCAATATTTCCCCCTTTTCGTCGTTTTAACCTAATGAAGCATACGGTACATTGTAGGATCGTGAACGTTTTAATCAGTCTTCGTCATCTAATCAGTCTAATCAGACTGATCTTTTTCTCCACTTACAATACCAGAATTTTTCTTTACTCGACGTAGCTTTAAACGAGAGCGTTGTAGTAAAAATTAAACTTAAATATTGATTCTTAAACCTTCGTAACAATGTCATTAACGAATCGGTGAGATTTTCCCAATGAAAATGAGTCCAAACACGACCTAGTTCGGACCGATTTTAACGATCGAAAAAAAAATCAAAATTAAAATTTGAAAAAAAAAAATCAAATTCAAAATAGTTCGATCATGGTCGTGTTTGGGCTCATTCTCACCGGGGAAATCTCCCCAATCCGTTAACAGTACACTCGTAAAGGTATAGTAAAAAATACACAAATTTCTTAGTTTCTTTCCCGGTCTACGTGCGACGCTCTTTGGATACGAGTTTTGGATTAAGCGAGTGAAAAAGTTTAGTTCCTGGAAAAGGAACGCTATCCGTCCCCCGTACATACAAAATGAACGAACTCGACCCGGTTTCTTATAAGCGTGACTTACTGTAATTCGTCTCTCCCGTACTAAAAAATTACTTCTGTGCAAATCATTAGGTAATTTTTACCGAAGAGGGCCCAGAGCTCGGACTGCTTTATATTTAGTTAATTGTGTTCTCAATGTACACGGGGTGGGGATTACGCGGTACGCTCGGCCCCTTGGTAGGTGCAGAAGAATGTTCTTTGAAAACGTTCTTGGCAAAAGAAGAGAGAAGATGATTCAGCGGGCCAATACGATAGAATACTTCCGGGAGACGTTGTTTCGCCTCTGAAAGCAGAGCCTGAATTGTCGCGCAAAGTACCGCGGTATTAGAAATTTTTAAAAAGCCCCGGTGCGCGGCACCGATGTCGGGGTATCAAAAATAATGAAACGCAACGGGATATCCCGTCTAAATTCCTCTTACCTGAGCCTTTCTCTCCGCGCGTATTATTTTCCGCGCGCAGACATCAGCGAAAAATCTGCATTTCCTACCCATCCCCGTTTTTCCACATTTTTCCCCCGATATTCCCATGCCCTCTCGCGCGACCCATCGTTCCACTCTTTTTTTGTTTGTTAATCCTCGTTCTCGAGCCCGAACGCTCTGTCTCTCTATACGTTCTCTTTTTCATCTTTCTCTCTCTTTCTCTCTCTCTCTTTCTCTCTCTCTCTCTCTCTCTCTCTCTATTTCTCTGCTTTGTCCTTTGCTTATGTTTATTCTCCGTAATATCATTATAACGACACATCCCGGTTCGTCGACTGAACGCGAGCTCCGAGTAATTCATATTTATCCGGCTTTCGAATTTTTGTTTAGCCCGCCACTCGTTACCTCGATTAAGGGAATAACGCGCACGCGCACGCGCACGGAACTAACCTAACGCCTTGCCACCATTGGCGTAGAATTGAACATCTGTAATGTATTGTACCGCGAAGCTTATTAAATATTTTATTTTTTTTTCCCGTGTACTATTCGGTTGTTCGGAGTCATTTGGTTTTTTTCTTTTGGTGAAAATGAAACACGATTTTTTTAGAGAGTGTGTAAACATTTTATTAAATTATATATTCTCCATTTTGGAAAACGAAATGAAACGGAAACATACGATGTCGATTAAAAATTGAGTTAAAAAAATTTCAAAGGAATCTCGCGCGAGATTCTAAGTTCAAGGTGTTATTTACGAATGAAACTAGCAAGTTCCGAGTAAAAATTTCACCAAGATTATGACACTGCAACCGATCAAGTATTTATTTAAAAAGCGACCGGATTTGGTGTAGCGACATCACCTATGACTCGGTGCAGTTTTTATTGAGGTCTTGTGATTGCTCGCCAAATATTAAATTTTTTTCATATTCAACATATTTGCCTACCTCCGTTGGTTTTCGTGATACCCAACTAAATATGTATTTCAGTCAAAGTTTCGTAGTCCTCACCCCCTCGATATGAATATCCACCGATTTTTCAATGCATCATCTGCGCGCCATGTTTTGTCGAAACTCGAAAATTGTCAATCGAGTAACCTCCCACGTTGAAACGAAACGAATATCGCAGTTCACTAACAATTTAAATGCTTCGAACCATTGATCTATGATACTTGAATAGCCGCGTGTCGACGTTGTAATACACGAAATATTAAATCGATGACTTTTTTTCACGGAAAACTGTATTATTTCGACAATGCAAAAAATATCAACCAACGAAATAATAACTGTATTGATAAAAATATCCACTGATAAATCGAAAGATGAATAAACGTTGCTCATTTTAATTCAATTTAAATAAAAAAAAAAAAAAGTAGAAACCGTAACGAATAAAAAGTAACTTTTTGTGAAATTCATATTTAATCTTGGGCCTTGAAATTTTCTTCGAAACAAAGGAAAAGAAACAACGTACGTGTATAATGTAAAATAGAGATGGAAAAAAGGGAGCTCGCGAGGGTTGGGCGCAGGGTGCAGCGCGTGCTAGCCAACCCCTTCGAGCCAGAATTATCGGCCGGATCCGCGCTTTTTCCGCGTTCCTTTTGCCCGACTGCGGTGCCGTAATTATCTCATTCTACTTGTATCGGTTTAATTAATTTTCAGAGAGTGTAACCGGTGGCGCGTTGTAAAACTTGTGCTGCTTCGCTGAGCTTGTTCGCTCGTCGACGAGCCGTCAGTTCGGTGGTTTTTAATTCGATGTGAATGGCTGACAAGAGTACAAGATTTTTTTACCCGGGTGTAACGAGACGCGTAGCGTCGGAACAGGTTTATTTAGGAGTTTCGTTCTTACCCTTACCGTTGCAAAAATATTACAGACACGTGGAAACAACGAGTGGCTGTTAAATATACGTAACTCGCGATCAAATAATATACAGACTCGTCTGTAACGGAAGTAATTTTCTCTCGTATATTTCACGAGTTTGTAATTCGCTGTATTGAAATCTCCTTAGTACCTTCCTGTGAGAGAAAAAAATTGAGCCAAAAAGTAGGATCCTTAAAACGATACAGACGCGTCTCGTATTTCTCAATATCGTCGATATTTTGGAATCTATTCGTTCGTGACACTTTACCTCTACTATCGACATTTTGAAAAATAATCGATTGTAACTCTTCGCAAGCCCTGCACCATATGCATTGAATTAGGATAATAAAGAATCGAATACAAATAAATAAATAAATTAATATATATACTATCATGGATATTTTTGAAAAGAATCAATTGTAACCCATTGCGTGCCCCATTCTGTGCATTAAATTTGAACGATAAAGAATTAAATGTAATTGAATACGAGCATAGATAAAGCCAGAGGGTGAAAATAATTTTAGTCGGCAATTAACGGTGATCTCGAGTGGTGAAGCGTTTGGTATTTAAAAAAAAAAAAAAAAGAACAAGGCAGACGTAGAAAGTTCCAGAAATACAAACCGCGAAACAATATGGGGGATCCGAATGCAACGAGACAATCGGCCGGCCCAGAAGTCTGGGTTCAACGAGATAGAGGCCGCTGAAAAAAGCTCGTTAATTGAAACTCGGGGCAACCGAGACATCGCGTTAACCAATTCGAGACGTAATATTCTTCGAGGGCTGTTACAGCGATGAAAGGAAGCTCGTGTAACTTTTTCCAGTCTGCTGGTGAACTGATGAAAGTGTTTAAACGAGATTTCTAAGGGAAAACGGTGTACGCTAGTTCCCGGAAATTACCGTCAACGTGCCGTAACCTTGAACTCTTCGAGGCTTCGATTTAAAAAGGGCTGTGTTCGTTCTCGCATTTCCCCTAGCCGCGTAACATTTTCCCCGATTGCGGGAACGGAAACAAGTTGACTTCCGCTTGTTTTCCAAGCTCGTCGAGAACGGAAAAAGTTTCGAATGGAACTCGCTTGCTTAACGATACAATTTTCATAAACTCCCTTTAAACAAGAAATCGCTACGCGATCATTGATTCGAATGTACGAGAAGTGTGAGTAATGGTAGACTATCGATCAATTTTCTCTAAACAATTTCTCTTTCAATTTCATCCTTTCGTATATGTAAGATAAGCTAATTTACCATCGATTGAATTTTTCTCTTTTAATTTTAATTCGAATAGGAGTCTACCTAGTTCCTAGAACGATCCACTTGGACACTAATAGCGATGATGGCTAACGTTTTAAGTAACAACACGGATCCCTCGATGTTCCTTTCAAATGGACCAGCAACGAACTACGCAGCGCCTAGTAATTAGTCCTGCACTCGTAAAGCTCTACGAAACTCGTGTTTCAGGATTAATGAACACTTCCCATCCGGAAAGTTAACGACTTTCGATCAACCCTTTTATTCGCGAAGGTCTTCGATTGGTTTCCCGCTTCTTAAATTTCAACCCCTTTCCACGATTGTTAAGCAACTCCGATTCATCGACCATTCGCGAAAACGAGTTGAAATATGCATCGCGAAGACAATTTTCTCGTTTCTAATGTGGACAGCTCCGGTCACGTGATTTTTCTACGATTTCCAACGAGCAGGTGTGTACGTACATCGAACATCGTTGTCTCCCACGGAACTATTAATATTATTTATGGTCGCAGACACTACGGAAATTCGGACACGAGGCGTGTACGCTGCATTGTACCGTAATATATTTCGGTAACAGTTTCCGCGAGTTAGTCCCAGTCTTAGAGTACAGGTTGAAGGCTGACACTAATTGACGTTACGTACTGAGTGCAAGGCAACCGAGTACTGATTCGTAGCAAGTATACAGGTTGGACTGCAGGTATGGTTTGCACCGACAAGTTATGTCATACTCTTGATACAAATCATACTTGAGGGCGAGTGTATGCATTACAATATTCAGTGGAGAGTGAATGATAATGGTTTTCGGTCGTTGGATAAGTAATAGAGAGTTTTTGTTGGGACAACAACTGCCAAGTTATCGGTTGAGTGTGCCAGAGCTGCTGGAAAACCGAACAACCAACAAATGGAGCACGTAGTGTTATATACTCGGGTGAACGACTAACGACCACATGTGGATTAACAGCACCTTTTGTGGTATAATTTGGTAATTAATGGGCACGATACACTTTGACACCTACATACCTGACCACACTGGATGGTCAGGGTCGTTGGTCGACCAGGAAAAAGTGTGTCGAATTGTTCGGAAGTTTCTCGAGGGTCGACGAGTTTAATTTTATCCGCACGATATATGTGTATATATCTTGAATTTTACAATTTTCGAGTCTCCCGAGTCCTAAGAAAATTTAAAAATAAAACTCGACTGCTCCTCGTAGGATCCAGTGTGTTCGTAATGAATTAAAGTATTCTCGGAGGAACTGGGCTCAAATTTCTTTGAATGTATTCAAATGACATATTTCAGACAGACACAATGGGAACACGTCTTTCGCTACTTTATCCTCATCGAAATTTCATACGTCGTCAATTATCTTCGCTCCCGGCGCGACTTGAAACAACAAACAACGGTGGTAAATAATGTACAAGTTGAATTAAGTTCCTCGAGTCTTTGCTTTGGCTGTATCTTTAAATTTGCTGGAAACGAACAAATATTTGACTAAAGTGAAACACAATGGCCCGTGTGGAAAATCAAAAATTAAATGTTAACAAAGTTCGATGATCGAGAACAGAGGAAACGATCAAACGAATAGAAATTTGATGTGCATTATTCGGACGTATCGAATAAACGATAAAAATCATATATCGAGACGAAGTCTCAGAATCTAATTAGGAACGTTTTTCTAAAAACGATCGATGATTAGTTTCTTCGTTACATTTGACGTGCTCGGAACTGTAAACAGTATTATACCTATGTCTGCATTAGACCCCTCACGAAGCCAACTACAGTACAGTCTCTCCTATTGATCAAAAATTGGAACCGCCAGTTATCATTAACGGAGGCTCCCTTGAGAATCTGTTCTCGGAATTGGTCGAATTCAGACGAGAGACTGGATTAAAAATAAGTTTCGACAAATCTACGAATCGATAGCAATATTCTTCCTTCAAATTTTCCACAACCTTCCGAACAAAGTACAGGAAAATTTGTCTTCTTCGTACTCTCTACAAAACGTCCACGTAACCTCTCCGAAAGAACCGTATCAAAAATCATGTATCTCGAAAAAATTATTCGCAACGAAAAATTATATCGTGAATAATTTGTCGACCTCCTCTCTGTACGAAATATATCGTACAAACACATTTCCCTCTCCGTGGAAACACATTTCGTTCGTAACGTTGATTTCTAAAATATTTCACCTCGTCGAGACGAAACAGACGCAACCTGTACGAGCAAGAACGAGAGAAGAGTATCGAATTGTTAGAAAACAACGTGACAATAGAAGAAATCGATCTAACTGTACGACGATACATTCCGAGCAAGGTGATATTCCATGGAAATGGAAAACAAGGTGCGAAACAGATCGTGGCATTGTATCCGTCCCTCCGCGTAGCTCGATTTAGCAAATTAAAACGCGCTATTAAGTTAATTACACGCGCGCGTTACCGAATGGCGACAAAGAAAACGCGCGACACTGCCGAAGCGGAAGGGACAAAGAGGTAGGAAGCGAAACCATCGGCATCGTGGTCGAGAAACCTTCGTTGAAATTATTCACGAGGAAATTTCAAGCCGCTCCTGGCCGCTCGCGGGTTCCTCGCGTTTCGTCTTGTTCGCGTTACGTTCCGTGTGCCGTGTGCACGTTTCGATTTAACAAGAGAGATCAACAGTGGCCTATTCCCCCTCTCGCGATTCTTTTTCCACGATCCCGTGTGTCCTTATATTTCAACCGATCGCGCGGAATCAACGCGCGTAGAAATCGCACGTTCGAGGATCGATATCGAATCGATGTAACCCCGTCGATTGTACGACTTGTTTATCGCAATTGGACGCGATTTGACGGGACGATGGAGAACGCTTACACCGTCGACACAATGCAACCAGATAATTAAAGACTGATAAATGCACGCGATAACATCGTTCAACGAGCGAAATGCCTCTGTGAATCGCAACCACCGCCACCGGTGCGGTTTTTACGGATTAATGACGAATCAATCGTGCCGGTGTTCCCCGCTCGTTTGGGAATGGACATCGCGCGCCTTATTTCGACGAGATTCCCGCCATGATTGTCGCGCGACTTGTTAACGCACCGAGAAACAAGAAACATGGAATCATTGAACTATTATTCTATTCTATCGAGTTGTAGCTTAAAGAGAGTACGCGTAACGGATCGGTGAGGTTCTCCCGGTTGAAACGAGTACAAACACAACCATGTTCGGAGTATTTTTAGTATTGTCTTTTGAGGATTTTTTATTTTTTTGAACAATTAAAAGTAGTCCGATTGTGGCCGTGTTTGGACTCATTTTCATCGGGAGAACCTCGACGATTCATCTGTGATATCGCGACGAAGATACATTGACAAATGTTTAAAAATATTGTTTTCGTTAGGGGATGAAATTCTATATGGGTTGCGTAAGTATTTTATCTCGTTCGTATGAAACTGTTTACTGTACAAATTGACGGGTACCTCGCGATACGGTTGTTCGTTCTATGTGTTGCGGTTAAATAACGATTTGATCGTATATTTTTTTTCTGCGCGCTTCCTGTTGGTAATAATTATACGTAATTTTTGTGAAAATCGAGGTAATTAATTTATTAATTATCTAATCGGTACGGTATCAGTAGGATTATCTATATTCAACTGTTCGGGTCGAACATAATCTTGATTAACAGATTCCTCATTTACTGGATGCGCGATTCTCAACTAATTATCGTAGAATCCAACGCGTTAATTAACGCTAAGCACGCTGGACCGTTTTACCGATTGTTTTCTCTTGCACTTTGACCAGCCTTTGAATATTTTCACTCGGAAAAATTTTCTCTTGCATCGGATCGGATTTTGTATACAAATTTGTGGGAAGGTAAACTTTCAACGTTAATACATAGCAGAGGAAACACAGAATTCGTTAAAGTTAGAATAAATAAAGAATAAAAATTAATAATGCATTTATTTTGCATTCATCTTTGAGGACGTATTCGGTGTTATTTCCTTTTTTGTATTTTTATGCGTTTTAGTGGCGTATTTGACCGTTGGAACGTGTAAACGATCATTCTTTCCATGTTCGCAGCATTTACTTGGTAGGTAACATGATTTCAATAGACTATTTCGGTTCGACCACTTAATTAAAGCGTTTCTAGCGCGCAGACGATAATAAATGTTATTAAAATTTCAATAATCCCTAACACCACGCGCCGGGAGAGCTGAAATTCCATTTAAGTTTTCATCCGCGCTCGATTTATAATTTATAATACTTGTTGGCCGGAGAACGATACTCCGGTTAATTTTTATATCTTTTATAGTTCGTCGTTAATCGATTCGCGCAGAAATTGCTTCCATGAAAAACGATACAAAGCGCGAAGTAAAATATATTAAACAAAAAAACAATCGAATCTACAAGTACGGAACTCTATACTTTTTACGTGTAAACGTAAAGAAATTTTTGCAAAATAAAATTAAAAATTTTGACAACGTGTACATCGATCTCGTTTATATAAAGATTTCGTTCTTTTTTTTAAATATTTGAAATTTACCACCATTGCGAATATTCTACCGGACACGACGAAGCAAAGAAACTCACGCTCCGTTTATTTTCCCTTGAAATTTCAAATATATATCTCTGACCGATGACAAGCCTGTCGAAACTTTCCGATTCCTTCTCGCAAACAGAGAGGAATTTTTCTTCGCGCGATATATACGACGTTCCATAAAAAAGAAAAAAAACAAAGAGAAGAAACAACGAATTTCATTTGCGCGCGTAAACGTGCAATAAGAAACACACGGAGCCGTTTCAACGAAAACGATCCGGCCGTGTCCCGATTTCTCCGTAGCGGGGGCGTTTGAAAGAAAAGAAATTCGTCGGGAAGAAAACAGGGAGCAGCGGTTGTTGTAAATCACTCCGTACGCGAATTTTCGTCGTTGGCGTCTCGCTGTAGACGAGAAAATACGTCTCCCCGGGGCAGCACCCACGGGGACTCGTTTCTACTCTCAAAGGGTTAATCCATTTTAAGGAAACGAGTGGAAAGGAGTCACGAATCGAACAAGCGGACGAGACACGAACGTAAAAGGGTGCATCGAAAACAACCACTTCTCGCAGTTCCGGGGCAACTGTTACGATCAGCACGTCCGTGCAATTCCTCGCGAAGGAAGATCGAGCATCGTAGCAGCTTTGTGAACTTGCATCCACGCCGGGTCTTCCACGGTTTACGACCATCCCCGCGGCCCTCCGGCACACATTCGTCGCGATTTACGATCGCTCGAGTTACTCGTGACCGTGAAACTGCGATCGTGCTCCCGTAAACTTTTTACCGAGATACGGAGACGTTCGTGTCCCACCCGCGCCTTATTTACGTTTTAATTCGTCCCATAAACCCTTCTCGGTCTCACGTCGACGTACGTAATTCACCGTATGCGCTACTTGCTTGTTGTTCCCGGTTAACCGGGGAAATAAACTTTTCTTCGCGACGAGAGTTTTCAGTTACAAGAGCCATTTAAATGGGAACTTCGGGGCGGGGAGTACAGTGGTCGTCCCCGCTTTCGAGCGAGGAAATTCCAACCGCGAATAGGCTCGAAAACGGGCTAGGTAGGGATTTGTGTCTCGAGTCGAGACTCGAGGGCGTGTCTCGAGAAAACGAAAGAGGTATCCGAAGAGCGAGAGAGACGGAACAATGGCTAGCGAGTGTCGCATTACACGCGTTCGATCGATGAAGCTTCCGAGCGATTTTATTTGTGCGTCTGAGTGCGGAACATCGATGAGAGGTAAGAATTTTTATAGTTTACGTTATGTAAATTTCTTCGAGAGAGTATCAGTGACCATCTTGTGAGGTCGATGAAAATGAATTTATACACGATTTTCCTATTATTTGTAATTTTCTGTGCTGTTATTTTCTTTCTAGAGAATAATAGAAAACTGGAAAGGTAAGTGTAATTGAAAATGGTCAGAACGAGGTCACGCGTGGACTCATTTCCATCGGAGAAATCTAACCAATATATAATTTATAACGCTCTGTCGAGTACGATAGTATATTTAAGAAACGTAGTATATTTTTAAAAAATTCATTCTCATAGCGTTACTTGAAATCGGTAGAGAAATATTCACTCGAAACCGAGGATTACTTTATCTCCCTTGTTTACAGTTACACGAACAAATTCTTCGGAAGGGGAATAAACTGATCGAAGTGGAAAACGTCAGCGATAAGAACATTCTTCCCTTTTGAAACTCTCCTGTTGAAAAATTTCGAGATTGCTCCGTACTCGAGTACTCTACTTCACGGATACATTCCTCGTTGCGTCAAAATATCGTCCACCTCGTAATAAATTTTCAAATTTTTCCTATACACGTATCCAAACGCGTCCAAATCGTTTCGAAACGTCGTAGTTTCGAAACAATCTCTGAACTCTCGTCTAGAAATGTCAAAGTTCCGTTTAGTGGCCCGATTACTCGCGGAATGTTAAGTATCGGTTTCAATTGAATAATGCCAACAATTTAGTAACGTTACTTCGCCGTTCGCGTAGATTTACTAAGTGCCCGGGAGGCTCGTGGACAGTAGCGTAAATTACATTCCTACAAATATACCACTCGGGAGTGGAGGCTGGCCTGTTTCAGGGACGGATCGGGACCCGTGGTCGAACGAGAAACGCACGGTAGAAAATCGTCAAACATTGTTGCAACGTTTGAGAATTTGATTTCCGGGAATGAAGGGGCTCGGTCTGACGTGATGCAACTCGCTGCACGGTGCACGCGCGTCTTGCATTCTGTTGCGGTTAAATTAGAGGACAGTGTGTAGGAGGAGGGTGATGGTTACGAGGTGAGCAGAGAGAGAGAGAAGGGGGGAAAACAGGGAAACGCGTTGTCGGTTTCGTTGAAGGGAAAATGTCAATCGAGTTAACTCGACGGTAAACTGTATAGCGAATCGAAACGTGGGTTTCGACTCGTTGGAACAACCGCGGTCCTTTTTCGCGAAACCGATCGAAACGGTCGGATCGATCGCGTTGAACGCGTTCACCAACTTCGCTCCGTTGATCTCGAATTTTACCACGCTGCCGACGGAATCAATTAGGGTAAATTCGAGCTGAAAATTTAGTTCAAAATTTGAATACCGTCGCCGGAGATATTACATCGTGTCGTTGAATATAATTTGAACACGTTACGGACGGACCGCATTGGCGTGGACTCGAATCTCGTTGGCGAATCCTCGGTGGAAGTGTACTGTAAAATATAACGAAACGTGTGTCTATGTGTGTGTGTGTGTGCATAGATAAATGGGTGTTACTGTAATTATTATTGTAATATCGATTGAAAATTGAGTCAGGCGTATTTTCGCGAGATGTTCATCGGTGAGTTTAATTTCCAAAGTGAACCGCGTTCACTGGTGCCAGTTTATTCGTAACTACGCGTTGCGAGATCGAGAAACCGTCCGGTCGAAAATAAATTAACGATCGTCCCGTGAAGACGGTTAGTTCGTTCGCGTAACGACCCCGTGGGAGCAGGTTTAAGTAAATGGCTCTCTGGCGGCGTTACTTGGAAGCTAATAGGAAATTAAAGACCACCTTCGGTCGATCAACTTTCTCTTCCCACCGTTTTCTATTATTTCTATTAAAAAAAGAGCTACGAACTTGTAATCTCGCTTCCTAGATTAATTACCTACAGGTTAATAGTTCGGTGCTTGTTATTAAAATAGTCAAAAATCCACAGTCGATGAGCTTAGATCGCATCAATAGCATTTTAATCGCATTTCGCGTATTTTACGTAATTATACATTTTTTTCGTTCGTTTCTCCGTATACGTGTCCGGATCTTCACATTTTCAACCAATTATAATCACACACTTGTTCGTTTCCGTATTCGCGTGTTCACAGAATCTCAAATTTTCCAACAAAGATAATTACATATTTTTCTCGTTTACGCGTCCAAATTCTCAAATTTCGTAACAAAGACGTCAAGTATCGGGTTCTTCGGAACGTTATTTCGTTTTCCAAAATGGAGAATATACAATTTGGTAAAATATTGTACGCTCTAAAAAAATTGTGTTTCGTTGTCACCAGAAAAAAAAAACAAAAAAAAAAAAGAAACGATTTTCCGAACAACCCAACAGGTAAGAATATTCGTCAGATGTTGCGCAATCGTAGATAGCAATTGTGTTTAGTGTGGTTCCGTGGTTGCGAAATTGGGGGTTGAGAATTAACACGACCATCAATTTGTAGTACTCGTCGGTTAAATACGCGCGGTTTAACGATCCAAGATGTCCAATATGGCACGGTTCCCGAGATAAGATCGATATTGCAAGGTCCAACGGGCGTCTAAGAGCCGTCGGGCGAGAGTTCGTCCGTTGAAATGACGTAACTTTCGTCACCCACTCGGCACGTAAACCGCGTTAACCAATTACGATCGCGTAATCCGTGCTCGAGTCGGAAATAAGTTTGTTTTGTCGCCGCAGTCGCGCGCCCTTTGCCCAAGTTTAACGGCAAAGGCGTTCCGGAAATCTAATCTTTCGAGTTGCCGTGGAATCTGTGCATTTCGCGAAACAATGCATTAATTACGAGTAAAGGTAACGCGTAAACGCGAAACAATTCCACCGTCTGGTTGATACCGCGGATAAATGGTAATTCTTGGAGAGGAATCTGTGCAACGAAGCAACCTATCGAGAAACGTTAACGAATTTCCGTTTAGAATCGTTTCGATCGATCGTCCAAACGGAACGAAGTATCTTTGCGAATTATTTTCCGGCCGTAAAAGTTGAAAATCGATACCAGAATCCAACGGTATATTTTTAAGCCGTAAAAGTTGCAAATCGATACCCGAATCTGTCCGATCGACTTTTGCTCGGTCTGTTCGTCGATTCATTGGAACGACGAATTACGGAAAAATGAACGTTATCAAAAAGCGTAGTATCGAAATAGCGTTCCCCTCGAAGATTGAAAATTGTCATTTCGCAAACGATGCGTTTCGCCTCGATAAAGTTTAAATATCGTCGATAATGTGTATTTTAGGAGAAATTTGGTCGACAAAGCGAATCAATTATTATTAAATTCATAAATGATAGAAGAGAGAGAGAGAGAGCAATAGAGGAAGTTGAGAGTCGTGGAGGGGGGCGTGAGCGATTATTGCATCGAGGCATCGTGTTTCGTTTCTCCATTTTCGTATAGGCGAGAGTCATTATTCAGGCACGAAACATTTTATACGTTACAACAATATTTAATTCTTACTCGACGAGTATCGTGCAGCCGCCGTTTCATCGGAATCCCCGACGACAAGAGTGAAATCAATTCCGAACGTTTCGCTGATACGATGAATTTTGGCGAAGCGAAATTTTCAAAACTTTTTAAAGTTAAAGTCGATAATGTCAACGGTCGATCGCAAAGAATATTTAATAGAACGGGAACAGGGGTTTGGAGCGCCGCCGAAACGTTGTCCTGCGATTTTACGATATTCTTTTAAGATCGAATCGCATCGATTAAGAATTTTAACAGCCCGATCGAACATTTTATACTTTCAAAACCGACGCGATGTAAAGGGTTTTTATTCCAATGAACGAGATATTGCATACTCGCGCGCGAAAGAATCTTTAACAATTCACTTTTCGATATATATATTCGACAATTGAATTCGAAATAATCGTTTGACGATTCGATTCGCGAAACGCAATTTAACGATCGAAATCTGACAAAACGATAGTTCTACCTAAAACTATCAAAGTTTTAAATTCATCCAGGGAAAGTAACATTTCTCTATCACACCTCGCAATATATTACAAGAACGTCTTACAAGAATAAAGAATTAACTCTCGCAAAAATCACATCGATCCTATATCGTTGTAATCTCACCATTACCAATAATCAAAAACGAACGCTTCCCGCTGTGCGGAATCCTCCCCATTCGTATCTTTCCAACACGCTACCTCAACGCCCATAGGCGTTCACCGTACACTACCGACCGATCCAAACGTTCTCCCAGTCACCCGAACTTGACCGATTAACGAAGAAACTTTAAAAACCCCTACGTCGAAACAATTCTCTCGCATTGTTCGGTAGCGGTCCAAACAGGGTTCGAGACGCTAAGTTGAAAAGATCGTTCGGAGAAAGTCGATTCCCTCGGATCTGGGCGCGATTCGTGAAAGGATATCGGGTTCGGAGATTCGACTCGCCGACTTTTTGAAATCGTAGAACGTTCTTTCGGAGAAACGTGGAATAGGGGTGGGGTAACGGTTCACGAGCGGAGGAACGTCTCGCGATACGATTATCATCGCGATTGCCGTTTTGATAGCCCGCGCTCGAGGGAAATTCTCGGATTCCGTCGGATCAACGAAGCTTTTGAGAAAAGTACCCGCGCGGGTGCGGGTGCGGGCGCGGGATCGCGGAATAACAAAGGAATCGGATCGCAGAGCGGCGTTCTCGCGTCGAAAAATTGAAACGAGACGAACGAGGAGCTCGGTCGGGGACGCGGAGAGTTCGGAGTGGGGCCAAGCGATGGTTCGAGCTTCGAATAGAATCCAATATCTGGGAAGCTGGCCTCGAATTTGCCCCGGCGCGTTTCTCCTTTTGCGCGCGCTGCTTGATCTGCTTAGATCACTTTTTTAATTTATCTCCGGGGAGATCGGGCCCGGTTCGATCCGGCGATCTGTGTCGCTCGATTTAATAACAGACGACGAGGAGAAAAAAAGTTGTTTGGTATGAAAACTCCATTCGTCGCCGACAGAGAGAGAGAGAAAAGAAACAAGGTGTCCATGGAACGAATGGGTGGTTAAAGTCCGACGAGGAGAGAGAAAGAGACATCAGGGTAGCGTACGAGAGAACGAAAGATAAAGAGAGAGGGTCGAAGGTGAAATATCGCGCGACGCGTTATTTTCGCCGGTTTCTTTCGGTAGAGGCGGAAAGCGCCATTTGTCGCGGCTGTTAAAGAGGCGGTTTCAGGTCTCCGAAATTATGAACGTCGTTAACGCTATCGAATTTGTGACGGAGGCCGCGAAATTCGATTTGAACGCTGCGCCGTGAAATACATTGCGCTCGCACGTTAATGTGCAATTAACGCTTAATTGGTTGTTCACCTCGGTATTACAGGTAATATGTCGGTTGCGGTTCGTTCAAAAATATCGGTTAAATGATACTGGTATTCGAATTGATTAAAGTGGTTGAACATTTCCGGACATCCACCTGTTTGTACTGGGTAATTCCTATCTAGGAAAATGGGTTTGTGCGGTGACAGATTTGCGATAGACCGGGGTTTAGGATCAACGATGTATCCCCGTCTAATTTTTGTATAATAACGGATGCGCGCGGCACCCGCGAAATTGAGATTATTAAAATTGTATCGCGACGATAAAATTAACTATACGCCGGTAATGTACACGTGTTTGCACCCGTGAGGGAATTAGGCAATTACGATACATTGTTTCCGCCCCATTCATCGAAACTGTGCGCTCGTAATCCATAGTGGTGTCCCGGTGCGCGAAAACTTAAATTGACGCTGAACTTTAACCGTGCGAAGAACAATCGATAATCTTTCGATCGGAGACTCGAATGGAGAAAATAACGAGTATTCAAATTACGAGCTCTATCGAGAAAAATGAGATGTTAATTTTAAGTAAGAATTCTTGAGTTTAATCGCCGTGAGAAACCAGGGGAACGTATTGAATGTTATATTTATAATATCTACGATCGTTTTGTATATTTACGAACGTTTCGTATATTTAAATTCGAGAAATTTTTATACGTTTGACACCGACGTTGTCGCAAGTTCGTAGAGTGCAATGGAAAGCACTTTTTCAAATGCGTAGTAAATAAATACTATATATCTACGCATCTGTGCAACAAGGGTTTCGTGATTATCGAAATGACAAGTTAATGGTCGAATTAATGCGCATTTGCAAATTATCCTTAGTCGAGTGAAATTTCATTTCTAAACCAACGATAACGCGTACGTATCGCAATACATCGCAAGAGGTTGAAACATAGTGATCGCAAAACCCACTATGGGAACAACGAGAACGGACGATACGAACGATATCCGAATCAATAACACGTTTCACCACAAAGCTGGTTTACCCTCAACTCATGATAAATAAAGGATAGAGGAGGGGTGGCGAAGGATCCTATGTACGGCAGTTAACCCAACTTCCCTAATCTTCAAACTAATTATGAGTTTAATCCATAACCGCGAATATTCAGTTTAGCTGGAACGGGTAATGCGCATTTTGGTGGGATACGTTAAAATTACCTTGCCGTTTAAGTTCAACGTAAACTTTTGCGCGTCTCGTTAGAAGAAAAATTTGACCAGCGTTAGGAAAAGCCGAGATACAAGAATTATGAACTATATTACTTGGATTTTTTTCTATTTTTCAAGACATGGAACAACGTTACTTCAAAGGAGAAAAATTTAGAAATACTTTATTCGGTTACGGACGATAGGTTAATGTATCATTAATTGCATCAAATACATCGAACTTTCAAATAAACTAATTTGAACTATTTTAAATAACAATTTTATGGATGGTAATGAAATTGATCGAATGATATAGTTTTTGAAAGAAAAATTATCCTCGACCGAAACGATTATCAAGAAAAGAAAAAATATTTGAGACTGTTGTCAATGGTAGATTCTGTTTTAGACAAACAGGGATTAATTGTTAATAAATAGAAGGTAGTTTTTACCATTTTTACATGTTCTTTAAACGTTTTAAAGGATCGAGGATTTATATCAATTGCTGTATAAATTTTCGAACTGTTAGAAATTATATCAGTATACACGATAGAAACATTTTTAGGCTATTACTGCTATTTAAAAATTTTAAAATAATAATTTTGCGTAATTTCTCATTATGTAACTTATATTACATTCATTATATCCTACCTCTAGATTAAAGAAAACTGCAAAACGAACAAACGATATGTTGTCAAACAGAAACAAATTATACTTTCTTCGAACTAATTTCATTCTTTAAACCGATTCCAAGTTCAAACAATGAAACATTAATTACAATATTTCCGTAATACCGTATTACCGTACAGTGTTCGCTCATAGTTAATTGGTTACGACTGAAAATATTTGAAAGGGATTCGTAGTACTGACTAATTTTCAAGCTGCTCGCGTTATTTAAACGTGTCCGGATGTAGAATATTCATTACGCGGTATGTAAAATCTCGGGCGGGAAATACCAAGTCGCTTCTTCAAGTGAGCGTAAAAATGTTACAACAAAGTAAACAATTCTTGGGGAATTTAGAGCTCGTACACCGTCGTTCCAACCTCTTTTTCTCTGCCCCCTCCTCCGCCTCCTCCTAAACAGAAGTGCGTATTTCGTACATTCATTACGTTCCGCATCGACGAACGAAAAGCACGAACGCTTGACCTCGTTAATTTTGTAACTTGACACGAAGCAATTAACAGAGCGTTCGCAATAAAGTTAAATTTTCCGGGCACCAGCGGCAACGGGCGCGGGCAACAACTACGGTGAATACCGAGCAAGTTATAATTAATTGTAAAGACTACTTAATTAGCTTTCATTTATCGCGATACGTCGCGGCAATACGTTGAAGCTTCGCAAAAAATTTACACCGCACCGGAAAGCAAACGCGAACAAGCCGAGACGCGACGTTAAAACAGCACTTTCCTTTTCTATGGGCGAGACGAGATGAATCTCTCACCCGTATACGGGGTGAGCGAACATTTTTAACACATCCGTGGACGTGATGGCCGATGATTCTTCGCGCGACGCTAAATGGAAAATATGGGATACAATTTTCTCATATTTTTCAATTTTTCGGCCACACGTGCGATACAGTGCACAAACTGGAGTGAAATTTATTACACTGGCAAATCTATCCCACGGTCGAGAAAACGATGATTCTTCGCGTAAAAGTAAATGAAACATGTCAGATGACGTTTTGTCATAGAGAGTTTCGGGCAAATTAATTTCGGGGGCAAAGGGTTCGGTGTACAAGATGAAGTGAAATTTATTGCAATCACGATACTATCCCACGGTCGAGAAAGCGATGATTCTTCGTATTAAACTAAATAGAAATTGTGGGATAAAATTTGTTCACAGAGAGCTTAGTTTTCGGGCAAATTAATTTCAGGGACAAAGGGTTCGGTGTACAAGATGAAGTGAAATTTATTGCAATCACGATACTATCCCACGGTCGAGAAAACGATGATTCTTCGTATTAAACTAAATAGAAATTGTGGGATAAAATTTGTTCACAGAGAGCTTAGTTTTCGGGCAAATTAATTTCGGGGACAAAGGGTTCGGTATACAAGGTCGAGTGAAATTTATTACAATCGCAATACTGTTCTTTGTGTTAAACTAAATAGAAGTGTGATATAATAGTGCGCGATAAGATTTTTTTGTACATGTTTCGTTTTCGTGGAAATCAATTTCGGGGAACGCGCGAGATACAATGTACACGGTGGAGTAAGATTTATTGCACTGTCGAGATGGTGAATTTTCGTGTAAAAATAAATGAAAAGTGTTGGATAGCATGTTTCCATAGCTTCGTTTTGGAGAAAATCTATTTTGGGGCACGCGTGAGATGGTGAAATCCAAACGGAGTGTCTGACCACCACACGTATTTTCTACTTGCATTCGAGTGGTCGAAACGATACGAACGCTAACATAAGTAAAAATAACGAGTATAGCCAAATATCGTACACGATCGTGCACACACCCCATCGACTTTTCTCCAAACGGAAGTTTCGTCAAAGAAATAGTATTTCGCGTATTTCATTCATTTTCATAAAAAGAATCACTCCCATCCCACGTGTATGGCAAATTTCGCTCCATCCTCTCCGTGAAACATTAAAGGGGTATCCACCATAATCAATTTTAACGCAAAACGAAAAATGGACACCTTTGATTCGTTACCGCATCCACCGTTACTCTTCTGTGCACAATTTCATCGTTTGTGAAATCCCTTTTCACGCAACCAAGAGTAAAATAATTCATCCCTCCTGGAGCTTTTCATCAGCAGTATTACAGGGTGTTGGAGAAACATGTTCATAAATTGTAAAAGCATATTCACCGAATAAGAAACGCCGAGTTAACGACCAAACGCAATCGTAAACGGTACAAAGCTGTATCGCGAAATAGCAATTCGTCGGGCCCCCTTTTCACCGTGCACCCTCCGCCATTACCGCGAATGTCTCTCAAAGTCTGTGAAAATATTTCTTTCAACGAACAGTGCGCAACTATGAAAATTCCCCTATCCTTCCCATAGAGCCGCAGCTAATGGACAAACCCATGGAATATCATCAATGTCTCCGGAGTGTTTACATCCTCCCGGACAAAATGGAAAAAAGGAAGAGATTCATCCCTCGTTTCCTATACAACGATCCCACACTCCGGTCGGTTGGACCGACGAACAGTCCACGTATTTTTTTTTTTTCTCTCCTTTTTTTCTTTCTTTCTTTCTTTCTTTCTTTCTTCCTTTTTTTTCAAAGCGATCCCAGCACTTCGAAAATCAAAATGCCGGGGAATACCCAATGGACAGGAACTAATTATACTGCGCGCACGAAACAGCGAAAAGTCAGTCCGCGGCGGGGTCTGGGGCGGTGGGTAATATTTCTATTCGTTCGCGTGCTGGGGATTCAAGATCAGTGCAAACGTACGCCGGGACGTATAATCACCCCGCGCGACCATAGTCGAGTGAAAAGGGTTGTCGAGAAAAAGTTCGAGAACAGCCATTTAAATTTCGCAGTTCAAAAGCTCGCGCGGAACTCCGCTCCGATTCTTTCGTTTCTGTTTTTTTTTTTTTTTTTTTTTTTTCTTTTTTCTCCCGCGGTATTTTTCCGGTTCGCAGGGGGGGGGGGGGAGGTGTGTGGGTGGGTTGCGCGCATCCCCGAGCCTTATTTCTCGAGTTTTCAGCCGTCCCTCGGCCCCACCGGTTTTTTCCCCGAACCCTCCGCGATTTCGAGGTTTGGCCGGACGCGGTCGGCCAAAGGGTGGTTTGATTTCGCGGACGTATCAAAAACTCTTTCAGTCGGCGGACGTTTCCACGGGCCAGTCCCGACGTGGCCATCGACCCTGTCTCGAGTTTAGGCGAACAATGCGCGTGCGTCGTGCGGAAATTGCCGTGGAAATTTTTAGATCCTCCCCGAGAGCCCGCGATAAACGCGTCGCGGAACATGGCGCCCGAACCCTCTTTCCACGAGCGCGAACCCAACCCGCGCGGAGAAGCTTTCCTTTATCTTTCTCGATCTTGCGCGTCTTTCTTTGGAAGTGTTTCTTGTTGCTTTCTTTCTTTCCTTTTTTCTTTTTTCTTTTCTGTTTTTTTTTTGTTCCCCCACCGTACGAGAAAGAACAAGTTCGCGGAGTTACGTGCGCGTTCACTCGCCGCTTCCCGGTTCCCAGTGAAAGGGAAACGTTGCGTTTCGAGGATCTTCTGATACCGAGCAACCCTTTCATCTTTCATCTGGGAATGAATTAATTCGAAACGGAGAATTCAAAATGGTATCGATCCAAGTGACGTCTGTGACGTCTGTAACGTTTGTTGAGACGTTATCGTAGATTGTTTTAAAAGTTTCTGCGTTTTGTTTCTTTTTTTTGTTTAACCTATTCTTCTTTTGGACACTTCACGCTTTACGTGGACGAACCTGTGGCACTTACTTCATCTGAGAGTGAATTAATTCGAAACGGAGAATTCAAATTGGTATCGATCCAAGTGACGTCTGTGACGTTTGTTGAGATGTTGTTGTAGATCGTGTCAAAAGTTTCTGCTTTCTTTTTTTTTCTTCTGTTTAATCTATTCTTCTTTTGGACACTTCACGCTTTACGTGGACGAACCTGTGGCACTTATTGCCATATCTATCTATCGATAGATTAGTCGAAAATCTATCAGTAGTTGCAATCTATCGATGTCTGTACATATTTTGCTAGGTTTGGTTTAATTTTCCTTTAAGGTTCTGATTTTTGACAATGTTTGCCTCGAATATTCGCAAGATAGGAGTAATATTACAGTTATAAGAGTAATAATTTTCCCTCGATGCACATGTAGTGCATAGCCATTGAATGAGAATCACTCGAGTACTGCTGAAATATGGCAAACTTCTAAATTTCATAACTTTGTTAATATTTGTCAATGACTATTGCGATAAGAAGCAAATTAAAGCTCGAACCTTCTATTTTTTGATTCTTTTAGTTAATTTTAGTTCGCTGGGTGCTCAAGCGACAAAATTCTCCCTTAAAGATGAAGCTGTTGAATTGTAAAAATTTCTTCACATTTGACACGGTTTTTAGTTCAGAGAAAATAGAGTTAGAAATATATTATGTACGACATTGAAAATTACGATCATTCCTCTTGAAAATAAACGAAATCCTATTCAAGAAGAATGTTTTCTGATGAAGTTACGACCACTTAAAGAAACGTCTGCATTTCCTAGCCACTGTGACAGTCCCCTCTTTAAGAGAGGATGTTGTCCCTTGGGCACGGATTAAAGTCAATCCGACCAGAGAGATCAAAAAGTAAAAGGTTTAAGCTTTTGTTTGCTTACTGTCGCGATAGTTTTCGATGAAGATTAACAAAGTTATGGATTTTTGAATTTTATCATTTTTTATCGGTACTTAAGTGGTCCCAATTCGATGATCAGAGACTGTATATACAAACTATAACCTACAATTGTCCAAGTCGTTAAAATTGCACTATAACTGATTCATGGTTTAGGATGAATGGATCAAGAAAATGTGTACACCAAATTTTTTTTTGTTTTACGTCACATCGCTTACTTAATCATTATCGACAAGATTATCATACGTTACCGCGACCAGAGGTTACAGAAATTTTGGAAAGTTTATTTTTATCCTTCTGTAACTTTTTACCAGCAAAATACAACACCGTTGATAATAAACCGTAGCTAAATACACGATGAAAGGTGATTCTACGAGTCTGGTTCCATCTTGTAAAATAAGTGTAAGAGCAAATAATCTCGATGTCGAGTACGATGGTACATGTGTGTCAGCTATTCACAAAGATATATATACATTGTCTATGACACTGAATCTACTTCTACATTTTGGCTAGGCCACCAGACGACTATATACCGGTCAAAGATTTGATACATTCGAGAAACTCGTGCAAACAATATATTCGGTAACACGAGAAATCGTATATCTCGTATCACAAATGCGACAGCAACGTTCGTTGCAAGAACGAATTGGGTCGTGTTTGCAGCTGGAAATCCTCCACGTTGAACAATGTCTATCTTTAGGTTTTGCGCGAAAGAAAAGAAACACCGCGAAAGGATAGATATGAAATAAAAAGACTGTACGAGTAAACGCAATATTCTCGGCATAATTCGAAAACTAATGAAAATAGATCCAGACCGTGTATTTCTATATGACATACAAACCGTGCTACTAAAGTTTATCGGATACTGGGTAACATACTCTGTACATTTCTAACCGAAATTGAGTGACCGTACGCGCCAGAATAATTCGCAAACCGCATAATTTATCGCTTCATTTTTGTCGCGAGTTATATCTAGGGTCTAGAAATATAGCCTCTCCGGGCTATATTCCTCTACATTATTCCAAACCAAATCTGTTAATTGCACCGGTCTAAATAATTCGTAAATCGTATAATTTATCGCTTCAATTTTATCGTGAGCTTTTCTCCCCGGGCTGTGCCCCTCTGTATTATTCTAAACCAAATCTGTTAATCGTACGAATGAAAATAACTCGAAAATTGTATAATTTATCGCTTCATTTTTGTCGCGAGCTTTTCTCTCCAAGCTGTATCCCATTGTATCGTTCTGAACTAAATCTGGTAATTGTACGAATAAAAATAACTCGAAAATTGTATAATTTGTCGTTTCAGTTTTGTCTTGAGCTTTTATTTTCCTAGGCTATAACTCTCGAGGATTGTATCGGGTGATTCGATCAACATGTATGTATATATATATATATATATATATATATATATTCGAAAAATATTTTTGTATTCGGTAAAACGATATTGACGCAACGCAAGGTAGGAAAAAGTGGTCGAGAGAGGAAGGAATGAAATACCATTAACTTTCGTTTAACGTTCATCCTATTCGCCGCGACAAGGGGAAGCTGCTGTTTTCCGCATGGAATACCGTGCGTTTGGTTTTCTTCTGATAAGCTGCACCAGCGTTGACGGGAATTCCCAGACCGCGCGAAAAATGTTTTCTCTTCCTTTGTCGAGGAATCGTTTCGTGCATAATTTCCGCGCGCGAAACTATTAGTTCCGCCAGAACGTTCCGTCCGTGCTCAATTTTAATTCCATTTTCAACTTTGTCGCGATTAACAGTCACTCGAAGAACGAATGATAGAATTTTTCAGAAACGAACGATGTTCAAATTGTCCATTCGTTTCGATGGAATTCGTCCGACACTATTTATTTAAACCCATTCGAATGCATAATTTGAAGTTTCTTTACGCAACTGATTACACGCACGAAGATACTTTATATTGAATAATGTGATACAAATAATTAATACTACAAAAATTGAAACTCTTGGATTATTTATTACCGTATTATTGGAAACTTATTTCTCGACCTTACCGATCAACAACGTTCGATTGATATTCTATCGAAAAGATTTCACGAAATGCGCGCAATTTTACCCGAACAATTGTTAACGTTCATTTTATTCCGAAAACGAGCTTTATCTATAATCGAACTTTCGTCCCTTTAAAATTCATACTTTCCATTATAAAGCCGCATCTGTATATTAATATTTTACAAATATTACTCGAGTGTTTTGTATTTAAATTTATCAATGAATATATAAATAGACTCATCGCGCATAGAATATTCCCGGATAAAGAATATCAACAGCATGCCGTAAATGGTTACTGCCTCTCGTTATATTTTCCACTAGCTGTATACAGTACTGAACCGCACAACCTGTCTGTCCTTATTAATTTTGTTGTTAGTGGGGATATCAAAATTTACGTACCGTACCAAATGCGACATCAAAGTGCAACTAGCAGAGATGGCCGAAAAAATTTCAACGAAGATTTCAATATCAAAAGCGAACCGTATTCGTGAATCCTATTCAAAAGTTCGCAATATCTTTCGTAACGTGACCGAAAAAGAAATACAAATTTTCGAAACAGTAAATCCTACTAAATACATCATTTGTATCCCCGGTGAATCCCAAATTCTACCAGAGGTCAATTTCTCAATTTCGCGCAGTACATTGTTCACTTCCCTTAAACATACGATCAATTTTCAACAGCAATACTAATATAAAAAAAAAACAAAATTAACGCATCCACTATTTCCTTCGATCGTTCGTAGCTCGAAAATCAAAGTATACGGAACCTAAAAGATTTTTTTCCATCGTCTCGCTGTTTAAATTATCCCCCGAAGTATAGATACATATATATATTTCTGAATCATCCCGTATCCCCGTGTGCATTCCGCGTAGACGGTGGAGGAAAAATTTTAATATAGAACGAAACTGGAGCGAAGTTACGTCACGTTAAACAAACAATCTTCAATCGTATTAATCACCCGGGATTTGTTCGCAAATATTCGCAGCGAGCCGAGCCGAGTCGAGCCGAGTCGAGGAGAAGTTTCCGGTTAGAGGCCAATATCTCGCACGGTGGTGTTCCAAAGAAATCCGTGACCGTGCCCTCCCCCTTTATTTCCAGGTAATGTCTGTTTTTACGGACAATGAATGAAGTTGTTTACCAACCGCGGCCGGTAAACACCGATGGCGGCTAAGATAAAAGAAACGCACCGCGCGCGAGGAACGAAGGGAATTCACTTGCAAATAAGTTTATTTACGACACGATTATTCCGGGTTACGCGTGTCCGCGGGAATAAAGGCCGTGGCGAACTTTCGTCCGTAATAAAAATTTGTATTAAAGCGAAACGTTCCCTCGTAACGAACAAAAATTCATCCCCCCGGTGGACTCCGCGCGGTGGCAACGTTAAGCAGGAAACAACTTGTAACGAAAAGAAGAAGAAGAAGAAGAAGAAGAAGAAAAAAAAAAGAAGAAAGAAAATGTAGTCGCCTCCTCCGGGAGGGGTTTCGTCCCTGGACAGAATTTTCCGCGCGACGAGAGATGAAACTGATCGCTCGTATTGTCCTCGGGAAACGTTCGAAATTATGCGAGACGTTGCAACGCTTTCTGACCGCTTTCTATAGCTTCGAGTCGAGCGATTTGGAAAAGACGGTCGTCTTCGAAGAATTTAAAGAACGTTTTTGATTTTTCCTGCAGTGCAGAAATCGAGTAAGATGGTAATCGGAATAATTGGTAATAATAATTGGTAGATACATTTTAAGGGTTTGTAACCGAACGAAGGGAAGTAAACGCGTTTGTTAAGTTTGAAAGAAATTAACGAACGTTGATTCTTCGATTTTTGATTTAGTACTGGTGTGAATGAAATGGTAATGGAAAAGAATCGATACAAGTGTATTACAATGGTAGGATAATATTAGTAATAATGTACGAATGAAATAATTTGGAAAGGAAGCAGACACGTCTGTTAATTTTTATAGAAATTGAAGTGTTTCGATTGTTATTTTATTTGTCGATATCGCCAGTCTTTATTTTAAGGACAGAAACGTTACTTTGAAGAAATTTCGAAAGAGATAGCAGTTGTATATATTCTGTTGAAAATATTCCTTGTGTCCGACAAACATCCATAGGAATTATTACGATGGTATTAAAATGTAATATCGTCAATGGTGGATGGTATACGTGAGTATTATTTGTAAAACGCGATATAATACAGTTCCATCAACGAGGGAGAAATAATTAAGAAATAATAATGGTATCGCGAGCGTCTCTCAGCGAGCTGATGTCTGTAATGGGTTCAAAAGGTACACGAACGAACGAGGTAAAGAGAAAATGTTTCCTGTCAAGGAAAATGCGGAGAATTTTTGGTCCTGAGCTGGCCCATGCGGAAAGCTTCTTTGTGAAATGCGATTTCGTGCGAAGAAAATTCTTGTATCAGTTTACCGAGAAAACTCGCATCGCTTTTACGGTAATTGTTAGGCAAATCGTTTATCGACCGGATCGGTTAATGTAAAATTTTGAAAAAAGGTGAACACATTTTTACTCGCGAATTTGGAACACTGCTCGTTCGTTGGATCGAAAGCAACGAAAAAGAAATTTCACGTTCGGTATTAAAATATGCTTTCGGGAATTTCATCGTTATTTTAACAAGTAACGATAAAAAGGAAATGCGTATTAAAATTGTGTAATTTTTGTTACCGTCAAAGGGAGTGTTTCTCCTGTAAACGGTAACGAGGAGCAACAATGTGAATATTTCTTGGAAATAATGCTCGTATTTTGTCTCAATTCTAGAAAATACATCGACGATAATAATTGAGAAATCTTGATAATGTCTTTCCATTACAGTTTACGAAGCATAGCTTTTTATTAATTAATAAAGTAACGAAATTGTTTTTATTATCTATTTCTAGATGGATACGATCGAAATATAAAAATACCAGAGAATATTCCTCGTTGTGTATATGTTTCTTTCGAATTAATAAAGATGATTTAATGCAGAGTAAAACGAGTCACTTTTAATGTAGAATGGAATAAGTCGTTTGAACCATGAAAGACTTAACCTGGTATCTTAATAGACATTTGAGGAAGAATTTACTCATCGCAAAACCAACATCGGGGAAGAAAGTAGTGACGTATAAAAAATCTAAGAATTCCTTTTTCTTCAAACAACGAGTCGGTCTTCCTCAAAAGAGAAATGAGCAAAGGAGATCATGAGAAAATATTCCACGGAGAAGAATGTTTCGTAGCATTTTTAGATCTCAGCTTATAGAGGCGTGAACCTCCTCTGAAATGTGCAATTTCTATGCGACGTGTACGCATTTCTCGTTCGAAACAGATATTAACGACGCAATATTATGAAAACAGATTAAACTAGAATTCGGATAATTCCCGAACGTTCCAATAAAAATCCGCTAGGTTCGTCTATCATCGATATAAACGTTAATATAACGCGTAGTATTTTAAAGAGACCCGAAGTGGCTACATTTTCATATTTTTCGTAATATAGAAAAAAGCCTCGCAAAATAAACCGATACCGCAGGAAAATTCTACAAATTCAATTTCACTCGCCAAATATAGAAGTCGTTCTACGTAATGGTGAAAAACCGCAGTGAGACGATAATATTTTTTCACGGTTAAAAATATCTCGTAGAATTTTTTGGATTTGAACTCGCCGAGGGAAAACATTCTTTCGAAACGTTCGTTTCGTATAAATAATCCGACTATGTTCCAATATTCGCCTCCGGTGGTACTGTTCGAATTATACTTAAAAGACCAGAGTTTGGAAAAAAAAAGGTTTCCCCGCCAGGAATAAAAGAAATATTCGTGTATTTAATATCGAATTTGGACAAATTTTGAATTTCAAAAAATGCATTTTCTTTTTTGTCAATACTTGTGTTCGAATGTTACGTGTTCGATTTTCAAGTATTGTCAACTCGCCCGTAAAATTGATCCACTAATTATTTTTAACAGGGCGTTAAAAGCTCTAGTAAACAGTAATATACTAAGCTTCGCGCCATTTACTGTCACAATCTGCCCGCATAATTTATTTTATCGCGGCACCATGAAAGTGACGTAAGTAAATTATTTCCGACGGAGAGTATGTAAAATTGGATTACAAAGCTAACGTTGAGTTTTCAACCTACATTGTCTAAACATCTTTTACTGGATTCAGTATTAGAATGATTATTACGATGTGCGAAATTTTTGCAACTCGCACGTTATTTCAACATAAACCATTGGCGCCAAACACACGGATCGTAAGTCCCTATAATAAGGTCCGAGGTCCAATAGTTGATTTCGTTGAAACGATAAAGTTGAACTTAAAGAAATATAAAATATACATTTTAAAAATATTGCGAATCAATTATCGCAAGAAATATATATGAAAGTAAAATTTAAATAACTCGTTGAATGATAATTATTTTCAGAAACTTTTTTTCTTCGGTCTGAGACGTATACGATCAAATTCGTACACAAAGCCAACACCATTGGCGTAGACTACAAAAAACACAAACTCGAGAAACTTGAACGCAAGTGGTGAATTGGAGAACAGAAACACCTTTTATTTTTAGCGGGAATCAATACGAATTTCGTGTCATAGCATACCGAAAAGTACAGATACACCGCAATGTAAGATAATCCGCTTACAGGTGTAATAAAATTTAATCGATACGGAGAATTCGATCAGACAGATTAAAAGTGTTAAATGAAATTCAATTTACGACATATTATGAAATTAATAATGTTACCGCGATCGTTTAACGCTGGCAAATATCATCCTTGTCGTTCGTTAAGGTTTTCTTTTCTCATTCGGGCCATAGTTTGAAATTTTTCGATCACAATTTCTCTTCTTACCACCTATACTTTTTATCCGCACTTTCGAACCAGAGAATCACGTTCCTCTTTAAGTTTATAGGCGAATCTCGGTGGTAAACTATTTCAATAACTGGCCCTAATGAACCTTGAGAAATAGTTCAAATTAATCGTTACGGCGTTGCTCGTATTTTACGATCGGACGCAAATTACGTGCACTGTTAAAAAGTGAAGAATCTTTAATTTAATTTAATTAGAGAGTTGGCGTCGGTACTAACGCACAGGACAAGATCGTTGATTGGCTAGTTAATAACGAAAAAACTGAACCTGTCCATTTCGCTCTTAACCGTACATAAATGACGAAGTCGTGCAAAACTGGTTTCATATTAAGTTCTCTTCGTGATTAAACTTCAATGTTTCGCAGCTATTAGTCTACTTCGTAAGAAACATGATTCGACGTTACACGGTGATTGAATTTGTTAGAATTTGTAAACGTTGAACGAACGAAGAGATTCGAATACGTTGTAACAACTTTTCCAGTAAAATAACGCGAGATCGCGCAAAGTATACTTTTATGTTTCACAATAAATCGAACCAATCGTAAGATAAACAACGGTTACGATCGAGTCCCAGCCACGCGAAAGTAATCGTAGTTCAATGAAATCGTAAAGCGATTAATCTTGAAAAAAATCCAGAGCATTGACTATTGCTTTCGGTGTAATTTAGTTCAGTTTGCTAAAATTTATCTATATTTAAAGTGTATTATTGAGAGTTTCTTTTTCCATCGAACCTGGTCCTGTCCGAAATTCCTACAACACAGTCTGCGTCGAGTTCGAGCTATTATTTTCGATGGAGTGTTCGGTAACTGGTAATATAAACGGTAATATGGTAATTTCACGTGAAAAAGTACACATCGAAAATACGGAATAAAATTTTGTCGGAGCTCCATTTTCGATGGAATCGATTTTGAAAATTTTCCGAACTTGCGTGCAACCGAATACTACTTGGCTATCGCGTCTGTCCATTACTCGTTATTTCTACTTGATGTTTTTAAACATCGAATACGGATCATGACCTATCATTTTCTACCGAGTGTCCGATCACCGGCGATACCAACAACGACACGGTAATCCAACGTGAAAAAGTACATATCGAAAATACGGAATAAAATCGTGCCGGGGTTCCATTTTCAAGGAAATCGATTTTGAAAATTTTTCGTGTCTGCGTGTAACCGAATATAACTTCAATATAGCGTGCTATCCAATACTCGTTATTTCTACTTTGTACTCTTAAACGTTTGATCATGGTACGGTATTATCAACTTTTCATCGACTTTGCATCGTCTTCTGATCGGATAAAACCACTCGAAACGGATAACACCGTGGCATCGTTGCAAAATGGTGTAATTCTCTCGAAAAGCCGGTGAAAAGTCCATTTCAAAAATTCGAAGCGAATTGTAATCTTTTTTCACGAATATAAATAGTCATACGTACGAAAAACAATATTTACTTTTTTATT